>NC_090925.1:1081926794-1082528183 GCF_040938575.1 Ambystoma mexicanum
AGTTGTGAACGAACCTGTGCAGGGGACAACTGCATTGCCACCCAACATTGCATCTGTTCCATGTCCACCTAAAGAAGAACTCATTGAGAAATACACATCACGGTTTAAATGATTGTAATTTGATTGTCTGTTCTCTCAAGTCTCCTCATGTCGCAGGCCCATTGAATATGTGTATCTAGCCAACCTTGTTCATTTGCGCATTAAATTAAACCAAACAGTAATATAAATCATTTTTCAATAAATATAGAATCTCTCCGTATTTATGGTTCTGTGTGGTTGCAAAGCACGCAGACAAAATGCAAAGATGGAGTGTAAATTTCAAGTCCTGTGAGAATGCCTTACACTGAATGTAGCTAACTTGGAATGTGTGCTCGTTCGAAGTGAAGGTCAGCTGCTTTGATTTTTTCTCGGGTGCCAGAATGGCCCACGACTCAGAATAAGGTTCTATTGTATTTTGACCTTGACAGGCCTGGACCACGTAAGAAACGATAATGAATATAATTTCAGAAACGAAAGCCATTTCATGTTCGTTCATTAGAAGAAATAACGTCGGCATAGAAGGAGTGGTATTTCGGGGCTGCCCTACGCACAGACGCAATGGAAAATGCAAATATAATGTAAGTAACTCTTTAGATGAGTTTATACCGCAATTTAATTACTATACAGTTGCTTTAAAGACGGGTTAAGTTGTACTTGTTCGTTCTATGTGGCATGTTGTTTTGTACCGCACACTATCTTGGGGAGAACCGTCTACTTTTACGGAAGCACCTCAAAACCTTTGCTTCTGCTTTCTCTCTCCCTCTCCCCTGCAACAACTGGTCCACTGTCTGCGATCTCGGTCCTGGGCCCTTCCACTCTCCACCTGCACTCCCTGTCAACCCCTGCACTGAGGGACTGTCTCAGTATCCTACAGCCCCCCCTTGACGTTTAAAACCCAGTTGCACTGTCCTAGCTATGAAATAATTTACCGACCGAATATATAAAATGAATAATTTTAATAAAGATCTGATGGTGAGACTAATTTCATTGTTTATGTTTTTCAAACAGGTACATCATGCATTACTGCATGTGTCACGAGTACCAGACACCGGCGGACGGCTTCTTTAACCGCCAGTTGCTTCTCCGCGTGAACAACGTTACCACCCTGACCATTTTATGGGACGATCGCCAAGTACAAGTATGCCCTTACGCGGTACTAACGGCTAGATGCAACATACAGACCGTTGTGGTGCCCTAGTGCCTCGTTGTTGGAACAGCCATGCGATTATCAGTGCGACCGAAGAGCTTATTTTATCGTAAACAAACACCATGTCTACTGCACACGAACATCGCTTGCCTCAAGACGAAATATTTTGGATCGAGAGCAAATAAAAATTCATTTATCTAAGACCCTGTGTACAGCAAAGGAACATCGTGTGCCTCGAAACGAACTTTTCGGAACGTGAACAAATAAAAATGCAAATCGCTGAATATTCTCAAAACATTTGATGTCAAATAAATGTACTTTGCCAAATGTACAATCTTGCCGTTTGCTTTTAAACCACTGTTTCATATTCCGAATTGTGGCGCTGTATTGTGAGATGATCTAAGACCCTGTGTACAGCAAAGGAACATCGTGTGCCTCGAAACGGAACTTTTTGGAACATGTGCAAATAAAAATGCTAATCGCTAAATATTCTCAAAACATTTGATGTCAAATAAATTTACTTTACCAAATTTACAATCTTGCGGTTTAATTTAAAAGTACAGTTTCATATTCCCAATTGTGGCGCGCTGTGTTGTTTGAGCTCATCTGTGTTGATTTCCTGGTTCTGTGTGGAGTCGCGTAGAAGACGCCTGGGCGCGTTTGCCTACGCAGCTCAGTCACGTCACGGATAGAGGCGGGGAATATGAATGTTTTGATCAAGTCTGTTTCAGGGGCGGGGGATTTGATTTAGTGCCGCAAAAGCAGGTGAGCCAGGGCGATGCGGCAAGTGATAGGATTATCAGAAAATGGCGGCTGATTTCGAGTGCGTTAATGGACGAAAAGTCGGGTAAGGTCCATAGGAAAGTTTTCCACGATCTACCGAGTTATGCTTAAAAACACATGGCCGAACCATAGGGACAATAAAAAAAAAGTCCCGGAACTCTCCTTTAAATGAACTTTCCTGAAGAGTTGTCTACTTTCATTCGCAATTTGGAATAGATGTGTTTGTTGTGGGCAAAAACATCAGGATTTTCCCTGATAGGGATCATTCCTCTTTTGATAAGTTTTATCTGAAAGATTAAAAATTGACTCATTACCATGTCTTATTATTGTTGGCACACTCTGATCCTCGTGGGCAATGCCTGTGAGCCTTCATAGGGAAACCCTGAAAGTCGGAGTCTCTCTGTCGTCTCCTCATTCAGCCTCTCCCTAAAAAAGGGTGTCAGTTATCACAGGTTGACTGTCTCTATTATCATACCGTTCTTCTAGATTTGAATCACTCCCAAAGGATTCAGGGTACGTAACTCATTTTCTTTTATCGTGTGGCCTCCATCAAGATTGACAAGAGGCCCAAAAGTCATTCCTTCATGTGATTCTTCATGTGGTGTTCTGCTAAGTGAGCAAAAGCCACTTCCGGTTTAAATTTGTGAATATCCTTTTGAAGTTTATTTGTTTTTTTTGACCAAAAGTTGAAGTTCTAAATGTCTCAATTTATTGAATACTTTCTATTTATTTATTTATTTGCATTTGAAAAGTGCACTAGCAGCCCAAGGGCATCAAGGCGCTGTTGCATGAAATTGTCTTAGCTACAGGAGGGTTACTTAGCTCATGATTACAGTGAGCGTGTAACCTAACAATGATACTATTTCAAGGAAAATACATAGGTGGTTACAGTTTTGGTTTGTCATTAATTTATCTTTGACATTAGTAGTGGTCAGAGAGGCAAGGTGGAATTGAGCAGAAGTTTTTTTGGGCTGTGTGACTTCCTCTGCCTACCTCTCCTGGGTGTTAGGCTCTCACCGCCACCACTTAAAAAGAAAATTCAATCCAGACTCTGCAGCACTCATGGTTTATCCCTAACCAGCCACTATAGCCATGAGAGACAGGTGCATGGCAGATGGCTGCCTTTCCTCCATGCTTTTACGTTTTTAAGCACAAATGGGCTTATCTGGCAACACAGGTGAATGGACAGGCAGGCACTGGAACTGATCCTAAAGTCAGCGGCCCTTGTGCCCTCACACTTTGATGAGTCTTTGTCCTTCCTCAGGCTGCGATGAGGCACTAATGCTTTGGGCTGTGGTGGGGCTCTGTGGATGTCTCAGGCAGTGGAAGGGTCTGATAGCCTAGGCACTGATGAGGAGGTTTGAGAACCAAGGATGTCCTGAGGCTACATATTGAATTTGTATTTATCTTTTTTTTAAAAACATCCTTCATTCCAGCACATCAGATAATCTGAAAAGACAAGAAGAAAATGTAGGATTAAACGTAGCTTAGCTTTGCTGTTGTTAAGTACTTTCAGTTGCAATTAAGCATGCATCTTTGGTCTTCTTAGAAACATTAATAGCATCAGGAACATGTTATGATATGATATGATATGATAGTTTATTTATATAGCGCCCATACACAATGTGTTTCAAAGCGCTTCAAGACAGGGGAGGGAACAATGGAAAATACAATGACATTCTTACAGGCCATGAACAGTAAGGATGTGAAATTAACTATCGTACTCGGCCTGACGACATTTCAGATAGTGCAAGAGCTAAGACATAGATAAGGAGGGGAGGGGGAGAGTGGGAAGGAAATGGAAACAGACAGGCGACTACCGTACTAGGCCTGACAACATTTCTGGTAGAGCCGGAGAAAAACAATAGGAGAGGGAGAGGGGTGCAGAAAGGTAGGGGAGGAACAAAACAAGCGACTATCATACTAGGCCTGACGACATTTCAGATAGTGCTGGAGGGGCGGTGTTGAGAACATCATGTAGGGAGAACTGCCGGGGTCCATCTCACAGGGCAGGTATTCAGAGGGCAAATAGCACACATGAAACACTCACACGTAACATGCACCCAATCATTGACACATTACCACACTCATCACATCACACTATCAACCATCCAGAGGGAGCATTCGCAATCCCTCACACCTCGCTTCTTTCATACTCACATGCACACCCAGAATTCTGCCATTCACATCTTGTCCGGCGGTTAAAAGCAAAGGAAGGAATGATGCAAGAACCTCATAAGAAAATAGCAAACACACTATAGACACCCCAGAAGAAAACTGCAGCTACACAGGAATTTAATATGCATGTTACTACTGAGCACCCCAGCACCTGGAATGTGCACAAAATTGATTTTCTGCACATGTGAGATGATGGGGGGGGGGCCAGCAAAAATGCCATGTCTGGACGCCCCACCACCTTGCACGCATGCAATTGATAATGTATGTCTGAGGTCCTGGGGGCCCCAGGGGGCAGGCATGGAATTTGTACTGCCCATCTATGCCCAGTAAAAATTCCATGGCTATCTCCAGGGACCCCAAGGCCTTAAATACATAATCTCGCCCCTATGCCCCGCAGCGCCTCGTCCACACATATAATCACATTCATAATGAATGTGATTAAGTGTGAGTGTGAGGCTCTGGAGCACCAGGGGGCAAGCATGGAATCTTTTACAGGGCACCTATGATAAAGCAAGCATAAGAAATGTTATTATGTGGCGTAGACTGGCATTTTGGTGCACTCGTGTAGCCATTTCTTACTGTGGCATGACTTTTTGTATTGGACATCTTGGATAAAGCAAGCATGATAAGTATTATTATGTAGCTAGACTGGCATTTGAATGCAGCCAGTATATGCATTTCTTATTGTGGTATGACATTTAGTATTGGGCATCTTTGATAAAGCATGCAGGATAAGTGTTATTGTGTGGCTAGACTGCCATTTTAATGCAGGTAGTATAGCCATTTATTATTGTGGTATGACATTTTGTATTGGGCATCTTTGATAAAGCAAGCATGATAAGTGATATTATGTAGCTGCACTGGTAAAGCCAACTGCAGTATGTGGGTATGCTACCATATATTGGCAGAACAAACAGTATCATTACTGGCATTATATGCAAAGAAAACATAAGTATGTTCTTATATGGTAATACTGGCAAATATTGGTGCAGCCAGCATGGAAATGTATGGGCACAGCCAGCTTGAAAATGTTTTTATAGCAGCACATGTTGTGGGCAAAGGCATCATGAAAATGTGTTGGACAAATGCACTGCTGATGACTTGCATCTTTCGTGAGTTATACTACAAAACCAATTGCAAACTGTTTAGCTTTTTACCAGATTTTGCAAAAAGGTGTGCTGTAAATTCAACATTTTAAACCATTATTTAAAAATACATTGTCAGGGAGCATATTTGGGGTAAATATTTACACCCCCTCCACTTAAAATGTTGCTTGTTCAAGTGACTTGGTGTGTCTGTCCGATTTTGATATCAATTTGCACAGTCATGTGGAAAGTACATGGGTGTGCTCGAGTGCCTGGTAGATTTCTTCCTGTAGCATCAATTGCATGTCCGCTTTCCACAGATTGTGATGTATATAATATAAGTTTGTTGGAGTAAAAATGTTATTTATGAATTCTGTAACCCTTTGCCATCTCCGCACATGCTGTAACATGCATAGGCATGGTATTTTTACAAGACATCTGTCATAGATGCCTAGTAAAAACAATACAATTCCTATCTACTGGGCCACCAGCGCCTCAAAAGGGGAGCTGATTTTGGCCGGTGGGGAGGAGGGTTGTTCAACAAAGCCATTTCTAAAATGCCATTGTTTTACAACCCCCACTCGCCCTCTCACCAAAATCCTCTCCTTGGCCCAGCAGAAACACACACACACACACACATTCACACAACACCCACACGCAGCATGCACTCGCTCATTCACACATGTGCAACCATCATCATACAGTTACTCACAACACACGCATACACACATTCATACACATATTTAAATTAACATAGACTCACCATCTGCCCCAGTCCTGAAGTTTTCTCCCATCGCTCTAGCTCCTGTGTAGCACGAACAAGAGCCTGGAAGCAAGCACTTCCTGGCTATTGCACATGCGTGGGGGAACCAGAGCATTTTTAAGGAAGTGCCCTGCTCTGTTTGTATGAGCACCCCTTAGCCGCTACAGACATGCAATTCCCTAGTTAGCATTCCAATGGGCTGTACAAGGCTGGGCAAGCAAAATGCACCAGTCTTTCATGGCTCATTGAGCATGTTCGGCTGGGCAATAGAACTGTCAAAGGGAATTAATGTTGACAGTTCAGCCAGCTCACGAGCTCTCCCTCAGCTGAAAAAGCAGCTGAGGGAGTGCTCAGTGTTTACACTGTGATGGCTCCTCTGCTCCTCCATAATTGGTTGGGGGTGCTGGTGGGTCGGTGCACCCCGTCCATTATGGAGGAGACGCCACTGCTTCTAACAAACATACACATCACTTGAACTGGGCATAAAATAGTCACTAATATAATAGATCACAGTTCTATTGTATCTTCGCTGGCCGAGTACCAATTAGAATGTTAGTAATGTAAGTGAGAATATTTTCAGAGGACCTTGCCAGTAGTTAAAGATGGAATGTTGCAACAAAGACAGTTGTCTGCAGACAGGCAAAGGGATGTGTACAGAATCTGGAGCAACAAAGAGACTTGTGTCAAACCAGTTGAGGTTCTTGGAGAAGCCAGTGTCACAGAATAATTGTCGAATAACAACATGGTCAGAGACATCTTTATTACTTACTTTACTTTTATTGCTTTATTTTGACAAAATAGTCATAAAAGAAGACATCTTTATTTTCTTGGAAGACAATTACAAGAACAGCATGTTTGATTTACTGGAATAAACTACAACACCCTAAACCTCCCACCATAACTCCACCTTTACAGGACCTGCCTCCATGACACAAATTAAACCATCCAGGAACATTCAAGAATATAACTGCAAAATTATAATATGGGAGGAGTCCTTCCCTCCAAAGTCCAGTTTCCAAAGGTGGGTAAGAATGTCTGTCAATACAGAAGTCCTTTGTTCATAATTCACTTAACCTGAACCTTCTGGAAAGCTCCTGGTGCATGAGGGTTGAAATCGCCATCTTCCCTGTTCCACGTGCTATGGAATTTCCATTGTCGCATTCTCAAGTCCACTTCCCAAGTTTCTCTGCACCCCGTGACCTGAACAAAGACACTGCCCATTCTCTCCTGGTGATTCTCAAGGCTCATTTACATAACATGGACAACCTCAGAACAACAGTAGGTATTATATCTCAGTGAATACAGCAAGATTAGTCTCCTTTAGAAATATCTGTATATTAGTTGTAAAGAAGAATGACCAGGTTAAAACGGTGGAAGCAATTCATTTTACACGTAATGTGAGATGAATTGGTCATGTGACAACCCCACAAAGTAAAACAAATGTTTCCGTTTAGAGTTTTTCCATTCACAACAATTTGGCAATGAGGATGGGTATGGCTGATTCTGGCTCACTACGCACCATAATACCACATGAGATGTACTGGGAGAATCCTAAAAGAGTTGTGGGTAATCTTGAAAACAGGACACAGGCACCTGGGACATACTCTGGGGCATAATATTTTGATTAATGGGTGTTTCAAAGCAGAGGTTTCGAACAAGGGCCGTACCATTTGGGGAGTAGTAAACATGGCAAGGAAGGGACCCCAGATTCTCGACTAAAATTGCATAAAAAAATGATCACACAAGAGCAAGTGATGTTAGTGGGCATTTCAGAATGGGTAGATAAGATTCCCCAAGTCTTCAAAGAAAAGAAACGAAAGTTGAGGGTATATAAGCATAAGATAAAATTCAAGAGCCCTGCCGTGTCTGGGAAACATGATGAAAAGAAGATACAACTTGAACGCCATGAAAACTCGCAGACATTGTCCAAGAACAGGGAGCAGAACCAAAACATTATTGACAAATATTCATCAGAGTGGGTGTCATCGATAGTGCTGGCGATCATCACAGAAAATACACTCATCATATGTGTTGATCTGATTGTTCTCATTGCTAATATTCAAGTTGATTGCCACCTCTTGCCAAACACAAGGGAACTATTTCACAGAAAAGAAGAGGCTACTGTTTTCTCTACTTTGGACCTCCGCGTTGCATACCATCAAATAGAGTTGCTTGAAGTTAGCAAGGACATAACAACCTTTGTGTCACCTTTTGGTCTGTACCATATTAACTGGAGGACATTTGGGTTAGCGTCAGTCGCATCTGTTTTTCAAAGGCTCATGGGACATTTTAATATGCACAAACACAGTGGGGGAGAATGCAGAGGTCCTTTGGGAAGTATTAGGACTACTACAGGGGCACAGCCTCACACTGAAATCTGAAAAATAAGAAATGCATTTGGAGTGAGTGGATTACTCAGGACTCACACTGGTAAAAGGGTATTGAAACCTAACAGAAGCCTTATAAAGGCCATTGACGCATCTGCAAGTCCCACTAACAAGGACACAATTCTCTCATTTTTATATTAATGTGAGTATTACAACCATGTTAGAACAAATGTGGAGGTTCGTAAAAGAAGGTACTCAACTTGAATAGTACCAGGGCAGAAGCAAACCTTTCGGTTGGTGAAACAAACGTGATGGTAGTACTCATCCTCAGCCATTTTGATACCACCAAATGCTCCTATCTCGTAGTTGATTCCAGTGTAAAGGGTTTGGGAGTAGTTCTCTTGCAATTTGACAGTGGGAGAGTAGACACCATTACGTTTTCCGCAAGTTCCCTGATGGACGCTGCGAAGAACAGGTTTATAATAGAAAGGCTTTGGCTTATGCATGGGGGAGTGGAGCACATTAGACAGTTCCTGTGTGCCGGCAGTTTGATTTGGCCACAGACCACAAACGCTGTACAATGTGCTAAGTGTTGGCGGTACCCAACATGTTTCTCTCTGCTTGCCAAGAATAGTTGTTAGACTCAGAATTTAAGGACAACATATAGCACAGAGGCCGGAAAGGCAAATGCCATGGCTGGCTGCCTGCCCCTTCTGCCACTCGTGTCTGTACTGGACAAGGATAGGAATGACACAGGGGCATCAAATGACTCACAAAAGTGCACCTTGGTAGCCGAGGTTATCACCAGGGTAGACTAGGGAACAATGGAAAGGGAACACCCTATTATCATTACAGTAAAGGTTAGAGCCAACAAAGATTGGCCTCCCATTAAGACTCTGGATAACAATCTTAAGCCATGTGCTCCTGTCGCAGACGAATTAAGTGTAAAAAATGGCATATTCTGGAGAGAAGAGAAGAACATCCCTCCGTTAAGGGATGAGGATTAAAAGTGAGCAGTGTTTATTCTCTTGGTTTAGATTTAGCAGACAGGGGCATGGAACACCTCTGGTGGCCAGTAGTTGACAAGGATGTTGACCATTAACATGGGGGTTGTCAGGAGTGCCAGGAGAGAGACAAGGTCCCCCAGAGCCGTGGCACTCTGTTTAGTTGCCAGAAAACCATGCAACAAGATAGCCCAGGACTTCATTGGACCATTATACACACTACTGCGAGTGATGAGGTTTGGGATTGTAGTAATTGACTACTTCTCTGATAGGCTGGAGATACAGTTCTGTGAAGAAATGACCACTGAGAAAACAAGAGATTGTTTCAATTATTCAGAGGAGAGGGATTCCCAATGGCAATCAACACTGAAAATTAGACTCTAATAGTAAAAAGAGAGATGAGAGTATTCTTTAAAGGGCATAGTGTGTAACACTGCACCACAGCAAATGGCCAGGTGGAAAGATTCAGTAGGGAGGTGAAGGATACGCTGCAGCTATTAATAAGGGCAAATGCCCAATTAAGTAAAAAAATGTGTGAAATGATACAGGCATACAGAGCAAAGCACAAAACAGGTTTTCCCCTTTTACCCTCATGAGAGGCAAGGAATAAAAAGATGTCAGATGCCCTACTTTTAAACAGGAGCAATAATCAGGGACAATCCGCATCACAGGTAGCCATATATGAAAAAAATAAAACCACCAAGGATAATGTGATCAGAGAAGTTGATAAAAAAATAACTGCAGCAGTGGGCGGAGCCTACAATGATTCCTTATGGGAATTCAGGACAAACGTAGACGCCCTTAGTACTTTTAGTCCAAAAAGGGGCTTCGGAATACAGTGAACAGCCCAGAG
Source organism: Ambystoma mexicanum (assembly GCF_040938575.1). NCBI lineage: Eukaryota > Metazoa > Chordata > Amphibia > Caudata > Ambystomatidae > Ambystoma > Ambystoma mexicanum. The sequence goes on from NC_090925.1 coordinate 1,081,936,974, forward strand.
TAATCAAGGTGGGGCCGTTGCCACTGAAGATACAAGAGTTAGGAATGTAGGGTGAGTGACGAGAAGCAACCATACAGGTGCAGGGAGGGAAGAAGCCATATCCGGAAGCTCTGTGGCCAGCACAGTGAAACCAGGCAGCTAGGCGTGTGAAACCCTGAAAGTATACATGCTAGCTCTCCAGTAGGGTACCCGACAACCTTGGATTAAGCAGGATGGGGGTGCGGGCTGTGGTGTTCAGGTTCCTTTCATTTTCTTAAAAAATGTGTACATTGGCATTTTCTTTTTAGATACAATACAATGCACAATGTTTTGAATTTCACATGCGCAATTTGAGGCAATCCAGCCCGTAATCCAACAATTGCATAGGGAGAGAGGAGCGAGAGAGAGAAGGAAAGGAAAGGAAAGGAAAGGAGAGAAGTAATAGAAATAACTAGGTGCCCAACCATTGTTAGAGGGAACAAAGAATCAAGTGTTTGTTGCCATACTCAGGTCCACAGCTCAGCGTTTCACATTGAGGGGTCGAATATGCAGTGCTCTGTAAGTCGTTCAGCAGGGGGCGGGGGGGGAGGGGTGGTTCCACCGCAGCCTGTGTGAATCCAGTGCAAAAGAGAGTGACAGGTGTGAATCATATTGCAGCTGTGGGGTGGGTTCACAGCGGTTTTTCATCTGAGGGATAAGGGGCGGAGTTAACTAACGACTTCCATGCTTCAAAATAAAGCGTGATGTCTCCTCCATGCACATTTATTGAGTTTCCCCAAGCTGTGGTCTCAGCTTCACGCCAACGCTGCATTACTCTCAGCCATATTACAAAGAGTGGGCCTCTGCGTGATATCCAGGTCATAGTTTGCATCTCTTAGCCAGTATGCAAGCTAAATCCATGAATTTGGAGATGTGTTTGTACTTGCTAGCTCTAGAATACGCTCCCAGTATACACTCATGTGTTTGTACTTGCTAGCTCTAGAATACGCTCCCAGTATACACTTAAGCGAGTTCCACTCATAGTTTTTAATCCCTGCTGTTACGCAGCTGTGTTTGATTCATTCATTCCCACAGCATGTGAATTAATTGGGCATTTTCTTGACCACACCAGGGACACTTGGAAAGTGCATCCTTTTTAAACTTAGCAATTCTGGAAGGAGTCACATACGTGCAATGGATCACATTCACCTGGATGAGTCTGAATCTCGCACTGCGCTACACATTCTTGACGAAGCCAAGTGCCCATGTCCATTGCCTGTCAGTGATGTCTAATCCCAGATCCGCCTCCCATTTTGTCTTCAGTTTCGTGAGCGTAATGTTTGTGTAATCCAAGAGGCACCTGTACAGTCTGGATACGGGCCTCCAGCTATCATCTAGGTCAAACATTAGTGTCAAAAGGGTGTTTATGGTGGGGTTCAGCAGGCCAATCCGACCATGTGCGCTTAGCAAATTTAGTTATTCTCATGTATCTTAGAAACTATGCCCCTGGAAGACCCTCATTTGGCAGGAGGTCAGCGAGTTCTCTTAAGGTTCCATTTTCGTACATGTTTCCCCAAGTAGCAATGCCCTCCCAATGTCGTACAACTTTCAATTCCCCTTTGTGTGTAGATCAAGATGGGGATATTGGGAGAATAGGGGTGTTGGCGACTCAGTATTTTTAATGTTCTTGACCAAACCTGTCTGCCCACCCGTAATAGCAATGGGTAAGTTACATGTTTACTCCTGGATACCATAATGCTTCCCTTAGTAACACAGGGTTTATCAAAGTGCTAAGCAACACATGCTGTGTTGTGGTTTCATCTGATAGCCATCTAGTGATAAAGCTAAGTTGAGCTGCTAAATAGTAGTATTCCAGCCTTGGTAGTTGGACACCTCCCTGCTTAGAGGGCAGGGACAGGGTGGGGATGGCCAGTCTGTGCCTCCTTGGGCCCCATAAAAAGGATCTGAGTGTTCTTTCTAGTTCCTGAAAGGGGGCTTTGATATAGAAGGTAATGTTGGTAAAACCATATAGTAGTCTAGGTAAGAAGATCATCTTTGTTATTGCCACCCTACCCATAAGTGAAAGGGACAGTCAAGGCCAGAACCCCATTGAGTTGTTAACACCTTCTACTGCTCTCTGTCTGTTTAGGGCATGTTTCATTTCTGGGGTGTGTATGATTCATTTGCCCAGGTATCTGAAGGAGTCGTGTTCCCATTTCAGGCCCCAATCAAGCGCACAGGTCACGTTGGTGTCTCTTAGTCCCGCTTAAGGGAATAAACATGATTTCTGCCTATTGAAGGTCATGCCAGACAATCTGGCAAATTCGGATAGGACCTCCAGCCTTATGGGTAAGTTGGGTTGCGGTTGGCATAGGTATAGTAGTACCTCATCTGTGTATAGAGTGAGCAGGTGTGTGATGCCCCCTATGTGAATCCCTGCTTCCAGGTACTCTTGTCTTAAGTATGTCGCTATTGGTTCCAGTGCTAATATGTAGAGCATTGACGAGAGCGGGCACCCTTGTCCCAGCGTGTGACGGAAGCTCCAAAACCGAATCCCCGGAGTGCAGCCTCTATCCACTCCCAATACACTGAGTCAAAGGCTTTAACTGCATTAACGGATGCCACTACATACTGTTCAGCGCCATCTTTACTTTTGTTAATTACGTGTTGTAACCTGTGCAAATTTTAAGTGGTGCTGCAGCCAGGCACATATCCGCTTTGGTCTGGATGAATTGATTCGCAATGCACTGGCAAAGCCGTGAAGCTAGCATGGTGGTGAGTAGCTTGATATCACAATTAAGCATAGCCAGGGATACCAGTCACACTTTCCCACGGATTTGCCAAGTTTAACAATGGGGACCACCCACGTTTCCTGCATTGTGTTTGGGAGTTTGCCAATGTCGAAGGCTTCTTCAAAGACTTTTAAAAGCGTTGGAGCAAGTGTGGATTGATATGTTTTATAGAATTCTGCTGGGAGGCAGTCGCCTCCCTGCGTTTTGCCCGAAGCCAGTGAGGTGATCGCTTTCTCTAGATCTTGCAAGGTGAAAGGTTGGTCTAGGAGGTTCCACTGACTGGCAGTGAGGTTTTGGAGTTTGATCTTTGTTAAGGCCTCTGCAATTTTTTTATATGGTATTTGGGATCTGTGACTATACAGGATAGCGTAATAGTTAGCGAACATGTCATTGATTGCTGACTGTGCCCTCCATGGTTCACCGCATTCATCTCTTAGGAGCGCGATTGGGGTTCTAGGGTGTTCTTTTCGACATAGCCAGGCAAGCAGTCTCCTAGACTTATCTCCCTCTGAGTGTGTCCTCACTGTCTTGGTGATGTGGTCCAACTTTGACAGTTTCTCCCAGGTGGCTCGTCAGCGGGACCGAGCCTCCCTGAGGACTTGCTCGGCAGATGATGTCTTCAGGTGTACTTTTTCTAGTTCTCTGACTTTGGGTTCCAAGATCTCAAGCTCCTCCCTCAGTTGTTTGCAAATACCCCCTGCCCCAGCGATGATCTCACCTCTGTTTACCACCTTTAAGGTTTACCAGATAGTCCCCCAACTGTTCACACTGCCTATATTTTCTTCTAGAAAAAATTCTAATTTGACTCAGAGTTGCTCTTTTAAAAGCTAGAGCTGTCAGAGCGTCTGTGGTCATGTGCCACGTCAGGACAGGGGTGTTAGGCATCCCGCGATCCCATGAGACAATAAGTGGAGAGTGATCTGATATGGTGTGGCCCATGTACTCGGCACCCATGAATTCGTGCATTTGATTGGAGCCAGCAAAGACGTAGTATTGTATGTTTGCTGTGTTGCAACTAATCAATGTTCCACGACCTTTCGGAGATAAGCCTGCCGTTCCGTCCATGTCCCCAAAATTGGACAAGGAGGTTTACAATTTGCTTGTTATTCCAATCTTTTTGGATCCCTTCTGGTGCATTAAAGGTGTGGGGCTGAATGATGGTTTTAAAATAAACCGATATTCACCTCTTGACCACTGGTACCCCACAAGTTCATTCATCACAAGAACCATCAAGAGCATGGACCTAAACATAAAACTTGAAGCCACAAATCCATCACTCACGACCCTTGACGTCACCGGCTTAGAAGAAAGAACTGACACAATCATAAAATGGATCACAGAAACCATAGAGGAAATCCCACCAGAAAATCTTTTCAACCTTCACGAAAGTAAACAATGGCAAGATGGTTCACGCCCCACCTCAAGGCACTGAAAAAAACAAACCAGAGACTCAAACAAGAATGGAGGAAAAGCTACGACCAACACAAAAAAATCACAAATCAAAGGCAGATTACACTATACAAAGCCAAAATACTGAAAGCAAAAAAGTCATACTACAAAGAATGGATTGCAAAAACAGACAACACTCAGAAACAAATGCTCAACATCATAAATGAGATGAGAAACATATGAGAAACAATCACGCATATGCTAGCCCTAGTCAGGAGGCAAGCAGTCATACTAGTGATGATACTGTTCTGGTTATCTGAAGAGTGGTTCCTGATTCTCCTAGTGCTCTCAGGGACATAGCCTATTATTCTACGGTACGTTCCACACATCTTATAGATCTGGCAGGGGATCGTCACCCGAGGCTGCCCCGTCTCCGGTGGTATGGATGATTCTAGAGTACCCTGGGCAACGCCAGAACTTTGGAAGGTGGCTGAGAGATATATGCACAGCTCTTCTGTACTCTAAATAGATAGTTCTTACAGAGCAGTTTGGAAAAGCTGGAGTAGCTGGTGTTTAGAAAGGCAGGGCGATCCCATTAAGGCAGATTTGGTAGAAATAGCTAACTTTCTTTTGGAGTTAATCTTGGGGGCAAAGATTCAGCACAGCAGTAGGAGCATATTCCCTGGTGAAGAGGATAATGAAAGGAATCTGCTTAATGAAACCTTTGGCTCCTAAATATTCGTCTTTCTGGGATGTTAACATAGATCTGTGCCGATTCCTGAAATTCTGCGATAACGATTGCCCAGAAAAGCCTTTTGAGCTACGTTGGCCACACTCCTTAGGGGCTCCTCCCCAGAAGGAGGCACTTTTCATATCTCGATGTCCACAAATAAAGGGATCACAGTGGCATTATATCCCAGTAGACCTTTCCAAACCCTATAAGTCAGTTTCATGTGCTGCCCTAGCAAAGTAGGTCAGATGCGTTAAGGACCCGGCCGTGGGTGCAAGCTTAAGGGCATAATGAAGGCAGAAGACTGGTCAGGAGATTTGGTTTTCAACAACTTCTGTTTTAAACCAATTGACCAGGTTCCTTAGTAGTGAACTTTAAACAAGAATAAGATGAACCTGCGTTCCTGACATATAATGGATATTTTCCATACTAAAGTTTAGAAAAGTCATGATTCTATTAAGGACATGGAGGCAAAGTCTCATCCCACCTGTGCAATCTATAGTTGGTAAATGGAAGAAAAGGGGAGATGCAAGGGGAGGGGTTAATGATTATGGAGTTCAACATAATAAGGCAACAAGAATTACATCTACAGAGAATGTGTAAATTGCTTTGTTGAAATGTCTTGCAGATGACTGAATAATATTTAGGCATACATTCATGATAACGTTCAGAATATTGAATAGGACTTTTGCTAGAATTGGGATTGCCCACCTGATTTATATATTGTATTTGTTTACAGCGCCCAAACCCGCAAGCATGACAGCGCTGGTACGTAGGTGAGTAAGGAAAAAAAAAACAGACAGGTACAAAAGCACGATGGTAGATGCTGCGGATAGTTAGGTAATGAGGATACCCCAATTACAGTTTAGTCATATTTGTTGAACAGCCAAGTTTTTAGCATTTTTCTGAAGCTAAGGTAGGAAGGTTGCTCTTGGATGTGGAGAGGTAGGGAGTTCCACAGGGTTGGTGCAAGGACTGTGAAGCAAGTTCCCCCCGCTCTTTTTCTTGAGAATCTGGGGATGGCTAGTGAGCTAGTGGATGAGGAACGTAGGCAAGGGGGTTTGGTTCTTTTGGAGATGCTTTGGGTGAGGAAGGAGGTGCCGTTATGGAAGTATCTGTGTGCTAAAGAGAGTATCTTGAAATCAATACGTGTTTTGATTGGCAACCAGTGGGCGTCACGTCTAGCATGAGAGATGTGGTCTCAGTGCTCGAGGCCCCAGACAGCTCGGAAGGCATTGTTTTGGATGACTTGGAGTTTAACCACATTTTTTGAGCAGGTGCCTGCAATAATAAAATTAGCTGCCTATGATTGCTCTGGCTAGGGTGAGGCAGTTGTAGGCGGATATGAATATTCTCCTGAGGTTGATAAGTCTAGTCGATAAGAGACTTCTGCCCCAGTAGATGCCGCAAGCTGAAGGAGACCATCTCGACATTAATAATCTGGTGGTAAAACAGTGTAGAATATACCTTAATACTATCAGAAACATTTTGGTCGAAAGAGTAAACCTCCACTACTGCTTTCAGTTTAAAATACGCTAAAATAACATGTTTTTGCCTGATGCACTAGCTAGAGTATGTAAGTTTACATGTGGTGCGGTGTGATGTCATAAGAACGTTTCAGTGAGCTAGGTGCCGCAGCAGGCCCTCTCTTATTCGGATTCTGAATGGCACAAAACTAGGAGTTGTGGACAGCAGGAATTGATAAGCAGCTAATAACCTCATTTAAATGATTCGGAATTGTCAGTCGCTGGAGAACATGTTCTAATACAGAATAAGGCCCACCCATAGAGTACTGTTTCAAGTCAATTTGAGTCACATTTATATGGCACATATCGTTTCCTCATAACATTGGGGGTGAGTTATTCTGCATATCATCTGCCCGCAAGAGAGAATCGAATATCTGGTTTGGGCTATAGAAACGGGTCAGTAATAGAACTCTTTTAGAAATTCTTTTTTGGGATGTCGTTGATGCGGCAAGGAGCACCAACAATACAATTACTAATTAATCAGCCATTCGCCACAATTTTCTGATAAACTACAGAGTAAATGCAAGAATTGTTTTTGCCATTGTTTTGTATTTTTGATTTTTGCAGGACATATGAATCGTTTAGTGTATGCAGCCCCTTAAGGTAGAATAACATTTTCCATGGTTTTGTCTGCATACGACATACTCATCGAAGTCCAAATCAGCCCAGTGTAAGCCCTGACCTCTCTTGCAGCAGCTCTGCTGCCTGTTACTGCTCCCTGCACTTTACCTGCCCTCTCTCGTGCCTGCTCCTTAACATTCTACGCACAGATATGGTGCACCCTCCCACATGCGCCCACTACCTCGCTCCACACCAACCATTACAAGTGGACGCTCTGACATGCGCCCACTACCTCGCTCCACACCAACCATTACACGTGGACGCTCTGACATGCGCCTACTACCTAGCTCCACACCAACCATTACACATGGACGATCTGACATGCGCCCACCACCTCGCTCCACACCAACAATTACACATGGACGCTCTGACATGGGCCCACCACCTCGCTCCACACCAACCATTACACATGGACGCTCTGACATGCGCCCACCACCTCGCTCCACACCAACCATTACACATGGACGCTCTGACATGCGCTGAGATGCGCCCACCACCTCGCTCCACACCAACCATTACACATGGACGCTCTGGCATGCGCCCACCACCTCGCTCCACACCAACCATTACACATGGACGCTCTGGCATGCGCCCACCACCTCGCTCCACACCAACCATTACACATGGACGCTCTGGCATGCGCCCACCACCTCGCTCCACACCAACCATTACACATGGACGCTCTGGCATGCGCCCACCACCTCGCTCCACACCAACCATTACACATGGACGCTCTGGCATGCGCCCACCACCTCGCTCCACACCAACCATTACACATGGACGCTCTGGCATGCGCCCACCACCTCGCTCCACACCAACCATTACACATGGACGCTCTGACATGCGCCCACCACCTCGCTCCACACCAACAATTACACATGGACGCTCTGACATGCGCCCACCACCTCGCTCCACACCAACCATTACACATGGACGCTCTGGCATGCGCCCACCATCTCGCTCCACACCAACAATTACACATAGACGCTCTGACATGCGCCCACCACCTCGCTCCACACCAACCATTACATGGACGCTCTGGCATGCGCCCACTACCTCGCTCCACACTAACCATTACACATGGACGCTCTGACATGCGCCCACCACCTCGCTCCACACCAACAATTACACATGGACGCTCTGACATGCGCCCACCACCTCGCTCCACACCAACCATTACACATGGACGCTCTGACATGCGCCCACCACCTCGCTCCACACCAACCATTACACATGGACGCTCTGGCATGCGCCCACTACCTCGCTCCACACCAACCATTACACGTGGACGCTCTGACATGCGCCTACTACCTAGCTCCACACCAACCATTACACATGGACGCTCTGACATGCGCCCACCACCTCGCTCCACACCAACCATTACACATGGACGCTCTGACATGCCCCCACCACCTCGCTCCACAGCAACCATTACACATGGATGATCTGACATGCGCCCACCACCTCGCTCCACACCAACAATTACACATGGACGCTCTGACATGGGCCCACCACCTCGCTCCACACCAACCATTACACATGGACGCTCTGACATGCGCCCACCACCTCGCTCCACACCAACCATTACACATGGACGCTCTGACATGCGCTGAGATGCGCCCACCACCTCGCTCCACACCAACCATTACACATGGACGCTCTGGCATGCGCCCACCACCTCGCTCCACACCAACCATTACACATGGACGCTCTGGCATGCGCCCACCACCTCGCTCCACACCAACCATTACACATGGACGCTCTGGCATGCGCCCACCACCTCGCTCCACACCAACCATTACACATGGACGCTCTGGCATGCGCCCACCACCTCGCTCCACACCAACCATTACACATGGACGCTCTGGCATGCGCCCACCACCTCGCTCCACACCAACCATTACACATGGACGCTCTGACATGCGCTGACATGCGCCCACCACCTCGCTCCACACCAACCATTACACATGGACGCTCTGACATGCGCCCACCACCTCGCTCCACACCAACCATTACACATGGACGCTCTGGCATGCGCCCACCACCTCGCTCCACACCAACCATTACCTATGGACGCTCTGACATGCGCCCACCACCTCGCTCCACACCAACCATTACACATGGACGCTCTGGCATGCGCCCACTACCTCGCTCCACACCAACCATTACACATGGACGCTCTGACATGCGCCCACCACCTCGCTCCACACCAACCATTACACATGGACGCTCTGGTTCTCCTGCTCTGCCACATTTTTTGTTTTGTCTATGGGGTGGCACTTTAGTGACAGCTATGTGCTGAAACTATTATAGTGGAGTACATATAGGGGAGATGGAATGGGAAGAGGGACAGATAGCGTGTGCGTCTTGTTTGGAGTTTGTAGCCTCGTATTGATTGCCCATGGGCATTATGATCCCTATGCCCATCCCAACCCACGGCATGACATTCCCCACACAAAGCACAAAGGATTCACATTTTCTGTAAATATTCAAATTCTCAGATCGTCCTGGATAACAACAAGCTGAAAGTTGTCATGTGTGTCTTTAAGTGCTAAACGCAAAATTGTGAAAAACAGATATTTTCCACCTTACAAAACTTTGCATTCTTGTCTTTGTAGTCTTTAGTATTCCATTCAGGATGTGGAAAATAAAGTTCTAGGCATACTCTTTTGGCTATATATATATATGTATATATATATCATACATATGTTTACTACACTACAGAAGGTAGATTGTTAAATGACTACATTTCATAGTGGATTGAAATCCCGGCCTCACTGTTTATGTAAAGTGTGTGATGCTGGGCAAATAACGGAATCTCACTATGGGCCTGATTCATGGAATTTTTTGCACGGTTCAAAGTGACTTTGCACTGCCGACACAAACCCTGATTCACGGAACTGTGCAAAATGTATTTTTGCAGTGCAGTCAGTGCAACGTCATTTTGTACTGCAAAAATGCCTTTGCACGGCAAAAATACACTTTGCACAGTTCCATGAATCAGGGTTTGTGTCGGCAGTGCAAAGTCACTTTGAACTGTGCAAAAGATTCCATGAATCAGGCCATATGTCTTATTTGAAACATTGTCACTCCTTGAAAGTAATTCAGTTCACACAATTTGTAAACAGCCTCTCTTAAAATCGGGTGTAGTTAATGTTTCAGGGACACAATATTGGCCCTTCTTGCTTCTCTGCTAGTGGCCTCCCAATCTGGCTGACCCCTAGAATTGTGTTATTGTAGCACTGGACTTGCCTCAGTCCCATATCCCTTAAATTGACAGAAGGACTTAAATTCTCACCAGCCACTTAGGACACCAGCAATTCTATTATAGTGAACTGACTGCAGTAGAACCAACATTTATGTCCTCCTCTGCTACCACCAAAACCAGATCAGCTTGGTGCAGGAAGAGCTCTACGCCACAGGTGAGTGAGTGGATCACTTTGGCTCTGTAAGTATGTTATGTCACTGGGTTTAGTACAGCACAACTTCAGGCATCCATGGCTTTCGGCACTTCAGGATCAGCTGGAGGTGGGGGTAAGGGACCAACGTAGAAGTAGAACAAGCAGGGCAAGGATGCTTTGTTCCAATGTTAATGTGTGCAGATTTCAAAAGTTGGGTAAGTGTTTCATACATTTTTCAAATGATCTGGACCAGAATTTAATGTGCCCTGCAGGTTGGTGATGTAAAGTGGTTGTGTTGTTGTCTCTTGAGCCTGGCAGAGTGTTTATTTAAGAGAGTGGGGCGAGTTGGGTCGGTGTATCTGTTGTGAGTTAGCGTGGTGCTCAGGGAAATGTATGTAGACATATGTCTTGGGGGTGGTGTAAGCTCCATAGTATTAACCTGTGTTGTTTCGACATTGTTGTAGTCGCATGTTGAAATGTGTTCTCAGTTAGGGTGGGGGCTAGAATGAGTTGGAGCTGGGAATTGCTGCCATACATTGCTCAGAAGACCACCCAATAACAACAGTGGACAATCTTTTTTACTTTGGAAATAGCAAAGGAGGTTGCATTTATTTGTGTATGAACATGCTTGTCATTCTTTCTCGAGCTTTGATTCCTTGTTATTCTATATTATTTGATATTAGGTTAAGTCATGCTACGACAGGTTACTCTATGCCAGAGCACAGATTCAGGGCCCTCAATTTGTAGTCAATTCGAATGCCCACCATTCTATTGCCAATCAGGCGTGTGTGGGATTATGGTACAATGCAGGTGGACATGCAGCATGAACTAGCAAGAGGATGACCTTTTTTAAAAAACTTTATTTAAATCTTTGAAAAAAACACGACATTCACGAAAAAAGAAAAACAAAGAAAAATAACCGAAAACAGATTTGTATTTTTGTATTTAGTTTATTTATAAAGCGCAGCCAGGCCCAGGGGCATACGGGCGCGTACGTTTTAGATCAAGTTACAAGGAGTCAAGTTACATTTGCAAGTGTTGGACAAAAGTTACAATGGTTGCAGTTACAAATAGATACAGAACATGGTGTTACAGGTACATGCATACATGTTGCATTTTTCATGCGTTAGGCAATGGGGGATGCAGATAGTAAAATAGTATATAGTATGCTAGTATATTATTTACAATATGTACAGTGGGCAAGCAGCAAGGCTAGGCTCTAGGAAGTTAAACTGTCATTGTGTCCAAGTCATGAAGCCAACGCTTTGTATTGCGTTTAAATAGGTTGAAGGAAGGTTCTGACCTGAGGAGAGCATGGAGTGTGTTTCATAACTTAAAGGCTTGGACAGGGAAACTAGCCCCACCCGAGTTATGGAGTTTGAATCTTGGTATGGACATAGTGTTTGCTTGAGCTGTTCTAAGAGGTCTTAATGATGTGTGTGGGGTACGTTGGTTAGTGATGTAAGTTGGTGCAAGGTTAGCCCTGGCTTTGTGAGTAAGGGCAAGAGTTTTGAGGGATATTCTGTGCTCTATTGGGAGCCAGTGCAGATTACATCTAGTCTCAGAGATATGCGATTTCTTAGGGATGTTGAGGGCTGCCCTGATGGCATTATTTTGAATTACTTGTAGTTTGTGGATATTTTTGTGGCTAGTGCCTAAGTAGAGGGCATTGCAATAGTCTTCTTTGGACAAAACTAACGTTCTGGCAAGTGTAATCCAGCTGCATGGGGAGATAAACGGCCTACATGCGGTGATAGGTTTACAGGTGTAAGCGGCTGATGATGCTACTGCATTAGTTTGTTTGGTGAAGGATAAGGTGGCATCAAGGTAGATACCAAGGGTTTTAGTATTATTTGAGACAGTGATGGGGTTACCATCTATAATGAACGATTTTAAGGCAGAATTTAGTTTTTTTAGTTTAGCGTGGGTACCAAGGATGAGCTACTCAGTTTTTTCATCATTGAGACAAAGTCCATGTTGTACAATCCACGCTTGTATTACTGTGTAGATTTCATTGAGGGTTTTGCTGTTGGTTGCGTAGTGACCAGAGATAGGAATGAGTATCTGGGTGTCATCCGCATAGTTGGTGTACGTGACACCCAGATAGTCAAGGATATCGAAGAGGGGCTTCATGAATACATTGTATAGCATTGGGGATACACAAGAGCCTTGCGGGACCCCACAAGGTACCGATGAAGGTTCAGCCGAGTCAGTGAAGAGAAGACCCTCATAGTTCTGTTCGCCAAGAAGGAGCTGATCCAGGCAGTGGCTGCGTCGGAGAAGTGTGCTACCGATTTCAAATGATGGCAGAGCGTTTGGTGATTGACCAAATCAAAAGCTGCTGAAAGATCAAGCAGGAAGAGGAGTGCTAGTTTGCCATTGTCTTTTAAGATTTGGATCTGAGTAGTGAGATCTATTAAGGCAGTTTCCGTGCCGTGTATAGGTCGGAAGCCGGATTGCCTTAGTCCCAGAAGATTGTTTGTTTCTAGATAAACCTGTATTTGCAGGTAGGCTGCTCTATCTAGTATTTTTAGTAAGAAGGGTACAGTTGTTATCGGCCTATAGTTAGATGGGTTGACTGGGTCAAGAGTTGGTTTTTTGATTAGTGGGATGACCCAAGCGTCTTTTAAGTTATCCGGCACTACTCCTGTTTTGAAGGAGGCATTGATAAGGTTGGTAATACATGGTGCCAGATCATGTGCTGCTGCTTTGATAATCGGAGCAGGGCAAGCGTCACCTTGGCAGTTAGAGGGTTTGAGTTTCCTAATGATGTTTTCTACTTCCCAAATTGAGAGGGGTGAGAAGCTAAATGGTTTGCAAGTTGGCTGAAAGGTGGGTGACTTGTTGGGGAATTGTTTGTAATCAGGGTCAGATAGTAACAGGTCTTTTTTTGCATTAACTTTAGATTGTAAACGGGCTATTTTATCTAATAGTGCCTTCTGAATGTTACTGCACCATAGTACATCTGTGACACATTTATCAATAGGGGCAATAGGGGATTCTAATTCTTTTAGAATCTTAAACAGTTCTTTTGTATTAGATTCCGCTTGAGCAATCCTTTTGTTATACGTGTCTTTTTTGCGAGTATAATGTCTTCTTTGTAGCGAGAGGTTGCTAAGGTTAGCTCATTTTTATTGTTTACTGAAGGGCACTTTTTCCAATGTGCTTCTGCAGTTCTAGGAGCCGGGTGTTGTGTGTTGGCTTTGATGGAGAAGGTTATTTTATGATGATCCGACCAGATACATGGATCATTGGATAGAAGATCGATAGGGCAATTAAGGCTAGTATGCCAGTCCAGTGTTCTACCTTTGATATGTGTAGGCTCATGAATAATGTGGGTGTGACCCAAGTCTGATAGGGCGTTGGCTAGATCACGGGCATTGTTATTAGTGTGGTCCTTAAAACCGAGATTGAAATCCCCGAGCAGGATAGTTTGTGAATTGGGTTTAGTATCAGTGGATACAAGGGATGCAATGTCCTCTATGAATGAGGAAATGGGTCCTGGTGGTCAGTAAATAAGGTGCACTGCTGCTGTGTGGTTGGGTGATTGTGGCAGTTTGAGGGACAAGGATTCAGCAGAGGGGATTTGAGCGTCCTGAATTACTCTGATGTCATACGTGTTTCTGAAGATGAGTGCGAGTCCGCCTCCCTTCACCTGGTTGGTATTTCTATCATATCTAATGATAGCGTAGTCATTTGGTATAGCAAGGGCCAAGGATGGGCCAGAGGCTGCATTAAGCCAGGTTTCCGTAACTGCGAGGAGATCAAGCTTCTTATGAGTTATGAAATCAGCGATGTCCAATGCGTGGGCGGAGAGGGACCTAGCATTCACCAATGCTGCTTTGATGAATGTGTCTTTAGCAGGAGTTTTTTGTGATGGTAGAGATAGGTCGTGCAGAGTGATTGGGGCTAGCTTGCTATCTGAATCAGTGTCGAGGTTAGCTAGGTTATTATCTCTGTGCTGATGTTTGTTGCTCTTGTGGACGTGTAATTGGGGGTTTTTAGTCCACAATCGGGATCCTAATCTAGGATTTCTAGTGAAAATACTAGAGTGGTGAGAGCATGGTAAGGTTGGAGCGTAGTTATTTGTGATATTGTTGCGAGATGGGGGTGAGCTATTATAGAGCTTCAAGTATGGGCGCTGTTTTAGTGGGGTGGTTCTGAAATTAGTCTGAAGTTTCTGTTAGTGATATCGCAGGGTTGATTAGGTGTTGGTCTGGTAGCCAAGTGGCGTATCCAAAGTGCTGGATCATCCAGGTAGGAGTTGGCAGTGGCCATAGTACTAGTCCACAGGGTATAGGTGATAGATACCTTAAGTGTGCTGGTGTATGTGTGTTGGTTAGTATGTAGGTAGGGCTGACATGTCCAACGTTTAGTGTAAATGTACAGTAGGTGGAGGAGAGTGGTCAAGCACCAATACATAGTGGAGGTAAACCATGCCAGTGGGCAGGGATAGAGAACTCAGAGTATGTAGTGCTATTGGAGTGCGCTTAAGATGAGATGAAATGTCAGCGGCTGTAATCACTGAGTTTAATTTAGGCTGCTGCAGCGGAGAGGGCATAACTTTAATTCCTAAATGAGTCATTTGGTTAGGCAAGAGCCAGAGGCAGCACATAGGTTCTAGCTGTGGGCAGATTTGACTGAGTGCTATGGCTGAGAGCAGTGGATGACATCAAGTGATAGCAATTGGCTAGAGACACAGTACATGGGTTCAATTTAGCAGCCGATAATACAAGTCAAAGGCAGTACATGGGTTCAATTTAGCAGCAGATAGTACAAGTCAAAGGTAAATTGGCAGAATGTAGTGGCTAACCTTAATTCATCTAAATGCAATGGGTGTCACCAGATTGGCTATATGTAGTGGAACAGAACAGAACAGATGACTAAGAGCGCACAGAGCAACACATGGGTTTACGTAATGCAAGTTGGCAGAAAGTAAAGGGTTGCACCAATATGATGTAATTGGCTAAGGCAGAGGCAGCACATGGAGCAATTATTAATCACTGTGGGATAAATTGCATTAAACAAACCAAACAGACTCAGGCAGTTGGAGGTCAGGTCTAGGCAAGTAGCATCATGCCACTGGTCTGGGTCGCATAGTTTGCAGTCAGGTTAAAGCAGGTTATGCATAAAAAGTGCAGGCAGATATATATAAATTATTGTAAAGGTACTGGCCTCGTAGTAGGCAGAGTGATGAGCAGTGTGAACATACGGTCGGTACAGGACGAATTGCAGCTGTCTAGATAATACGTGGATGTCAGAGATGGGTAACAGACCAGGTAAATACAATAGAGGGGCACATTTATGCAGATGGACAGGCGTTAAGAAGTTACCAAGTTTAACTTAGGCACATATTTGATCTATAATCCCAGTGTGCAATGATTGGTAGGTAATGACAAAAACAGTTCAAAGACCGTAATCCAGAAGAGACATGAGAGAGTTAATTAGGCATATGGTGTTTAGCAATCGAGCGCTCGTACTGCGAATCCGGTGGTCGGGGAAAAGGACTTGTACAAGTACGGAGCGGGCATGGCACTCGGTGCAAGGGGTATCAATCTAACAGGTGGGAAAGGTGTGAGGAGCTGGCTATAAGCGCGCTGAGTCACAGTTACAGCTTGGGAGAGCGGCTGTAGTATAAAGGATGCAGATCTCACCTTGTTTTAAAGAAGGATTGGCACGCGAAGGGAGTGGAGCACTCGAGCACGTCCAGCTCGGTCAGGCTCAGTCAGGAGGAGCCTTTGTTGGTTGCCTTCGTGGGATGATGATGATTTGAATAAGCTAAAAAAACACATCTAAAAAGGTATTTAACAGAATCATATAAATACATTTAATTTGAATAAAATATATCATGTATACATAAAACCATAAACACGTACACTGCCAGGGGGCCGCTATTACTCATTACTCAATCATTTTGAGATATTTCAAAAAGTGAAGTATCACCAAATTTGAAGGGGTGTACGGCTATGGAAACATCCTTGAACATAACCAGTTTGTTTCAACAAAAGCAAGGCTATGAACAGATTTGCCAAACTAATTAATTCTAGGACCAAGAGTTGAAGGAGAAACTACACGAAGATATTTCAAGGTTTCAACTGCTCTTAGAAATGACAGCAAGTAGAGGGATATTCTGTGTTTCCCTAATGTAGAGAACTTCTTTGGCTGGTACATAATCTCAAAAACTGTTGTCTACAATTGGCATCCAGGAGTTTGTTGAGGTAATATGGCAGATCTCCTCTTTTCCTGAGGATAACTCATATCTACCTACATCATTCCTAGTATGTAGCCAATCTAATTCTCATGGCCATGTTTTAACAACATGTGGAGTGAGCACAGGCATTTAATTGCTGGACCCCAGTTCTTGTAGAATTTGAATACACTTATCAATCCATTCACTATAAATGTTGCAGTTGTGAGACCTGTAGCAGTCGTGAAGATCTGTATACAGTGAATTCTTAGGAGGTGATACTATTTTACTATACATAATGAACAGATTGCACTGAGCTTCCACTTCTAATGAAAACCGGCCCAGCTCATGATGGATCATGGTCGTAGCAACACACGTTGGAAGATATTGCACACTTCTCAAAATGTTTGCCTCTATCAGACTCAAATTATTTTATCAAAAGTGATAGCCTTAGCCTTATAGAAGTTGATAATCGGTAGTATTGAGAATTTGCCAAATTTGTTGTTACATTTTTTTCTTTTGGGTATCAATTTGTTTGCTTTGGAATATAGCACATCCATCAGTGCTTCCTTGTTCTTAATAGAGAACAAGGGTATTTCCATATATGTGGCGTGAGACACTTCTTCCCGGGGGACACCCTGTAAGTACCACTTGAATCGAGTCCTCCGTCACAAAGTTGAGACCCTCAGTACTTTAGTCTTAGCTTTATTGATTATCAGATCATTATCTTTTGTATAACTGTTTAGGGCAGCAAAAAGCCTCTGCAATCCAATTGAGGAGTTATCCATTAGGACTACATCGTCCACATACGCCAGCCACATCAGGCAAAGGTCGCTAAATCGAGGAGTTGCAAATGCTGCAGATTCCATAGCATTGCCATTATCTGAGATATAGATATTAAAAAGGCATGGTGTCAATACGACCCCTGCCCAAGTCCATGATGTGTTAAGATCCTGCCTGTTGTGTCACCCTTTAGATTTAATATGAATCTGATATGCATGTCCGCATGTAGCTAGACTAAAATGCTTAACATTCCACTTGAGGGGCCCCAGTCGGAAAGTGTCGGCCATAAGATGGTATGGCTAACTGTATAAAACACAGAAGTGAAATCCGCGAAACCCATGTTAATGGGTAAATTAGTTGTTTTAATGGTTTTCAATTTCAGTGAAGTAATAAATAGCCCATTCAGAGAAGTACCGATACTCAGTAAAAAAACCTGTCTGATATTTGTTCAGGTGTCCTGTATTGATTGCCCATGACTCAACTTCCTTTAGCAATATTGCAGCAAGTCAGGAAGTCTTTAAGTAGTGCCTTTCCTGGAGAGGTGTTTTTTCTTCTTTGAGAGGACATGTAATGCCTGTCATTGGGGCAGTGATGGAGCTCTAGGGGAGCAAAGTGGCGGTTGACCCCTCTGACACCCTTCCACTTGTCCCTGTACACCCTTCCTGCAGCCCGCTTATCCCTTGACTTACTTGACATTGCAGTTTTCCATTATGCGTGGGATGGCCTGACACATTTTTGCAAACTACAATGCGTGCAACCCAAGCATGCAGCAAGGTCAGTGCAGTGCTCCTTTCCTTTTCATATCTCTGGACCCTGTAAATGTATTGGGGCTGGAGTGAGGTGGTGAGCATTGATTGGTGGCAGCACGTCAGTACGTTGACGCCAAACTCCTGAAGCTCTACTTTTATCATTATCGATGTACTTTTTATAAATGTCTACTAACCTCCATCCTTTGAAGCACCCACATTCGATGTAGGTGCCATTATCATTTCTTTAAACCCTCCCCTCCTAAGGGCCCCAGGTTGCATTAACCTAAGGGACTGCTCCACGATTAGGATTTATAGTTGCATGCTGGCATGTATTCTGGCGATCATAAAAAAAAGTTCAATGGTGGTAATACAGGCATATAATTGGCACAGGCAGTGTAAAACATGTTTTTAAAAGGCAATGCTGTGATATATCTAAGACCCAGTCATCATGAACATGTGTTTTAAATTAGTGCCGGCATATATAATGGACTGTGCACCATCATGAAAGTGTTTTACAATGATAATACTAGCATATATGTGGTTATAGACAACAATGTAGACGTTTTTTGCAGGGCAATGATGACATATACATTAGATATAGGCATCATGTACTTGGGTCACAGTGGCAATACTGGCATATATAGGGGGCACAGGCATCATGAAACTGTAGTACAGTGCACCCGTGTACTGCTTTTGGCCTGGTAACCATCTGTTGGATGTTTTCACTGATTGTAAATTATATGGCATATTGACCAGTTTTAATTAAAATGCTTGCTGTAAAATGCAATATTTCAACCTATTATTCAAAGAAATCTCCCCAAGAAACAGGGTCGGGCTCCCTTGCCATGCATGCTCATTCACATATATTCACAGGGCATGCTCAAGCACCTCCTGTGAAAATATCTGCAGCTGCCACTGATGTGATATCATTTAAAGTGGCAGTGCTCCATCAGGATCCACAGGCCCCAAGTATCAAAATTTGCCACTTCCCCTGTGGAAGAGCAGTGCTCCTCATGGCCTTAGTAAATAAGATATATCTCCTCATTCAGGCATGGATGGCATCTCACGGCCTCTGCCTGAATGACGACAAAACTGAGTTACTGATCCTCGGCTCAGAGTTGGCCATCAAAAAACTTGACCCAAACTATGCCTCATTCAACATCGACAATAATGTCATCAAAGTGATGCCTGCAGTTAAAGCCCTTGGGGTCTATCTCGACTCAGCGCTCACATTCAAGAAACAAACTAACTCACTAGCATCCTCCACTGCATATACTTGTAAATTGATCCGAGCATGTAGACCATTTCTAACTGAGATTAGCTGCATTACACTAGCTAATGCACTCATCATATCCAAGTTGGATTACTGCAATGCTCTATATGTAGGATCTAACAAGTATATCCTTGATAAACTCCAAACTCTCCAAAATAACGCTATTAGAGTAGCTTTAAATATTCCTAACAGAGCTCATATCTCCACCTCTAGGAAAAATATCCACTGGCTAAAAATCAAAGACAGAATTGCCCTCAAAACCCTCTCCCTTACCTCTAAATGTCTTAACAACATAGCTCCCCCCTACCTGGTAAACAGAGTCAACAAGAGAATCTCAAACCGTCCCACTAGATCAACTAATGCCTATACTTTAGTGGTGCCTAGATACAAAAAGAGCACAGCTGGCGGCTCCAGTTTTCCAGTCATAGCTGCGCAAACTTGGAACAGACTCCCACTGGACCTCAGAATGGACCAACCCTACCCTAGCTTCAGGCGGAAAGTCCTCACCTGGTTACGTTCCAATGACACTTAGCTCGACCTCTCCCATTGCCGCCTGCTCTAGAGACCCTTTTGATGATTGTAACTAGATTAATTGGTTTCTGGTCAACTAGCCTTAACTGTATTTCCGCATTTGCTTGTACATGCACCTTTGTTATTAATGTTAACTGTATAACTGTATTTTTCTGCAACCAAGTTCTCAAGTATTCTTGTATTGTCTGCGCCCAGCTACCCTTTGGGTTTGGTTTTGCGCTATACCAAACAAACAAACAAACAAACAAACAAACCAATTAAGCACTGGGACAGGGAACAATGGAAATGGGGGTAATGACTGCTGCTGCCCTTGTTTACTCCTTATGAAAAAACAGCCCACAGAGAAAAACTCAATTTCTAAATGTTAATGTGGTCCTAACCTGAAAATGATGCCCCTGATTTAAAATTAAAAGTTGTTGTATAACATTCAAAGGCACACTTTCATACTCTCCTCTTTATTTATTTGCATTCTCCTTGTTTTTTTCCAATATAGTTTAGTTTCTAAAACTATTTGGCAAGTAAAAATAGTGGCCACATTTTGTCTTTTAAATACAAAAACGATATTAAATACCCAAAATGAGTTTCCTTTTTCATGGTTACGTTTCCACAAAGCCATTAGACATATTAAACTCAAATCGTGGTCATGCACGGGTGATTACAGAGGAACCACAGATAACTGGGGTGTGTCAATAATCATACTAACTGAACAGTCTCCCAGAGTCTCTTGTGGATAAGTATGAATCCTCTAATGCTACAAGTGCCAGCATGCAATGTGCAAACCCACAATTGACTGGACAAGCCATGCATAAAAGAGGTCACTTGGCAGCTATACACACCCTTTATGGTGTATAGACCACCCTTTGGGGGTGCCTCAACAACATGGAAACATGTCCCAGCCTATGCAGGAGTAAGGGATTGGGTTTTACACATTGTAAGACGAGACCTCCCGAGTGAAAGAGACACTAGCGGGTGTGCAGCATGCACAGCATGCATAGTTACTCTGTATTACTCACTGTCCATTACCTAATTACTATCTCTTCTATTGGAATCTAACCCTCTCAGAAGCATGACAGTGTTTGACAGTTTCATATAGTGTTGAGGCAAGCCTTGTGACAGTCTCTGTGCACAAGCAGCATGGACATGATTCACGGTGGCAATTCTGGCATGTATGGTTGGAACATGACCATGAATGTTCACTTGAACGAGGGACAACGCTGGAAAATATTCCTGAGGCAACTTCCAACACTTCCTAACTTTCCAAAACAAGGATATACCTTGTTCTAACAGCCAGAACCAGACGCACTACATGCATGTAGACAGATGTATGGCCTGCTACTATGTTCGTGTTCTCAAAGCATAGACCAAAAGAATTTTGAAATGTTTTCAGGTGTGTAGCATACACTAGCCCCATCTCCAATCAGGCCATCGAAAAGGCCGAGGGAGACGCCCCCAATTTCATTACTCCGCATTAAATGTTGCACCTTTTCAAATGGTCAAGAACCTGGATGTTAAAAGCACCTGCACTGATGATACCAGCACGCTCGCCTGATCAGATGTTTCTATTTACTGGACAATAAACTATACATCAATTCAGTTAAATCATATACATCCTTTATTTGATAAATAATGTGCATTCTTTAGTGAGTTTACTCTCCAACCATCAAATAAATAAATGATGTGTGCTTTTCTCGGAAACAGGAACGCCCAGATCGTGCTCAGCATCTTTGTGTGCGATTCTTCTGATAATGGGACAGTTACTATATATCAGTGATAGGTTTGGCTACGTCTCCAGCACGGACACAAGAAGAAAACGGAGGGGCAGAGCGCCGCAGCTGACCCCGCACATATGCAACCTATGACTATTCTGACTGCCCATTGCCAAATAACAGAAAGCACGCATGTCCACATGGTAGTGACATAGCCTGTCTCGCCAGACCGCAATAAGACAAGGTTTGCACACAGAGCTGACATCCATGCATAAAACTGCATGAACAATGTGTTCCTCTTCGGTAAACCAATGCCCCCCCCCCCCTCCGCCCTGTAAATGCTTCCTTTTCTAACGCGGAGAGATCCGACTGCGCGCTGTGCCAGCCACGCTCTGCCAGGGTCCAGAGCAGGACCTCTGGGCGTCCCAGGGCAGCTGCTGCCACTGCTGTAGCCTGCGGGCCCTGCCGATGGCCTGGGGCGAAATATTTAATTCCACATCAAACGTCAGCCAGAGATGTCTGAAAGATGACAAGACGTCAATAGCTTAGAATGTACCTTCCTGAGCACGACTTGTCCAGATCACACTGCATCTCCAGCAGCGAGCCGCATGCCGGCCTTGGGAGGAGGGGGGGGTGACTGTTGGCGGCACCCCCTGCTCGTTCTAGGTCTGAGTAGGAAACAGGGCAGTTATGGACCTAAGCATATGCTGCCACCAAGGGTAAAACCGTCTTGCGTCTTGGTAGATACTGCAACCACATGGCGTGGGGAATCCCAAGGGCATTGGAAAGAATATCGAGTGATGCCCTTGGGCTGTTAGTGCGCTTTACAAATCCAAATAAATAAATAAATACATAGTGTGGGTCTCTGTACGGTTTCCCTAGCGACCACTATGCTCAAACACGCCTCTCAATGTTCATATTAGCTGTCTCCCTACAGCACCCAAGGACACGGACATGCAGGGGCTTTCCGGCACTGCCACCCCCACTGCTACCACAGGAACCTGCAAGGGGCTGATGGCTAGGCCTCCGGAGGCACAGCACCTGACGGAGTATGTGCTGCGTAGGCCTTACCCTTGGTTGGTTCTTGGGCCCCTATGTTTCCTTTAAGCAGGAAGACAATCTTTGCCAGCGATTCAGTACCTCTTTTTTTACTGATGGTTCAGACCCAAAGCATTGATGGACGAAATTTGCTAAAGCAAATTACGATTTCCCTCTGGAATGGCAAAACAACAAGAACGCCTAACAAATGTTTTATTTATTTATTTATTCATTCATTCATTCATTTATTTATTTATATATTTGTGCCTGTTGTACAAATTGTACATTTACACAATCTTTTATAACAAATCATAACACAAATCTACACGCATCATCAAATGTTTTATACTTTTAAACGCTTGAGGTGGCACGCCCCTTCTGGTGTGGCCAGTTAATATAGGTTATCCCAGACGAGGGTAGGTGGCGAGTGTATGACAATGGCCTCGGAAACGTGATGAGAATGCATACAACAAGGTTTAGTAACTCATTCTTATATAGTTGCCATGGCAGGCTGCTCCCACTTGGAAGCCCTGTGATAACATACGTCTTATAGACTGAAGGAGGGGTTGTTATCCCAAACGATAATGGCCTCTGCAAGGTGTATAAGGTTATGAGCACACACTGGTAATCACAATATATGTTTTGGAGTTTTTATGGTGAAGTCAAAACATTACTTGAATAGTGAATACAATAAATAGACAAACTAGTTAGTAAATTAAATGTGTTTATTTTTTTTATTTTTTTTATTGCAATTGGTTAAGCTATACCTTTACAAATATATGAATCAAAACATACGTAGATAATACCAATAGAATACAATCGAGAATAATCAACATCTGATAGTAAAACAATTAGAGCATTAAAAAAATACTAAAACCTGAGAAAAAAGGAAACAAAATGATTAACATAATCTTATTAATAAAATACATTCTTAACATAATCCCATTAATAAAATACATTTGTTTCAAACTTCAAACAAGGTATAATCACTGACCAGGCATTAAATATATCCAAATCTACAGGTTCAGGCTTTTAAAAAAGCCGATAGAGCCATTCCCTCATACACATTATGCATATCAAGGCAACGCTTCCATACAAGATCTTCATTATACGTTATAGAGTTAACAGCCAGGGTCGCCAGGTACTTTGCTCTTAAGCCTTGTAATGATACACACTCGACCAGATGCCTTAAAGTCTCCAATTTCCTCATACAGAACCTACAACAGGCTACTTCCGCCAGAATTTGTGACCTCCTTAGTCGAATTTCCCTGGTGGGTAACAGATTACACCATGCCCTGAGTAGAATGCCTCTGTGGAATCAGTAAGGGAATTGAAGCAGAATCTTCGTTAGGGAGCCTCTACATCTGTGCCCATACATCAGATAGCTTAGGGAAGAATAAGAATGGAAATCATCAGTGGTCTGAATCCATTACAAATCAAATAGGGCTTGCATAGCCTTCATAGGATTCAAAATCTGGGTCTCCAAAGTCGCACCAATCTCATTAAGGACATGCTCTGATCTCACCCTAAGGGAAATTAATACCTGAGAGTAATTCAGATTTCTTCCCATTAGATGGTACAAGATGTCAGGGATAGGAGCCTTAATTTTTTAGTATAGACACAGGCAAGCCATTGTACCCGCGCCCAAAGGGAAACTGTTCCCAATTCAAAACGTATAGCTGGTAAGGGTACTGCATTGGGGACCCCAAGAATTCTCCTCCAAATTCTGCCCTCAATTCTATTAATGGTTTTACATACCTTATCAGATTTGAATTCCAAATTATAAATCAATTTTGGGACAATTTTACCTTCGAAGAACGTCACTGCAGGCTTAAGGGAGAATCTACCGAACATTTGATCTATCTTAACAATCTGAGCCTCAAGAAGTTTTGCCTTATGTACTAGGGCCTCAGTAGCTATTTTAGAGCCTTTATAGGCAAAGGAATTGAAGCCCAGATTACTAACAGTTTCTGAAAGCTTCAGGGGCATACCTCCGACAAAGCCAGCAAGCCCGACAGTCTATGCCCTCGCTTTTCTGAAGGAAAGGATTTTAGTTTTATTATGATTGATGACCAACCCATTGTCTTTGGCATAGTTCTCATGGTTCTCAAAATTGTTTAATGACCTTTGCAGCCCGACCTTAGTAAGATCAAAGATCAAAAAGTCGTCTGCATAAGCGAGCTATATGATTTTTTCCTTTCCTACCTTTGGTGCAACCAGCCCTTCATTCACAAGCAAGAGCATGACATCAGACAGATATTGATAAAAGAGCCAGGGGGCCAGAACACAGCCCTGTCTGAACCCCCAATAGGAGCAAATTCTCCTCATGGTATCCCCTTTTTGGCTAAGACGGACCTTAATCCTGCACTCTTCATAAACCCCACTGATGAGTCTTAGAAGCCCCTCAGGCATTCCCCACTCTGCCAGTTTAGCCCATAATCTGCCCCGATCAACACAGTTAAATGCAGCAGTTAAGTCGATCAAGGCCATATACGTGCATCCCCTAGTCGAAATCCATGCCTCCTCCTGTACACATTTGAGAACGAGGCTGTTAATGTTGGTAGAATGGCCCCTCCAAAAGCCTGTCTGAAATCGGTCCAATGGATGAGTGGTGTGTGCCCATTCTTCAAGGTGTGAGAGCAGAAACGCAGAAAAGATCTTGCAGTCGGCACTAATAAGCGAAACGGGCCAATAGTTGGCTGGATCCGTCCTGCTCCCACATTTGAAGATGGGGCCCACATCGGCCGTATTCCAGGAAGTGGTGGTTACACCTGTGGATATGATGTCCTTGAATTCCAGATACAAGAGATTCACCCAGATGTTTTGATCATCTTTAAAGGTGTTGTTCGTAAATCCATTAGGCCCTGGGGCTCGAGATCTCTTGCATTTGGTGATCAGATAAGGGATGGTATTAATATCTAATTGGGGATCCCAAGTGTCAGCTCCAGATAGATCAGGGGCCATCAAGGTAGCAATCCTAGGTGGCCCAAACCTGTCCTCCTAGAACAGTACCCAATCCTGTTCTGAGATTGAGTTAAATTGGGAGATTACATAATTGGGATCTTGTCAATTTACTAGGTGCCAGAAGACACTAACCTCAGCGTCAATCAGAATCCCCAGCATCATTTCTGTGTCACGCTGTAGCAGACAGTGTTTCAGTGATTTACAGTAGTTCTTATAGGACTGCTTGACCTTCCTAATCAACTCATTGCAAATACCCTGATCTGAGTTAGTACGTTGGATCAATCTCACTTCCCGCCTCAGTTTTTTTCTTTGCATCAACTAACTTCCCGTTGTAGCAATGAGTGTGTCTAGCAAGTCCTTGCCCCTGTTACCAGTCCCTGCGTCAAGCCCAGAGATTAGTGCTCAGATAAAAGTCTGAAACTCGTTTGCATTAAAACTATTAAGTTTCCACTTCAAGGTGGATACATTGAGTGCACTTTTTACGTTCAAATTCAGATGACGTATATTTATGTCTGTCCATCTAACTGCATTGCCCGCCACATTAACAGTGACTCAGGGCTGAAGCTGAAATTCTCTGGAGCACAACGGCCAATCAAACGAGGCCGTTAAGATGGAGTGATCACTCCAGTCATTTCTCAGTACATCAAATGACAGACAGAGATTCATTAGGAACGGGTCAACATAGATGTAGTCAAATAGGGAGGAACTATTACCTCTGTGCCACGTGTGCCAATCCCGGTCAAAGAGGAAATCAGCCTTCCTTCCCACTAAGGGTTGTAGCCCCCGTCCCCCAGAACTACATACCATTTTTGGCCCAAGTATCGCTTCCCTGAATGGCCAGTAGATATCCCAAAAAAAAGTTCCACGGGGAATGCTGTAAGTCACAATCTGCGTTTAGATCTCCCACCACAATGATTTTACCATTTAGAAATCTCCCGGACCACTCCTTGATGACATGACACACCTTCCCCACAAAGGCATACACCTGAATGATGCACCTATGCCAATAGATATTAATAATAATCAAAATATTGGTCATGTCATCTGCAGTACAAAAGTTCACTCCCAGATCCCCAAATGGCAAATTCTCCATTTTGAACACATTTAGACCCTGGGAGTTTTCAATTGCAATCAGAAGACCCCGAGGGCCTCCCCGAACACTATCTTTGGCTAGTTAAACAAAGACACTATAGCCATCCAAAGTAGGTAGAGAAGTCAGCCATGTCTCTTGGAGGTATATGCAATTTGCAAGTCTCAAGTTATTCATGCAAGACGGATTAGAAAAGAGGTGGGAGTTGCCATGAGTGTTCCAAGACTTTAGGCATAATGGCATCCCCTCCCAGGAGGTATCGACTCCAATTCCCTTTTCACACGACCGATTTTTGCCACAGGGAGGAGATAATAGTAGCCCAGTCCATATTCTTCCCGCTACATTTGGCATTCCTCCGGTCCATTTTCACTGAGTCAATTAATTGTGGCACAATATTTCGCTCATCTCCATTGGCAATAGTGCCCCCTTCTTCCCATCGAACATAAATGTGTTTTTATTTTGTAGTATTTACTTAAGGTTGACTGAGTTAAGCCTTTAAATTGCAAACATGGTTATAATGGAGTGGGTTTAACCTGAGCTTGCATTAAGAGTCATGTAAAAGTAAACAATTTATCTATGAGAAAGTTACAGCATTTTCCAGTGTTTTAACTTTCTCTTGTGTTGACTAGCTGTTGAGGCAACAAAACTCCTCTCAGAGAGGAAGTGTCTTGTTGAAAAAATCTTGCCTGGAAATTGTATTGTTGTTCCCTGTTTGCTTTTGAAGACATAATGCAGTCAATACCAGCAGTTATTGACTGCACTCTGAGCATTATGATTAGCTGTGAGGAGGCCAATAACGATCTCCATATGTTAATGAACAGTGCTTGGATGTATTGCTAAAACGCCTTTATTTTGAGTTGAGGCATTCGCTGGTGCACTTTTGAGTCCAGAAAGGAGCACTGTGTCGCACTGCTTTTGATGCAGTAAAACATAGAATCACATCTAATTGAAATGGCCCAATGACCTGGCTTTCACAGAGAAAGGAGCCTTCACTCCTGCATTGTATACTGCTAGATTCTGCTAGGGAATACCTAACCCCTGCTAAAAGGGGTCAAACGCAGCTCATGGTGCAAAGGACCACCAGCCAACTATTTTGCACTATACACAAATGTCTATGCTATCCTGCCAGAGACCGTCCATCTTTATAACGTTCTCTGTTAAGGCAGGTGCTCAGAAGGGACAGCGAGGGACTTGCAACACAGCCCAAAACCCAGAATAAATAATTAACTAAATCATGGTTAAAACACTTTCTTTACATGCAAATCGTGAGAGCTCTTAGAAGGAGGCTAATTGCAGAAATTGGGCGGATCTGAAAGCTGGCCATTTTCATCAGCTCCAATAGGAAACTTAAGGGTAGGCACTTTGGGGCCCTAACTTCAGGTTTGTGCCCGCTGGGGTAGTGAGAAACAAAGGGGAACATCCAAGTTGATCAAGTGGCTTGCCTCTCTGCTGAGTGGCACGGTGGCTATTCTAGCCACACGCAATGACATCAGAGCATGACTTTGAGTAGCTGCAAGGAAAGGCTAGATTATTCTCAAAATACTCTGCGAGGCTGCTAATACACCCTGTAAGCACACCGCAGGGACTTGTCGTGGCACTTTCCTGTTTTGTATTGGAAAATACATCATATGGCCCTTCGATTACACCCATGGGACTGCACTGAGCAAAACACGAGTCTGGCCTGCAAGCAAAACATCTTTTCAACATCCCCTCTCTTCCAGTGCTGTTTCCGCTTTTCTTCCAATTATCTGTTGCTTAAAATATTGCATTTGCATGTAGTACGGCACATATTTTAATGATTTCCGACAGTTCATTTACAATACAAAAAATGTATATTGATAACAGTGCATGCGTGTGTGTTACAGAGGGTGGGGGTTGTTGATGAGCAGGGAGTCTGGGCTATTCGACCCTCAGCCTGGCTGGCGGCACAAATCAAATATGCATCTGGCTATGTGGGTTCGGGCTGATGGGGTTCTGTTTGGCTGGCCTGAAAGTCATTGGGTCACCCGGGGAGATTCGGTGTGCTCTTGGATCCTCAGGAGCCCCATACAAGGGCCACACTGCTTTCACTTTCTCTTGTGAGATCGTATTAGGCTGTAGGAGTAGCAGTTTACAGGGCAAGCCCACAACGTGTTTCAAAGAGGTTTTGGTAGCTTTATTTTGGAGGAGTTAAGCCATCTTCTTTCACTAGTCTCGGGAGGATAGCTCAGCAGCAAAGTGCTCGCCTTGGAAGCAAGACACCACGGAACAAGATCCCTGGGTCTGCGCATAGAAACCTCTGGGTATTAAGTGCGTTATAAATAACCTATCATCTCACAGTGAAATAGATCTGGGTGCTTTGTGGTCGCCATTTCCCCTGTTTTGTCTGTGTCTTTATTAGGCCTACTTTGTCATCTTTCCTTTCAAACTTTCTTTGTCTCAAAAGAAGAAAGAGGGTAAGACATCTACATCAGTTAATTGTGAGACAGATCAATGGTTACTGATCAGTCACCCGCACTGAGTTGAAATGGAACAATATCCTCCAAAATCAGTTCAAGAATGGATTCATACTTATTCATGCTTTTGAAGTAATGTAAATTGAATACACAATGGTTCCAACTTAATGCTCCATTGTTGACCATGGCATATATTGGGGCCAATGGCCCTTTCCTAGATGGACTACAATAGACCAAAAATCAAAAAGAAATTCTTAGTATCCAACTACAAAATAATACAATACCTCATTGAAGCATTGTACAGCGCTTCCTCATCTGAACCTATCCCTGTTCTTACAGAAGGGTTAAGCCAGGCACAGTCAACCCATGTCAAGGGTAAGGCAGGTAGGGGGCATCCTGGGTCCAGGCAGTGTTCACTTCATCATGAGCCTGGGAGCACTTTAGGTTTCTGGAGGGGAAAACAGTGTGTGGGGGCAGGAAGACACTGTCATATGTAACCTATTCAACATGCCAATCAAGTTGGATACACCAAAGATGTGTTGTTCCTTGGGGACCACAACAATGCACAAATACATAGAACAGAAGCATGGCTTGACTTGTCCAATTTCCAATGAACCATCTACCACTTCACCTTCATTACTATCCTGGACAGATTTGAAATAGCAAATATCAGTAACTCTGCCCTCTCATCCTGCCCAAGCACTTCTGCTCTCTTGGTAAACTTTTCCATTGGCATCATCCACCAGTAGGGCCTAGTTCTCACTTCTAAAACCACCTCTAGAGCTAATTTCTGTTGGTATCCTTGTTGGAGTGTTGCTATTTAGCAGACATGGAGGGACCAAATGAGGTGGTGTTACATGACGAGCAACCAAGGAGAGCTGAACCACACAGCAGTGGTAGATGCATTGGAGGGTCACATGCTTCAGCAACACCCTATCCTCTTCTAGGTGACTGGCTGGGTGATGGGTAACAGGGTAGGAAAATGTCAGGTGGAGACACCGTCCCCATAGCCAGAAGGATAGTTCACAAATATTGCAGAATTGGATCTCCAAGATTTTAAGAGCGTCACAATGGGCTTATTACGACCCAGGCGGTAAGTTACCGCCTGGGTCGTACCCTTACCACCATGGCGTAATCTACGTTTACGCCATGGTGGTTGGCGGATTTACCGCCCCATTCCAAGCTGAGTGGGGCGGTAAATCCCCATTTCCCATTTTACCCTTCCCCATTCCCATTTTTGCCCCATAGGGCATAATGGGAATGGGGAAAGGCGCTAATTACGCCACCGTAAATTACGGTGGCGTAATTAGCACCAAGGTCCCTTTGCGACATGGGTTTTAACGCCTGCAAAAAGCAGGCGTTAAAATCACCATCCCGCAAAGGGACCTTGAAATCAGGCGTTAAGGGTCGGCGCCGTTTACGGCGCCGTAAACCCCTTAACGCCTGGGTCCTAATGAGGGCCAATGAGTTGCAGAAGCCACCTAGTTGCAGCACTGTCTACAATATTAAAAAGGGAGTGGACAAAGTTGAAAAAGATGTCAAGGAGCTCATTGGAGTAAAAAAGCAAGTACAGGCGGGACAAGATTTTGGTCTGCGTAGTTGTGATCTGCGAACTTAAGTTGCCTTGCGACTGTCTAAAAATGTTTAATGTTTTAATGGGTGGAATCCAATGACAGATATTCCTCCTGTTCTTTTGGTACATGTTTGCATTTACCATCAGCAGAATGCAAAATGCTGCCAGCTAGGAAAAAGCCCTTATATCATTCACTGTTCTTCATGGATGGAAGAGAGGACAATGTGGAGACATTTGGAAAATGTATCAAGCCACCCATTAATTCAATGTCAGTATTACCTGTGAAGAATAAAGTGGAGGTTATACTCTAAACCTTTGAAGAGGATTTAAGGCCATATAACACAGCAGAACATTGCCTGGCCTATTTATATTATTTTAGCTCAAACCACCGGTAGCAGAGAAACTAACCGAAAGTAGAAAAAAAGGACAAAACCATGTCGACATATCCCCCATGACAGAAGGGGATACAACAAGTTATGTATTCCACCACCAGACCTACAGGGCACAGTCCCTGAGGTCAATGTTCAATGTGTGCACAAACAACAAGAAGCACATTGACTGATATTGGGTGGCACATCCCATGGGAACAGAGGCAATTCACAAATTGCAACACATCCAATGTCATTTATTTAATAGCAAGTCCCTGTGATCTGAAATACATTGGTATGACAAATGGTCCAATTAAAATGTACATTATTGAACATAAGTCATGTATAACAACACGTAAATTGACTGCATCGATGGTTGAACATTTTGTCAATTACAATCAATCACCTAGTGATTTCACATGAATGGTATTGGAAAAGGTCTGCATACCCCTAAGAGGTGGAGACCTTACTGTACTCTTGCTAAACAGAGAACAGCAGGGGATTTTTCAGATAACGACTGCAACAAGTGGCTTCAACGAGATGATTGGCTGGCAAGCTTTAACCACCCTTTAGACTGCTAGATGTTCGCATGAGAAAAACATGAGATTCCTTACATTTAGGTCTTCATCCCACTAGGAATGATGGTAATGATTTGTACACTAAAGATTAGAGATTTAACGCTGGTGCCAGTATTAACACTGCACACAGAAGAGAGATAACCACAAAGTTTACAAGGTACTCTTTCCTGGGAATGTGCCAGTAATTTTGATAGGCTTATGAACATGGCCAGGATTTATAGAGCGGTTATTTCCCCTCGATGTATAGTCTGTGTGGATTTATGGATGAATAATACAGGAGGTATGATGCATTTTGTATGCTACATACACATTCAGTAATGGCCGCCAGCATGGATGGAAGCTCCAGATTGTCCTTGCAGGTAACGCAATGCCATTACGTGAAAATACATGTGTCCGTATTAAAATAGATTAGGGCTTAGAGCAGCACCATTTTGAGATGATGAATGAACCGGAGACACACTGGCAAGCAGCGCAGAGTGTGAAATGGAGCAGGTAAGCAGGAAAACGGATACAAGCTGTCTGATGCGATATTCGCATGCACGCTCTGTATGAATGGGATGTTTATGCAATACCAGCGTAAGAAAATCACCCCACGACATTCTAACGGTGGTGATCTTTGTTATAGATAAACCAGAGTGCCTGTCTGAATCTGTCCAGTAAATAAATAGACAAATGAGATGCTGGCAAATGAAAGGTAAGTGAAAAAGTGAGGCTTTCATATGACACCACTGATCTTGTGGGGTTGATATAGCTACAAAATATCTCAGATTTATGTCTCCTATACAGAAATCAGCACGAAGAAACTAATGTTAGTACTGAAAATAGCAAGAGAAGCATATATCCAAGGATACCTTTGCTGTTGTGTGCCAAGAATTGGGTAGCACCCTGACACTTTTATTGTTGTATGCTATATTTTGTGAGCATTTTAAAGTTAGCTCCTATAACGTTGTGTTTTGGGTCCTGAAGAAAGCGGCAGAAGTTGAAAAGGAGCCACTGAAACCGGTTGATCATATTAGATGCGGATATCAGTAAAACTAGGAGCTATCCCCTCATTCTTATTAACAAACAATTCTGCTTTTAATGTGCCAATTCATTTAGATAATTTGAAAAGATGAGGGGGAGTAAATTAAGGAAGAAATGCTTCCAACTGTTTCACTCTTTGTTAATTGACAGAGAGCTTTTTTATTAAGAGCTGTGTGTTTCACTGTCACCTGCTGGCTTTTGGAGTGTATGTGCTACTGCACACATACACTGAGGTGTCAATATGGGACTACATCCCCTGGGACCTCTTGGTTGGCCTATTTCTAATTGTATTGCAAATAAGATAGGGACAGTTGCTCTTATCTACCCCTCTACTAGATAGGTGGCACACCACGGCCAACCACGGTAAGTCTGGTCAGGCAGGGATAGTTAGCCTTTCTGAAGGGCGACATAATCAGTGATAGGCAATTGAAAATAACTGAGAACGAATACAGGGTTCATGAGAACATGCCCACACCATCTCCAAGTTCCTTGAGGATATACTAGACACATCTGAATATTTGTAAGAGAGCATGCGAACATAAACCACATGGTTTCAAGAGAGCATGCACATAGCATCTAAATGATTTATTGTAAGAAAAAAGAGTGGGGGAAGAGTTACATGGCAAGTCAAGTTATGTCAAAAAGTGAAGGCGAGATAGCAGGTGGTGAAAAGAGAAGCGGTTCAGGAAGAAACTGCCATCAGTGGTTAGCCAAGAGGCAGAGGAAGATAGAGCCAGGGGAGGAGGAGGTGTGGCTAAGGAGAGAGAGAGACAAAGCCAGTGAATTTGCAGAGGTGGGGAGTCCGTGGTGGAAGAGCTTGGGATAGGGGAAAGACTCCTATCTGAAATGGTGGAAGGAGAAACAAGCTTGTGGCATGGCAGTGAGGAGAGAAGGCTGGGTTCAGAGATAGGACAGGTCACCTGAAAGACCCAGAGGCTAGGTAACTCCAAATCCAAGCTCTCCACCAAGGCTTACACCTGCCGGTGTTAGACCTTTTCGAACATTTGTCTTTTCTCATGAAAGCCCAAAAGAATCTGAGACTGTGGAGAGTTGCTACATAAGACTGACTAAACCATTAATAATTATCTAAACACTGACGAATATGTGGTGAGGGGGCCATTCTGATGTGTGTGGGTAAACCACCATTTTAATATATGAACCATGGAAATATGTAGTCCTGTGGGGCCAGGTGCCAGCAATTGGTGTACAGGAGTTCTCTATCACAGCCTTAATATGCAGCATTGTGCAGTTGGGCATCAACATTAGATGCTCATGGTTGCCGGTAATAGGTGGCACTGTGCAGTTTGGCACTACCACATGCATACAGCAGTCGAGTACCAGACATGGTTAATAGGTGGTGCTGTTTAGTCGTTCTCAAGTAATCTACTCGCAGACAAGCTACCCGTGTGTCATGTTTTTCCAGGTGAAAGATGGGGCTGTGAATCTGTGCTTCTCTACATTTCTGAGGCTTTTGAACCAGCAGTGTTGGTCTATTACTGCAAGACTGTAATGTCAGCATAGTGCACTTGGGCACAGAATTGGCTGCATGGCCATGCGCTACTACACGCTGTTAGCAAGGGGTGCTGTGCAGTCTGGCATGAGTATTGGGAGTCCAGCCAAACTAAATGAAGGCCTCTGTTCCATTTGAAACGATGAAACATCCGCTTGTGTATATGTGCTTCCTTGTCACAGGCCTTTGCCCCAGCATGGCTGCAGTTTTTATTAATTGACCATTTGTCGAATTGTCCTGTTTGTGCTGTTGTACAAAACATATTTGGAAAGCACACAGACATGTGCCCTTATATGTGTATTTGCTATTGCAAGCACAATTCTCTAACTGTTACTATTCACACAGTGTTTGTGCTATTGGAGAAATTCTGCACATAGAATGGTTGCTACACACACATATATATCATAGAATACAAACATGAACTCCTTAAAAACGTGTGTTCCTCTACACATGTGTCCAAGGGACTCTAGCAATGATAGCCACAAATCAGGAGTACAGGAGACACATAAAGTATGGGGTGAGGAAAAAAGAAACCCTGGGGCTTTTCTATTGACACAGCCAATCTTAACCCAAAACAAATTGCAATAATCCTGTGCACCTTTGGCCCTATAGGTGTTACTATATTTATTGGGTAAAAGCAAAGTATGCCAGTTTTACAAACGTACTCTCTGAATTGTTGTTTATTCACACATTGCACACTCTGTATTGGCAATTTTAAACAGATGTTTGCTTCCAACTGGTAGTTTTCTTTTACTCAGGACAGCACTGTCACCACTCTAGGCCAGCATTATACATCTTTATATATAAAGCTGAATGTATGTATGTGCGTTTGTTTGTCCGACTATACAAATCCACACAGTTGAAGCCACGTCTACCAGATTTTGCATGGATTCCTCTTTTGTCTGGAGTAGGGAGCGTAGTCTATGTTTGGATGCAAAAATCTTATATGCAAAAATAATGTTTTATGTGTGTGTGTATGTTTATCCGGCTATACAAATCCACGTGGTTGAACCCACGTCTACCAAATTTTGAATGGATTCCTCATTTGTATAGGGCAAGATTGTAGTCTATGTTTGGATACAAAAAAATGAATCTGCAGACACCCTCATTTACTGATGCTCACCCCGATTCACGACTAGAAGGAGGTAAAATTTGAAAAAAGTGTATGAAGCAAAATGTTCGATCTGTACTCATTTCTGGAACGTTTCATGTAGATTCGTCAAACAGTTAAAAATGTTTGAATAATAGAATTTTGCAGATGTCGTGACATGACAGTGAAGTTTAAAAAAGCAAACCTCTGTAGCCACCATGCACTGCTCATTAAATCTCGGTGTAAATGTTTCCCTTTATAAATCGGGAGTGCTCTCCTTAAACATTGTGTTCCTGTACACATTTGTCCAAGGGACTCTAGCAATGATAGCATCAAAGCAGGAGCTTACGAGACACAACATCTCTGGGGCGAGGACAAGAGAAAGCGTAACAACAATGAATGTGTATTTTTAGTGTGTTTTTCCTCACTTTACATTTTAAATGACCCTATCCACTCTGGGGTTCTCTTTTCTTACTTACCTCTGTTTTGTTACTCAAGTCCTGTTGGAAGTGGTTGCAACTGCATATTGTTTGTGTTGACATATGTTGCAACTTGATCAGTGCATGATGGCGGTGGAGTTATATTTTTTTATGACAGTGTTTCAGTTATGGCTCCTTTAGAATCCATAGCTGACAATTGTATTGGGTTTAATTATTTTGCGGTGCAAACATATCATTCTTTTAATTAATTTAATTGATCAGCCTTTTTCAGGGAAACATAACTATAACACCCCTTTAAGCAAATGCTATTTTTAATGTTGTACAATATAATCTCAACAGTGAATGTTGCTACTTTGACCAAGATTGGGGCTTTGGCTCTGACCCAGAAACCTCTGAACCATCCAACAGGCCCATTGTGCATGTGTCTACTGGATGGGGGCTGTGACCTCGACCCTACCCCAGGAAAACACAAACCATGCAATTGATCCACTGGGCATGACCTGCAGCCATGTCTCGGGGCTACTTTGACTGGGCCCGGACCCCTGTTACGCTCATAGAGTAGTCACTGGCCACTGTACCCCTGCAGTGACACCTATCAATAGTCAGTGGCCAGTGTGCTAGTACCAGTGGCTTTAGCTATAGCACAGGCCTCTCACATGATTCCTCCTTTAACCAGTGGTCATGTCTTGTGGCATGAGGGACTCTTCTGACCTTTAAGGGACACAGTGCCCTTCCCACTACTAACTGGGGAGCCAAAACCTTATCGCTCCAGAAAGCTGTGCCACCCTGGTCACGAATCTCAAGTCAGTACAAATAGTACAACCTTGCTTGAGCCACTTCCACAGCAATGTTGCCCTTCAATCCAGCAGCCACAGTACTCCTCCCAGGCCCTCTCTTAGGCTCTCCTGCCCATATGCTGCCTGATGGATCACAGCCTATTTTGCAGCTCCTCTTGCTTTTCTAGCTTCTTCTGGGTTTCTCTCCTCCTTTGCTCCTGTTTCCCTTGTCTCTTTAATACCAGCGCTGCCTTCCACCATCCAACTCTCACAGCTCCTACAGCTCTAACTACATGTTTTCTAAGGCCTTGTAAAGGCCTTCTCAAATGATATCCATTCTCTTGCTGTTTCTGATTACACATTAGCCAGGCCTGCCACTGTCTCTTTCCCCCTCCCGCTGTGGTTCCACAGTTCTACAATATTATAAAAGGCTTTGTGGCCATATTTGTTATGTTATATGTCATTTGTATAGCATCTACTGCCTTTGGTATGGCCTCAAAATGCTGTGTGGATGAACGCCCTTCAGCAGACCATAGTCAGAGATGTGAGAAGTGAATAAAGGATTTCTAAAATGCGTGTGCGCATTAGCTAGTCCAAAGGCAGGTAGGGAATGGCTCGGTCCCTAACAGCAGCCCATAGTTATCAGATGAGAGAATGGGCGCCGTGACAAATTGTCAAGGGAGTAGGAGAGTCGAGGAGACAGATTATGTGAACAGCTGAAGTGAATTCTGCATGGGACTCAGCTGTATTGTGTTGGCAGTGGTGATGTCTGTTTGGTCGAGTGTAGTGGCGCAGTTTTGCAGATGTATGGAGGTGGGTGGGCCGTGTTCCATTGCGATGGAGTACTTGATGTTCCAGTGAACTAAAGCTGATAGCTAGTTAGAAATGGACTTGCTCAGCTTATTATATTGCCTGACTGAGATGCATTTAGTGTGGGGGCATCCTGTGAAGGGGTGCGCAATAGCCAGGTTTTGAGAGCCTTCCTGAAGGAAAGGTGATCTTCTATGCAGCGGATGGTAAATGGGATTAAGTTCCAGATGGTGGATGGTTGGACTGAGAAAGAGGAGCCCCCTATTCTGGTTGATATTGTCACTGGAATGACGAGGAGAAGTGCAGTGCCTGATCTGAGGTTTCTGGTGCACCTATGGCGGTTACATTTATGCTGCAGATATTCTGGTCCTGTGTTGTGGCGAGGTTGTTGGGTGATGCCTTGAAGGTGGATCATTGCCTGATTGGAACAAGTGAAGGGAATGGAGGGCAGGTGTGATGTGTTCTCTGGGGCCTGGTGCTACGAGGAGCCTCACAACAGTGGTTTGTACCCGTTCAAGTGTTCTTAGCTGTGTTGTGGGGGCCCCCAGGTATTGGGCATTAGCATAGTCTAAATGTGAAAGGATGATAGCAACGATTGCAGAGACTCTGTGAGGGAAGGCCAGGTAGGGAAAAATGCAGCAGACAATGCGAATGTGTAGGGAGCAGCTTTTCATCACACTTCACAGATTACAATGCTAATTTGCATATCTAATATTAATAATCACATAGGTGCTTCATTTATTGGTAGGCTCTTTCAGAGTGGGTTAAAGGGATGCGAGAGAGCTCAAGGGATGCTAGAGACAATTGAGGCAGCACTTTGGCACACCCACCCCAATACAATGTGATGTTTGAAGCTCTTTCTAGTAACCCCTTCCTCCGATTGCTCAAGGGTTATCACATGTGCCACATTACAATTTCACAACAAACATTGTAGAAATCCTCAAAACCTGGTAATTTTGCTCTGATGCCCATGCTATATATTTTTCAAAGTGTGAGGAGAAACTTGCACTGCTGCTGCGCAGTCTAAATATTCACCAGTTTCCTTTATGAGGGCTTGTACTGCTACTGT
The DNA here is from genome assembly GCF_040938575.1 of Ambystoma mexicanum. Lineage (NCBI taxonomy): Eukaryota > Metazoa > Chordata > Amphibia > Caudata > Ambystomatidae > Ambystoma > Ambystoma mexicanum. Next base: position 1,081,975,384 of record NC_090925.1, read on the forward strand.
ATATTCTGTATCTGTAACCTGCTCTGCATTATGCTGAAGGGAGGATTCCATATTTGCTGCCTGCATTCTACCTATTTAGTGCATGGAGTGATTTTGCAGTGCACCTGACTGCTCTACATGTTCTGTGAATGTGTGGGAAGCATGTGCCGTACCTCTTCAGCTTGTGAAGGAAGCTTGCACTGTGCCTGCCTTGCTGTGCATTTTCTGTGCATGAGGGAAACATGCACTGCTGTTATGGTTATAGCTTTCCAGTGTGTGAGAGAATTCTGAACGGCAAGTGCATATGCTGCATTTTGAGTGAGTGAATCTTGCACTCCTTTACTGTATCTGTTTGTGTTAAGGAAGGGTACACTAAGGCCTGCTTTTAAGTCTGGCACATTTTGTGAGCAGCACTCTCCCAGTTACAGAGGAGCCATGCAAAGGGGGACAGGTCTCTTGAAATGTGGCAGTGAAGTCAGTAGCTGGCTGTTAGATAGAAGTAAGAGTTCATAAAAAATATATTGCTGTGTGGCGAGGTGCAATTGCCAGGTACACAGTATCACCTGTACTCATGTGCACCCATGAGTCATGTGAAAACCTATTGAACCCTAGAGGCCCTTTTACTCAAGGTAACATGTCGTACTTTGGATGGGACAGAGAATAACTTCTTACACAAAGCAGTAAAAGCGACTCAGGAAGTCTGTTTTAATAACAATAGTCTAAAACTAGGAGTACAACGGACATCAACGGAGGTCACACAGCATGATCTCAAAGTATTTCATAAAAAACAACACATTTATATTAAAGATTCGTCATAAGTGATGTCATACTACGTGGCAAATTAAGAAAACCTACGGGAGATTGTGGTTGGCACAAGGGGAACATCTAAGTATAATTTCTACATGGGATAGGTTTGTGATTGGGCCTCTACAGTCAGGTGGGCACTCATGCCTTCCCCAAGTGCAAGTCATAGTGCAGGTCATCTTCAACAGTAATTAGAAACACAACACCTCATTGGTTCTTAAACTGTTATATGGCCTTCTATAATTGGTTGACATGCGTTTACCCCTCTGGAACATTCGATGCTCTAGCAGCACGTAAGATGGCACCCCAGGTGCTGGTGGGTGGACTTCACTGTATCTTCCTACCTAATTAGACTGACATCTCTCATTAGTCATGCCGTCTACCATTCACATTGTCTTGAACTCAGCCTTGTAGTAGCTTCTCATCTCTGGGAATATAAGGAAGTTGAGCACTCGTTATCTTCAATCTGGTGCACCATGCCCATTGTCTATTTTCACCCTCGTTTCACGTGATCAGAGACCGTGAATTTGCTTGTATTACGGTATTAAATTGTCCTTAATAAAGAAACTTGGCACTCATGGTGTTTTCTCCTTGCAACTTATTAAGGGATGCCTCAGCTTCTCACGTTTTACTGTTCTTCGCAGCTGTTGACCAGTTCTTGGCTGCTTCCAGTCTTTGACATCAAGCGAGACAGCCTCTTTGGTCTTGCTCTGAATTCGAGCCTATTCTATGCTGCGACACACATAACTTCCAATCCATCTTTCTTCATGGAGACTCACTTACTAAAATGTATCATCGAATGTCCAGAACTCTATATACAGTATGTTGGCGGCACCGCCTGCAGTAATATATACTACGTAAGGCCAGCCTTATGAATACTTAATCTACTAGCGTTGCAGCATCTGTACACTTGTAAAACGGCTTGTGTTTTCTGCAGTGCTCTTCACACATGCAATCTCCATTCCGCACATGAAAGTCTTCTCGATTCTTTACATCATCATCAGATTCTATATCCCCTATGCATTCTCTTCTCTAGTCATCCTTTTCAGTGCATCACACTCACTTCTCGTGACGTCACCAGCTTCTCCTTTTACATGTTCACACTTTTCCCGGCACTCCTTTTAGGAGACCATCAGTCTTACGGGGGTATTTCTCATAGGGTCTTCTCAATGGATACATTGTCTCGAAGATTCTTCATGGTATACGTACCATTACTGGTGTTGCACATGTCGCAATTTCTGATTTCCAGCAAATAGGCAGAATAGGGACAGGACTTCCTGTAGAGACATTCGGCTGCACCTCTACACTATCTTACAAACATCATATAATCGTGTAACACTTGCACTGGCTTTTTTTTGACGGAACTAGATATTTAAGATTCCTAAAACAGGAGAGCTCTGCATATAATAATTTGAGCATACTGCCTAAAACCTGGTGTTTCATGCAGTTGTTGCAGCAAGAACTTTATGTAAATTGGCTAGATCTTTTAGCATACAAGGCTCAAGAAATCTTTACCAAAAATATATAGCTTTGTATGACAGATGTATTGCAGGCAGTATGTGTCAAAATTGCCAAAGTGTCTCCTCCCTTCAAGTAGCCCTTCAAGGGATTTCTCAACATATTTGTGACAGTAAACAACTACAACAACTCAAGGTGAGGTGTGATACGAGCAATCACCATGGTTATGGTTGCTGTAATGCTCTGGGCATAGTAACCATACCTAGGAGCATAAGAGTGGACAATCAGAGGACCAAACTGTTGCTCGCAGTAAAAGGTGAAAACTATACCTCGAGTAACGAATAACTTCAAATACTCTGCAGATGCTCGCCCCACTTTGCCAGTACCCACTCTGAACCAACAGACGCCGCCACACTCAAAATCCGAAACTTTGAGTGTCTGCATGTGGATTTGTGGTAATAGCGTTTAGGATTCGAATGTAAGATTTGATGAGCAGCAGGAGCTGAAAGCAGCCCCTGGGTGTCGGGCCTCACCCAGTAGACAGGCGCTACCTCTAGGGAGCCAGGCGTGAGTGCATAACATGCTGTAAACCTAACAAACACGAAATACAAACTTTGACTTTTGGGAATCGCATATAATGCATTGTTCTTTAAAAGTCTACTAGATATGTTCTAATGCTTCTTTATACAATTGCCCAAACACACAAAGTTGTTATCACATAGGTATGATTGCATGGCACTGTTTGGCTGGGGAAGCAAAACGTAGCTCCTGGTAGGTGTTGGCGGCAAGCTAACCATGCTCTCCTGGGCTTCAAGCAGGAGCTAAATAGCACCCAGCTCCCAGCAACTTCGAAACCCTGGCGCGCCTGTTGTTAATAGCTTCTTATCCTATCTGGTATGATCAATGTTTATAATTGTGATGAGTTATTTCAGAAACTGAATGAATGTGAGAGAGTTGCATGTAAGAGTGTGAATTAATTTGATAGTCTTTTAACAAGATAGTGCAAAACATGAGGTTTATATATGTATTAACTTCACAAGGTACGCGCGCCCAGCTTGTGAATGGCAGGAAAAATGCTTGCACCAACCCTGTTAGTTGTACTTAGAGAGTGCTTTTAAGCATTTGTGCATATGATCGAGTGGAGTCCATTTCATCACATTAAATCAGCATTTGCAGGAAAAGGCCTCTACATGGGAGCAATGTAATAATATTGAACATCTAACACCCTACAAGTACATGCAAAGTTTAATAGAATGTACATATATTAAAGATCTACTTCAAAGCCATTTACTAAAATGCACTTGCCCCGGACTAGTAGGCTCTTTATGTAACTAAGATTGAATTTACTCCCGTGCCTGGCAGTGACAGGAGCGCGCTTAAAAATAGAATGGAAAGACCGTCACAGCAGGGCATGTGGAAACACCGAAATATTGGAAACTTTTAGACACCTTATCAAATGCGTTGAATTGACCAATGAAAGGATACTATTTTTAAGTATAGTTGTACATAAACTTTAGAACACATTGCCACAGATAATGTTGGGATACATTGCTTGTCTGGAGAGAATGTATCGTTAGCAACTGCACTAATGGCACTTTGGCAAGAAATAATTAGATGAATTTTAAGGTTTAATAGAAAGGATTATCAATGAGATTGTTAATAATGTTAACATATTCTCGCTTTTAATACTTATATGTTGTTGTATGTGCTTGAAGAAATGGTTGCCAAATGTATAAAGTTGTCAAACTGGATTACACGTGAAATTAAATTTTAAATCTTTTTTTTAAAAGTTAATCCAGCCATTGCTTTTTCAGAATGTGGCAGCAACAATCTCTAAAATGCCCAAAACTCCCCCACCAAAAAAAAACACACTGATATATAAGGTTTGTACAGTTTCATCTAACAGCGCTTGAGGTAGATGTGTCTGAAAGTGCTCTTCTAATGTAGAGTTCAACTTGACCATGACTACAGAGTTCCTTCTACTGACTCTGGGTCAGATGAAAGTTCCTCCACTCACCTGTTCCATGTTGTCCAACTGCAAGCTCCCAACTCATTTGCCTGAGTGATATATGATTTTGCAGGGGTTTGTTCCCCACGGTAACTTGTTACACGAGATGCTGATCTCTCTCATCCAATCCGGCATAGGTGTTCCCACAGGCTCTTGTTTTCAATCACAGAGTTTTCACAAGGCGGTGAAGTCTTCTTGGGCAAATTATTCTTTGGGCCGCAATATTCGCAGGCTTACAGCACCCGATGAATCCCTGGGTCTGCCGCGATCCTTACCAAGCCAATAGCTCTGTAGTAGAGCTCATTCCTTTCATGGATCTGCATAGAGGGGCTAGGGATTTGGCATTGGCCGTACCCCACCGGTACATTGTTCTCATACGAATCCAGACGCTTACTCACGGAATTGCTCTGAAGATGAAGAAGACTCTACAGCACCCACCCTGTACAGCCCCCAGGTTTCTCATGGCTCTGGCTAGATTACCCGGAGTGGCAGGATTTCTGGGCTCTGGAGATCCCCTCTCGTCCTTGGAATGAAGTTAGAGGTCAGTCATCACAGAGTTTTCAGAATTTGGGACTGCTGCCTTTAGTTCTCAGAAAGCACAGCCCAGCAGCTTCATGTTTCTGAGAGAGCATGTTCCAGCATCTCAATGATTCTTATAGAGGAGGCCCACAGTGCCTCACTATTCACGGCAAGTACGCACACTGCAACTAAATTTCTGTGAGAAAACCTGCAGGATCTCACTGGTTCTGAGCAAGCATGCCCATATAATGTGAACTAATCTAAAACCGTGCGCCTGCTGCATCTCCACAGCAACAGGCTAGTAGGACCTGCTGGATTACGGTTGGCACCTATCCAAAAGGTACAACGCACTCCGGTAATTTCTCTCGCCTCCGTCTCCCCTCGCCTCAGACTCCTGTGCTGTTTTCTTTCTCTCGCTCATAGCAACGCTAAACCCCCAGAGGGGGGCTAGCATTAAGAAGCTTCAACTTTACCCCAGAGTATCAATTGTTCCCCCTGTCAGGGGAAGATAGCACCGTCCTCCATTTCACGACCTGGGCAAAACCTAAACCTCGACACCCAGTTATAACAAAATGGATGAACAGGTGAGGAGAAAAAGAAATCAAAATGTGATTGCACGCAAAACATATATATGTGTTTTCAAAGGAACTGGCTGTCAGTTATTCGAGGAGCACTCTCATTCATACCATGCTTGAAAAATCAGACAGTCACCAGCATATCCGTAATGGCCTTTTTATTAGTAAAAATACATCTTTCAGTCTTACCAAAAAAAGTCGACGCGTTTCGCGGCGTTACTTGCCGCTTGCTCACACTATATATTCAGTAAAAATACTTTGTTAATGGGACGTTATGGTTAAGTTGCGCTACTAAAAACCTGTGAAATCCAGTAAAAAAACTTTGTTAAAGGGACGTTATGGTTCAGTTGCGCTACTAAAAACCTGTGAAATTCAGTAAAAAAAACTTTGTTAAAGGGACATTATGGTTCCAAGTACAACCAAAAAAACCCTTGAAATTCACCAGTTATGATCAGCTAAGCAACCATAACTTGCGCCACTTTGTGCACTGCTAAGACTAAAACCCAGGATATCAAAGATGACATCAGAAATATCGTAAATGAAAAAAATGGGAGTGTCCTAAGGACACTACCTGTCCGTACCGTTCGCAGCCAAGATGGAACTGTCCATAGAACAGGCGCGGTGTCCACGATGTCCGTAGTCAAACAAAATGGAGGTGTCCTAAGGACACAATACCTGGCCGTACAGTCAGCAGAACATCTACGCACATGCGCACCACACCCGTAAGTCCTGCGAACATTGCACCTGTCCGTAACTGTCCGTCTCACTTGTGTCGCACTTTTAATTCGTTTCAGGACCCGAACACTGTCCGTAGAACACCCGCGCACTTGCGCACGGCCGTTACTGCACATTTGGTGTCCTCCGGGCACCCATTTCCTTCGTGAATGTGTTCACGACGTCATCATGTGACCGCACCCACGCTGAGCGTGTGTCCTAATTTGCGCACTTCGTCCGCTTCCCCAACATTTTAAAAGAACTTATGCAGACAAGCCAAATTATTTTACAGTAAAAAATCACCATTTCACATGTCCCATACAATGGCCCTAGCGTTCCACATATTTTTTGGAACTTTTTGAACGCTTTTGAGTGATCGATATGATCATGAGGCACACCCCTCTACCCCTATAAAAGGCCACACCCCAGAGCTCATCTTCATTGTACTTCTGCCGATTGCAGATTGACTCTTGCTGCCTTTAGTGCTCTAGCGGAGATTACCTCACCAACCCTAATGGCATCCATGGCTGCATCAGCCTCAGCAAGAACCCCAAAAAATCCACCGACACCACCTCCCCAAGGGCCTGCAGAGGTGAATACGCGTGAGGATGTAGAGAGCGAGGATGAAGAGGATGAAGAGAATGAGGTCGAGGAACTCCCCACTACCAGCACTCGCCAGGAGTCATGGGTGTGGCGGTTGTTTACCATTTATGGTAACGTACCAAAAGCATGTGTGAACCAGGTCACCTGTAACCAGTACAAGTTGGTGCTGAGTCGTGGGAGACCTGGTTCTTACAGTTTTGGTACGACATCCATGAAGCGACACCTAACTTTGTTCCACGGTACGGACATTCGCAAGGTTGTACCTTGTGATGAACGTAGTATTTTGAGTTCCTCCGCAGCATCCTCCATTTCCGATCCTCTCACCAAAAGAGACACTCCTGTGGGAGAGCGCATCCCTCCAGCTGCTTCGCAGGCCATTCGCAATGCTCTTTACCCTTACCTTTCGAGGGTCACAATATTGTGTATGTACTGCGACGCAGTACTCTCCAGGGGGAGAGTCTTCGAAGTGCTTTCGAGACTACTGTCACGGAGCACCAGAAGAGTTGCTACCTACCTAAATAAGGCCCACCCTACATCTTTCTCTCACCACCTGCCCTTTCTTATCCCTGTGGTTGGTGTCCCTTCCTTACCCTCCTTTCCCCTTCTCTCCTAGTGTGTTGGGTGTAGAAAAAGCCAAAAAAATATATAAAACAACAAAAAGGAGAAAATAAAGGCTCTTTTCAGAGCTGCCTTTCTTAGTTTAAAAATAAAACTCTCAAGTAAACGGTGCAGGCCCCAGCGCATTTTTTAAAAGTCCATGGACAGTCTTAGGACACAAAAGATTTTGGGGTGCAACCCTAGCAAACCCAATGCTCTTTTCTCTGAGAGTAAGTGGTGGCTCTGAAAAGAGCCTTATGGTGGTGTTTTGTGTGTTTGAAAAACTGAGAATCGTCAACATGTAATAAAAAATAGATAACTATATTTCCAAAAAAGGTTGCAATGCATTTTGTACATTTTGAATAAAAATCTGATTGCATGCATATGTAAGATGGACTCCATCTCTGCGAAAAATGAATGTGCTATGAAACATAATATTTTCATTGTCGAAAGAGGACATGCCAACATCTCTTAGAAAGGCACAAACAGCCTTATTGACATTGCGCCTCACTTTCTCCATTTGTGGACCAAATGAAGAAGAACGGAGCCACATTTGTCTTTGCGCAATACGAGAAAAAACTACTTGGCAATTTGGAAACATGTCCATCACCTTTGCAAGTCCTTCCTTCATTGCAAATTGCAAAGAAATTCCGGACACATTTCCTAAACTGTTCCCTCCACAATGAATTATAATTATGTCAGGATGACGCTCTGTCTCTAAAGTAGCACAGAGAGGTACCAAGTCCAGCTTCTTCATTCCACGCACTCCATGCCAGTGCACTTCAACATGAGGGAATCCAAGATCTGCAGATATACCACAACGTTCTGCATGCACCTTCATCCAATGTATCCATGAGTCTCCCAAAATCCAGATAATCTGTTTTCAAGCACACACAGCCATAGCTGTCTGTTCTCCTCTTAGGAAAAAGACGTCCTCACTAAATCTCTCCATACACAACACACCCACTAAACTTTACTGACCAATCCCTAGCTCTGATCATTCTCATCTGCATGCCTCTCCACCCCAGAATCCCTGTATGTAATACGCGCTGTCTGCAGACTACCACCATGTCCGCGGACATGTAGAAGATCTGAGTGTGGCGAATGTACATTTAAATAGTGTTCCCCATTCCCCTTTAAGGTGGGCTCTGAAAAGAGCCATTTTTTTTGGTTTTTTTGCAGATGACTGACAGACACCTGTTATTTTGTATTTTTTGGGGATTGTTTTCTTCTTATTTTACAACTAAAATCTTCACATAACCTTCTCCAAAGCAACCCTTACATTCCAAAAAACATAGAACTTCCCAAAAAAGATAAAGAAACACCATCTGCTTCAAAACAAGCCGCATTACTCGAAACAATGCTCTCGTGGCTACAGAAAAAAATACCAGTTCTTAGCATGAAAGCAAGCATGCCTTGATTGATTGCACACCTAGCAATGCTTTGATCAGGACAAAAAACAGAACTATTGTCCCATTTTGCTCTAGGAAGTAATCCAGAAAAAAATACTTTTGCAGTTGGAAAAATGTTGATTACTGCTTCAACCAACTGTTCCAAATCTCCCAACAACTCACGTACCCCAAATGGAAAGCACCATAGTGCAAAAGTACCACATGGGGACTGTTCATCCTACGCATATCTCTGCAAACTTGGAGAATTCCCTCTACATTGCAGTCATTTGCAGCGCTCCACACCACCTCCATTCCTCTAGTATCGAAATTGTTTGCCACAGTGCTGTAAACCATGGACAAACATATCTCCGAGCACCAACAGCCTGACTGCCTCCACCTCTGCCATCTTCACTACACACACACACTCTCTTTCTACACAAATCAACAACGTCAACATCTGATTGGCTTATCCCTACAGTCCCCTTTCCATGCTGGATTTGCTGTAAAACCCTGTATGTGGCACACCCTACCCGCGGACAGGTGCGGTGTCCACACGGCACGTAACTCTTAGCCAGGCCTTCTACCCTTTCCACAGCACTTGCAAATCCATTCCCTCATTGTACACAACTAAGCAGTCACACAACCATCCACCAATCACATCCAAGACCTCTACATCTAACTCCAGCATCAGAGCTCCGCACTTCAAATGTACTGTTGATCACTCTGAATGCAAGTCTCATATCATTGGAAAGCACCTACTACAAAAACTACTCTGCAAGTCTCGAAGAATCCTACTTACAGCTACATGCATATCCACATGCATGATTACAAAGTACAGGTATGCATATTTTATTCAGAGTACATGTACAACTCTTATGAATCCATATAAAAAAAGTAATGCCACTAAATCTGCATAGACAATACATACAGGCCAACGCTCCCGCTTTAAGCGCGAGACTTCCGATTTTTCATTGAAAAATCCCACTACTTTTTACTATCTCCCCCATAACCTATACATACATGCCAACCCTCCCAATTTAAGCGCGAAACTCGATTTTTCATTAAAAAATGTCACAATTTTTTAGTGTCTCCCACCTAAATTAATGCTAATCCCAATGCGATCGTAAGAGAAAAATAAACGTTCCCGATTGCTGTGGTGAAATATCCCTCTCAGGTGCTTCCGATACTTTGCATGTCTAGTTATAATATGAAATTATTCAAATTTTTCCCATCTACTATAATGAACTATCACTTCCAATCCTCTCTGCTATCTACAACACAGATGCAAAACAACAAGTGAACTTCATGAACTTAAAATTGTACTCATTTGCGAAGCAGGTTGAACTAACATACTGCAAATAACATATAAAGGCTGCACATAGTCAAATAAAACATAAAAGTTAACGTGTACATTAATATCAGTGCTTTAAACAAACAAAATTACTAACTTCTTCCTTTTATAATTGCAGTGAAGACCACTCTCCTGAAAATCAACAGCATCTAAACTACAAACAACATGTCCGAAGAAACCTGCTCATTCTACAAAGAAAAAGGAAGTTGATTAATACCTTTATATTCTTACTGTTCCTCAAAAGAGACTGTGTGGGTCATTCATGTAATTTGCACACCAAAAAAAAACATTGATTTCTAAACCATTCTGCCCACAAATCCCCATTTAGTAAACAGAGATTAACAGGCAGAATGGCACAGAAATCCCTGTTTTTTTGGAACACAAATAACCTGCTGAAGCCTTAGAATGTTAGCACTACAAAACAAATAACTGTTTAATTTTATACCATTACGTTTACTATTAATGCTTCTCTTCACAACTAGCTCACTTTCTACTCTCATCTGAACCAGAGTGTAGCAACATACAAACAGAATAATAGCCTTCCCAACTCATTGTAACTGCCCAATGGACATTCACACACCGCCACAAACAACTTCCCCCTCTTCCCCATCAAATTCATACACGCATGAACACAGCACACATACATTGTAAAATAGACCAACCCATACCTTCTTTTTTTTAACAGACCCCAAAGAATGTGTAGTATTTGGGGTTCTTTAAAGTATGTAGGGACCAGTCAGGAGACAGGCAGGTACAAATGGGAGTAGGCTTTATTTGTTTCAGGGTACAGTTATGAAGAGGGAGTAGGAGCTATAAGATATACATCTTACTTCATGCAATCTCCCACCCTGAATCCTTAACTGCCATTCATGGAATCCTGAACCCAGCAGGATTCCATGCTTACCTCATACATTCTACTGCCTGCATCAGTGCACTTGAAGCAGAGCAGCTACATCCCAAAACAAGATACTACACATCCCTTTCCTTTCAACAAGCACACACAACCATAACAAAAGAACAGTCTCTCTCCGCAACACATCACATCCACCACAAACCAACCCGACACAACTGCTACACTCAAAACCATCACGGCGTAACTAACATTCCACGTAACTAACATTCCCCAACAATCATAAAAACACTAATCCACCATTTATTCAGATCTCTCACACCTGAGTCTCACAGCTGCCACCTGCAAGCACTAACCAACATCAAACCACATTCTATCACCTTTGCAGCTCTTACGTCAGACATACACTCCTTCCAATCTGCCTGCCACACGGAGACTCGGGCCTGCGACACCCACAACACTAAACTTCATCAACCACAACTTACTAACAATCAAATACACACTAACATACATCATCTTTCCTCACCAAGACCACCACGCATCACAACAATAGAAACCTGTAAATAGCATGGCATAACACTTCGACAACCATTCTCACATTCGCTCACTAACTACCCGGAAGAAAACATTGAAAAGTAGGAAATATAGGAAAAGTAACAAACAACACAAAGATCACATAAAAACAACGCAACTGCAGAGACACAGCACGTGAAAAGAACACACCATGGCAGAAAGTTGGCCAAACTACACGTCATGTGTACAGAACTCTCCATTAGAATAAATGCATTCACCAACATATGCGCAATTTTTCTTTTATACTTCATCTCACCATAGATTTATAAATATATGTTATTATGCCATATAACCAATATCCATACACATTGACTCAGAGTTCTTCCACAAATTACTCCTTGGGCATTACATACATCCAAATAACACTTAACTCTGGCTCAATTTTGATTAACAGACTAACATACCTCACATTGACCAGGAGCGCTACCACCCAGACAGCATAACTAATGTTGTAATCACAATGGCAATTTACTAATGCCTACTCTTACAATGGCATTGTAATTTTTAAACATGCCTAAATCATTTCACTATGACCAATATTCACCTATACACCCAATGTCATGGTCACCTATTTACTAAACACAAACATCACTATATGCCCATATGGATTATACTCAAAAATATTTGAACCAAAGTAATATCAAAAGTAAAGTAAACCCTTGCACAATACATCTTATTTCTTTTACAAATACCGTATATGCATTTGTTGCTATTAGACATCTTATTTTCAAACAAAATCATTGCCAAAGTCCTTAAATTCACATTAAAAACAATTCAAGTCCTTAAATTACACGTCGTCTTGTTCGCATCTCAGTATTGCTCCACAACATTCCATAAAATGAGAAACAATAAACGAAATTACTTCAGCCCAAACAACATTCCCAAAGTCATTTTTTTTTTATGTCACTGAAACTAAAACCAAAACATCACACTGTGACATTCCATAAACTGCTCATTGGCTCCTGAATCTGCCGACATCCACAGGAAATAAAAAAAAATAAACAGTACCTAATTTTCAAAAAGAGACGTAACATTACTTTCAAAGGCAGTACCACGCATTTCACTTCCTTGCCATTGCCTTCCATTTCATCTTCTTTTTCCTTTGAAAACAAATGCCTGCAGTTCTTCGTTGCCGACATAATAATATAAAAGCAATCTCTTCACGGCATACTTTAAGTGATACTGAAGTGCTTCATCATCCAATCCAACGTCACGTCAATTGGGCTTTTCACCGCAGTCCTTCCGCATTCGTCATGGCGTCAGGCCATTAACACTGCCTTTCCTCTGAAGTAGACTCTCATTAGGAATGCTGCATTCATCACATAAAGCGGAATACACAGAGCACGGTGTTCGCAGCTTCACCAACTCCCTGCATTTTTCCACTACGTCATCATTTCTCTCCTAGCAGTTGAACACAACGGAGCTCCAGGCCAACAACCGTATTAACGGTAACATAGATTCCAAAAGTTAGAATTGCAGTACTTTACTTGTACGCCCATACAGTATTGAACATTTTATTTTTACAGTACTTAAAAGGAGCTGGGATTTACTACAATCTTCCTTCCTTTATCCCTGCATTAGTAACACACTGATTTCTCTTCAGCATTCCCATTAGTTTTATATGGGGCCATTCTCAAACTTGCAATTGGGCAATTCACAGTACATATGATGCCTAATGCTGCATTTTCTTGGCTGTCATTCCTCATAGCAGTAATGCACACCTTACTTTACAGTACTTTAAGCAGTTTCTTTCTTTCTGCACTGCACTTGCTGCCTGCTTTAAGTATATGTCTCTTTTTTTTCTATTTTTTTTTTTTTTAAATAAGTCCAGTCCTCAATGCCCTTAATTTTGCTTAATGACTTTCCTTCATATCTCCTCTTCTCAGTAATCCTTTCACGGCATTTACAGTACCTTATTTTTCTTGTGAAAGAAAGGAGGGAAAGGCAGGCATTTTCCAGCTCACCACTTCTTTGGCAGCCTGCAAGGGAGAGTGTGTCCTCCCATGCCAAACAGGATTTAGGCCACGTCGCTGCTCAAATAATCTGTGTTTTCCTGGGCACATTTCTTCCTCTATCATTTTCTGCTATACCAGTGGGCGCCATCTCACCACTGAATTGCCAACTGCCATCTGCCATCTCTGGACCCTCATTTAAAAACATCCTTGTCGCCACTTGTAGTATTTGGGGTTCTTTAAAGTATGTAGGGACCAGTCAGGAGACAGGCAGGTACAAATGGAAGTAGGCTTTATTTGTTTCAGGGTACAGTTATGAAGAGGGAGTAGGAGCTATAAAATATACATCTTACTTCATGCAATCTCCCATCCTGAATCCTTAACTGCCATTCATGGAATCCTGAACCCAGCAGGGTTCCATGCTTACCTCATACATTCTACTGCCTGCATCAGTGCACTTGAAGCAGAGCAGCTACATCCCAACACAAGATACTACAGAATGCCTACCAAAAAGCAAGTCCTTAGAAAGGAACGCAGAAATAGAGCAAATGAAAATAAAGTGTCCAAAATAAGCATCCATCTCTACCAGAGTTTGTACAAAACGTTGAAACAAAACAGCTAATGCAGTCATTTAGCGAAACAAAAGAAGCTTCAACTACAGAAACTTTGCCTTCTCTATCAAAATGTGAAACGAAACAGAAAATGCTTAACACGAATTCGGCTACCACTACTGCCAACACTGCCCCTATAAATCCTCATGCATGAAACCATACTAAAAAAAGTATTTTAGCAAAAATGTTCCGCCACAGAGTCCTTCAGAATCTAATAAGAACAGGAGCGAAACCATCCACAACCCTTAGAAAATGAATCCTAGAAGCTCTCATCGACAGTGCAATCCTTCTCAAAAGGAAGTTATTTATTTTAGTTTTAAACAGGATGAAACCACTAACAAAACTAAGTACTAAACTACAAAAGAAACTTCTCAATAAACGGAATGTCAACAAAAATAACTTCTTAAATATCTGTGGAGGTGAATGGAGTCACACCATGACCACAGAACCATATTTTAATGAAGAAGCATACAAACAAAACCAAACAAACACAATTGCCATCCATAGCAGTGGACGAGGATATGAAAAAATCAATAATACCATCATGGAACAAGAAACACTGCTTACAAAAATAACCCCAGAAAACTCAGAATTACCTCTCCATTTGACTGAACCTAAACGTCCAGTATGCAAATGGCCTTGCACGTCAATGTGTAACATTCCCAACAAATGTTTCAAATTTTTCTGCCAGTTCCTCAATCAGTATGTGAAAGGTAAAGACAACATCAAAATGAAAGTGCTGCAAAATATGGATACCTGCCCAGTGCGCAAATACACAGGACTACAAGGACATTCATTAGCCTGCATTTCAGGACCTATTTGCAAAAGCACCTTCATGATATCAAAATGATATCAACACATCATTCAAATGTAAGAAATCTAGTATATAAACTGTACTATGCTAAAAGTCCTGCTTTATAACTAGCCAATTTAAATAACACTCTTCTACATGGTACACCCAAATACCTACAAGAAGAAATCGTCTGTATCCAGAGAAAATATTTTGGAAGTGAAAGCCACTTACAAAATGCAATAGCTTTAGAACAGACTAGCAACAATTGTGTACATGGCAACCTTCTATTACACACATACAAAAAAGAAATATGAAAATGTAAAAGTACATCTGCTTAAGTACCAAACCATGTGTGTGTGTGTTGCCGCAGAACTTTTTACAAAAGTAACATAAAAACTATAGACGTAACATACAAAATAGAAGACAATGAAGATTCCAAATTGTTTGAATTAGCTCTCTAGCTTTTAGCAGAAAACAAATAAGAAATAAGTGAATTCTTAATATGTTGCAGTTACTGCACTACAAAACTTGACAACAACCAAACTCCTTCACATGCTATCACAAATAACTTTGAATTATTCCCACTACCAAAACCCCTGCAACAACTCAATTTGTATGAGAGCATCATAAATCAAACAGTACACCAATTTCAAGCAATAATACGCCTTCAACCAAAAACAGCAAAATTACTTCCCTCTGAATTGGTGAAAGGCATTTGTGGCAAAGTAGTTTATTTGCCATTAGATCTGACAGAAAATGTGCACACTCTAGGAGTGCAACGTCCAATAGAGCATACTTTAATTGTCTTAGTAAATGGTGTACCAACAAAAGACAAACACATGTGGCAACAACTCGTGGACTTATATAAAGTTAGACAAGCCTTGCAATATCTGAAAGATAGTAATGAATTCTACAAAGAAATAAATATTGAAGAATGCTTTAGGGAAACAACTGAAATAATTCAAGAGTCATCAGAAACTGGTCAATGTGAACTTCTGGATCCTGCTGCAGTAACCACTCTTTTGGACCATTATACAATTCATCCATTGCACTCTAATGAGAGCATAGATGATGCACTAGAAACTTACCAAATGCGACAAACCAAAGTTTTACCAATGAGCATATGTGAAAAAAGTATAGAAGCACATGCTTTTCCACTACTATTTCCTACTGGCAAAGGAGCAAGATACGATGATAGACCCACTCAGATAACAGCATCAGAATATCACTCATTACGAATGTATTCTGAAGATCCCAGTTTTAGACACAATGTAGACACAATGTGGAATACATATTCCACCTACTCTTTGAAAGTGAACTAGCAACCCTATGTTACGGAGTTGCACACATATTGAAATCTGGAACACACTTTCAAAATACGTCAGCTACACAATAAATACAAAAAGTGCAAGAAAAAGATGACGTTTTACAATCAAGCATAACTAATCTGTTTGCAAACATGCGTGGTACAAAAGAATACTGGGTCTGACGTCACGGAGATGTACGTTGTATGATCAGAAACCTTGGACCACCCACTTGGTTTGTTACGTTAAGCTGTGCAGAATATGCATGAGAAGATTTACATGATTTCCTACGCATATCAAACAACAACAAAACCAACATAGATATACTAACACATGGAGAACTTTGCTCTCTAGATCGTGTTAATGTTTCCAGATATTTCCAACATCGTTTCATTGCTATGCTACACTTTATTTGTAATAAAACTGTTCCTCCCCTCGGAGAAGTGCAACACTTCTTTTGGAGAAAAGAATACCAAGCCAGAGGAGCACCACATATCTTCATGCTTTTATGGATTAAAGGTGCACCTAAATTTGGTCAGGACAGTGATGCCACTGTTTTGCAGTTCATCCAAAAAATATGTCACTTTTGAAATCCCTTCACAAACGACACATAGTGACCTTCATGGACAAATTGTACAATTTCAAAGACACAAATTTGGCAAATATTGTCGTCGCAAATACAAAAACAAAAGGAAATACTACACCAAATGCTGCTTTGGTTTCCCTAGACCAGTTACAAAAACAGATGAAGTCAACACCTTCATGTCTTCAGTTCAACATAGTGTTAAAGGTAAATCACCTAAGAACATGTATAACATAAAAAAACAGAAGAATCAAAATATATCAATGATCACAATGCAATCAATGCCCTCTTATGGAATGCAAACATAGATGTGCAGTACATTGCAGACAATTCCACTGCAGTTGCCTAATACGTTACAGCCTACTTAACTAAAGCAGAAAAAAAACAGAGCTTCAAGACCTCTGGAATGACCTATCATCAGACAAAACACTATCTCATAAATTGTACAGGCTAGGCATAAAAATGCTCTATCATAGAGAATGTGGCGCCTACGAAGCAGAAGATCGTTTAACCGGTACTGCTTTGTATGGAAAATCTGAAAATATAGTATGGGTAAGTCCTGGTCCTGCTAAATCTAGAAAAAGAGTTCTCAAATCATATGAGGACATCGAAACAATAGCCAAAAATGATCTCAACAGCCAAGACATTTTGAAAAACAATTTAATTTCACACATACTACCCGAACAGCAGTACCACTTTGGAAACCATGTGTCTATACCACATAGCCCAAAACTTTGCATACAAAAATAATATAAAACCCGGTGAAAAAAAGGTAGATATAGAGTGACAGATTGTGAAGGCAGCTTAGTAAAACTTACCTAACGAAGCTTAATAAATCATGTCAAATTGACATTAAAACTCCTCAACAGAAAGAACTATATTACATGTCCCTGCTACCACTTTGTAAACCAAACCATGGAGAAAAGAAGAAGAGCTACTAGATAACTATGACTGCTATGAAGATGCTTTCAAAGCAAATGAAAGCACTATCACCGATGTGAACTTTACGCAGTACAAAACAATGTTGCACAATGAACAGCAAAACGAAGAAGAACTCCAGGCCCAACTAGATAAGGACACTTCCGACAGTAGTCAACCTTCTGTAACAAGAAGCCAAGAACTACTGGGACAGCCACTAATAGCAAATGAGGCAGAATTAGCTATGACAGAAGTAGAAAACACCATATGCCACTATGAAGAACATACAGAAGACTTAACTGTACTACAATCAAAACTTAACAAAGACCAGCGCACCATTTTATAAGAAGTAACAAAAGAAATTGCACAGGGTGTACAACATGAAATTAAAGAATGTACCTGCCAACATTATAAACCTATACTGCTGTACGTCAGTGGTGAAGCTAGTTCAGGCAATACATTCTTAATCAAAATCATCAGAAAGTTCCTTCAACAATTGACAAACAACAAACTGTCAGCTGTTGTAACTGCCCCCACAGGTTTAGCTGCCTACAACATAGGCGATGTCACTTTACACCTATTACTACTCCTTCCAGTAGAACACCAAAACAAATTAGACTATTACAAACTTTCTACAGAAGCTGCAATGGAACTACACAGAGTATTAAAACAAATGAAAATGCTACTAATAGATGAAGTCAGCATGGTCTCCAACCTAATGTTGGCCTTGATTCACCTCAGATTGCAAGAAGTACTTAAAACAAACTACGAAGAACTCTTTGGAGGAAAACACATTATTTTTTTCAGAGATCTTCTGCAATTGACACCAGTGAAAGGTGAACCTATTTCTAAAACCTTAGGACACAAACTCTGCCGTAAAACTGTTGGCAGCATAGGAAATGTCAACCTTTGGCAACATTTCCAATACAGAGAATTAAAAGAAAACATGCATCAATCTGCAGACCTCACTTACACCAACATTTTAAAAAGTATTAGAGTTGGTGTACTATCTCAAGAAGCACAAGCAATATTGAAAACCCGCCACATCCATTCACTTTATGGCGATAACGCAAGTGCTACTGATGTTATGGAACAATTAGCGCACAAAAATGTCAATTGTATGGCCTTAATGTCAACTCTTGCGAGCTGTTCCAAATTCAATGAAACAATGTTAAAACAGAAATGCAACCAACAATTGAAATGTGCTCCACAGACAAACTGGACGTACATGGTATGACACTACCCATGTGTCAACAAGTCACAACAAGACTAAATACCTTAGAAAATTCAATCTCCAACACTGCTGGGTTGGAAAAAATATTAAAATTATCCTTAAATTGTAGAGTAATGCTTAAATGTAACCTTGACGTGGAGCAAGGACTAGTTAATGGAGCACTGGGTACAGTTGTTGGCTTTCAAACATACCCACGTGACAACAACATTCAGTTTATCAATATTCTCTTTGACAAACTTTCAGAAGTAAAAAGGATAGGGCGATCAACAGCTCGATTCCTTCTCTTCAAAGACATGTATGTACGTAGAGAACAATTTTCTCTAACTCTGGCATATGCAGTCACCATTCATAAATCCCAAGGTCTTACCCGGCCTAGACAAAGCATTTATAGATATTGGAAACACAGTCTTTAAAGAAAGCATGAGCTACGTAGCACTATCACGCTTACGTACACTTGACGGTCTATTTCTAATCAACTTTGATGCAAGTAAAGTAAACGCTGATATTCCGTGCATTTTATAATACAATAGACTACGTTCAATGTTCACTCCCCATCTGAAATCATATCCTGTTCCACAAAAAGGAAACCGTTGTAAAAGAAAAGTAATTCAAACAGAAATGCAACAGAATCTGACTGCAAATCCTTCAAAGACAGTAAAAGAAGCTAATACTTCATCAATTACCACAACCAAAGAACAACCTACTTCTTCAAAGAAGCAACACAAACTCCGAAAAAATGACTCGGACACAGAATGATCTGGTCCATTCAAATTTTCAAATGTAACTGGTGTAAGTTGCTACACAAATGTAGCAATGAATATTCTATTTCAATTGCAACCAATTGTTAACAACATTTACTTACACAGTACAGACCAATTGTGTTTGAAAATGTTAGTCCTTCATAGAAACCCAACAAACAATCCTGACAACACGTATAGTGGTCACAGAATAAGACAAGAATTGGACTACTGTGCTGGAATGGTGAGGTTCACTATGAACTCACAAGAAGATCCACAAGAATTTCTAATGTACTTACTAAAAGTACTGGAAAACAAAAACATACCGAGAAATGAAAT
Organism: Ambystoma mexicanum; assembly: GCF_040938575.1. NCBI lineage: Eukaryota > Metazoa > Chordata > Amphibia > Caudata > Ambystomatidae > Ambystoma > Ambystoma mexicanum. The sequence continues at coordinate 1,081,995,277 of NC_090925.1, forward strand.
CTTCTAGATTTCATACATGTTGAAACATACATGCACTCTCTGCAACAATGTGACACAGGAACAAATCCCTAATGAGCGCTTTGTGTATGTATCCATATCTAATTGTGAATCCATTCCATTTCAACAACTTGTACAAAATGCAAACCATGGCAGATTATGTACTATCTGCAATTAAGATAATCGCTCCACCTTAGTAATACAAACACATAGTAACTACGTGATACTAATGCTTCTACGTTACAGTGCAGATGGTACCAAAAACAACTACAAGCTGACTGTATTCACACACGGTCAAGTGTCACTTGGTAAGAAAACCTTCACAACAATAGGTATAATCTACCACGCAGGAGCCACAACCAATGCAGGTCACTACACTGCATATATTAAAAAGAAATGTGGATGGGTCGAATGTAATGGTAGTACCATTACTCTAAAGCAGAGATTACCAGCAAATCTTACAAACGCTGATTTAATCTTCTTAAAGCCAACATTTAATAACTAATCTGTACTTCAACATTTACAAAAATGCAATTAAAAGACTATAAAAAGTTAGAATACGCCAACAGGTATCTAACTGCCCAAGATTGTATAACAACCACAAAGATAAATGTAGAGCACTGAATTGAAAAAAAAAGACACAGTTAGAATACGCCAACAGGTATCTAACTGCTTCGAAAATCTGCAACAAGCCAACAGATAGGACATTAACCGGAAACAACAAGTGAACACTGAAAAGAAACAAACAAATAGTTTGTAGCATAGCAAAAAAAGTTTTTTTTTTTAATCCGACAAAGATTCCCCCCCCCCCCCCCAGACCCAATGATTTGAAAAACAAACACAGAAACTGAGCAAAATGCACAGTACACTGGTTTGTAAAGTAAATATGAGGGTACATAAAAAGCTAAAATGTCTATTATGCAATGTAATAAGTCTTTACAAAATACATACACTAACATGCTCTTTTCTTTTATCACAGAAATTGAAAAAGAATATTTCCTCCAAGTACTAAAGTCATGTAAAAAATATATCGAATCTCAACAAATGAAACAGTAAGTATAATTTCAAACATTTCATACATATTCAAATCTATACGTGTGATCTATGGCTGTAATATGGTGCGGTGGTTGTGGCCAGGGCCTAGAGGGTTGGGTGTATACCCTACGGCCTACAGCCTGCGACTATGCACCCAAGACTCTAGGTCCTAGCCACAACCACCGCAGCATATCACACCCATTGTGGCTTTTAACTTCAGTACTTACAACTTTGGTCTTGGGTGCATGGCCTTGGGCCATGCACCCAAGACTCTGCATCCTGCCCACAACCACCACACTATGTAAAACCCATGGTAGCTTATAACTTCACTGCTTATAACTTTGGTATTGGGTGCACGGCCTTCGGCCATGTACCCAAGACTCTAGGTCTTAGCCACAAGCACCACAACATATGAAACCCATGGTGGCTTATAACTTCACTTCTTATAAATTTGGTCTTGGGTGCATGGCCTTTGACCATGCACTCAAGACTCTAGTCCAGTGGTCTTCAAACTTTTTTGGCCAGGGCCCCCCTGAGCAAAATTTGGGCAGGTCGGGACCCCCCAGAAATGCCAAATGGACAGTATATATTGCGCGCCGTCACCTGCTCCCATCAAAGTCGCTGGGCTCCCTCATCCCACTCCTACCCAGTCGCTGGTCTCTCCCCACCCCATCACACACCCAGGGCTCTCCCCACTCTGCTCCCATCACTATCCCATGGTTCCCGCCCATTGTGCTCCCACCATAGTCCCTCGGTTCCCCCATCCCGTTCCCAACACAGTCCGAGGGCCAGTGGCGGCTGGTGAATCTTTTTTAAGTGGAGGGGCATTAAAGGGAGGTTCGGGGGGGTTTCCCCCTGTGAATTTTTTTTTAAATTTTTTTTTAAATAATAGGTTAAAATGTTGCATTGTAGACCATACTTTTAACAAAAAATGGGTAAATAGCCAAACAGTTTGCAATTGTTGCTGGGAGTCCAGGGGGCAGGCATTGATATTTTATTTCTATCGCGCTCGTACACAAGTGTTTCAGAGCGTGACAAGGCAAGGGAGGGGAACAGAGGAGAATAAAACAGCGATCTTACTAGGCCCAGTGACATTGAGAACGCGCAAGTGTGAGGGGAAAAGTGCATGGAAGGGGGGAGAAGTGGAAAGTGTGAAGCAGAGGAGAAACAGATAAATAACAATAAATAAATAATAAAGGCAACAAACAGTGGTAGTGCAGCCAGCAATTTGCAAGTGCTACGTTTAAGGCAGCAGACAGGGTAGGTCTGATAAGTGCAGGAAGAAAGATGGTTCTCCTCAAGTTTTAGAGTGGCAGGGCGCTGTTCCAGAGGGAGGCCCCAGCCGAAGACGGAGATCTACCCCCAGCTCGTTTCTTTGATAAACGACTGACCCTGAGGGAGTTGGAGGTAGAGGAGTGAAGAGCTCGAGAGGGGAGGTATTTGCGGAGGAATAGCTGAAGGTATTTTGGACCCAGGCCCCAGAAAGCCTTGTGGACAAGGCAGAGGGTTTTGAATGATAGATGTCCGGTAAAAAGATACCATCCCTGTCCCCTGGGCCCCACTGGTCCTAACACAATGAACATGATTATGTGTATATGCAAGGCGCTGCACATTCATACAGCAATCACTCTATCATTCACATGAGCATCCATCACCATACACTCACTCATAACGCATCCATACACATGTTTAAATAAAAACAATGAACATAAACGTACCTTCTACATTGGCCTGTGTGTGGGTGCTGAAACGGCCTGCTCCAGCTGCTCTGTCCGTATGTGCGAGGAGGCGCAGGAGCTCCCCCTCGGACATACAGACATGCAGTTCCCCAGCCAGCATTTCCAATGAGCTATGCATTACATTTTAACACAAAGCACCCCTTTGGGTACTATTGAAACAGTGGGCTTCATAACTACTCTGGCGGTAGCTGTGCCGGTAAAACCGGCACGGCTGCCACTGGAGTTGCATCCGGGTCTGGCACCCGCGAATGGGCACTTACTAGGTCATGCCGAGTTAGGCGGACATGATAATTGCCCTTTCGAAGGTGCCGGTAGATCCCCATTCCCATTTGAGCCCCATATGGCTCAAATGGGAATGGGGAGCTCGGATGCACCGGCACTGTTAATAACGGTGCTGGTGCATCCGACGAGCTGAGGTCAGACCTGGCGGGGGCTGTCAAGCACCCACGAGCACAACTCTTACTATGGCGGAACGGTAGCAACGGTGCCGGTAGCTTACCAGCACCGTTGTTACTGGTCCGCCATAGTAGTAATGAGGCCCAGTCTGTGACTAAAGGAATGAATATCCATTTACAACTGTGGGCCACTTTTTCATTGTTGCCTGAGACAGTTTCATGCTTCAGCCCGCCCATGTGGGCCACCCCTGCCAATTTCTTCCAATCTAAAAAAAAAAAAAAAAAAAAAAAAAAAAAAAAATCTTTTTTCATGCTGAGCTCTCAGGGCCCCCCTGGGATGCACCTGCGGACCCCTAGGGGGTCGCGACCCACAGTTTGAATACCACTGCTCTAGTCCCTCCCCACAACCACCTGATACATATTCGATACTACGGGTGTATCTATTGCTGTCATATGCTGTGGCGGTTGTGGCCAGGCCCTACAGGCTTGGGTGTATGGCCTACAGCCTACGGCCTATGGCCATGTACCCAAGACTCTAGGCCCTGCCCAAAACCACCTGATAGATATTTAATACTACGGGTGTATCTATTGCTGTGATGTGCTGCGGTGGTTGTGACCAGGGCCTAGTGTCTTGGGTGTATGGGCGTAGATCTTCGAATCTATGGGTGTGATGTATGGGTGTGATATGCTGCGGTGGTTGTGGCCAGGGCCTACAGGCTTGGGTGTATGGCCTACGGCCTACGGCCTATGGCCATGTACCCAAGACTCTAGGCCCTGGCCAAAACCACCGCAGCATATCACACCCATGGCAGCTTATAACTCAGTACCACACCCATAGAATAAAAAATATTAACTGTGGCATGTACTCAGTTTTAATGTCCGCTTATACCACGCATGTCCTTAGAACAGTTTCAACTTGCCTGCTCACAGCACGGACAGAAATACTATCCTTATGAGACCCCTCATTTTCAGTAATTACAAACATCCCAGACAGCGCAGGCATGGCGAATACATCATTAGCACCAGCCGCCTAAACAAATACAGTATTTCACCCATCTCTTACTCCCTAAACCTCCCGAAGCACTCTGGCACATCAAAACACTCCCCAAAACTGCATTTCGCCTCTGTTTGGCGCCACGCTGTCGGCGGATCCAAGATGTCAGGCGCATCAACCACCGCAGCATACCACACCCATAGTGTCTTATAACTTCAGTACTTATAACTTTGGTTTTGGGTGCATGGCCTCTGGCCATGCACCCAAGACTCCAGGTCCTGGCCACAACCACTGCAGTACAGGAAACCCATGGTGGCTTATAACTTCAGTGCTTATAACTTTGTTCTTGGGTGCATTACCTTTGGCCATGCACCCAATACTCTAGATCCTTACCACAACCAGTATAGGAAACCCATGGTGGCTTATAACTTCAGTGCTGATAACTTTGAAGGCCATGCACCCAAGACTCTAGGTCCTGGCCACAACCACTGCAGCATATCACACCCATTGTTGCTTGTAGCTTCACTACTTATAAATTTGGTCTTGGGTGCATGGCCTTCGACCATGCACCCAAGACTCTAATCCCTCCCCACAACCACCTGATAGATATTCAATACTACGGGTGTATCTATTGCTGTGATGTGCTGCGGTGGTTGTGACCAGGGCCTAGAGTCTTGGGTGTATGGGCGTAGATCTTTGAATCTATGGGTGTGATGTATGGGTGTGATATGCTGCGGTGGTTGTGGCCAGGGCCTAGAGTCTTGGGTGTCTGGCATACGGCCTATGGCCATGTACCCAAGACTCTAGGCCCTGGCCACAACCACCGCAGCATATCACACCCATGGCAAATCACCAAAATTTGCAAAAAAATTCAGAGTGGGCCATATACTTTTTTTGCAAAGTTTGGTGAGGATTCATCCAGGGGGAGCGGAGTTATAAGCCGCCCAAAAAGGGTTCTTCCTATGGTAATATATATATATATATATATATATATATATATATATATATATATATATATATATATATATATATATATTACACAGCCACAGTAGTGGCCGTGTAGTTATGGTTAAGTTGCTGTTTCCATAGGAAGAGCACTTTTTGGGTGGCTTATAACTCTGCTCCCCTTGGACGAATCTTCATTGCAAAAAAAGTATATGTCCCACTCTGAATTTTTTTGCAAAGTTTGGTGATGTTTGGTCCAGGGGGGGTAAAGCTATAGGGGGGGTCCCAAAACGTCTTTTTTTGCCATAGACTGAATGGGGGAAAACTTTGCGCACGGCTACAGGCCAAACCACTGGACGGATTTGCCCCAAATTTGCGGCAGGGGCAGGGGCTTGGTCGCGAAAGCGTGCTATTGTAAATTTTGTGACATCCGTCCAGTAGTTTCCTTAAAAACGATCAAAAAGTATGTCCCTTAAAATTTGTGATATCTATGTCCACTCCGCGGTCACACTTCCCTGTTCGCTCCGTGGAGAAGATTTCAATTGGCTATTCCGTGACGTGCTGCCCGCGACCATGTTACGCTTTCACCGATTGGTTGTGCCACAGCATGAAGTGCGTCATAATCTTTCCATACGCCTGCCATGTTTACTTCGTTTTCTGTTGTACGCGGACATCGCCGCCAACATACATAAACAAAGAAGACACCAATGCACTTGTTACTCTTATGGAACACTGTTTCGAAATGTGAGCGTTAATGAGATGTGGCAGTAGAAAGTCAAACATTGGTGTATTCTTGTTACCACTGTCATACGGTACAGTGGGACTTGCTACTCATTGTACGAAATGAACTTACTGCGTCCATGTTACAATACATAAACAACATTACTGCGGTTGGACTGGCGTCCTACAGTTTGAAATCGAAGCACGCCACCTGCACTTTTTCATACACACAACACTTCTGCACGTATACGGAGTAGCGCTTCTCATGAATAGCTGCTGATATGTTGTTGCAAAATGAGAATGTATTTGCATTCGGAGTGAAGGTCACTTGATGTTCTCTTTTCAATACGAGTTCTGTACGGCCACATATTTGTCGGCACCCATAAGGGTCAGTTGAGCAACAGAGAAACAGCAGAAAGAATGCAGAGAGTAACTGTTTGAAAAACATATCGTTTGATAAGGTTATGCTTCAAAAACGTTTGTAACGAACATGAAATATCAGTTCCCGAAGAGGCACTGTTCCAAAAACACTACTGTCTGACTGAATTGAACGCAATGGAGGCAGTCCACATCATGCACGTTTATTTTTGACGCCTGTATACCGACATGGAATTAAATTTAGAATTTCAAACAGAAAAAAAACATTTTTGCTAATGATTTTCAACTTTTCTGTGCCGTTGATTTTTTTTTCCCATTATGGATAGTGCACATTGTCGCTGTTTGTAGGGTGCCACTACATTTCCCAAAACAAATTAATATTTAGTAAAAATGGTAAGTGCTACAACTTTATTTTGTGCAGAGGTTGCGTATTGATACATGCTTTATTTCCCCTTTCACCGCTCAGCTACTTCCAAACAAAAATGTTATTATAAATGAAGATGTTCCAGCTTTCTGTGCCGTTGACATTTTTTTCCCATTATGGAGATTGCACATTGTCGCCGTCCATAGTGTCCCACACCATTACCTCCTATTGAATTATTTTTTACTAAACATGTTATGTATTACAACTTTGGTTTGTCCAAAGGTTGCGTATTGATTTTATTTCCCCTTTCTCCCTCAGCTACTTCCTTCCCTATTGTGATTGTCACGGATTGCAGCTGCCGAGTGACGGCTTTTTGAACCGTCAAATGCAACTGTTCTTCACCGGTTGTCTGTGCGTCATAATTCAGTGGGATGACCGTGTCGGACCTCTATGTCCTTACACTGCTGTCGCCATAAGGAGTAACATTCCATCCTTTCTGGTGGTGTAGATCACAGCTATTGACGTCGTCTTACAAATCAATGTGTGAGGAAACTGACTACTGTGCCGGCAACGCTTACTTTCTGTGTGCGAAAACAACAACGTGGCCATTACCATTAACATTTTCATTGTCGCCCAAAGAGACAAACTTAGTACTTCTATGGAAATGTGAATAGGATGATAATTTTGCAGTTTATTGTGAAACAAATCTACTTTACTAATTGCATAGGGCGATGATTTCGCTCAGTTTATTGTCAAATAAAACTACTTTACTAATTCTTAAATGTTAGTGTTTTTTTTACAAATTGCAGGTCGTAATGTGTTCTTTTGTTGGTGATGCATCACAGCACGTAAGTCCTTATGGATGCAATTGTTTACGCTGCCAAGGAACGTTATGGAGAAAGGTTTTGCATACCACTTCCTTTGGCTACGGGAAGGTGAGGCCCATCTCTTATGCTTTAGTGCCGTCAGGCCAATTTCTGTCACCGTTAGGCCAATTTCTGTCACCCAGATGCCCCATTAACCAACATTAGTTCAGAATGATTACTATCTTTCTAAAAAAAGGAGAAATGAGGTAAGGTCCACTGAAAGTGTTTGCTGTACAGAAATGTTTGTAAAATAATACATGGTTACACCCTCCCAATAGACATATCTTCACACCTTTCAACCTGTGCCACTTACGAAATTATGTGCCGAAAGGTGAGTGGTAATGGTGTTGTTTACTGTCATGAACCATGGACATAGCCCCTTCTGGTCTTCCTGGTCCTGGTCCAGACGAAGAGTGTGCTCCTTGATACTTCCAACATGGCCGTGCCCAGTGCCGTGTTCCGTACTAGCCTGTACGTCGGACACGGCACGTTCTATAAATGGGCCACGGCCCGCTCCTCCGTGCGTCTCAACGCTATCTCTAGGTAGTGTCTCGACGTGTGTGTGCTGCTCGGCGTTACCCTTCCAAGGTCCTGGCCAACTCCCTTATTCTTTCTTCCCTTTTCCCCTGTTTCCAGTATCTCTTACCTTTCTTCGATCCTCTTCCTGGATGTCCTGGAATACGCGACTTCCTGGAACTTTGAACGCTCGCGCTGGAGTCAGACTCGACTTGTGTGCACTTATACAAGTCCCGGTCCGGCCGGGAGAAGGAGTCCTCCGTGGAACGCCACAAGAAGAGAACTCAGGTGAGCCGGGGGGAAACCTTTGACAGATTGAGACGCCAAACGATCAACACTGATACCGCTATGGAGAAAGTGGTCCAGGACCTCATGCGCGGCATGCAGGAGCTAACAACCGAGGTACAGAACTTAAAGGCAGAAAACGCAGCCTTGAAACAATTAGTGCTGTCACGTGACTCTGCCAATAAGGAAAGCGTGATACTGGGTGGAGTGGTAGACAAATACGATGGCTCGCCAAAATCCTTACGTGGATTTCTGGATTCCTGCTTGGTGCATTTTACATTCAAGCCCTATTATTTTTCAACTTCCAGGGCCAAGGTGGGCTTCATAACCTCCCACCTTACAGGGAATGCGTTATCTTGGGCCACTCCCCTAGTGAACTCTGGAGACGTCCTCCTGGACGATTATGATGCATTTATTCAGGCGCTCAAGTCTATGTTTGACCGCCCCGAACAAGTGTTCAGCGCCCAGGAACGCCTACTTGATTTTCGGCAAGGATCCCAGGATATGCTAACTTTCGTTACCATATTCAAACAGCTGGTAAAGGAGGCTGATTGGGGCCCTGAAGCGAGTTTCACCTTATTTCGCAGGGGTCTAAATGACGATATCAAGGATGAATTAGCCAGAGTGGCTCGCCCCAGTTCGTTTCAGGCTTTGGTAGATCTAGCCTTACAAATAGACTTTCGTATCCAGGAAAGAAGGGCTGAAAGGAAAAAGGCTAAGACTGCCTTTCAACGAATCCCTCTGGAGTCGACTGTGAAATCCGATCCTGTCTCAACCCCTGATAACGACTCCGAACCAATGCAAATAGGCGCCTTTCGTGGGCCAATTACTCCACAAGAAAGGATGAGAAGAATTCACACTGGCCTGTGTATGTATTGTGCCTCAGACAAGCATCTCGTTAGAGAATGTCCTTTAGCCCCTCCACAGCGTTCGGGAAACGCCAGCTCCCGGTCCTAGATGGAGCGAGGTTTCGGGAGAACTCTCCTGGACAGAATAACCTGGTGGTGCTACAGGCCTTTCTATCGACCTCCAAGCACAAGACCTATCCCATACTGGCCCTGGTGGACTGTGGAGCTATGGGAATTTTCATTGATCAAGACTGGGTTATCAGACATAAAATACCATATGAGTCACGGAACATTAAACAGCCGGTAGAAGCAATTGATGGGAGATCTCTCTCTTCAGGACCCATAACCCTACAGACAAAAGAGGTCCGTCTCTCCATAAACCACCACTAAGAGCAGATTACATTCGACATCATCAAATCAGCCCATTACCCTATGGTTCTCGGTATGCCCTGGCTTCAAAGAAATAATCCGTACATTAATTGGACAGCAGGGTCATTGTTTCTGGGCTCTGAGTTTTGTATGTCCCACTGTTTATCCCTGGATCTCTCATTAACACCAGCTATTGAACATTCAGGTGAGCAAAAAACCTCACTCATGGTTTCCAACATTGTACAAGTCCCAGAGGTCTACCAAGGATATAATGATGTCTTTTTCGACTGCCATAGTCCAGGCTTTACCCCCTCACAGACCTGAAGATTGTGCCATTGAGACAGATCCCTCGGCAGTAATTCCCTTTGGCAGAATGTTTATCCTTTCAGAACCTGAGAAAAAGGCCCTCCGAGAATACCTGGACATCAATTTGGAAAATGGCACCATAAGACCCTCAAAATCTCCAGCGGGTGCCTCATTGTTCTTCGTTCCTAAGAAGGATTCCAAGGAACTCAGACCCTGCCTCGACTACCGTGGTCTAAATCAATGCACCCTCAAAGATCGGTACCCTCTGCCTCTGATTTCAGATATCCTGGAAGCTGTCAGAGGCGCCGTAATATTCACGAAGTTGGACCTCCGGGGTGCCTATCACTTAATCCGTATCCGGGAAGGGGACGAATGGAAGACCGCCTTTAGAACGCCCTTTGGTCACTTTGAATATCTAGTCATGCCCTTTGGATTAGCTAATGCCCCTGCAGTTTTTCAATGTTTCATGGATAGGGTGTTTTCTGACATGCTTTTTCTCTTTGTCATTGTCTATCTAGACGACATTTTGATTTATTCCAAGGATCCCTTGAAACATGAAGAACATGTCATGGTGGTACTACAACGGCTCAGTGAAAACAAGCTCTTGGTCAAACCTGAGAAATGTCTTTTTCACGTGACTTCAGTTCATTACCTTGGATTCATCCTCAGCCCAGAAGGAGTTGGAATGGACCCTTCAAAGGTAAAGGCCATACTGGCCTGGCCTGCTCCTACATCGGTGAAACAGGTTCAGTCTTTCTTGGGACTTGCTAACTTTTATCGAAAGTTCATTCCTACCTTTTCTGAGCTCGTCCAACCGATCGTTGTTCTGCTGAAGAAGGATGTTCCCTTCATCTGGTCTTCCTCGCAAGAGAAGGCTTTTCAACGCTTGAAGACAAGATTCACGCAAGCCCCCGTCCTGGCTCAGCCTGACTTAGATCGCCCTTTCATAGTGGAAACGGATGCCTCCAACCATGCCATAGGAGCAGTCTTGAAACAGGTGCTTGAGGACAAGATGGACCACCCAGTGGCTTACCTCTCTAGAACCCTAACAACCAGCGAAACCCATTACTCCGTCCTGGAAAAGGAGCTGTTGGCAATCCGCCAAGCCTTCACAGAATGGCGACATTTACTCCTGGGTGCTAGATATCCAGTCCAGGTCCGTACGGACCATCGAAATCTACAAATTCTCCAATCAATGGAGTGCAGGAACAGTCGTCAGGCGCGTTGGGCCTACTTCTTCGCCCAGTACCAATTCCAAATCACTCATGTTCCTGGATCACAAAACGTGATTGCGGACGCCTTGTCCCGGCGTCCTGACTATTTAACCACTGAAGATAGGACCTATCCTACAATGTTTCCCAACACAATCTTTATAGCTCAAGCGATCAACCTCTTGGAAGAGATTCGAGCCAAAACCCAGTCCTCTGACCTCTGGAAGGACGTCTCTAGGAAGAATCCCTGGAACTTAAGAATCAAGGAAGGATACTTATTCAAGGACAATGCCTTGGTCATTCCCACACCGAAACTTCAACATAAAATAATAACTCTCTGCCATGATACTTTTCATTCTGGACATCGTGGTGTAACCAACACGCTCCGTCTTATACAAAGACAGTTTTGGTGGCCGGAAATGAAATGCAAGGTACAAGAGTACATCAAGAACTGTACTGTCTGCAGTCAGAATAAGCATGACAATAAGAGACCGGCAGGCCTTCTATTGCAACCTACACTCCCAACAAGACCATGGGAATGTATAGCTACAGACTTCATCATGGAATTACCCCTTCCCGGGGTTACACAACCATCATGGTAACCATAGACTTGTTTACTCATATGGCACATTTCACGCCTCTCTATAAACTTCCTTCCTCTTCAGAGCTCACAGGAATTTTCCTAGAACACATTTTCCGTCTTCATGGACTCCCTTCCAAGATCATATCGGACCGAGGACTGCAATATATTTCACAATTCTGGAAACATCTCTGTCGTGTTCTAGGGATTCAACGCGCTCTTTCATCTGGATATCACCCACAGACCAACGGGGCCACAGAACGTGTTAATCAAACCCTGGAGCAATATCTTCATTGTTTCGCAACCAAGGTACAGGATGATTGGTCCCTCCTTATACCATTGGCCGAATTTGCCTATAACAATTCAGATCACTCAGCGATCAACGTTAGCCCCTTCTATTGCAGTCAAGGTTTTCATCGCTCCGTGTTACCTTCAGTTCTACCACATCCAACTCCAGTACCTTCACTTGATTCCTGGATTGAAACTCTCCTCAACATCCACAAGGAAGCTAAGGAACAATTGGGAAAGGCCCAGATTCGCACTAAGCGATATGCTGATTCCAAAAGAAGACCAGCACCCTCCTATTCTATTGGTGACCAGGACTGGTTGTCCTCGAAACTATTACCACGACATCTACGCCCTAACAAGTTAGCCCCCCGATATTATGGTCCATTTTCCATAAAATAAATCATCAATCCTGTTTCTTATCGGCTCAAGCTACCAGACTCCTGGAAGGGAATACATCCAGTTTTTCACACTTCTCTACTCAAACCCTACATCCACTCCACCCGGAAAACTGGCAGACCCAGTCCTGTGATTGTGGACAATCAGCTGGAATATGAAGTATCCAGAATATGTGACTCCAGGTACAAACGGGGTTGGCTTCAATACCTGGTCGAGTGGAAAGGCTATCCTCCTAGGGAGAGAACATGGGAACCACTATCCAACCTAAACACCCCTCGATTGCTGAGAAGATTCCATCTCATACACCCTGGCAAGCCTGGTGGGACGAGGTTTCGGAGGAGGCATGCTGTCATGAACCATGGACATAGCCCCTTCTGGTCTTCCTGGTCCTGGTCCAGACGGAGAGTGTGCTCCTTGATACTTCCAACATGGCCGTGCCCAGTGCCGTGTTCCGTACTAGCCTGTACGTCGGACACGGCACGTTCTATAAATGGGCCACGCCCCGCGCCTCCGCGCGTCTCAACGCTATCTCTAGGTAGTGTCTCGACGTGTGTGTGCTGCTCGGCGTTACCCTTCCAAGTTCCTGGCCAACTCCCTTATTCTTTCTTCCCTTTTCCCCTGTTTCCAGTATCTCTTACCTTTCTTCGATCCTCTTCCTGGACGTCCTGGAATACGCGACTTCCTGGAACTTTGAACGCTCGCGCTGGAGTCAGACTCGACTCGCGCGCACTTATACAAGTCCCGGTCCGGCCAGGAGAAGGAGTCCTCTGCGGAACGCCACAAGAAGAGAACTCAGGTGAGCCGGGGGGAAACCTTTGACATTTACAGTATTTCTGACATCACAGAGTTTGTTGGGATTTTGTGTAGACGTAAGAAGACTACTCCTTTGCGTGTTGTATGTACATTTTTACAGAAATAAATTACTGCATGTACAACACATGTATGTAAAGGTCATTGACAACGACCGAAAAGCTTCGTGTTGTGCATGTGGCAGTGTTTTGATACTTAACAAGTGTCATCATGTACATAACAAATCAACGGTACAGCCTCCGTCTCTGAGGGGTAAGCTCTATGTATGGTTAGTGGCCACAATATCGGGGTTGTGGCTACTGGCCGTTACTGGAAGGGACAAAACATTGCATTGAAGTCGCCATGTCCACCAGGGACTGGCTTTCTGGTAAAGCTCTTGCTCATAATGACGCATTTCTCAAGTACCAAAAATGTGGTGCTGCCATTATGGTCACACGGTTTCATTTTTGCTTTCTGCAGGCTGTACTGGAAAGCGAAGAAGGGTTTCTATCCAACACCTGTCTTCCCTTTCTATGATGGCCATCTTGGAAAAGGATTTGTTTTCTTCAGCCGGGAATGCCAGAGGCGTTCCGGTTGAAGACAAAAAATCCTCTTTTTTGGTACCACGGGTTACTGCTGTAAAATCTCGATTGCTAATGGCATTCATCCCCCATTTTCTGGGGAGGAATGGGGGTTAATCATCCAGAGACTTCTATATGCACTCTTGCTTCTATTGTACTGCAAACTTGTCCTGTGCAGTTCTGCGCAGGAAATTTTGCAGTTAGAAGTTCCTACAAGAATACACAATGTACTTCCGCACTATCAACCCGTCACACATGTTATTGTAAAGTGTGTATGAGTTTTCGAACACGCCCCTATGCTGTGCGCCAGCATATGATAATGTGGAATTCTTCGGAAGGTGGGCAGTTTCTTCAAATGTTCCTTTACAGCAGTATGCTTATGTGTTACTATTTCTTTTTTTTTTAAACTTCTTTTTATTGACTTGACAGCAAAACAAGGAAAAAACAAAAACAGAGGGAGCCACATGGCACCAGTGCAGAAAACGTGCAGAGAAAATTTTTTAGGCAATACAATTTGTATCAAAAAAGTGACCTTTTAGGAGAACAGTGAATACAGGTTATTAACATATACATTTTAAGATGACATCCACTATGGGGGACCGCCTGGGGAGGCAGTGGAGGAAGTTGATGGTGAGGCCAGGGCAGCAATGTAGTCTCGAAATTTCGGCCAGACATCCCTCGGCCTGGAGCGGGAGCACTGCATCGCACTCCAAGACTGCTCGGTATCGTGAGCCCATGTGACCGAATCAAGCCATTGTGTATAGGTAGGAGCTCTAGGACGAAGCCAACATAATAATATACAGTGAACTGCCAGCAGCATACAGAGACCTGCCAGTTTCCTAGAGTCACGAGACAACTGAGGGAAATCATGGAAAAAACAATGCAGTGGGGTAGGGGTTATCGGGTGTTCCAGAATGTCAGACAATGTAGAGCAAATATCTAGCCAAAATTGGGCTAACCGGGGACAGAGCCACAGCATGTGCATGTAGGATGCTTGGTCTGCGCCACACCTGGGACAGGAGGGGGGGTTAGTGTCGGAGATACGATGAAGTCTCATAGGTGTATAATGATATCTGTGCAGGATTTTGAATTGGATGAGTTTGAATTTAGTGTTGTAGGAAACCTCGTGAGTGCGGGCGCACATACGAGTCCACCTCTCATCAGTGATCTCCGAGCCGAGATCCCTCTCCCATTTGTGACGAAGCTCGGTGAAGTGGGGGGCCGCTCTGGACTGAAGTAGGGTGTAGAGCCTTGACACTTTACCTTTGAAGGAAAGGAAGGAGCAAAGCTCCTCTACTACCGGTTCATCGGGAGGCAAGGCGGGGAAGTCTGAATATCTGGCTTTAAGGTGTCCACGGAGTGAAGAGTACTGTAGCCACACCGAGGGTCGGCGCTTAAGTGAGGGGGGAAGGTCAGACCATTCTATAAAGTTCCCCTGCTCAAAGGCATCGCGCAGAGTCAGGAAGCCTGCAGTAGCCCAGCGGTTGACGACTGAGAGTGGAACGTGCGGGACACCGGGCAGGAAGTTCCACAGTGGGAGGTCCCCGTGGAACGGGCTGGGAGTGTCAACCATGGTCCAGAGTTTGGAAAGGGCCAGGGATGTGCTGATCACTGGATTCGCAGAGTTCGGATCGAGAAGGATCGGTTGGAGGATCAAGGAGCCTATCACCCGGTCACAGACAGACAGCTTCTCAAGGCGAACATGTGGGGGGGGGGGTCGACAGTGTTGAACCAAAATGCCGCAAACTGTGACTGGGCCACCACCCAGTATCTGACAAAATCAGGAGCGCCGAAACCACCTAACGCTTTAGGGGCGGATAGCGTGGAGAATTTGAGACGGACAGCTCCGGAGTACCATAGGAAGGTGTTACATATGCTGCGAAGCATTCGAAAAAAATTATCCCCTGGCCAGAGGGGTAGATTAGTAAATCGGTACAGTAATTGGGGTAATACAATCATTTTGAGTATACCAATCCTACCCGCAAGTGAGAGGGGAAGTTTAGTCCAGCTGGTGGCCTTAGCCTGAAGGGTAGTTAGTTAGGCGTGGAAGTTGTCATCGCGCAGTTGGGGTGTATGCCGGGAGACCACCACACCTAGGTAGGTGAAACTATTGGGACAGCAGTTGAACCCATGCAGCTCGGGGGGAGCCTGTGTGGAGTCTGTGAGCGGAAACAATACAGATTTAGAACAGTTAATCCTCAGACCGGATATGTCACCGAAACGGGCCACATCACTCAGTATGGGCGGAAGGTTGGCTGCAGGGGATCGGACATACAGGAGGGTATCGTCTGCGTAGAGGGAGATTATGTCAGTCTGGCCAGACGTGCGCAACCCTCTGTGCGAATGCAACTGTCTAATCATGTCAGCAAAGGGCTCCATGGCAATTGCAAAAATAAGCGGGGAGAAGGGGCATCCCTGGCGTGTCCCTCTAAAAATCTGAAGAGGGGAGGAGCACCTGTCTTCTGTGCGGACTTTGGCGGACGGGTTAGTGTAAAGGAGCTTTATCCAGGTGCAAAAGTTAGGGCCGAAGTTACATTTCTCTAGGACACACCATAGGTATCTCCATGAGACCGAATCAAAAGCTTTTTGCATGTCCAATGCAGCCGCCACAGCCTGGGTGGCAGGGTCGATTCTAGTAATCACATTGAAAAGTCTCCTCAAATTTAGGGAGGTGGATCTGCCGGGGACGAAACCGGCCTGATCTGGATGAATAATGTGGGACATGTATGGGGCTAAGCGGTTAGCAAGTAGCTTGGCAAATATCTTAATGTCACTATTAATCAGAGAGAGGGGACGGTAGGAGCCGCACTGCGTAGGGTCTTTTCCTGGTTTAAGAAGCACTGTAATCAATGCTTCCTGGAGGGACGGTGGGAGAATGCCCCTGTCGCATGATTCTTCCCAGAGCATTAGTAGGTGTGGCGCCAATTTGGTCTTGAATAGCTTATAGAAGTCCATCGGGATCCCATCGGGGCCAGGGGCTTTACCGGATGCCAGTGACTCAATGGCCTCTGCAATTTCCTCTAAGGTGAACGGCCTCTCGAGGGAGGCGCTAGCGTCGTCCGACAGAACCGACAGAGGAAGACCCTCTAAAAAGGAGTTAATGTCGGAGACCTGGGAACTGTCTACCTCTGAGTACAGGGAGGTGTAGAATGCGAGGAACTCGGAATTGTTGTCTTGAGGGGAGGTGGCAAGTGTGCCATCTGGTCTGGAAATGGCCGGGATAAGGGGGGCCCCGAACTCGAGGCGCAATAGTCTAGCTAGCATTCTGCCGGGTCGTTCACCCTCGCCATATTTTCTCGCTGATTGGGGGGAGTCTAGGAACCTGACCTCGCGCTCAGCAAGGCCACGAAACCTGTCCAACTCAGAGCCCAGGAGCGCAAGTGTGGCCGGAGAGTGGTTATCAGCGTATCGGGATTCATAGACGGAGAGGGCCGATTCGCAAACAGCGATATCGGCCCGAATGTCCCTGAGTATGCCACTGCACTTGGAGATGGCAACCCCTCTAGTGTGTGCTTTAAAGGCTTCCCATAGCACCGCGTATGTTGGAACAGAATGTAAGTTAAACTCGAAATATTCCTCGATAGAGGTCTCAAGTTCAGACACGAAAACTTGGTCAAGAAGCGAGTGGGGGCTCAGCCTCCACTGTCTAGTTTTGTTGGGGTCTAATCCCCAGTTCAAAGAGATTAGTACAGGTGAATGGTCCGATAGCGTCCTGGGGAGTATGGCTAAGTGGGTGATGCATCTAACGAGTATATCTGTGACGAGCCACCTATCTATCCTAGAGTGGGAGTCATGCACTGAGGAGTAGAAGGAGTATGTACAGTCATCGGGGTACATCAGGCGCCAGGCGTCTACCAACGCCAAGCGGGGGAGCGAGGTGAGGATAGAGTATGCTGCCCTAGAGAGTTGCGGGGGCGAGAACCCGATCTATCCAGGTTGACATCTAGTATCGTGTTGAAGTCACCGCCCCATAAGATGGGAATTAGGGGGTAGCACTCGAGCAGAGTGGCCAGGTGGAGGTAGAAGTCAGGGTCGTCGACGTTGGGACCATATATGTTCAGAATGGCAATTTCCTGTTGCTGTAATATACCGGTGATGAGCACAAACCTACCGAGTGGGTCTATGTGAGAGTGCTGACATGTAAACTTCAGGCTTTTATGTATTAGGGTGAGGGTGCCCCGACTTTGGGTGGAGTAATTAGTATAATACCTCTGGGGGCCCCATTGCTTGGCAAAATGCTCACAGTGTTCAGAGCGAGCGTGAGTTTCCTGCAGACACAGGATCTTCACTCCGTGGCGCTCAGCGTGAAGCTGAATCTGTCGCATCTTTTTATGATTGCCGAGACCCCTGACGTTCCAGCTCATAAAGGACAGAGTTGTATCAGCCATACTTGAGTGGTGGTGGGATAGACAGGAGTTGATTCCAGTAAGGTGAACGGTGTGTGCCCATGTAGTATGCGGTCCTCTGACCATATGTGTGGATTGATGGCATGTGGTGCCTGTGGTGCCTCTGAAAGCTGTCAAGAGTTTTATAAACCATAACATTCCCAAATTACCCCCCACCCACATCCCTCCCCAATCGGAAGGACGAGACCCAAACAAAACCACAGCAAACGCAAACTTATAGGCATCAACGCCAGGGGGTCTGCTTGCGGCCTGTTTTTTCGATATGTGCCTTTATGGAAGAGATGGTCCCGTTCATATCGTCCAGTTTAGTGTGGAGTGCAGTAAAACCCTCTCGCATGTATTCCATCATTTTCTGCGAGTCGTCTGAGGTAGAGGGCATTGCGATGACTGGTGCCTCATCAGCTAGCGGCTTGGAGGGAGTTTTGGCAAACATATTTAGCGAGGCCTGCCTCTTATTTGAGCCGGCTCCCTTGGTCATGGCGAAGGGGTGCGCCTGGTGTCCAGGATTAGGTACAGGTGTGGCAGGAGGGCTTCCAATAGGCGACCCGTTAAGCGGCCAGGTGGAGAGGAGGGAGGGTATGCAGAGCAGCTGAATGTGTTCGGGGGAGAACCAAGTGACCCCAATAGAGAATAGCGGGTGAGACCGCCGGGTCCAGGACCAGTGGGGTAGGTCGGAGGTGAGGCTGCCAATGGTGTGCAGGGGGAGCTCAGAAATTGTAGGGGGTTAGGGCCCCTCCTCTAGGAATGCTCCGGGTTATTGGCGGCCGCCAGCAGAAGCCTGGGAGTGTTGGGGAGCTAGTAGTGGGTCGGCTGGTAAGTAGGGCCAATTGTTCGTGGGCCAGAAGTAGCGTTGAGGGGGGTATTCAACGAGGGCCGCCCAGCGGGGTAATCAGATCCAGAATTGGGGGGGTGGGGGGACAGGTGAGATGGAGGCCGGAGAGAGCCTTGGAGTCTCAAAATAAGTGTCCGCCGGGGCCCAGGGACCAAGGGTGGTGCAGGTCGAGATCGCAGGAGCTGGCAGGGGGCAGCACCGTGGTAAGTGCGGTCTGAAGGCTTGGCTGCAGTCCAGGGCCGCAGCAGATGGGAGCAACACCAAGTGCCCCCCCCCGGACCCCCCTACCTTGCTCTGTCGCGGCTCAGAGAGGGCGCGCCCCGCCGGAGGGGGGCGCCGCAGGTAAGTAGGTGTCTGGTGAGCAGGTGTCCGCGGCGGGGGGTCCGCTCCCCGCGGCTCGCGAGAGGGAGCAAGGCAGTACGGGCGCCGCAGGCAGGGGGGGGCCGCAGGCAAGTGGAGCGGAGACGCGGGTGTCCGCCGTGAGGGGTCCGCTCCTCACGGCCCGCGGCAGGGATCCAGGCAGCTCGGCTTCACGGGCGCCGCAGGAGCAGGAAACCCAGGTTACCACAGGTCCAGGCAGGGTGCGCGTAGTCCTCAGGAGAAGCGATGCGGCCGAGGATGAAGCGCGGGAACCGGCCAGCCCGGCCGGCGAGGAATGCTCTGGCGCCCCTCCCCCACAGCGGCCCGCGGCGCCGCGTCCTGACGTGGATGGGAGAGCCGCAGCTGGTGGAGCCGTAGGCGGGCAGCCAGGCATAGTAAGAGCCCGGCAAAGTGGAGGGCAGCAGTACAGTCCACAGAAGGGGCAGCAGGGGCCAGAAATCAGCGGGAGTGCAGCGGATGTGTTGCAGATGAAGCCCCGCACGCAGACGGGAGGACAACCAGCGTAGAGGAGCGCTTTTCAAGTGGTCGTACGCTCTCCCGGCTCGGAGCTCCGAAGTTAGGCGGCCATCTTGCTTCGGCGCAACAGCGCCCCTGTGTTACTATTTCAACCCAGATAAATGTAGTAGAAACATTTTGTTAAAGTAATGTTATCATTCAATTACACTACTAAAAACCTATGGAATTCAGTGAAAAAAACTTTGTTAAAGGGAAGTTATGGTTACATTGCCCTACTAAAAACATGTAAAATTCACTACAACAAAACATTGTTAAGGGGACGTTATGGTTAAGTTGACCTACCAAAAACCTGTGCACTTCACTAAAAAAACTTTTCCAGCCTACCATTACGGTTCACATTACAACCTAAAAAACCCTGAAATTCACCAGTTATGGTAGGCTAAGCACCCACTCCTGCCATTAGCACTGTGCACTGCTACCACTATCCCCAAGAACATGAAGGATGCCATTACAAATGTCATTGATGACACCACTGACGACATGATATGTTTCGCCCCTGCAGATACATTTACCGAATCCATACACCATTGGCGTGCAAACACCAAGAACAGCAAACCATGCATGTAAGTGCACACAGGTTTTATACATTTTTCTTCTTACGCATTATTACTAAAGCATGGTTCAAATTACAGTCAACATTGCATTTCTTATTTTTATCACTGCAATAAACCGAACCCTTGCCAAACACAGAATGATGTGAAGGGTTACATGCATATTACATCGTGCCAGCCTGGGGCTTAGGACTCGGCTGTGCAAGATGCATCAGTTGGAATGAATAGATTTCAGTTTACTGCAGGGCACAGGATGGTTTAGCTTCGCAGCATGCAGTAGTTTCTTAGCAATAATGTCCCTCAATTACCTGTGGGACTTCTGACTCTGCATAGTCTTAGAATGAGATGGTTTCAAGGTTTACTTCACATGGTGCTTTTTAGCTTGGCCTCTCCAATTTCCAGCGTTACTCGTTCGTGTTTGTTCCTTTTCCACCCCGCCCCGCCCCCTCTCTCTTTGCTTGCCTTCATGTACCTGCTGGTGGTCGTTCATATCTGGGACCTTCCGCTCTGCTTTCTTCAGACTCTAACTAGATCAAAGCTAGCTCAAAGAGTTACCATGAGGAGGTGTTTCGGGTGGTGAGGGGCAGAAACTGGATGGGAATGGCCATATGGATTAGCATGGCCATGGGCAGTAAATGGGGGTCAGAGGGGCAATTACCAAACAACACCAACAAGCAGGGCTTTAAGTGGGCCGGGGCTAGTCGCGGCCAAGCCCCTGCAGTCTCCACAAAGGGATCCCAAGCCGGGGCCCTGCCTGGGCCCACCCCGACTAGGATGCCGACATCTCAGGCAGCGTGTAGCTGAGGCGCTGCACAGTTACATGGGCTGCCTGCAACTGTCAGCACTTCAGAAGTACTGAGATCTGCAGACAGCCAGTGTAACCGTGGCTTTGGCTACATGGCTGCCAGATGACTCTGAACTCCGAAACAGGAGGAGGGCTGGAGGGCCCATTCTCTCCTTTTGTTTCCAAGTAAAGAGTCATTATGCAGCATGAAGCCTTTTAAACGAGGCTTCATGATGCGTGATGACTCTTTACTGGGAAACAAAAGGAGAGACTCAGCCCTCCAGCCCTCCTCTTGTACAGTCATCATGCAGCATGCAGCCCTTTCATTGAAGGAGCTTGCGGTTTTTAACCACACAGCGCCTTGAATGAAAGGGCTTCCTGCTGCGCAGCCCCAAGGTGCAGGGTGAACCAAAGGTAATAATACCAGTGCGTCCCCAAGTGGAGAGCCCCCTCGATTTAGCATCACACTTAATCCACTCCCTACAAGCTTTGTGTCCCTCCTCATATGCCATTTCTCCCTTTCTGTTTCAGCCTATAGGTCGCCCAAACTAACAAGGTTTTATGAACACTGCTGGCTCTCAGCACATTGGATTAATTTCCTTAAACGGTCCCGGAGGAGATTCTTTCAAACCCCCGTCTCCCGTGAGCTCACACCTTGCCCTCAAATCCCTCCACCTGACGCGTAGTGCCTGGCGCCACTGAGTGCATCCGTAATGGCGTCCCCCTGGCGCGCTGGTGGGCCTGGAACCTTCCCAGGTTTTTACGTCCCTTCTGAAAGCATCGGCCAGTGAGGACGAGAGAACACACTGTCTCAGACTGAGGCCATGAATCTCTCTCTCTAATGCTCCCTCTGTCCGGGGAGTTGGCAGATCCAAATAATGCTTTGATCGCAGTTTCTGATTGAAATATCCCTAATGCAACCTCACGCAAACGCTGCTCGGCTAAAATATATTCCTTTCATACCATCGAAGCCGCAGCGGGCCGGCCTAGTATGTCCACTGTCACATCAATACTTTTACCTTGACCCTCTGATGTGTTCTCTAAATAACCACTCATAAACTATAAACTAGGATTTATTTTTTGTGCCCAGTGACACAGTTGTTCGTTACCCTCACATTGCTGTCTTGGTATAACGTTGTTTCATCGACAGTCATTTTTACGACTGCCTTAAAAAGGTTATCGACATTTTTTGGGGCTGGTGGGAAAGGGTAGATAAAGGGTTGTGGGGGTCGGGAATAGTTAGGAATAGGTGGTGGACCGGTGGCTTGGGGGGATAACCCCCCCAAAAAAGAAATTCAATGACCTTTTTTGTAATTTTGTATTAGTGTAAAAGGCAGTGGTAAAAAGGACCAACCATGACAGATCATAGAACCGCTCTCCTAACATCACAAGTAGTTCCTTTTCTCTAAGTCAACGTTTGATCAGGAATATAATAACATGTCTTTTTATACTGCGCGTGCACGGTTTTGCTGATGATAGCACTGTGAATAATGAGGCATAGCAGCCTTGGGGAGAGGTCTTGAAGAGGTCTTCTCGGTCCACATCCAAGCTATGGGCTTGAGGCAAAGCTGATGGTACATAACCAGGGTAAGGGGCAATAAAACTTATTACAGCCCTCAACCCAGTGCTATAATGCCATTACAATATGGCAACATTCCCAAAACTGGCTAAAAACAAAAGGAAACAGTAGGAGAAGGCGCTTGGATCTTTGGAGAGTGATTGTCAAGGTGAAATGTTGGCTAAGGGAGACCCTGATGCATCATTTTGGGAGAGACCGGCTTGTAACAGAAGTTAAGGCCCTACGCTGAGGCAAATTCGTCCCACTACCCCGGGTAATATTGCCATTTGCACACTTGGATAGTAGGTGCGGGGTAATGGTGTCTTCGGACATGGTTTTCTTTGTTGCAAGACAACATGCAGTGTGTGCCATTGCACCAAAGAAATAGAAATGCGATGCCATTAATAACGGTTTATCAAAAGTGAATATGGTACTCGAAACACAGTGGTGAAAGAACTCTACGCACTTGAGTGTGGAATAAAATAACACAAAAATAACAAAGTTGCCTTTGGAATACGAAATGTTCTCGCAATGCGCTCTGACAGGGCTGTAAATGTCAATATCTGATCATAACCATTCTTATTCAAATTTTGCATTTTCTTATTGTGTTTACATAATCAAATTGAACATAGATTTTTGTAAAACAGATTTATTATATGAAGCAGTGCTGGTATGTGGGTTTATAATGGCCAATGCATTTCGTTATGACTCTTGCCAGAGACAGCTGTGCTTCACTGTGAATGGCAAGAAGCCATTAGACTCCTGCCTGAACCCCTTGCAGGCTTGAATAATCTTTTCAGACGTGCAGGATCGGCAAGCGGCAAGGGTGGCAGCCATCGCACCAAAGGAAATCACTGACCCAAACGCCATGGGAGAAGTGGAGGTGGCTCTCTATACAACCCCTTTTACTTTCTATCAGAGGCGTTGCTTTGGGGCAGGGAGGTTCAGGGGGCTATAGCTCTGGGTCTTTTGGTTGTAGCCCCTGATAGAAGCTCAGAGGCTACAACCAAAAGGCTAGATAGCCCAGAGTCCGGACAGCCTCGACAGCATAGCCCCGGATCAAATCTATACGATTATTGCAACCCCCATCACTGCAACCCCGACATTGCAGAATTTCTTTTATTTCAACCCCCTTTACACCACATATATATGCGGGGACACCGCCCCCCCAAAACCACCAGTACTTGCATCGAATACCATTGTAGAGGAGCAGCCACATGCCTCTGCAGGAAGTCCCGCCCTTTACTATCTATATGCTGGGAGCCTGAAATCATGCCATGCTTGACACCTGCAGTTGTGACCATTCCGCAGCGAATATTAGAGAAAAGAAACTCATTGAGAAAGCCATATCAAATGTATTCCCGAAGAGAAGAGAATCTAATGGAGGAGTTCCCTGAAGGGATATGAAAATGAGAGAAAGAGGAGCTGGTGACGTCACAAGAGATGAGCGTGGCGCACTGAGGAGACAGGCTGAAGAAGGTGTATGAACCTTATAGAACCTGATGATGAGATAAAGAAATGAGTAAACATTCATATGCAAAAAGAAGATTGCACGTGTGAAGAGCACTGCACAAAATAGAAGCAGTTCAATAACTGTACAGATGCAGTAACGCAAGTAGATTAATTGATCATAGAAGCTGGCTATAGGTAGTGAATAGACTGTAGGCGAAGCCGCCATTGTATAGAAACTGGACATCAGTGGCACAAATATAGTAAGTTCAAACCCATGGAGAAGAACAACCGAGAGCTGTGTTGCACCAAAGAATTAGTCAAGAATGTGGAAGAATCGAGAAGGGCTGTCTGGCCTGGTGTCAAGGCTGAAGCAGCCAAGAATGGTTTACTACTCCTGAATGCAGTGAACTTGAGATGCTTAATCATCCTTTCCTAAGGTGCAAAGAAAAACACCATGAGTGTCAAGTTTTATTCATTCAAGACAATTAAATGCTGCAAGAGGGGCCACATTGCAGTCTCCTGTCACGTGAGCCAAGGATGGAAATAGAGTTGGGCATGCAGTCCCAGAACTATGATAGCACATGCTCACACTTCCTTGTATTCCCAGAGACAAGAATACACTGCAAGACCAAGTTCAAAGACAATCTACATGGCAGATGGGTGATGAGAGACGTTGGGCTAATTGGGTGGGGAGGTAAACTCAAGTCCACCTCCTGGCACCTGGGGTATGAGCTTATGTGCTGCTAGTGTACCAAATGTTCCAGACTGGCACGAGCGTGACAACTAACTGTAGAGGGCTATATAATGAAGGGCCTTATAGTTTGAGAGCCGATAATACCCTGTATACTTAATAATGATGAAGAATGACTTGCACTGGAGGTGGGCATAAGTGGTCCACCTGACAGTAGATGTCCAATCAAAACCCAATCTCTTATAGAAAGTATACTTAGATGTTCCCATTGAATGTATCACAACTCTCCGTAGGTTTTTCTTACTTGCCACGTAGTATGATGTCACGTATGACCCATTTTTTTATATATTAGTGTGATTTTTTATGAAATGCTCCACGAATGCTTGTGCGATGTCCGTTGATGTCTGTTGTAAGACAATTGATATTAAAACAGAAAACACTTTGCCATCTTACTGAGTTGGTTCAATTATTTGGTGTCAGAGTTATTCTGAAACACATCCATTGCATGCATGCTTCCAAAAGGGCTCTAACCCTCACCATTACCCCCCCCCCTCCCGTATATATAGGGGTCAAAATAAAAAAGAAAGTCAACATTTTCAGAGGTCTCAGTGATGGGGTGCAGTAATGGTCTAATTCTCCCGGATCTTGGAGGCCACAGCAGGAAATAGGCTGTAGATTGTATCACTGATGCCTACAGGAAAGCGAGAGCTGTGCTTAGGGGGTTATGGCTTGGCTGTAGCCCGCGAGGCCGCAGATATAGTGCTAGGGGGTGTTCACAGTAAAGCAGAGAGCGAAATAGAACCCGACCAGTGCTAGTGAAAACAGCCTGCATTCTCTCCAACCTGATTCGGTGTGCACGCCATACAGGGTGCTAGTGGTTGTTGTTGTCCATTTCACATTCCAGTACGCGTGTTTGCATCATCAGCGTTTATCAACAATAAGGATTCCAGAATATTCATTTGTTTGATGAAGCACTTTGAAGCGCTTTGAAACAAATGTGTGCTAGTCTAATCACTTGACATGAAAGGAAGCTTGTAGTTTTGGTCAGTGTTAATGGTCCATTGTGATTTCAAACCCATATTTTGCCACACATTTTACCAAAAATGTTCTTCCACCTGCTGCTCAAACATTTTGTT
Source organism: Ambystoma mexicanum (assembly GCF_040938575.1). Taxonomy (NCBI): domain Eukaryota; kingdom Metazoa; phylum Chordata; class Amphibia; order Caudata; family Ambystomatidae; genus Ambystoma; species Ambystoma mexicanum. The sequence goes on from NC_090925.1 coordinate 1,082,021,186, forward strand.
TCAAAAGGTCCTGAATTGCCTTTTGCGAATTTGGTTACTTTTATTTTTGATGTCAGATCTATTAGCTCATTCCTACCCTGACTTGGTCGATTAGGCAGGCAGTGAAGATGGCTACTTTGAACATGGAATAGAATTGACAGTAGGTATGTTGCATCTTTCTTGGCCTTGCATCTCTCCTTTGTGCTTGGAAATATGAAATGCGTGTGCCTCCATTGATTCCCTGCCGACATCTTTTTCCATATTAATTATTGATGTGATCATTTTTCCATAGTCTGGTATGGAGGCAATTTAGTGTAATAAAAATCAATGGTGGGCGCACGGCTGGTGGGTTAGTGTGCCAGGCATTTAGTGGCTGTACAGGTTGTTTCATGCTGAGTCTGTGTCAGAATAGGTAAAGGTGGGGAATAGGTAAATTATGGAAAAAGAACCATCCATCAATAAGAGAGGCTTAACTTAGGTTCCTCCATTTCATGTATGGGAGAAGAACTCTCTCGTCAGGATGCCCACTCTGGCATAGAAACTGGTATCACTTCAGGGTGCATGGACTGTATTAACCTGGGGCACAGACTGGAAGGAGCAAAGTCTGGGGACAACAAACTAACGGGAGTATAGTATGGAGTGGCAATTTTAGAGAAAGCACATTCTAGAATGATCAAAGCCTGTAGAGAGCGCTGTTGCATCTTGCATGTTCTGAAAACAATGCTGTCTTGTGGTGGCGGGTGGTGAATTGGGGATGTGTACACATTTGACTCAAACATGCAAGAGTGACCGAGTGTAGCGCGGGAACCCGAATCAATCAAAAGAGGTTTGAGGGAATAGCATTCGTCCCCTAAGACTTTTATTTAATAATGGGTTAAAATTGTGCTTACAGAGCACAATCTCTGCAAACAATTGGGTAAAAAGTCAGACAGTTTGCAAACGGTTTTGCAGGGAAAATCATGAAAAAAATCCAATAGATGCAAGTCACCAACAGTGCACAGTCGCATTTCTCAATGCTTTGTCATGAAGCCTTTCTCTGCAATATATGCCAGTTCCCATACATTTCTATGCTGGCTGCACCAATATATGCCAGTATTCTCATATAAGAACATACACATATGTTCTATGTGCATAATTCCAATAATTATACTATAAGAAAACATGTCCAAGTTGCCTCTGGTAATATATACCAATATCCTGATGTAAGAATATGCTCATGTGGGTTTGCCATGTAGGCCAGTCTGCACACGAAATAACAGTTATCATGTTTTCTTTATCATAGATGCCATTAAAAAATGCCATGCCACAGTAAGATAAAATAGGTAAACCTAAGTGCAAGTTTATCCATGTAATAACCCTTATCATGCTTGCTTTATCATAGATGCCCAGTAAAAAATGTCATGCCACAGTAAGACGTTGGTATGGCATGACACTGGTTGGCTGCCAGTCTAGCCACGGAATAAGACTCGGGCAGAGATGACTATGTTTCTCCTGATTGGCAAATGGGCAAAAGTGGAGGGCACCTGCTGAAGGAGAATTTTGAAGCTACTGCAAAGTGTTCCCACCCCATCAATAAGATATGAGCTGGGGTTGGTATCACTAGAGGCATTAGCTACTTGGAAAAATATCAACTTTCTAAGGAAGATCTAATTAGCCGAACCTAAGTCAATTTGGGAATTGTTAAAGCATGCTCCAGTTCACACATTTTCGGTTCATCTGGAAAGTTTGCAGGCACAGTGTTTGGATATTGTGTGCACTCTTGATGTATCAATTGAATTTTTACTAACTAAGCAAGAAAAGGTAAAACCTAGAATCTGGGAGAGGGACTGGATAAAGCCAATCAATATGATTAGAGGTTATCGTCTCTGTGCCAGATTGTTACTGGACCTTAGACCATATGGTGTTATGCCCTACTATTTGCTCAAATGTCTGGGGTATTATTGGCGCACTTGTTGCTTACGCCTCCGAATGAATGTTTACCTGACAAATGAAATTTTGGGAGCCAGTGGGATAGAACGTGGTCTGAAGAGGTGCAGGTTTTGTAACCAAGATGAGTGTGTGGAAACTCTTTATCATCTGATTGTAGAATGTACCTCACTAACTTCGCAACAAGAAATTCATTTTGTGTATATTTTGAAGCATTTTAAGGACGTTCAGGCTGGATGGCTATGGCAATGTATCTTTTTAGAGAAATCTTTTAAATGGTCTCTGGCAGCCATACATTTTTTACAAGAGGTGCTTGCCATTTATGCAGATGCAAATTGGAAGGTAAAAATGAACTATTGAGGATTTTGTGAATTATTTAACAGTGTGTGTGGGATTGTATTTTATGTGTTTTAAAGTTATGTGTTTCAACTCATTGATGAAATGTTTGATCTCTTCTTGATGTTTGAAATTAAATGAATGTAATATTGTAATTTGACTTGTTTTAATGTGAAAAATGACTACTGAATTATATCACAACAAAGGAAAACCATATAATTCTTGCTTTATCATAGATGCCAGTGAACAATGTCATGTCACAGTAAGAAATGGCTAGACCAAAATGCCAGTCTACTCACATAAGACTTATTATGCTTGCTTTATCAAAGATGCCCAGTAAAAAATGTCATGCCGCAGTAAGAAATGGCTAGATTACTTGTTCCAAAATGCCAGTCTAGCCACATAGTAACACTTAACATGCTTCCGTTATCATAGATGCCCAGTAAAATATGTCATGCCAAAGTAAGACATGGCTGGAATGGCTGCACCAAAATGCCAATGGAGCCACTTAATAACACTTATCATGATTTTATCATAGATGCCCAAAAATGATTTCCCCACTTTCTCCCTGCCCAAATCAGCACACCGGGTCGGCACAAACCGAACTCTAGCACACGCACATTGCCTCTCTCATTCATTTGCTCATTAAAAAACACACATTCACACAGCATTCACTCACTCATTCACACAGCATGCCCTAGCTCATTCACACCTGTACACCCAACACTGACTCATTCACACACGCTCATTCACATACGCATTCATAAACACATAACAAACACATTCATAAATACAAAATTCTGCAGTCTGCATTTACCTTCAGCCCTGGCCCTGGCCCTGTGACGCCACCTCCCATACTTAAGGCCCTCTGGCTCACACACCCAAGAACATCAACTTGGAAGCACAGAGCACTTCCTGACTCCTGCACATACGTGAAGGAGCCGGAGCTCTCTGTTTTCAATGCCCCATGCAGTCTGAATGTGTGGGAGACACAGGAGCTTCCCCGATGTGCATTTAGATGTACAGTTATCCAATCTGCATCCCAAATGGGCCATGCATGGGTGGGGAGGCTAAATGCCCCAGACTTGCATGGTCCATTTGACATGCTCACTGGGGAACATAAACTATCAAAGGGAAAACATGTTTCCCTTTGACAGATTAAGTCGCTGCTCCTCCATGATGCGCGAGGGCAATGGCACGTTGGCGTCCCTGTCTCCTTTATGGATGAGTCACACCCGCTGTCAAGAATAAAGTCAGTCTGCTGAGAGCACAATTGGAGAGAGCAGTCTGACCAGATTGCTGTTATAAGAGCACACAGTCTAGATAAAGCTCAGCCTGTTGGAAGCACAGTGTGAGGAAGTGAGCTCTGGGTGGAGCACAGTCTGAAAGAAGAAGGAGGGTCTTAAGTGAATTGGGGTCCAGTCTCTGGGGGTGCCCATAGTCCTCCACTATTATGGACTTGACTGCAATTCTTCCTATGTTGCGTTTTAAGCCTGAACTCACATGATGTACACTTTATGTACATGGTGTGTGCTTATAGGGGACTGAGCAGTCGTCCTCTGCTGATGGACTGCATGCACCTAAATTTTATATCTGGCCAAAGGAGTATATATGGCATATGGTTTGCAGGCACGTCACTGCTATGGTCAGTGTTGTGACACATGAAATAACACCTAGCCCAATGAGCCTTACATGCTCAGAAAGGTGGCATGCTTACATTACTATCACAGTCCTATTTGTACAATTGGGAGTCATACTTTTTTTCCCAAAATGCACTTTGATTTCTTGCAAAACAGCCAGCCTCCCACATTCAGGTCCGGTCCCAGGCATGAGCAGTAGGGTCACACAGGGCCCTGCTCTCTACGAGTCCACGTGTATGGCGTGCTTTGTGGAGGGGCTGCGCTTCTTCCCGGCATGAGGCTCTTCAATGTGCCTGTCACTGGCGAGCTTGTGCTGTGGACTCTCTTGTGAGGCCTGGGGATAAACACTGCCCAGCAGCCCAGTCGACAGGGCACAGCAGCAGCAGCAGCACGCGACCAACTCTCTTTGTTAAGGAGAGCATTTACATGGGACACTATTTAGAAGAAATTGTTTATTTGCCTTAACTTTGTTATCTTGAACACCTTGGGCTCGATTCATGGAATATTTGCCCGGTTCAAAGTGACTTTGCACTGCTGAAAAGTGACTTTGCACTGCCAACACAAACCCTGATTCATGGAACAGTGCATGTCGTATTTTTGCAGTGAAATGTCAGGGAAAAGTCAGTGCATAGTCATTTTTGCAGCACAAAATGACTTTGCCCGGGCTTTGCTCGGTAAAAATACGACATGCACGGTTCCATGAATCAGGGTTTGTGTCGGCAGTGCAAAGTCACTTTTCAGCAGTGCAAAGTCAATTTGAACCGGGCAAATGTTCCATGAACTGTGCCCCTTATCTTGTGGTGATAAGAAATACACGCAGGGCATTTTTGGGCTGAAAGTATACAAAAGACACCACTTAGCTGCCCAAATCTATGTCCTCTTTCAGGACAGCTACAATATATCACACAAAGCTTTGAACACCCCGTTTCTTCCTGTGAGCTAATTTGGCACATCAAAAAGCGTTTATTTGCTTGCAGAATTCCACATTTTCTTCACATTACATATGAAGCGGGTCATTGTGATTCAATGGAAAACAGCAGTGTTCATTGCTTCACAAATGATGTATTATTGTGAGTCATTACGTTTCAAAAGTACTGTCACAAAAAGCACAGGCCCTTTTTTGGCCTCGTGCTGAATTGCACTCTAGTATTTGGAGCCTTCCATTCAAGATGGCGGATCATAACGCTGCCACCATTCCCTCTTTGGTGAACATATTTCTACAGGGAAATGATGTATTTGCCTGAGAGGTTCATTATGATTTGAGGACTTTTCAAGGCCGCTCCATAAAACAGATTTTATTTTTTTAAAGCCAATACACGGGTGAGGAGGGGCGAGGAGGGGGCACATGATTCATGGGGATTCGCCAGGGATGTTGGACAAGAGGTTGCTGGCCTGGGGAGGTTGTTTTCCCTGGTCTCGACCCTGTGCTGATTTTGTTAACATTTGAAGTCCTCTGGAATCGCTTACTCTCACTACATCAGGACCCCACTGGTAAACAGGCTCTACCTTGATCACACTATCAGGCATTCCTGCCGTACAGGCGCTTTGCCCTGTCTGCCCCATGCCCCATCCATGCCCTGAGGTACTTGAAACCTGCAGTCACGCCAGGAGGCAAAATAATCCTCTTCTGTAGCTTTTGAATTAAACCATATTGCTAGTTTGAACATTCTGGCCAAAACCATGCACCATGCTAAAAATAAAAGCAGGCATGAAGCCGCTGAAAATACAACAGTTTACTCCAAGTAGCAAAAGTCAATACGATGTTTTTTGCACTGCATTCCAAAGTAAGATGGCCTTTTCAAACCAAATTTGTTAACATTCATGTGGCAAACAGTATTTCTACATAGGACTGCATGGAAGACATGTTTTCAAGTGCCTTCATTGCAGACTGGTCTGCAGTCCTAGCGTAGCCGCTTAACCCAACTGTGTGCTCCTGGGCAAATCCTTTTATCGCACTATACCTTATCTGCCAAAATGAGAAGTCCCTAGAAGTGATTCCAAAAAGAAACTCACTCATGATAGTGACCTATGCATAATAAGAGCAGTGACCAGTCACATATTGGACATCACAAAGTTTTTGTCTCTTGTGTTACTCACGGCAACTTCTTTTGATGTAACTTTGCATGGTACCCTTAAGTGTCAGGCTCATTCTGTGATGTCATTTTCTGTGATGTCACTGATATCCCTACACATTACGGGGCCTGCACATGTTTTGCTGCGTAGTGCCATGGAAACGTAGTCCTGGCCCTGCTCACATTGGTGCTGTCCTCCTCCCCTTTCCTATAGATGACCTATTTACACAATGAGTGGAATTGGTTATGCGCTGAGTGAGACAGTTATTGATCGAAAAAACATAGAAGAGGAAGGTTTATTTACAATGTGCAGAATAGAAGTAAATAGAGCCACCCAAGTCCATGATCTGTGACAAAAAATTCATATTTGCAGAATCTCCCAATATTTGCTTTGGGGCCCTTGCCGAAGCTGCCCACCCTATCTCTCCTCCCCCTTGGTAGGGCACGCCCGTCACTCTTCAGGCCAGGCCCAGCATTTATGAAACACCCGCCTTCCTAGAGGCCTCCCCGCCCTCCTTCGATTTAACCTCCCACTTTAAGCACTGAGAAGGAGTGCAGCATAGTGAGAGTGCAATCTAGAAAGAATACAGTCTGGGTTCAGCTCTTTCTCTTGAAAGAGAAGGGGATCTTGGTGTGTAGCCCAGATGCAGGAGTCTCAAAGAAGTACAGTCTGATTTGAGTGCACTCTGTTAAGGGCCCTGTCATGCGGGGGCCACTCTGGAGCGAGCACTTTCAAAGACACCACAGTTTAGTCACTTTACAGTTTGGAGAGAGCGCAGTGTGGAAGGAAAACAATCTATAGGTCTGTGACCTTATGACTCTGCGAGTCAACCCACTTGGTTTGGCCCAGTTTCGAGTTCAACAATAGATTATGTTTTTAACTTCCTCATAAGTACCACTCTTTCCTTTGTAGTGTCAAAATGCCTATAGTGATCATGATATGTTGGAGGGGGTATTGGTGCTAATTCGAGGTACAGCAATGTTTCCGTGAATAATACATCACACCAGGGTTGGCCTAGCCCCCAAAAAATGAATCAAAGTATTGAAAAGTGTTGGCTTGGTTGGTCATCCATTGAGAGAAAGAACCATTGTGCGCCTATTACCTTTACTGAAACTTTGCAGAAATGGCTGGGCTCCTCTTTTTCTTTAGAAAGTTGGAAGCAGTGCCCGTTTATTAAGGCCCCTGTACATGCCTTTGACACAGGGAAGTCATTTCCGCAAAATGGCAGGGGTAGCGGACGTGACATCACACAACCCTTGACCTCGGATGACATCACAGGAAGTGATGTCTTTTCATCCCAACCCGACGTGACATCACGGGAAGCGATGGAACACAACCTTTCACCTCTTGACAAAACAGGAAGTGGCATCACATAACCTTGTTCCTAAGTATACACGATAAATATGGTCACGATATCACTGAAATGTGATATACATTTCATACAAGAATGAATCACCATATGTATAGTTAATATCACTGTGTAATGGCCCATATTACCAAATCACTGTGAATGCAAGCAAACGTCCAAGGCCAAATGATAATGATGTGCTATTATATAGCACTTAAGGTAAAGCGCCTTATATAGAGCAAATATCAATACAGTATCGCCCAACCTGTGTTGGTACTCATTTATAGACCTCAGAAAGATGAAAGTCTGAGTTGGCCTTGCTGGCAATCAAACCTGCAGATTACTCACACATCGCAGCAGCAAGTGCTCAACCCACTGAGCTATCTTACAGCTAAAGCTATTTTACCGGCTATAGTAAAATGAGAAATTACCTGTCTGAATGTTCTCAAAGTCCGAAAGCAAATTACACTCTTTAGTGGATACCATTAAACTGGTAATTGAGATTTAACAGCAGGATAGTTCATCCGCAGGTCTGGTGTAAAGTTGCCCACCTGTCAAGCCTGCAAGGATCTACTTATCACGCTTCAGAGGTTGGCAAAATACATATCATTGGGATTGTTCATAACTGTGTATTAAAGAGTTTAGAGTAACGCAGGGAAAGCAGCGCACTCACACGGCGTCCCGTACTCTGGGCACTCGTTACCTCATACATGCAAACAAACATCCTGAACAGCATGCCAGTGAGATGGGAAAGATAGACACATTACAACAAAGCATTAATTGAGGCACAACGAAATAAAGGGCCACTTGATGTGCTATGGTTAAACATTTCTACACTGTACACAATCATTTAGGCACAAGGATTTTGTCAAGTGACCGAGGACACAGAGATGGAATGTTTTGTGATGATCGTAACATAGACAACGGCAGAAAAAAACATGCTATAACTGCAACTTGCAAAAAGCAAAATGCATATAGTTTTTGGCTGCATTGTGAATTTGAGGTGTTTAAGAACAGTCACCCCCTGAAGTGTGCATAAAATAAACCTTTAATGAGTCTAGCAATTATTGAATAGAATTCCAGAAAGACTATTTGTTTTCCTATTCTTCCTATTTAGGGTAACTGCTCAAAGTGTTACACTTGTGGAACCCCTGTTGTTTTAAGAGGCCTGTAAAAGAAAGCCAGCCACTCCAGAAATGAAGAGCCACATGGCGCTTGCCACAGCCCAGGAGCTTTCATTTAAAAATAAATAAAATAAAAAAATAGAAAATACATATTTTTTAGGGGGTAGCAAGGGAGACCACAGGGGTAGCAACGGAGACCTCAGGGGTCACAGTTGGGACCCCTGCCAACCCTCAAATGACGTCCCTGCTTTGACATAACTGTTTGAAATTGTAAACGGTTAATGCAGTCAGACCTTCGAAAAGTTAAGGAGGGTGATAGTTTGACTATTGTTGAGAGGGTTGCTGAAGGCATGAGGATTAGACAGAGTTAAGAATTGGCATACATTTTATAAAACTGATAATGATATAAAAGCAAATCAAAATATGATGAAATTGTTAATTGTGAAGTATTGCAGGGAAATCTGGCAGTTACTGAATGACTATGAGGATGAACAGATTTCCTGTCAAGCCAATTGTGTCTTCTTGGGTTCATCACTTTTTCACTAAAATGGAGGGTGACAAGAAGAACACAGTTAGGTTATCAAAGATCCCCTGGAAGTTGAATTTTGTTTTGTATGAACTGGAACTGGCCTTTTCTCGATTAAATAATTCCAAGGCATGTGGCCCGTATGGCGTTTCTAATAGGGTTTTTAAGAGGGAAATGTTACATGATCAGCTAATAGTCTGCAAACTCCTTTTGCACAAGTTGCTTTGGAATTGACCCACCGCGGCCTTATCTTCACAAACGTATAGGCCCATTTCATTACTTGATACCTCAAGCAAGGTGTTGGCAGGCTTTGTATCAAAGGATTTGATGATGTGGATTGAGACTTCTAGGAAGGTAAGTATTTTTCAAACTGACTTTTGACAAGGCATGCGGAATACCCTTCATGGATTGATCTATACTCGTTGCCTGACTAAAGCATGTAGGGGAAAGCGACAATCCCTGTACTTGGCCGTCTTAGATAGAGTGGATAGAGGTCGGTTCTGGGCAGAAATGGACAAGTGGGGCATTGTGCCAGGCCTTTTAAATATATTGGTCCTTTTTCTAACTGATAATAGCGTGAGAATTTATTTGAATTCTGAGGGGGGTGTTTCAAGGGATGTGCCTATTGAGAATGGTTTAAGGCAGGAGTGCATCTTGGCACCAACTCCCTTTTCAACCTGTGTATCTCGGATTTGCAGATGTTTTCGAAGTCCTCTTTCTGTCACGCGAAGTTGGTTTCCTTAAGGGTTGGATGGATCGCATATGCCGACGATTTGATTTTGTTGGACCAGACGCCCATCGGCCTTCAGAGGAGCCTACACAAGGCTTTATACGCTATAGAAAATAGCCTTGGGATTAATCCAGACACATCTAGAATGTTGACCTTTAATACAAATACGAACCATAAAACTTTAGGTGGCTTATTGATGACAATCAAAGTAGACCAGTTATTATAATTGGGGTTTACATTTGCCAATAAGAACCACTGTAATATCATTAAGGAGAAAATAGGGTCTAAGATTGTAACTTTCATCTCCCTTATGAAGATAATTCAGGCTGCATATTGTAACTATTCCTTACATCCCCTAGCCTAGGGAGGATCTGCCATCATAGCATGTTTATAGGGCTACTGATCAGATGCAAAGTATGCACCTGTCCATTTAGATAAGGTGTTGAGTGTCAGATATGGGGTTAAAGTTTGATGTATATGTTATATGTGATGAATAATACTTTACTGGGTATCCTAGGGAGGATCTGGCATCATAACAAGTTTGTAGGGATAATGATTATTATTATTATTATTATTTCTTTCTGATAATGCGCAACCCGCACATAGGCCTCAGTGCACACAAAACACAACAATTCAAACAAATAAATAAAACAGAGATTATAAAGCAGTGTGGTTTACAATCAATTTCACATCAGATGACAAATTTATGAAACAGTTGCAGTTAGCTAAAAAGCTGGCAAAGTTAGTACGACCCATGCAGCCCCTAATCACTTAAGAACATCAGCCATCCATCTTCGTCCTCCAAAAAACTTAAGATCAGAGCTTCTAATGATCCAGGTCCAGTTCTTAGTCGCAGCCAGGCCAATACCTTGTTTCTAAGAGCATCCCTGGGTTCAGGCCCCGATGATGGCATAGCATTAGTGATGATGATATTTCATTGATCCAAAACCAAATCTCTCAGGGAATTGTCCACAATAGCTGGCATCTGATCAGTTTTAAAGTGTACATCTGTCCATTGAGATAAGGTGTAGAATTTCAAACATGGGGTTCATATTACATAAATGTAACATGAGATGTAAAGGTAAGTACTAATTATGAAGCATACGGATTAGGTTGGGACATCATATAACGCAAAGGGCGTGGGGTGTTGAGTATGCGCAGGGACCCTGAAGAGGCTTTGGCGCCCATAAAGGTTCAAAGTAATGGTATGGTGATGCATTCTGTCATCAAGATCGCAATGAGGTAAGTTAGACCATGTCTTATTAGACAGGCAAACACAAAGGTGCTGTATGCAGAAGGTAGGCTATGCGTGGGAGCTAATATGGAGTCATGCCCTAAAGGATGAAAATATGGAGAGGTCCCAATCAGTGGCGTGCAATGTAATGAGTTCGCTAAAGGGGGATGCAAGTCTGTGTATTGCTCATTATGGGGTTCCTTACCTGGCGCCGGCTGATTGAATTGGTTATCATAGCACAAGTGGGTTGTGTGGTCCAGTAGGGTGTAATCTCTAATGGTCTGTATACATAGGAGCCATGTGGACAGAGAGACAATGTTCTCCCTTGGAATGCTTGTTGTTTATACAATTCTATCATCCACTTATAAAGCTCTAGTTTATATTTTTGGTTTACCATGCTTCATTTGTTCCCTTTAGATACAGACATATATATTAGGAAATGTAATTCGGAAATCACATAATTCTCTACATAGTTCCTGTGATAGGATCATCTGAGTATGCAAGGAATACTGACTGTCCTGGAGAGATAAACATTGTATAGGTTTTCCATATATCATGTGTATATTGATCTCCCTTGATCTCATAAGAAGTAATGCATCTCAGTGTCTGTTTTAAGTCCTTCCTTGGTGTTTCTTAGGTTGCAGATGATCTTCATTTCCTCTTGATAGAGTGTTTTTCTCGGTCTCCCAGTCTTGGGTCCGTTCTGATATGTCAAATCCAGAAGAATTTCACATGTCTTTTTCTCTTGTAGAGGGGTTTCAGACCCCTCTATCCCCTCAACTGAGTACAGATAACATAATAGTCAAATCAATGGTTCCAGTATTGCAGAAATCAGAATTATAGTGCCTTTATTTTTCAGTAAATAAGTGCACCTGGCGTGGTGCATGTTTGGGTTAGAATGATCCAGGAAGTGAAGAGTGCTTCAACTATTACACACATATCATGAATATTTAAACATATATTATGAAAAAGAGATAGTAAGTGAAAAATGCTTAAATAAGTGGATGATGGCTCCCCGTATGGTAGCACAGTGGCAGACTGGGATATATTTCAAAATGGATGCCCAAACACAAAATGGTGTCTTAAGGGCAGGTGTGGAAATACTGACTCATGCTGATAAAGGAATGATCTTTGGCAGCATCTTGCTGTGAGATAATTATACCTGGAAGGTTAAATTTAGTATTTGGTAGGAAAACCAGACAAGAGTCATAATGAAAAGGGCATGATGTACTTTTGAAGACCAATTTGACAAGACCAGCTGCATTACTTGGCACCAAATAAATGTGCTTATTTGTTTTTCCACGCTACGAGATACTGACTAAACTTGGCAGAAACTCGAAGAGTAGATAAGAATTGTCAAGTGATGAGATTATAATTGTTTTTGGCAGAAGATGAAGAAGGATGTAATTGTTATCAGTCAGGTTTAAAACAGCCTATCAGTCTATTTGTCAGACAACAAGTATTTGCCAACTATGAGCTAATATGGGCTTGGTGAGTAACAGATAAGATAATCAAAAGATATGGAGGGCTTTTCTCTGGCTAGAAGGACCTATCATATATATGCTCTGAAAGGAAGTAATTTGCATCAGGGTGTTGCATCATTCAAATAAGCCTATATAAGCAGGAGAAGGCAGAATGACTGTGTGTGCTTTTCCAGAAGTGTCTTGTAACCTCAGCTAATAAAAGACCAATGTAAAAAACCATCCAGGCGTCCGTTTTTTTTTATCTGTCTCTGAGTCAGAATTCACAGATACCAAAAAGCTTCATGGGATGGAAAGGGACCCTCCTGTATACTCTGACAGATGTTCCTTGTGCCAATGTTCTGCCACTGCAGTTTTTCATTCGGGTGTGGTTAGGCTGCAAAGATGCTCCCTTATTCTGGTTCTGAATTCTCGTATGGTGCTCCCCACATAAAGTTTATTGCAGATGCATACAATGATGTAAATTACATATGTCGTCCTGCAATTAATGAATTCATTGATCTTGATTACTTTGCCATAATTGGTGGTATGCACGTGTATATTGTTCAATGCATATCGACACATATTACAATTAGAGCATTTGTAGAATCCTGTTATCGGATTACCTGTTACGATGCTTGTCTTCCCGCCCTGTCTTTTGTTAGCCATGAAGCTTGACCTGAGTGTCTTTACTTGTTTCATACCTAGGGTAGGCGCCTTAGTATAGACAATGTTGGGCCATTTAGTGATATGATTTCTGAGGTCAGGATCCAGCATCAATATGTGCCAGTTTTTCTGCAAGATGTTCCTAACAGTATGGTTGTCATTGGAGTACTGGGTAGGTCTGACTGGATCCATCTTAGGTTCATTGGTCCTGTCTATCGGTGTCAATAGTTCCATTCTGTTTCTAGCCGTGATTGTTTCTCTGACCTTGTTGATACTTTTTTCAGAGTATCCTCTGTCTAGGAACCTATTCTCAATAAGTTTACATTCTTCATGGTACGTTTACTCTGTACTGAAGAGTCTTCTTGCTTTTGTGAATTTGCCAATGGGTATATTGCCAATAGTACTTCTGAGGTGTGAGCTATCGGCGTGCAAAGTTGCATTTGCCTCAGGTTTCTTACTATATGTTCTGGTCTGTAATTTCCCTTTTTCAATGTAAATGCATAGGTCTAGGTAATTGATCTTCTCTATACTCTTATCCAGTGTGAAACTTAATCCAAAGGAGTTCTCATTTAGGTATTCACAGTATTGATCAAAGTGCTCAGCATTACCATTCTATACAATTACAATGCACACTGGCAGACAGACCTGCTCCTACGTATAACCACATAGAAAGATCACTCACAGTTACAATTACAATTTGAACCCTGGATGGCAGGATGATTGCTTGGTCAGCACAGCACTCCCATTTATAATCCATTTGTACATTAATAAACGCTCCCTAACACTCCTTTTCATTCATTTCTTCTGTCCTCCTCTATTTCTACTCCTACAGGATTATTTATAAGACGGGCAGTGGTCCACTGTTTATATGTAAATAAGAACTTACTGTGAGAAATGACAACTAATTAATGTAACAACATAATGACAATAGGATCCTAATGCATGTTACTAATGCAGGAAAAGTTTATCAAGTGGTAAAAAATAAGATTAACAAAGGTTGCTAACATTCGAAAAGTGTTAATTAACCATACCAGGATATTCAGACAACTAATCGAATGTTACACACAATGTTACTAACACATACTTACCTGTAATTTGGAACAGGGTATTTTGTTTCTATTGTATAATTATTGCTATGCCTTGATAAAGCCTGCAGAAGGGTGAAACATTAGCACATGCCACCATTTGGTTAATGCTGGCTTACGAAGGTTTAGACATAACCTAGGATGATCGAAGATTGTGCCTAAGGACCATAGGTTTTTTAATTTAAGAATTAAAAAATCTAATTGGTCATATACGCTTGTTTTGATTCCTTTTTGTCATGGCGCAGAACTATACCTAACTAACTCACAGTCCTATTTTTACTCTTTGACTGATGAGGTGGATATAAGTCATAGTTAAGTTCTTGCAGCCGGCATACATATGACAATTATATACTGAACTACTGCACCCAAACAACATAGAAAGTCACAGAGACATTGAACTTATGGTTCTTTAGTATCGTGCATGCAATGGATGGGTCCAAATAATCGAACCAACTCAGGAAGATGGCAAAGGTTGCTGTTTTATTAACAATTATCTAAAACAGGGAGGTTACAACGGACATCAAAAGACGTTCATTCAGTTCTCGACACATTTCACATAAAAACATCCTTACATGCAAAAAATATGTCAGCAGAGACGTCATACTATGTGGCAAATAAGAAAAACCTACGAGGGATTGTGATGCATTCAAGGGGAACATCTAAGTATACTTTCTATAAGAGCTGGGATTGTGATTGGCTATCTACTGCCAGGTGGACAACTTATGCCTACCTTTAAAACATGTAATCTTCAACACTGTTAAGTACACAGTATATCATTGGCTCTCAAACTCTAGGCCCCTTTGTTATACAGCCTTCTACAATTGGTTGGCATGCTTGTGCCATGTTGGGAACATTCAGTTCACTTAGCAGCATGTAAACTCATACACAGGTGGCAGGAGGTGGACTTGACTTTACCTCATCACCCAATTAGCCCAACATCCCTTATCACCCATGCCTTCTGCCATGCAGATTGTCTTTGAACTGTATCCTTGTCTGTGGGAATATATGGGAGTACAGGCTTTCACTATCGTTGTTCTAGGACTCCAAGCTCAACTCTATTTCCATCCTCAGCTCACGTGACAAGAGACCATGATGCTGGTATATTCTTTAGCATTTAAATGTCTTAATTGAATAAAACTTGGCACTCTTGGTGTTCTTTCTTTGCCCCTCGATAATGGATGATTCATCCTTCTAATGTATATTTCTTTCGAGAATAGATAACCGACCTTGGCTACTTCTGTTTTGATGCCAGGCCACACAACCCTGCCAGGCTGTTGAGACTTGAGTGTCGAGTAGGCAGAAGAGGCCTCCGTCCCCAAATGCCGCACAGAGAGAACTTAAAGCCACTTTCTGTGCAGCCGTTGAGGCCACAGGCGAAGATGTTCAAGTCCGGGACCGCGAACCTCTGGGACCCCACACTGCTGCAAGAAAATGCGGATTAAGTACCAAGCAAGAAACAGTAACCACAGTGTTTAGTATAAAACGGAAAAGGTCTTACCAATCGGGGCCAAGGAAGAGGTAGTGAACCTAATGGAGAGGTGCGGGACCCACGTGGACGGAGGTACCCCAAGAGGAGTAATTCTCAGTAGTTCACCTGTTAGCAGGAGCTGTGGAGCTGTGAGGTAAGTAGTCCAAAGAGCCAAGGTGCAAGAGGGTGGTCCAAGAGGCAGTCCAATAACAGTCCGTGGTCAAGAGCCGTGTATCAATGTGCAAACAAATCCAAAGGGGCAAAATCCAAGAAGAGTCCAGTACAGCAAGCCAGGTCGATTCCGTGAGTTGTGGGATGTATTTACCCAGGCATCCGAGCCCTACCTCAAAACTGTGCAGTACTGACATGGAAAACATCATGATGGCCAGAGCTTCCCAGAAAATGCACAGGGAAATGCATGAAGAATAGGCTGCCACTCATTTTTGCCGATGTTATGGGCACAGAAGGACGCTGCCTAAAACCACCATTGGACTACCCACACAGTAGTCTGAAACCATTGGGAGTGGCAATGCTGATTGCCAAAAGCAAACCCATAACTGTTGGGAATTCATTTTCTTAAATCCCAAAAAGGGGTGCAGTACCAGTACTCACCACTATCCAAAAGCCGGCGTTTTAAAACCACCAGATTTTGTAGAAAACTGAATAAATAAACCCAAAACATGCCAAAGAAAGACATTTTAAGAGGTGGATCCAATGTAAAGTTATATTCTGAAGTGACTTGAAGGTGTATAACAAGACTGGCTGAGCTGTGGATTTCAGCAGTTTAAGTAAATTTGGACTGAAAGACATTAAAAATCTCAATGTTTAAGAGAAATGAGTGACCTACTTTTGAGTGTCACATAGGTTGCAATTGTTTAAATGTCATAGTTTTAAACTTAGAATCAGCATTCTAGCTGCATATGTGAAATTGTTAGTTTATTTGAATGCAGAAACTGGGGAACAGAAATGACATGTAGCTAAAAACTGGCTTAAAGAGATTCCAATTCTGCCTGGCAACTACCCCCATCAGGAGTGAAACTTGAGTCACAGCTGTGTTCCCAGGCCTTGCTGCCCTTTTGCTGCTCACACCAAAAGGGATATGACACTTCCCTGATTGAATTACCTGGGCTCTGCAGGAAATTGAACAAAGCCCTGTCTTGACTCAGGCAAATGTTTTATGGCGGGAGTCGTAAATGGAGATTTCTCCTGGAAGCACAGGGGAGGGGCACTGCCTGTGAGAGCAAGCTGGCTTGGCAGAACTGGAAAAACCAGAAATTCAACCTTGTGCTGGAGGAAAACCACACCCCTTTGGGGCCAGAACATAACTCTAAAAAGATGAATAACTCATAGAGCGGACATGTGAAAATTGTATAAATGACACCATAATTCTTGTGATTTTTCTGCCCACATTTTAAGAGGTTTTTAGAACCGGTGGCATGTTCAGGGGGGTTTTAGCGGAAAAGAGGATATTACTCAAAATGTGTGCATGTGAAAAATCTGACACTTCATCAACTAATGTCCATACTCCTTGCGCACATGTGTATAAATTTGGGTTAATGTCAGAAATTGCAAACCAGTTAAAAAGTGCAAAATATTGCCATTTCTGAATGCAAGCCCTCAGGAAGAGCAGATTTGGACAGGGTATACCTCCTGTAATGCATGATGGGTGCATATGATTTTAAAACAATATGTACCTCTGCAAATATGTATTTGGTTCAAATCTAGATTTGTGTGCAAGTTGACAGGAGGAGTGGACTTTCTGCAGGCTGTAAAATGACATCACTCTGACACAACTTAGCTCCCCCAATTAGGGGAGAAATGAAAGCTTGGCCAATGATAAGTGGAGAGGGGCTGGCTAGTGATGCTGCTCACACACACCCATTTTCAAAACACATAAAAGCAGACAGACAGGACAGATAGGGACATTCATTTCCATCTGCAGCGGGACGCTCTGCCGGAAAAATCCATACTTTACCTCCATCAACCTTCAGAGAGCCAACATAGAGACTTCAATCCATCAGGCCAGACCAGACCAGCAGAGTAGAGCTGACCTGTTAGCAGAACCAGAGAGAGAGCAGACCCAGCTAGTGATAGTCCTTGTAGTTCCTCTGTAATCGCACTCGGCGCATTCGCGAATTTTACCGCGATTTGCAAATTTCTCCACTTGCAAAAAGATAGCTGCTTTTGCTTTCCTCTGAAAGAAATTTGTTTGCCTCATAAAAACCATCCCTGCATCATTGCTAGTGTGAGCCTGGACTAATATTAACTAGATACCACTCACCCTGAACCTCTAGAGGGAATTAAAAGCATTTTAGCATATTTTTTCTTCATTTCCAGCACATTTAAAAGCATTTGGGCCTGTGTTTTCAACTTCTGTAGTCTAAGTTGCTGGGGTGAACTGAATCACATTTGATTGCATTTCTGAGAACTGTGTGCTTCCCTCCATTTGCTTGCATTGCATAAAAAGGGGGGGGGTGAATTGTACAAGAAAGTGATTACATTGTTTTTGCTGAAATCCTATCAAGTTATTTTCTGTACTGCATTTCATTCCACATTGCATCCATTTGAAACCATAAAAGTATTGTTGCTATCTTATCCATTTCATGTCAACTCCTTAGTGATTATCAAGAAGTGTGCTAGTGCCAGATTCTCCGTTGTTAATCTTTATCATACCAGATTAAGTGTGATATCCAATTATTAATTTATTATAAAGCATGATATAATATATATTGTTTAAGTTATCAAATAAACCTTTAAACTTGCAAAACAGAACTACTTCTTGGCTCAGTGGGGTCAGGGGGATTCTGAGAGAGGGGTGTTATATAGGGGTAGTCATCCAGAACGCATGAACTGGACATAAAGACATATCAATAAGGGTTTTCATTCAGTATTCTAGACTAGGCGTTGACTTGGCTGTAGTGCTGAATTGAATCCTCTTACAAATTGGGGGCTCGTGCCGGACGTTTGGGTTAGATCTACCATTTGTGCAGATTAATACAGCGTGCCAGCTGACCAGATACACATATCCGGTCGGATCACCATGCTGTGTTACGCTGTAAAGCACTCCTCATGGGAACGCTCCAAGGAAACGGTCTGTTTTGCAAGAATAAAATACTAACTCTTGTAAGTCAGGAAGGAAATCAAATTTCCAGAATGACGACACTCGTGGACATGAAAATAGCCAGAGAGCACCTCTTACATAAACTATTTGTGAGAGGTGAATGGACTGAACAGGGCCAGGATGCCTGGTTGCAGGCCATCACGCGACAGGTCACTGAAACAGGGTCAGACCTATGGAGAGATCAGGGTCCATTACATGTGGCCCTGAGTGAACTATATATGGCTCCTAAAGCCAAAGATGAACACAATAAGATTGCCAGGGTAGCGGCATATTTATATTTACATATGGGAGCCATGCAGGACAAATGTGCTGAAGGCCAAGATCTGGCGAGTAGGCAACTGCTGGCATTAGAGAAGGCCCGATCTGATCTGGCCTCTTCTGAGCAGAGGCTGCAGAGGAGCCAGGAGTCAGAAAATGATAGTAGGCAATATATCATTAAAATAAAAGAGGATATGGGCATCCTACAACAGGAAAAGACAGAACAGGATACCAGATTTCTGGCCCTGCAGAAGGAGCACCAAGACAGTTTGGACTCCTTACTGCAGAACCAGAAAAAGTTGGAGCAACAGATCAATTTCAACAGGGCATGCGCGGAGCTGGTAGTCACCCTGCAAAGCCAGCTAGATAGAGAGAAAGAGGAGAGCAATAAACTGATTCTGAAAGACCTGGATACCCAGGGAGAGTTTGATGAGGAGCGCCAAAAAGCTGGTGCCTTTCAACGACAGAGGGACGACCTGGCAGCACAAATGCAGGCTCTCAGTCAGGAAAGAGACACTTTAGGCCAGGAAGTCTGCCACTTAAAAAAGGAAATTGAAGAAAATCACCTGGCCCTCCAGGGGCTGGGTGACCTCCAAAAAGAAAACCGGAACTTGGTAGAGCACACCAGAAGGGTAGAAGATGCTCTGGCAAGAAAGGAGCAGGCCAGTAGGGATGGGACTCAGGAGGTAAACCTCCTGCAGCAAAGACTGGCCCAGTTCTCCAGGACCAACCAGGAAGCATAGAGGGAAAATGAGGCCCTCTGTCAATACAATGATAGGCTCCAACAACAGGTAGCGATGCAGGAGAGACTGATAGAGTCTAGTAAGGCCTTGACTGAGGAACTGAAAGCACAAATGCAGGCTCTTGCATTGCAACAGGGAGCAGGGGCGGATAGAGATGAGGTCCGCTGGGAAAGAGAGACTCCTGACCATAACCTCAGGAGCCCTAACACCAGGGGCCTTCATCTCTCCCAGTCCCTGGACTCTACCACCCCCATGTCCCCTGGCGCACATGAGCACAGGGCCACAGGGATGGCAGATTACTATCCAGCTAAAAGCATGGGGCTCATAGGCCAGTACCACCCAGGAATGGAGGGGCGGGCATCCGGGTATGGGCACCCAAGTACAGTACAGTTCAGTGGGGAACCCCAGGTGAGTAGGCCCATTAAGGGCATCCTGAAAACCTCTGCCCAGTTAGGTCAGTGGGGGGGTACCCATCAAATCCTGGCAGCAAGGAGGAATCTGAAGACTCCTCTGAACTGCGCAGGACACAGGAGACCAGGTCCCCACATTCTGCCAGCCATTCCCAGGCTCGCAGAATCCGGGAAAACCTGGAAGAGCAGACAGGAACCTCTGGGAGCAGTGCCTCTGAGTCAGAGGATGAATGGACAAGGGTTACCCGAACCAAAAAGGCCAATAAGGCAAAAAGGGCCTTGCTTAAGGACCCCTTAAAGCAGATTAAGGCGATCAGGAGCGTCATCACGCCTTACCATAAGAACGCTAAGTATTCTGTTTGGGAGCACTTAGAGTTGTTTGAGCAAATGATGGAGACTTTCCATTTGAAGGACAGCCAAAGCTGTATTCAATATGTAAAGTGGACCTTCTCCCCGGAATACTCCAGTTTCTTTGCGGGGCTGGAGGACCAAAATCATCTAAGATGGTCCACCTATAAGGCGGCCATCTTGAAACATTTTTCTGTTCACAGAAATCCTCAAGAGGCTCGCAAGGCAGCCTACAATTTGCAATGTGGGGAGGATCAGGCCCCACAAGAATTTGTGCAGGAGTTAAAGCGTGCTTTTGCGCAGACCACCAGAAGGGTGCGCACAGACAGTAGAGAATTTATTAATACGTTTTTCCATGCCTTGCCCAAATACATAATGACCCAGCTCGTGAGGGATTTTCATGAGAAAAGATCTTTAGACTGGGTCATTGAACAGGCTACCCGGATCTATGAGGTGCAGAAACCGGTAGATAGCAAAAGTAATGCCCAGAAAAACCCCAAAGCCAACAGCACCCCTGCTGCTGCCAAGGTGGCAGAGGTAAAGGTCACCCCCGTTTTAGAGTTGGAGATGGGGGGGCCTAAAAACCTACCTGCACCTAATAATGCTAGGCCCAGGAGGTCCTCGGGTCAGTCACAGACAGGGAGCCAAGGAGGCAGCCCCACAAATGGGGTCCCTCGCTCTCCTGATTATGTAAGTCCCCGCTACAAGGGAAATCGACCCATCCTGGGTTATGTGT
Source organism: Ambystoma mexicanum (assembly GCF_040938575.1). Lineage (NCBI taxonomy): Eukaryota > Metazoa > Chordata > Amphibia > Caudata > Ambystomatidae > Ambystoma > Ambystoma mexicanum. The sequence continues at coordinate 1,082,042,397 of NC_090925.1, forward strand.
GGACTCCCCCAGCCCAAGGGGGGGGATCCAACCGAGCACCGAACCCAGGGAACTTCCCTCCAAACTTTCCACAGGAGGGCAGAAATTTACCAAACTCTGGGCAGAACTTTTTCCCCAGATATCCACCCCACTTTCAGCCCCAAAACCATCCATCCTTCTTTCCCCAATTCCCTGAGCCCAGACAACCTAATCCGGGAGTGGGGAGGCCAAGGGTGGAGGGGTACCCAAATCTTCCCAACCAGGGGTACTACCAAAGAAGGGACAGCTACCCTTCCCGGGATCAGCCCAGGGGAGAAAACAGGGCCCCGTATCAGCCTGAGCGGGTTTCCCAGTTAGAGCGCCAGGTTCAAAACATGGCGCGGGATCTGGGTCACATACTGAGGGCTCAGCAGAACCCTCAGATCGGCATGCCGGCCCAGAACGCACCCAACTCTGGACCTGGTGCTCCAGAACAATGACGGGGGCAGCACCCCGATAACTCACCGGTTCCCAGGGAGGAGGCACAAAGGGAAGGGGGGTGTAAAGCCTTGGAGGAAGCTTCCTTCCTCACTTGTAAACAGCCCCTGGAAACCCAGTAACCGGAAACAAAATCTCCTGCCCCTGAAAGTCTGCCTCCTAAGGAGCAGAGGGGTGGTAGGAGAAACAAAAGACCCAAACAGACTCAGTTTGAGGAGGAGGTACAGATCTTCCAATTTGAGGGAGAGGGATCCTCAGAGGATCCTGGGAAAAGGATCTTCTCCTTCAGAGAGGGGGGAACTCCTCCCAAAGAAAAATGGGTCCCTAGGGATGCAAATCCAGACTGGGGAGATGTGGAGACTGAGCTACCGCCGCCCACCATCTCATCCCAGAACCAACCGCAAGAAAATCCCCTGGTTCAAACCCATCCTGATGACTGCCTCCAAAAAGGGGGGGGCGGCCCAGAACCGGAGCCAGGGGAACCCACAATGGCTCTGATCTCCAGTTGCCAAATTTTTCTTTCAGATTCCCAAGGCTCTCCACAGAATTCTGCCCAAATCTCTTCGCTAGCGATGTCCAAAACCAGAAAATTAGCCCACCAGTTGTCCAAAAATGTACATTATCTGTGCCCCCTTGAGGAGAAGGAGGGAAGATATTATGCCCCGGTACAAGTACAGGGGCAGGGTACATTTTTGGCACTGGTGGACACTGGATCTCAAGCTACCCTTCTGTCCAGAAGGGCCTTTGGCGAACTGAATGCAGGAAGGGGAGAGAATTACCAAATTCCTCTCACCTCACTTCCTGGACAACTCCAGAACTTTGACGGGAAGGAAATTCCCGTCGAGGGGACGGCAGACTTGGACATTAAAATTGGGCGACACAAGTTGAAACACCCAGTCATAGTTGTGACTCCAGAGGGCACCCCTTGCTTACTGGGGAATGACCTCCTGAGAAGGTTGTCACCCCTAATAGATTGTGTAAACAAGGTCCTCTGGACCCAGACTAGCCGACCAATAAAATTAAAACAGAGTGTCAACCATGTTAGTTTAAACGGCACCTGCCACATGGTTGAACAAAAATCTGACCAAGTAGAATTTCACTTCCAGAATAGCCAAATTCCAGACGTGACAGTAATAGCAGTAGGACAACAGACTGGTGATGGGGGGTCCTCTCTATTTCTGAAAATCATCCTTCCTTCCAGTCTAAAGTGGTATTCCACGCTGGAAGGAAACACGCTGAAATTCTATACTAATCCACAATCAGAAATTCCCACTCCTATAGTCCAGAAAGATGTGAAATCAGCTCAGAGCCTGGCTGATATTCAGCAAATTGGAGAGCAGTTGTTCATCCCTGTTCAAGTAAATGATGGGAAGGACTCTGTTCTCGCTCGAGTGTGTGTGAACAACGGTAAGAGCTTCATCAGCGAAGCCATGTTCCGCCAACTCTCAAAAGATCCAGCCATTCCCACATTCAAACTGATAGACAAATGGGAAATGGACCTGGAAGCACCCAATTCCAAACATCTCCTGCCAAGCAGGTGTATGCTCAAAATCTCCATTGGCAACAAGAGCATAGTCCATAATTGTTGGGTCGTGCGAGACGTCACTGCCGCCTTTTACTTAGGCAGTGACATTCTCAATCGCTTTGCCATTAGTTTGGACCTAATAAACTTCAAAGCTTGGTCTCGATTAGCGGATAATCCCATGGGCTTTGATGATCCAGAAAAAGCATTTAGGTCAGCTCAATTGCTACCTTATGCAGTTGAAATTCAGATTAAAGAGGAAGTCACCATCCCAGAAAGGACCCGACAATTCTCCCTGGAAGTGAAAGTTAAAAGAGGACAACATTTGAAAAACCCTGATGCTTACATACATCTAAATGCTTCTCTTCAACAGCAAGGGTTGGGGGTAAACCCAACTCCATTAGTCAACATAGAACATGACACCATTCCAATAGAGGTGGATAACAGCGACTTAAAGAGTATTACTCTAGCCGCAGGCACCATTATTGGAATGGCGGTTGATGACCGACATTTTTCCATAGACTTAGTAAATGAACTGTTAGGACCAATCCCCAAGGACTGCTTTGACAGTGACAGTGATGACAATACAACACCAGACAGGATTTTTACCCGGCATGGGGGGAACTTCCTGGTGTACACTTCCTGCCCCTATGGTAAGGAAGATGTGACTTGTGACTTCAGGAGGGATGAGGTGATTTTCCAGGTCCATGAGGGCTGCCTTTCCCACCTGAAGCCTCCAGTCCAAATCAGCACTCTGACCAGGGACTTCTCCACCCAGCTGGAGGAGGCCGCTGAAACAGCCAAACCAGAAGTCTTTCCAGGCTTCAGGCAGATGGTGGAAGAGAGAGTCAACCTAGCTGATGCCTGTGTGACTCTGGAACAAAAGAAAAAGTGGAAACAAGTTTTCTTGGATTTCCAAGATCTCTTTGCGGTAGACTCATATGACTGTGGTCGCACCGACATCCACACAACCACAATCCCCACGGACCCTGGCATGACTCCTGTGTTTGTGAAGCAATATCGCTTGCCTCTCGCATCAATGGAGTCCCTTACTGAAATAATTAAGAACCTTGAGTCCCGGGGAATAATCCGTCCAGTCCACAGCACCTTCAATAATCCGGTGCTGGGAATATTGAAGCCAAACGGCCAGTGGAGACTCTGCGCTGACCTTAGGGAGCTCAACAAACGGGTCCATACTTCCCAATGGCCACTGCCCTACATTGACCAAGGGCTGGCCCAGATCCAGGGGTCACAGGTATTCACTGCAATAGACCTGACCAATGGGTACTGGACCGTGCCTGTCAGTAGGGAGGACCAATACAAACTGGCTTTTACCTTTGGGGGCCAGCAGTACACATGGACCCGGACTCCTTTCGGATACCTCAACTCCGGCAATGAATTCAACATTTTCCTACATAAGGCCATGCCCGATCTGGGTGCGAGGGGTAACCTGGCTTATGTAGATGATGTCCTCATCAAAAGCTCATCTGTGGAGGAACACATAGCGGAGATCCGTTATGTTCTGACACAGTTGAGGGCCGCCGGAGCAAAACTTTCCTTTCAGAAAGCACAGTGGTGTAGAACCCGTGTTAATTTCTTGGGGCATGAGATTACTCCTCAGGGCCTCTGTCCCCAGGAAAAGAAAGTGGAAGCACTTCAGAAACTGAAAGACCCCACAACTCTGCGGGAACTAAGGAGCCTCCTTGGACTGACGAATTACAGCAGAAAGTTCATTGAGGGCTACGCAGAGATCACCAGACCCCTGATTCATCTCCTGAAGGGGGGGGTCAAGTGGGAATGGGGTCCAGAACAAGCCGAGGCAGTAATACAACTCAAAAGAAGCCTCTCACAAGCGCCTTGCCTAGCTTACCCTGTCAGAAACAAGGAGTTCTTCCTGGAGACGGGGTTCTCTAATACGTGCTTGACGGCAGGATTTTACCAAAAGCATGACAAGGTCAATAAAGTAATCTCCTATGCGAGCAAAACTTTATCCTCTGTGGAGGAAAAATTCAACGATTGTGAGAAGGCACTCCTGGCAACGGTGTGGGCATTGAAGAATTACCGCCCGTTTATCCAGGGGGAACACATCATAGTGGAGACTCCACACCAGCCTCTGCAATATCTCCAAAGTGACAGAATCCGGGCCGGAAATGTGAGTAATTCCCGAATTACTTCCTGGATTCTGTCAATGCAAGGCTTTGCTGTGGAGGTCAGATATGGCCAAAACAAGAAGAGTCCCCTCGCGCAAGGTCTGGCTGACTTGCATGATTGTGCCAGAGAAAACTGTCTCGAGGACGAAAGTCTAAAAAACAAGGACAACATGGAGGCATACCTTAATTCCCCACACAAAGTCTTTGAAGAAGACAAGTGTGAGGGAATGCCCACTGTCTATGTGGATGGATGCTCTTACCATGTTGACAACAACGGGGAGAAAGAACTGGTGGCTGGCGTAGGGAATGCATGGGTGAATGAGTCCCCAGAACCCTCCGCTGGATACAAAATTGGTCCCCGAAGTAGTCAGGTGGCAGAATTGATGGCTGTGCATCAGGCCATCCTCACTGCTGTCCAGCATCAACTCCACGAACTGGTCATAATCACAGATTCGGATTATGTACGGAACGGGTTCGTGGAGCACCTGGTTAATTGGAAAGCCAGGGGCATGTTATGTGCTAACAACAAACCCTTGAAACATGGGAAGTTGATCCAAAACATTGATGATCTGGTCACCTCGAATGAGATGACCATCTATTGGAAAAAGATCAAGGGTCATTCCAAAGTAGAGGGACCAGACAAAACTGGAAATGACTTAGCTGATCAGCTGGCCAAAACCGGGGCCATCCAAGGGGATCTAATTGAGATTGAGTCCCTGTTGGGGGAAATCCAGGTCACTGCTATCACTAGGTCCCAGACAAATGCTCACAACGACCTTTCAATTGCACAATGGAGTAAGGAGACCCCTGATGCTGATTTGATTACAGCTCAGAAGGGGGATCCAGTTATTGGTAAATTTTACCAGCACCTTGAGGACCCTGAGAACTTTCCCCTGACGGATACTGATTACATTGGGAAAGAGGACCTAAGAGTGTTGATGAAATGTCCAAAAATGTTCCGAATCCAAGACGGTTTGCTGGTAAGGAAATCCAAAGCTGGCCACGATCAGTGGGTGGTTCCTACCTCATTCCGAAGCCTGATGTTAAGTCACGCCCATGATGCGGCCACCGCTGGTCATAGGGGGTTTCACACAACATTGGAAATCTTAAGAGAGGTTGCATACTGGACACACATGGGGCAGGACCTCGACCAATACTTGAAGGGGTGTCTTGTGTGTGCACAATTTCAGCCATCATCCCTCACGCACCGTGCGCCTTTCCAAAAGCGGGGGATGACACTGCCATGGTCAGATTTACAAATCGACTTTGTAGGCCCCGTGATTCGCTCTGCTAGGGGGAATAAGTACATGTTGACTGTGACATGCTTGTTTACCAAGTGGGTGGAATGTCTCCCAGCCCCAAATTGCAAGGCAGAAACCGCAGCTGCCCTGATGATTAACCACATCTTTCCCGTTTTGGTCTACCTCAAAGGATTGAGTCAGACAGAGGTAGCCACTTCACCAGTGAAGTAATGACAAAGATGTGGGAGATACTGGGGGTCAAAAGGAAGTTGCATATTGCTTACAGGCCAGCTTCTTCTGGGGCAGTAGAGAGATATAACCGAACCATTGTGAGCATATTAAAGAAGTTTGTGGCAGATTCTGGGCCAAGTTGGGATATCCGATTACCTCTGGTCCTAATGGCCATCAGATCTACCCCTTCATCTGCAACCAAAATGTCACCATTTGAGTTGATGACTGGGCGCAAGATGGTGCTTCCGCAGCATTTGCTCTACAGGACCCAAGAGCAGACACTGATAAATGCCTCCACTACTCATGAGTATGTGGAGAATTTAAGGAAACACCTTCAACATGCTTTTGCTTATGCTCAGCGGAATCTAGAAAGATCAGCTGATAGCATGAAGACCCACTATGACCTGAAGACTTCCAGGAAGGAATATCAGGTGGGAGACCGGGTCTATCTATACAACTTCCAAAGGAACCAGGCCAAGCAGCGCAAATTTTTGCCTACATGGAAGGGACCCTTTGAGATCATCGACAAGATCTCCCCTGTGGCCTACAAAATCCACATCCCCAAAGGTCCTTTGGCAGCGGGGGAAGACAAGTGGGTCCACATTAACCAGTTGAAATGTTGCCATCCCAGGCACACTCTGCAACAACTGGAGGAATCCTCTGGAATCCTAGCGGGTACTGTCTCAGACTAATTCAGTTCCAACCATAAAACATACCACATCTAGTCTCTAAAATATTGTGATTTGCATGAAACTGTCTCTTAGTTATACTGTTTTTTTTTTCAAAATAAGAATGTAATGTTTTGTTATGATGAAATGCATATGCTGCCCCACTATCTCAACAGTGGTGGAAAAATGTCTATGAATAGGTATTGCCGCTCTTCCTCTGTCGTCCTAGGAGAAAGAAAACCTTGAGAATGACCAAGGAGGACGATCCGGAGACCGGGAACGAAGATCCAATGGGCCCAGTGTACCGCCCAATATTCCCATCAGGACCGGCGAGGAGAACCGATCGATCCGAGCGGATGGAGAAAAAGATGCTGAACTGTGCCATCTACCGGAAGAAGATGAGAACTACATCCCAGGTCTTGCGAGTCCCATCAGTGAAACCGAATGGCCATCGCAAGAGGGGGGCTTGTGGGATGTATTTACCCAGGCATCCGAGCCCTACCTCAAAACTGTGCAGTACTGACATGGAAAACATCATGATGGCCAGAGCTTCCCAGAAAATGCACAGGGAAATGCATGAAGAATAGGCTGCCACTCATTTTTGCCGATGTTATGGGCACAGAAGGACGCTGCCTAAAACCACCATTGGACTACCCACATAGTAGTCTGAAACCATTGGGAGTGGCAATGCTGATTGCCAAAAGCAAACCCATAACTGTTGGGAATTCATTTTCTTAAATCCCAAAAAGGGGTGCAGTACCAGTACTCACCACTATCCAAAAGCCGGCGTTTTAAAACCACAAGATTTTGTAGAAAACTGAATAAATGAACCCAAAACATGCCAAAGAAAGACATTTTAAGAGGTGGATCCAATGTAAAGTTATATTCTGAAGTGACTTGAAGGTGTATAACAAGACTGGCTGAGCTGTGGATTTCAGCAGTTTAAGTAAATTTGGACTGAAAGACATTAAAAATCTCAATGTTTAAGAGAAATGAGTGACCTACTTTTGAGTGTCACATAGGTTGCAATCGTTTAAATGTCATAGTTTTAAACTTAGAATCAGCATTCTAGCTGCATATGTGAAATTGTTAGTTTATTTGAATGCAGAAACTGGGGAACAGAAATGACATGTAGCTAAAAACTGGCTTAAAGAGATTCCAATTCTGCCTGGCAACTACCCCCATCAGGAGTGAAACTTGAGTCACAGCTGTGTTCCCAGGCCTAGCTGCCCTTTTGCTGCTCACACCAAAAGGGATATGACACTTCCCTGATTGAATTACCTGGGCTCTGCAGGAAATTGAACAAAGCCCTGTCTTGACTCAGGCAAATGTTTTATGGCGGGAGTCGTAAATGGAGATTTCTCCTGGAAGCACAGGGGAGGGGAACTGCCTGTGAGAGCAAGCTGGCTTGGCAGAACTGGAAAAACCAGAAATTCAACCTTGTGCTGGAGGAAAACCACACCCCTTTGGGGCCAGAACATAACTCTAAAAAGATGAATAACTCATAGAGCGGACATGTGAAAATTGTATAAATGACACCATAATTCTTGTGATTTTTCTGCCCACATTTTAAGAGATTTTTAGAACCGGTGGCATGTTCAGGGGGGTTTTAGCGGAAAAGAGGATATTACTCAAAATGTGTGCATGTGAAAAATCTGACACTTCATCAACTAATGTCCATACTCCTTGCGCACATGTGTATAAATTTGGGTTAATGTCAGAAATTGCAAACCAGTTAAAAAGTGCAAAATATTGCCATTTCTGAATGCAAGCCCTCAGGAAGAGCAGATTTGGACAGGGTATACCTCCTGTAATGCATGATGGGTGCATATGATTTTAAAACAATATGTACCTCTGCAAATATGTATTTGGTTCAAATCTAGATTTGTGTGCAAGTTGACAGGAGGAGTGGACTTTCTGCAGGCTGTAAAATGACATCACTCTGACACAACTTAGCTCCCCCAATTAGGGGAGAAATGAAAGCTTGGCCAATGATAAGTGGAGAGGGGCTGGCTAGTGATGCTGCTCACACACACCCATTTTCAAAACACATAAAAGCAGACAGACAGGACAGATAGGGACATTCATTTCCATCTGCAGCGGGACGCTCTGCCGGAAAAATCCATACTTTACCTCCATCAACCTTCAGAGAGCCAACATAGAGACTTCAATCCATCAGGCCAGACCAGACCAGCAGAGTAGAGCTGACCTGTTAGCAGAACCAGAGAGAGAGCAGACCCAGCTCACTGTGAAGTGCAGAGACCAGAGTCCCGTCTAAAACCTGACCAGATCCGTGGCGTGGCCCATTTAACTCAAGAATATAGTGTGAGTACCTAGAAAACTGTGCAGAACCAATCTCTTAGTTAAAATAATATAATCAATTCTATTTTAATCTAAGTAGAACTGCCTCCTAACTGTTACCTGTCATTTGTAAAGCTGTCACTTGTCATTTTCTAGTTGCAAGCTGCACTTGTCTTTTTGAACTTTAAAATTTCAAATCTGAAAAACGACCTTTATTTAATCGCTCATATCTCCATGACCGTTTGTGCTAGAGACCTGCAGTAACTTTCATCTGGAAGCTGAGATCCTAGGCTTTCCTAGGACCCCAAAACGATAGTGATAGTCCTTGTAGTTCCTCTGTAATCGCACTCGGCGCATTCGCAAATTTTACCGCGATTTGCAAATTTCTCCACTTGCAAAAAGATAGCTGCTTTTGCTTTCCTCTGAAAGAAATTCGTTTGCCTCATAAAAACCATCCCTGCATCATTGCTAGTGTGAGCCTGGACTAATATTAACTAGATACCACTCACCCTGAACCTCTAGAGGGAATTAAAAGCATTTTAGCATATTTTTTCTTCATTTCCAGCACATTTAAAAGCATTTGGGCCTGTGTTTTCAACTTCTGTAGTCTAAGTTGCTGGGGTGAACTGAATCACATTTGATTGCATTTCTGAGAACTGTGTGCTTCCCTCCATTTCCTTGCATTGCATAAAAAGGGGGGGTGAATTGTACAAGAAAGTGATTACATTGTTTTTGCTGAAATCCTATCAAGTTATTTTCTGTACTGCATTTCATTCCACATTGCATCCATTTGAAACCATACAAGTATTGTTGCTATCTTATCCATTTCATGTCAACTCCTTAGTGATTATCAAGAAGTGTGCTAGTGCCAGATTCTCCGTTGTTAATCTTTATCATACCAGATTAAGTGTGATATCCAATTATTAATTTATTATAAAGCGTGATATAATATATATTGTTTAAGTTATCAAATAAACCTTTAAACTTGCAAAACAGAACTACTTCTTGGCTCAGTGGGGTCAGGGGGATTCTGAGAGTGGGGTGTTATATAGGGGTAGTCATCCAGAACGCATGAACTGGACATAAAGACATATCAATAAGGGTTTTCATTCAGTATTCTAGACTAGGCGTTGACTTGGCTGTAGTGCTGAATTGAATCCTCTTACAGAGTGATCCAAAGGTGATTCAAGGTTCGTAGCGCCAAACAGGATGCAGAGCACAGCTGTGAAGCAACGAGTCCTCGGGTTTCCGAGTTTAAGTACTCGCGCTTCCGGTCACGTGATGAGCGGCTGAGTCACGTGATCGGGCAAGAGCATCACGTGACCTTACAGTTCCGCGATGCGGAAGCTCAGGGCTAGCCCTTCGCGATCCTAAGCGCCAAGGCAATTGCTAATGTAGGAACGGCCGTAACCTGACAGCCGTCCTGTTACGGACCAGGCGCGGGTGCGCTCGCAAGACATGCGAGAGTCCACGTGAGTCCCTGGGAAGGGGGAAAGAGAGGGAAGGGCGAGACGGGGGATGGGGGAGTGCCTTGGGGACCACATGGTGAGGGAACGTGACAGAACCCGCCCCCAATGGCCCACGACCCCGTGGGCAGGAAGGGTGATCCCGGTGGAAGCGAGCCACCAACCGGGGAGCGTGGACATCAATAGCAGGAACCCAAGAGCGCTCCTCCGGGCCATAACCGACCCAATCAACCAGGTATTGCAAGCGCCCCCTGCAGAACCGGGAGCCCAGGATGGAGGACACTTCATACTCGTCTGGGGATGCCAAGGACACCGGGGCAGCAGACGCGCGCAAGCGGGAAGGGGCCGGACACGGCTTGAGTAGGGAGACATGAAACACAGGGTGAATCCTCCAAGATCCCGGGAGAACCAGGCGGTACGTGACAGGGTTGATAACCCGGGAGACCACATAGGGACCCACAAAACGGGGCAACAACTTCCTGCAACCCACTAACCTCAAGTGACAGGTAGAAAGCCACACCCGGGAACCCACCGAGAAAGTCGGAGCCAACAGCCGCTTCTTATCAGCCTGGACCTTCATGGATGCCTGGGCCTCACGGAGATGTAATGCAGTCTGGGCGTGGATAGAGGACAGATCCCTAAGACAGGTACTAGCGGCCGGATTGGTGGAGGCCGCAAGGTCAGGGACCGGTAGCGTGCGGGGATGTTGGCCATAGAGTACATAGAAGGGGGAGAACCCAGTGGATGCATGAACCGCATTGTTGTAAGCGAATTCAGCATGTCGGAGAGCACGCAACCAAGAACACTGCTGTTGCAGGATCAAACAGCGGAGATATTGCTCCATCGTCTGTTTCGTCCTTTCGGTCTGACCATCCGTCTCCGGGTGGTAGGCTGAAGAGAACCGGACATCAATACCCATCAACTTGGTCAGAGCGCGCCAGAAGCGAGAAGTGAATTGAGAACCCCGATCTGAGATAAGAACAGAGGGCAATCCAAAGAAGCAAAAGACAGTATCAAAGAACAGGGCGGCCAGGACGGAAGCAGAGGGGATACCCTTACAGGGGATGAAGCGTGCCATTTTTGAGAAGGAAACTACCACCACCCAAATAGTGTCGTAACCCTGTACCCGAGGAAGTTCTGTAACAAAATCCATGGTTACTGTATGCCACGGTTTCGGGGGTACTGGTAAAGGGAGAAGCAGTCCTAATGGGCGTCCCCTACGGGTTTTGCATTGCGTACATATGGTGCATGTATTGACGTAGCAATCCACGTCCCTCTTCATGCCCGGCCACCAACACCAACGCTTCAGGAGGGATAACGTACGGCGTTGGCCAGGATGACCGTTCACAGGGGTATCGTGCGACCATTCCATGGCCATATTGCGTGTATCGGCAGTGGGCAAGAATAGGCGATTCAGCACAAATGGGAGACCATCCTGGAATACCGGATCCCACTCTGATAGCTGGTCGGGATGCAAGGACACCCACTTGCGTACCGCGTCCACTAAGGGCACTGAGGGGGTGCATAGACAAATAACCTTAGTGTCGTCTAGCATTGTGTCAGGGAATACCGGCAGAGAAACCCCCCGGGAGAGCGAGACAACGCATCGGCTTTGCCATGTGCAGAACCAGCCCGATGTCGGATTTGGAAGTCGAATGCTGCGAAGAAAAGGTGCCACCTCACCTGTCGGCTGTTAAGACATTTCAGGGACGCTAAATCCTGCAGATTCTGGTGATCAGTGAACACCGTGACTCGATGCTTGGCGCCCAAGAGGTGGTGTCGCGACACGCGGAATGCGTCCATAACCGCTAATAACTCCTTCTCGGTCACGGTGTAGTGTGACTCGGGGGAGGTAAATTTGCGGGAATGAAATGCAACCGGGTGCAGACGACCCGTGGCCTGACAGGCTTGGGACAAGACGGCACCAAGAGCGAAGGAGGAGGCGTCGGCTTCCACGATAAAAGGGAGTTCTGAATCGGGATGCTGAAGGACAGGGGCTGTGGTGAAAGCAGTCTTCAGCGAATCAAAGGCCTTCTGTTGTATATTAGACCAAAGAAAGGGAACTTTAGGACTGGTTAACGCGGTGAGGGGAGACACTATAGAAGAGAAACCAGAGATGAATCTCCTGTAGAAATTCGCAAAACCCAAAAAGGACTGAAGAGCTTTCAGGTTCGTAGGAATAGGCCAATCCAAAACCGCTTTAACTTTGGAGTGGTTCATGGACAACCCCCCAGGAGTGATACAGAACCCGAGGAAATCAACGTTATCAACATGGAACAGGCACTTTTCCGGTTTGGCATATAGCGAGTGTTTGTGTAAGCGCGATAATACCTCACGAACGTGTCGCACATGCTCTTCTAGAGACTGAGAAAAGATTAAGATGTCGTCGAGGTAAACCACGACGTAGACATCTAAGATATCGCTCAGGATGTCATTCATAAACCTTTGGAAGGTCGCCGGGGCATTACACAACCCAAAAGGCATGACAGTGTATTCATATAAGCCGTACCGGGTACAAAAAGCGGTTTTCCATTCGTCCCTGGAACGGACGCGGACCAGGTTGTAGGCTCCGCGGAGGTCCAGTTTGGTGAAAATGGTAGCGTGTGTGAGTCGGTCCAGCAAGGGCGTGATGAGGGGAATAGGATACCGATCCTTCCTCGTGATAGCATTCAGGCATCTATAATCAACACATGGGCGTAGATCGCCTTCTTTTTTTGGCACAAAAAAGATAGGGCTTGCTGCAGGCGAGGTGGATGGTCGTATGTGCCCTCGGCTCAAGGCCTTCCTAATGTACTCCTTGAGAGCCGTTTCTTCAGATGGTGAGAGGGAATAGATCCGCCCTGTGGGAATCACTGTGTCAGGGAGTAGATCGATGGGGCAATCGTACGGACGATGTGGAGGCAGTGTTTCAGAGGAACCATGATTAAACACAGTTGCATAATCTTGGTATACCTGGGGAACGTCTTGCACCACTAACCCAACTACATGTTCTGATGGTATTTCTTGTGGGTCCTGTACTGTAAGACGAGCTATAGCCTGGGCAGGATTGTCGCTGGGTGCGTCTGTGGGAAGACAGAAATGTTGGCAGACGTCCGACTCAAAGTGAACCAAACCCGATTTCCAATCAATGAGGGGGTTATGTTCCTGAAGCCAAGGGATTCCCAAAATGAGCCCAAACTGTGGCATGGTGATAAGATCAAAACTTATGGTCTCCCTGTGTCTGGATTGTATGGTCAATAACAAAGGGGCTGTTTGTTGTTTTACTGGGCCCGAAATCAAAGAAGAGCCATCTACAGCCTGTACCGGTTCAGGCCTGGTCTTGGTCAAGAGGGGCAGGTTTAACAAACGGGCCAAGGAAATGTCCATAAAGTTACCCGTTGCCCTTGAGTCGATTATCAGAGTAACAGGATGCGAAATGGACGCTGTGGGCTGTAGAGTGGCTTGTACATGAATGGGCCGGATACGCCCGAAAGAGGGTGTTGGGTTCGGGGTGTACGTGGTATAGCTCGATCCCGTCCCCGGTACTATGATCGAGCTATCTGAATACCCTGTGGCTTGTGTTTGGGACGGCGTGGACATTCCTTAACAAAGTGACCTAAGGTGCCACAGTAGTAGCAAGCGTTATCTACCCTCCTACGTTCTCTTTCTAGAGGAGATATCGGGCTCCTGACGCCCCCGATCTGCATGGGTTCTTGGGAGGAGTCAGAGGAAGGAACAGCCGTGTGAGATGCGGAGGACTGAGCGAATCCTGCTTCCGCTCTTCTTTCGGACCTACGTGCGTCCACCTGGAGTGACAAGTCAACCAGATCCTGGAATGCAGTGGGTAATGAGGGTACTACTGATAAGGCATCCTTCATGGGATTACTGAGACCCCTATAGAAGACTACTGCCTTCTTGACCTCGGGCCAAGAAGTCTCAGCGGAGAGCTGGTTAAAGCGGGTTATGTATTCAATGAGGGAACCCCTACCCTGGCACAAATCCAGAAGTTCCAGATCTCGAGACTGGACCTTGTGTCTAGTATCAAAAACCCTGGACATCTCGGTGACGAGGAGGTCGAAGTCATATAAGGCCGGGTTGTCGTTCTCCAACAAGGGGTTGGCCCATGCAGCGGCTATCCCAGCCAAATGAGAAAGGGTGAATGCTGCTTTCGTGGTGGAATCTGGGAAAGCCTGAGGTCAGCACAGGAAATGCAACTTGCATTGGTTTAGGAAGGTCCTGAATTTCTTGGGATCCCCATGATATCTCTCAGGGGCCGCCAATGGGAAAGGAGTAGGTAGTACTACGGGAACGGGGTTCTGAGGTGGGAGAATCGGCGGAACGGGTTGGGAAACAGAGGGTGTATCTCCGAATTCTGCATCTGGGGGTAAGGGGTGTCTGACACTTTGTATGTTGTCGAGACGTTGGTGAATAGCCGTGTTGGCTGCTGCCATATCGGCTCGTAGCACTGTAATGGCTTGGACTATAGCAGTCATGGGGTCTTCAGCGTTCCCCTCCATTGCCTACACGACAATAGGCTTCACAGTCTGTTGAGACTTGAGTGTCGTGTAGGCAGAAGAGGCCTCCGTCCCCAAATGCCGCACAGAGAGAACTTAAAGCCACTCTCTGTGCAGCCGTTGAGGCCACAGGCGAAGATGTTCAAGTCCGGGACCGGGAACCTCTGGGACCCCACACTGCTGCAAGAAAATGCGGATTAAGTACCAAGCAAGAAACAGTAACCACAGTGTTTAGTATAAAACGGAAAAGGTCTTACCAATCGGGGCCAAGGAAGAGGTAGTGAACCTAATGGAGAGGTGCGGGACCCACGTGGACGGAGGTACCCCAAGAGGAGTAATTCTCAGTAGTTCACCTGTTAGCAGGAGCTGTGGAGCTGTGAGGTAAGTAGTCCAAAGAGCCAAGGTGCAAGAGGGTGGTCCAAGAGGCAGTCCAATAACAGTCCGTGGTCAAGAGCCGTGTATCAATGTGCAAACAAATCCAAAGGGGCAAAATCCAAGAAGAGTCCAGTACAGCAAGCCAGGTCGATTCCGTGAGTGATCCAAAGGTGATTCAAGGTTCGTAGCGCCAAACAGGATGCAGAGCACAGCTGTGAAGCAACGAGTACCCGGGTTTCCGAGTTTAAGTACTCGCGCTTCCGGTCACGTGATGAGCGGCTGAGTCACGTGATCGGGCAAGAGCATCACGTGACCTTACAGTTCCGCGACGCGGAAGCTCAGGGCTAGCCCTTCGCGATCCTAAGCGCCAAGGCAATTGCCAATGTAGGAACGGCCGTAACCTGACAGCCGTCCTGTTACGGACCAGGCGCGGGTGCGCTCGCAAGACATGCGAGAGTCCACGTGAGTCCCTGGGAAGGGGGAAAGAGAGGGAAGGGCGAGACGGGGGATGGGTGAGTGCCTTGGGGACCACATGGTGAGGGATCGTGACACAGGCTCTTTCAGGATTTCAGCTCATTCGTGCTGCAACACAATTCTTGTCCTTTCTTCTTCATGGGTTTCAGCTTACTAAAATTCATGACACTGATGCCCAGCTTCTATACAATGGCAGCTTCGCCTGCAGTCTATTCACTACGTAAAGCCAGCTTCTACGATCCCTTAATCTACTTGCGTTTAAGCGTCTGTACAATCATTGAATGGTCGCATTTCTATAGCACTTCATATGCATGCTCGATTCTTAACTTCATCATCATTTTCCGCACGATCCATGATCCATACATTCTCTTCAGCCAGTATTCTCAGTGCGTCACACTCATCTCTTGTGACGTCACTGGCTTCTCTTTCACTCTTTTTCATATTCCTTCAGGGAGTTCCTTCCTCTGATTGTCTCTTCGGGGATACGTTCCATAGGGTTTTCTCAGAGGATACCTTTTCTCAAACACTCACTGTGGAATTGGCACAACTGCTGGTGTCAAACATGGCACAGTCTCCGACTTCCAACATATAGGAGGCAGGGGGTGGGATTTCCTGCAGAGGCATGAAGCTGCCCCTCTACAACATACTATTCACCCTACCTTTTGAAAAGACTTTTGTATATAGTCACACTGTAAATTGAATCGTTCTAGGTTCTGACGGTATGCTATATCTTCAGGAGGGGTGTGAGCTGTTTCTAGTAGCAATCCAAATAGCTTTAGTACAATGGATCCAAAATAAAAGAATGCCCAAACAAGGTTCTAGAAAAGAAGTAACTTTAATAAAAACAATCAATGCAAACAAACTCATTAGAAACACTTAAACATCCCCTATAATAGAAACATAGAGAATGCAGATCTTTGATGTGTAAGGCTACCCTGGGTTAATACGCAGGTCTGTAGGGCCAAGATACTTAGCAGCAATGTCATTTTTTCAAGGCTATGGGCCTCATTTCGACCCGGGCGGTAAGGGATTACTGGTACCGTTAAGGGCACCGGTACCGGTAATCCCTTACCGCCCTATTACGAGTTCCCTTTGTGGGTCCTCCCTTAACAGCTCGTGAAAGCAGCCATTAAGGACGGGACCCGCAAAGGGACTTTGGAGGTAATTATGGTACCGCAATTTGCAGTACCGTAATTACCACCTTCCCCATTCCCATTGAGCCCCATAGGGGCTCAATGGGAATGGGGAAAGGCCATGGTGAATGGGGAATTACCGCCCCCGCAAACCTTGGAATGAGGCGGTAATTCCACCATTCACCATGGGGGAATCGGTAGTTTAGGTTACCGCCTGGGTCGTAATGAGGCCCTATGTCGTTGGAAATTATAGCACGGGGCTCAAAGGTAATTATGGTTTCTTAAAATGGACCAGGGGTACCGGGTCTCTTCAAAATACCTTTGTTTGGTCTTTGGGTGCTCAACATAATTGAAACTGGGATCCTAGGTGTTTTTGCTGTGGTCGAGCCAACGTCTAGATGTTTTGAATCATGTGGTCCCACTGGTGAGTCTGCTTCGAGTCAGTTCAATGTGTGGGCTCTCATTGGGCTGAGTCAGTGTTTGCAATGTTTAAGTTGATGGCTTCTAATGGCTTGGGATGATGGTCGAGTCACTGGTGAGATGATGCTTCTGCTGGGTGAAGTCAACTTTCAAGACGGGCGAGTGGATGGCTTCCAGAAATCGAATCAGCATGCAAATCAGTTGTTTTCACAGAGTCGACTGGTGATCAGGTGGATTGATCATGTCCGTGCCAATGGGTAGAGCTGGGTGTCTTGATGGCTTGAGGTGCAACAAGCAATTTGAAGGTTCGGAGAGTGCCAAAAGCAGCACTGCAGTACCTGTAACTGCTTGAAGTGCATCGCGCATGGAAGAGATGGTTTGAAGATGCCATCACCTGCGTGGCTGGGTTGCTTAGAAGCCCAACCCAGGGTCTCTCTGAGAAGGAGTCTCTCTGAGAAGGTGAGTCCTCAGTTCTGCCCTTCCACTCCAGGAAGTCTCACCTGGCATCTACAGGGGGTCTTTCATCTTGAGTGAAAAGGAACCTGGTTCCAGTACAATGGCCGGCAGATAGGCCTTTGCCCACATCAGTTCTCAACACTCTTGCTTGGCGATGGTTAGGGAGCAGAGCTTGCCACTGCCTCAAATGCATTCTCTCTTCATCTCTCTAGAAGGAGCTTTGGAATAGGCTGTAATCCCAACAGAGTTCGAGTGAATGTTTTTTCTTTTCTTGAGAGTCCAAATATAAATTCAAGAAGGTGGGGATATCCCCTTCTTACATAGCCAAAATGTCACAGGGAACTGGTCAAAAGCAAGTATGCTGTAAGCAGTCCAATCCAGGCCATTGTAATAAGTCCACTTTCACTTCTGACCTCATACACAGAGTGTCTTGTCCGGCAGGAAATTAGGTGAGCAGGAAGTTGTAGAGAGCCCAAACAGAAACAAAGATGCTGGAGCTCCTCTGTCAGCCTATCTCTCCCTTGGCTACTCTACCTCGTCCACTTTTGCATGCTAAGTCTCACTGAGTGCCTCTCTCTTAAGAATCAAAAGTCATGTACAACGAGTTTTAAGTATTAGAGAGTATATTTGTGTATTAGTTGACATTACAATAAGAGGTAATAATTAGTCAGTTACATTAAACCAAGTCATCAGACATTTTTCAAACTTGTACATAGTGCATCAAAAGGTCAGTGATTCAGCAAATCAAGCAAAAAACATGAGTAATCAGCCAACACGTGTTTTGAGCTTTGCTCTTCCACAGGGCTGTTACTGAATATATACATTTTCGAAACCACATGTAAATCATAATACAAGTGCATGACAAACAACCGAAGAACAAACGAACAACAGAAATACTTAACATAAAGAGAGAATACGATTTCACATTAGCAAGTCATATCACTTATCACCTAAAATGTAGAATATAGTACATTTATTAATATATTGTGATGTTGAAGCTTTATTTCTAACTGCATTTGCAATAATGTGTTATTATGTCTTGTTAGCATTATCACTGTGCCGTGGGGTTTCTGCAGTGCAGGTAGGCAGGTCTTGTAATGTGATTGTCAACACCAATCCCAAAAATATTTCCTAAAGTATTGTAACTGTGTCATGCATGTTTCACCTTAACAGTGTGCCATGGTGATTTTTAAATGTAGTTGTTATTGAAGTATGGCAATATACATATTGGTCCTACCTGAATATGCGCTTTTTCTCTCATCCAATATTCAGAATGTATACAAAGGGTATGTGGATGATACTCAAAGTAGTGCAAACACTAGGATGCTTTTTAGATTTATAATTATGCTCAGTGAGCCTTTATGTGATTGTAGTTCATTTCAAATTTGGGGTTTGCTAGGGAAGCACACCCAACTGGTCTCAAGTGCGACACAGAGCTCTCTCATAAAGGGCCTCATTAGGACCCTGGCGGAGAGGGTATTACGCCAGCGTAGTGCATGGCGTACCTCTCCGCCATACTACGAGTTCCCGTAGCGCCATGGAGGTTTTCTCCGCCTGGTTTTACCAGCCGGAGAAAACCATGGCGCTACGGGACCTCGTTGTTAATTACGCCACCGTATTTTACGGTGGCGTAATTAACTCCTTCCCCACTCCCATTATACCCTATGGGGCGAAAATGGGAATGGGGAAGGGCAGAATGGGGATTGGGGATTTACCGCTCCGCCGAGGTCGGAATGGGGCGGTAAATCCGCCAACCCCCATGGCGCTATCGGCGGCTTTCCGCCATGCTTCGCGGTGCATTTAGCACCGCGAAGTCCGCCTGGGTCGTAATGAGGCCCAAACACCCATCAGCTGAGCAGCATACTGGTTTACTCCCACCACTTTAGACACTTTCGCATGTTGGTGACTTAAAAAGGATTCCCGCGGCCAGCACCTTGATGTGGGGGTGGCTTTGTTAAATCAGTGCTCTCTTTGGGTGTGGAGTGAAAAAATCTATCATGCCCCAGAAGATTTCAGTCATCGGACCATTTCCTCAGCAAGACCGAGATCCAGATGCTCGGCCTTGCATTTCATTACCTGCCACCTAAAGCAGGACAGGTGACTGGTTGGTTCCACCAGTCAAAGGGAGGAAGACACCTTGCCGTGTTCTTCCCTGTCAATTAGATGGTCAGGGTTTACGATGCAGTGGTATTGGCTGAGCTGGTTACTGTAGCTGTCCTCTGGCGTCCCTCACTCATTTTCGTCTTCTGGTTTTCTCAGCTCCAGTGGTCGAGTTGTTTTATGGGTCCAGCTTAGCTCCTTATTTCCAGAATATGGGCTTGGAGCGACCATAGCCTTTCAATATGGACACTTGCAACATTGAACCTTGGAGGTGGCTATCCAATAGACTCCTAGAATCTTCCCAGCAACACTCAAGGTACTGGAAGAATGTCGATTGGGGACAGACAGTGCCCCTCCCCACGTTCTGCCAGCACAGACACAAAGGAGAGCTTTTGCAGGTTTCTTGCAAGAAGCCCAAGAAGGTGCATGTGAGGAAAGGGGGCCCTACACTCCCTGGCAAGGTAGAAGGACAGCCAACAAAGGACAGGCCATCTTTACCAGGACTTAAACATGCAGAGAGGCCATTTGAGTATATGGCCCTCTTAAGTGCATTATTACAGCTAAAAAGGGAATGAGTGATCTGCGAAAAAGGGTAAATATTTAATAACTGCCATCGGCCTGTTCAAAAGATGACTGGAAAGTGCGAAAAATGCTAATTAGGACAAACAAAAGCAGACACAAAGTGTTCCCAAAACAATCCATATAGGATGGCTTGTTCTGTGGAGGTATAACACAAATGTCGTAAAAGGGAGATGTCTACTCCTTCACTGGTAGACCCAGATCTAATGGGCTTGTTGATCCGCATTAGGAAATCGATAAAGCTCCTGCGAAGTGTTTTAAGAAATTACTTCCATAGATTACGGCATTTTCCCAGCCCCTCGTCAGAGCCCTGGAGTTAATAAGATAAGAATTGTAGTTTTAGAAGATCCCAGTGATTTATGTTAGATGTTAGTAGAATAAATAATTGCAGTTCATTCTGTGTCATAGGAAGTAATCGTGTTACAGAAACCTCATGTGGTTACATGGTTTCTGTTTTTAGAGGTGAAATACTCACTCTTTAGGGCCACTCTTGCTTCATTAATCCTACTGTCTAGTTATTGGCCACCTGGGACCTGATTTTCAATAATGTTTCACAAGGTTTCCCTCCTGCTGAGTAATACATATGCCTAGTGCGTACCTGTTGGGTTTTTATTTTAGCATATTGCCTTGTATGCAGGGAGTATCACCCTAACCCCATTTCTGTGTTTTAAATGCTTTGTTGGTATATGCTTCTTCACAGTTATTTGCTTGTCTTATTTTATCCTACCGGAAAACTAAAAAGAATGTATGTGGTAGATGTTACTTACCCACAAATAGTCTTGCTCTCGCTTGTATCTGCCAAGAGTCACATGCTACACCTAGGTCGCCATCCAGCGGCCGGTCCAGAGCACTACAAGTTATCCACCTCTAAAGCAAAAGAGTGCTGATGTTGCAATTGTTAGGCTTTCTTAACTTGGAGATAAACTGAGCTTTCAAAGCTAAAGGCAATACATACTATAGGCTTAACACTGGGGTAACTGATATCCCACTGAAACAAGAGCCAGCCTCTGCCACTCAGTTGCTCTGCCCACTTCCAGTTTTCGGCCACCTTCCAAGCCTCTCCTTAAGGACTCTAGGCCAGCTCCAAACAGATAGCATTGAGTAGGCTCCCTACCACTCAGTTGCTCCACCCACCTCCAGTCTTCATGCCTTGCAAGCTTCTATTTAAGGACTCTAAACCAGCTCCAGACAGACAACATTGAGTAGGCTGATGGTTTCGTGACCAGGCCCTGCCACTCAGATGCTCCGCCCACCACCTATTTAATCAGTTCTCCTTAGGCATCCACATCACCGGTGTCTTCAGCAAAGGACGTCGAAGACAAGGACCTCGCCCGTTTGTGCCTGTTTGAGCCTGATAGGGCTAAGGGACTGGCCTGCTAAACTGCATTTCACCTACAAACTAATCGATACTACTGTTACTCACCAAAAGACCTCACAATGTGTCTCCTCCCTCCACAGCCAAGCCACACTCTCACTAGGATTCGAATGGCCAAGTGCCCTGTGCAGCCCCAGCAAGCTAACCTAGAAAACCTCATCCCATCAATATTGTTCTTGCCTCCATGCAACACCCACAGATCACATGTGCACGCCCTCTCACGTTGATCAATGCTCACTCAGCAGTCGCTCACATTGCAGAGATCGCGTCCCTCATTTCGTACAATAACCTTGATGCCCTGTTGATCCCTGAAACATGATTTACCCCATCTTCCCCACATGTTTTCGATGTCCTCCTATCCCAAGGATACTGCATTAAACATGCCAACCGGCCAGGAATGGCACGAGGCGGAGTGGCAATCATCCACAGGAGTGATTGGCCATGCTCCATCATCCCGTCTCCCAGAACAAGCTCATTCGAATCATTTGCCTGCCGGTTCCCTCTATCGCACAAGGAATCTATCACCTTCCACCTCATCTACAGACCACCTCACAGGTGAATATGTTCATGTGTGTGGGCGAGAAAGGTGAGTGGAATAACTTTTCACATTGGCTTTTCCACCAAGAGGGTTTGTATACTGTGTCCCATGGTGACATAATTACAAAACATGTTGAACAGCAATGGGACAGGAATAACCTAATCTATGTATGTCTTTCATGGTTGGAGCAAATATTAGCATTGAGCTATACAAATCAAGAATGTGATTGTGTACACATTTGCTTTCCCAGATACATGTATGACTATAAGTAGCTAACTGCGTCGGATTTTCGGCGGTATTAGCGCCGATTACCGCCGAACATGGACTTGTGATGCGCCTGTGTTTGCGCCTCATGTGGCCGGCTGTAATAGTGCCGGCAGATTTTGTAGTCGGCGGTATTTGTGCTGGCTCATTATCCAGGAGAGCAGTATTGGCGGCGCTAATTCTGTTACTGCCGCTTTTAAGGGTTAGCGCAAGACTTGTGATGAGGCCTATTATTGACTCTGTTTCCTTTCTTTTTTTGTGCAATTAGACAGATCCATGAAGGTTATATTGTGACTGTGTTCTGACTCTTAAGCCTATAAGTACAAAAAGCAAATTGGTGATTTATGCAACATGCTCCACATACAACATATATGCTGGCTTTAATATAGCGCATAGCTATGAAGCCAGAGAACGCTTCACAAGGACATAAGGTAAAAAGGAACAAAATCGGATGCAATTAGAAGGATGGACTATTAAGGGTACACCTGGAAGGACTTTGGGAGAGGGAATACAGAGGGTTTCAGACATGGGATACATGTTAGGAAGGGGTACACACACCCTTTTTCATTTGTTGGTGGATCCGCAGCTTCGTTCCTTTGAAGTTAGATTCCTCTGGTATTCGCCCAATCCGGCTTACATGTGGAGTCACTGGGTTTGCATCAGCAGTTCCCTCCCAGTGACTTCTTTTGCTGTAAGAGGGGAAGCAAAGTGTGTTCCCTTTGTATGCCCTTATAAGACCCCAAAGGCAGCAGGCCTTTGAGCAACAACTTACACATTTTCCCACCTTTGCTTTTTGCCAGTGTTTGCTGGCTTTAGAAAGCAACTCTAGATTCAATGTCTCAGTGCTTCACCCAGGATTCCACACTTCCGACTGTAGTTACTATTTAAGACAGATACAGCCGGGAAAAAATATCCAACAAAGAATAAAGCACTTATTGTTTCAGAGGTGGGTCCCCTACATAAATATATAGATGCCCAGGTGTTATGCCGAAATTGTACACTACGCTGCAGGACTAGATGGGCGGGCATCCCATAATACTAGGGAGGCCATTTACAGGTGTGGGACAGAAGAGGATGGTCAATAAGTAGGTTTCCGAGGGGCCGCTTGTACGACTATTTGGAGAACCCTCTGGGGCATGAACAGCAGCAGGACCCCATGTCTCAGGATATGCCCCAACCACATAGGTATATGGCTCACGCTGGTGTTTTTATGCAACAAATACTGATGAAAGCAATTGAAAAAACCTGGGGGACATTGCACACATCAGACAGGCTGCAGGCTCTGAGAACAGAACTCCTAGATCAAGACAAGTGTCAATAGAATTAGCACAACTGTTGTGTTTTATGCTGAAAATCCCACAGCAAACAATTGGAAACACAGGCAGAAATTCTCACTCCAGATAGGCCTCAAAATAACATACATCATGGCGCAAAGGGACGCCAAAGAATGGGGAGGCGAAAGAAAATGATAAAGACGGGGAGTGAAACATTAACGTGAGAAGAAAGGGGATAAGGACCAGAGGAGACCATTCGCAATAGTGGGGGTTTCCTATTTCTGGGTCTGAAGCAGCTTGCGTGAGGTTAGTGCTGGTGATACAGGCATACAGGGTGTTATAGTCGTGCATTCAGGACATCAGGGATTGTTTAAAGCCGCTGTGACAGGTTGGTACAGCGTAGTCTGCTCGATTGGCCTCCTGAATTTTGCTGGGTACTCCAGGTTCTTGAGGTAGAGCAAGTGATTTTGCCACAGTTGGGGGCATTAGAAGGACAAACCACTAGTTCCTGTTCTGGGTTTCTTGATTGGGAGGCACAAAAGGTTTTTGGCCGAAGATGATCTGAGAAATGATGATAGGGGTTATTTGGTGATGTGGGAGGGCAGATATCTGGGCCCTTAGTGGGTGCATCATGTTAGGTTACGCGACTTTGGTATAGTACCTAATTGCTATTGTTAGGGCCTCAAAGTATTGTAGGTTGTCTGGGAATTTGGTAGACCATAGACTGAACAGTGTATGATTTGGGTCTCCATTACAGTGCAGGAATATAACGATTGCTTTGACAGAAATGACTAGTGCTGTGACATGGGAACCAACGTGAGTTGGGAGGCAATTATCTATCATGAAGTAACGCATAACAGCTGTGGGCTCTGCAAGTACATGATGAACAGCGCTTGACATTGCTTGCAAAGTTACAGGCAGAGAATTTAGAGCTCAATCCCTTGCTCCACCTGGAGCCAGCAGACATCTTTTAAGCTCCGGGGTGATGAGTTCACTGGCTCTGAACAACTCTTGCTGCTTTAGTCTGGATTAGTTGCACTTGTCTGTTGGTATTTTTAGGGAGGCTCATCTAAAGATTACTGCAGTAATCCATGTTGTATAGAATCATTCCCCAAGTTATATTCTGGGGTTCATGCTTAAATGCTTAAATTGGTAAGCAGTTGGTTATTTGTGACAATTAAAATTTACAAGCTACCTTGTTTTGGCGCAAGTCTCTGGGAGACTCTTTTTCATCCTTGTGCATTCTATGGTGGTTTATGTCTTTCCCTCCACCTACTCTGGGGAGACGCAACATTAGTTTCTAATCTTATCTATTACAATTATTGTCAATAGCATAAGAATACGAGTCAAATATTTGAGTCGCCAGCAGAAGAACAGTTTGTTTGTTTGTTTGTTTGTTTATTTGGTATAGCGCAGAACCAAACCCGAAGGGGTAGCTGGGCGCAAACAGTACAAGATTGCTTAAGAACTTAGTTACAGGAGAAATACACGTTATGCAGTTCGCAATTAAATCAAGAAAAGTGCAGTTTATACAGTTCACGTTAGATCAACGAAATAAAGAAATGCGGAACTACGGTTCAGTCTAGTTGATCGGATGTCATTCAGCTGGTTGCAGGCATCTAGTGTCTATGTGGGAGGGGGAGGTCGAGCTAAGTGTCATTGGCACGGATCCAAGTGAGGACTTTTCGCCTGAAACTAGAGTAAGGTTGGTCCATTCTGAGATCCAAGGGGAGTTTGTTCCAAGTTTGCGCAGCTATGATTGGGAAACTAGAGCCGGCGGCTGTACTCTTTTTGAATCTAGGCACCACTAAGGTGAAGGCGTTGGTCAGTCTAGTGGGACGGTTAGAGGTTCTCTTGTGGATTCTGTTGGCCAGATAAGGGGGGGCAATGTTGTTGAGACATTTGGATGTGAGGGAGAGTATTTTGAGGGTGATCCTGTCTTTGATTTTTAGCCAATGGATATTTTTCCTAAAGGTGGAGATGTGGGCTCTGTTAGGAATATTTAAAGCTACTCTGATAGCGTTATTTTGGAGAGTTTGTAGTTTGTCAAGGATATACTTGTTAGAGCCTGCATAAAGGGCATTGCAGTAATCCAGCTTGGATATGACGAGAGCATTGGCTAATGTGATGCAGCTGGTCTCAGTTAGAAAAGGTCTGCATGCTCGGATCAATTTGCAAGTATATGCCGTGGAGGATGCTAGCGAGTTCGTTTGCTTTTTGAAGGTGAGCGCTGAGTCAAGATAGACCCCGAGGGTTTTGACTGCAGGCATCACTTTAATGACGTTATTGTCAATGTTGAATGAGGCATAGTTGGGGTCAAGTTTTTTGATAGCCAACGCTGAGCCAGTGATTAGTAGCTCCGTCTTGTCGTCGTTCAGGCAGAGGCCATGGGATGCCATCCAAGCCTGAATGAGGAGATATATCTTATTTACTAAGTCCGTGTCTTCCAAGAAGTTACCCGAAAGGGGGATTAGAATCTGAGTGTCATCTGCGTAATTAGTGTAGACAACACCCAGTCTGTCCAACTTATCAAACAGGGGCTTAGTAAAGATGTTATACATCGTCGGAGAAACACATGATCCTTGGGGAACACCGCATGAAACTTGTATGGGATCAGCGGCTGCTGAGGGTGAGAAGACTCTCATTGTCCGGTTTGCAAGGAAGGATTGTACCCAAGTTATGGCATCACTTGAGAAATGAGCGGCCGAGCTTAGGTGATTGCATAAGACTGCATGATCTACCAAGTCGAAGGCCGCGGATAGGTCAAGGAGGAGTAGCATCGCTGTTTTACCATTGTCCTTCAACTCGTCAATTTGGGTCTTGAGGTCAATCAAGGCTGTTTCAGTGCCATGAAGGGGACGGAAGCCAGATTGCCGTGATCCTAGTAAATTGTTAGTTTCTAAGTAGTCCTGGATTTGGAGGTATGCTACTCTGTCTATGATTTTAAGTAAGAAAGGGACAGTAGTGATGGGTCTGTAGTTAGTTGGTATAGCAGGGTCAAGTGTTTGTTTTTTTAGCAAGGGAAGCACCCAGGATTGTTTGAGGTTGTTCGGTACTAGATTAGACTTAAAAGATGCATTAATGATTTTTGAAATGAAGGGTGCAAGGTCTCGAGCTGCATCTTTTATAATTTGGGCCGGACAGCTGTCACCTTTACAGTTGGAGGGTTTTAGAGATAGTATGATTTTTTCTGTCTCCAATATGGATATCTTTCTGAAGCTAAATAGGTGGGGGGTGTTAGATTGGTTTGGGAGGAGCTGAGGTTGCAATATGGGTTCTGTTGGCAGGAGCAAGGAGGCTTTTTTGTTAGCAATTTTAGATTGGAGCGAGCTAATTTTATCCGCCAGGGCATTTTGTATATTAGTGCACCAGGACTTGTTTTTGGGAATGTTGTCAGGTGGGGTTATGGGTGATTCCATTTCACGGAGGATGGAAAATAGCTCCTTGGTGTCTGATTTGGCTTTAGAGATTCTGTCATTGAAGGTATTTCTTTTAGTGTTTATGATTTCCTTTTTATACTGTTTGGCAAGGGTGGCTAATTTGGTTTTGTTCTCCTCGGTGGGTGAGTGTTGCCAGATAGACTGCAACTTTCTTTTTTGGATTCTAAGGTCTTTCAGGTGTGGCGTGAACCAGTTGTTAAGGTGACAGAGTTGTTTGCTTTTGCGCAGCTTGGTGGGGGCAATCGAGTCAAGTGCCTTGAGCATAGAGCTGTTGTAAGCTTCTACCAGCGACGTAGGGTCTGTAATGTTGTCTAAGTTATTAAGAGTAGGGAGAAGGTAGGGTAGGAGTTGTTCTGATGTGATGTCTTTTTTACTTCTGGTGGGAAGTGGCGGGGCCATGAGTATAGGTTTGGGCCGGATAAGGTCTAGTGAGGCATTGAATACAATTAAGTGGTGGTCAGTCCAGGATTGTGGTATTATGTTGGTAATACTGATGTTACAGTTCCGATCAGCAACCCAGTCTAAGGTCAGTTCCGATCAGCAAAACAGTCTTAGGGGAAGCAGTATTTACTTATATAGGAATCACACACTACGTCCTTCTCCTGTATTTCACAATTTTTAGACCCACCTTAACTGCACAGTGTTGACACTTAAATCAACAGGCAAGGACCAGACTCTTAACTTGATGTTTCTATATCAGTTTCCTTTGTGATATAGAAACATGAAGGTACGAGTCTGAGAAGGAGGTAGTGTGTGATTCCTATATATATTGCTATTTATACCCTATTACATCACATGCCCATCGACAACAAAAAATTCAGGGTTTGACCTGTTGTATATATCTGATGGAGTACTACATTTCCTACTGAGTTCTTCGGACAAGCTCTCTCGCACCTCTCTGGGGTACTTTGTCATTTTATATTCCAACCCAAAAATCCTCACCTGCTTTCGAATATAAACTGAAACAGTCTTACTGCGTAACAGGTTCCTTAACCACATTGTTTTAGCATTTACTGTAATAGACAATAACTATTTTTCTTGACGCTTAAGAGAAGTACATTTTATGACTTCTTGTTGGGTGTAATTGTTTTCTTTTGTTTTTGTCTGTTTTGTTGTAGGTACGTTTTTGTTCTAGTGTTATGTTGCGCTAAATACATTATTTTGCTACTACTGCTATATTTTCGGCACCTTCACTGAAATTCATACAACCATACAAACTGTTAGCGCCCTCCCTCCGGGACGTCAGGAAAGCACTATCCCTGCTCCTGGGGGGGAACCCTACATCGATTGATGATGGCAAGATTCGAGTGACAATGCCACTTCCCAACACTTCATCGATCGTGCAGCCCATCACTGATCTGTTTAGATGGATTAATTCACTAGTAATAGCATTTGAAAAGCGCCTGTGCCTGTAGCAAGCTAGCTAACAATGCAGCCTGTAGCGAACAAGCTAACAATGCAGTCTGTAGCAAGCTAACAATGCAGCCTGTAGCGAGCTAACAATACAGTCTGTAGCTAGCGAGCTAACAATGCAGCCTGTGGCGAGCTAACAATGCAGCCTGTAGCGAACAAGCTAACAATGCAGTCTGTAGCAAGCTAACAATGCAGCCTGTAGCGAGCTAACAATACAGTCTGTAGCGAGCAAGCTAACAATGCAGCCTGTGGCGAGCTAACAATGCCGCCTGTAGCGAGCAAGCTAACAATGCAGCCTGTAGCAAGCTGACAATGCAGCCTGTAGCGAGCGAGCTAACAATGCAGCCTATAGCGAGCTAACAATGCAGCCTGTAGCGAGCGAGCTAACAATGCAGCCTGTTGCAAGCTGACAATGCAGCCTGTAGCGAGCGAGGTAACAATGCAGCCTGTAGCGAGCTAACAGTACATCCAACAGATGAGACATGGCAGAAAGCTCAAAATGCATCAAAAGAATTTGCTCAGCGATGCGGGTACGAGGGTGAAAGTTGGGCATTGGGTGGAATCCCTCTTAAAGACCCAAAACGGCCACATTTGGTCACTGTTATTTGCAAAGGCGTTTTTAAAAAAATGTTTTCACATGGAACCCCCAGCATTTGTTTTTTTACATTTCTCTCCCCTTCTGTTTCTTTTGTAGGGCACTAGTCTACGCGGCTGCTGTCGGCAGTCCTGGCTCTCTCGGCATCTCCCAGGTGGTCATTTTGGTAGCCGCTGTGCGTTTTGCTTCCTGTTCTTGAACTTTGACAACCTTCTCTCTGCAAAGGAAAAAGGATTATCTTTCGTAAATGATATTCATATGATGATAGAGCGTAAAAAAAACGGAGTTTCTTTGATTTTCGCAGTGCGCATTGAAGTGGAATATCAGAAGCCGGGAGGACATTTTAGTTTTGATTAATGCCACTCTCTTACAGGTAAGTGGGTGTCGGTCAAAGTGTCCTTCTTTGGAATAATCAACAGCACGCTTCGGTAGAATGTGAGAAATACACACGGCATCGGTAAGGAGCGTGAGGTGACTGGGTGTGAGCGAGCCAGTTGATGAGTAAGTGAGCGAGGTAAGACCATTAGTGGGTGAGGTAGGACAACTGAGCAGTGACCAAGCCAGTGAGTGGCCAAGGTTGTGGGCCAAAGGGTGAACGAACAGCTGGATAGGGAGTGAATTAGCGTGTGAGCGAGGGAGGGAGAGAATGGAGGGAAGGACCGAGGGAGGCATTGAGGAAGCGAGAGCAATGGGACATCTTCAGGTAACGCCTCCTTCCCATTACACACAATCACCCCCGTCCTTTGTCCTGGAGGTTTTCTAACCCCCTCTGAAGTGTATGTGTTGCCATGGAGATGAAGATGTGAGGAAATCCCTCCTACTTTATATCCTTCTTTTAAAGGGCAGACGCCCCGTTCTGTTTCACGCACATTGCATAGCTCGAATCCATTGCAAAACTTCATACACAGAACACGAAACATTCACAAAGTTCATGCAAAACGGCGCAAGCAAAGACCAATGTGTGTACCCATATTTATTTTCAGCATGCAATGTACGTAAAAGCGATTGAAATGGCGGTCAATGGGGCAAATTTACAACAGGTCCAATGCAAAGGATGCAAAAGAAAATGATACAAATAGGCCATCCTAGCAAAACATACACAATTTGAGGAAAAGACATCAAAATGTGAGATTCTTCCAAGTCCCTTCTCACTCCTGGAAGTCGGCACTCCCTCCATGTCCTCCAAATGTAATACACTATTGAGAAGATCAGGGAAGATCCTGTGCTCAAAGCCCACCGCTGCGCGTTCCGTACTGTCCGGAGGCTTTCGTTTATGATTAAGGCCTGGAGTCAGCTGTGCCTTTGCAGGTTATAAAGTGGGCTCGAGTGCAAGAGAGGAATCAGAGTTTTGAGAGAACTCCTGTCACATTGCACCAGAAGTCATGGACATCGAGTTTGTGTCATGCCGCTGTGCAATGGATCTTCCCCCCAATGCAGGAATTCCTCATTGTGCTATTTTCCATTAGCACCTTGGTGGGGGCGGGGGGTGCCAGCCAATCAGGTTGCTAGGAACAAGGGCTTGAACCACCAGTACAAGCCCGCGTTCCATACTGGTTGATGGCCGGCTCCCCCCGCCACCATCTTTACTCCAGGCTTCGCTCTGGCTTTTAACTTGGGCCGCCAGGCCGCTAACACCCAGGCCGGTGGCCCGTTAACACGCGTTCCTGCGGCTGAAAAGGGTGCTTAACGCCACATTAATTCTAAATGCTGCTCCATACCACCGCCCTCCTTGTGGCTAAGGGGAAATAACTGTATGGGGTTATGACGGGTTTCATCTTCTGCCGATTCCCATTATCATTCTTGAAACGTCTTAGGACCTGATTTACAAAAATGATTTCAATGGGACTTTCCCATTTTAAAACTGTTTTTAAAATAAGCCCTGAATATCGTCTTTTTAAGTGTTCTTTGCCCAGTTCCACAAATGTCAATGTCCTACTCATGCAATGCACCCCTTATCATGTCTTATACACAGATGGTTCGGACATTTCTCTGCTGGTTCTGCATTTGGTCTGTGCGTTGTTCATTGGGTAGATAGAGGTCTGAGCATAGATTGCTGGATTTGGGTTGCCAAACCACAAGTTCCCACAAGAACCAAACTCAGTCACAGCTAGAGGCGAGGCAGATTATTTTAAAACTATCCGGGGCTCTGCTCCTGACCAAGTTCAGTTCTGGAAATGAAACAGGTGCAGGAGAATTGCTAAAAAACATACAGTTTAAAAATCTTTAAGAGGTAAAGAGCTTAGGGCTATTGTATGTGAAATATTGGAAACTTAAAAAAATTAAGTTTGGTACTGGCACAATGTCTACCAAATGCCTTGGCAAAACAGTGCAGAATGAACTTGCCCCATCT
Organism: Ambystoma mexicanum; assembly: GCF_040938575.1. Classification (NCBI taxonomy): domain Eukaryota; kingdom Metazoa; phylum Chordata; class Amphibia; order Caudata; family Ambystomatidae; genus Ambystoma; species Ambystoma mexicanum. Next base: position 1,082,073,711 of record NC_090925.1, read on the forward strand.
GTGTTGCTTCTGGAGCACGGCTTGCAGCAAATAGAGTGTGCTCCTCTCCATATTGTGTAAAGTGTTTGCACTTGTTATACACTAGAGCTGGTTCAATTTTGTCTCTTTCATATGTAATCATATCTGCGGGGGAAGTGATTCTGCCTGGAACATTTTCCCACCTTTCACATTTACCAAGCAGAGCAAAATACATTTTCTCCCTTTTCATAAACAGGAAAAATAGTGGAACATGTTAATGTTGTATGCGCCTGGATCAATTTGTAGCAAAAAGTGATAGCTACATTACCATCAAAGCTAGCAACAAACGTGGTGCAAAATTAGGTTTTGGCTCCATTTTTTATGCACCATTTCAAATGATATCTAATATAACCCCTACAAGACAAGAATAGTAAAAATAAGAAGAGGAATGTATTCACTAGTTACCTATAAAAATAAAACATTAGCAATTGTACCTTATGCATGGAAAATATAGGCTTAAGCAACCTTTGTCTCTCAAGATGTTTTGGACTACAACTCCCATCAGCACTAACCGGCATTTTTTCTGTAGTGAGGGATCACAGGAGTTGAAGTCCAAAACATCTAGCGAGCCAAAGGTTGCAGACACCTGGGCTAAGGCAATAAAATACACTTGATTATATTAGCAATGGTTTATAGCTGGTCAGATCCCTTGTTGCATGTCTGACAGATCTAAAGAACATGTTTGAGTAAACAATTCACAGACGCAAGACATCAAAGACACTGTGGAATGTAAACGCCCAATGGGCATTGCTACATCTTCCAAACCTGGTGGACATTCAATTTGCACCACAGTTCTCAGTCCCTAGTAGCTATTGCATGCCATTCCAGTTTAACCTGGCGCTATGGGACCCGGAACATTTACTCTTCCCTCCTTTCCCTCTTTTCTCTCTTCTGAATCTTCCTCACTTCTCTCGCATGCCCATCCTACTGCTTCCCCCATTGTTCCCATCCGTTCAACTCTTGTTCCCAATGGTCTATCCCCCTCTAACATCCTATCTTACCTCACTCATTAATCTTTCTTTCTCTCCCGCCTCTATCCCTAATCTCTTTAAAGATGCTTTGTTAATTCCTATTTTAAAAAACCCCACACTCAATCCCTCTTCTCCTTCTAACGTCCAACCTACTTTTATTCTTCCCTTTCTTTCTAAACTCTTACAAAGACCTGTTTACTCTCAAATCAGTTCTCAACTGAATCTTCACTCTCTTCATACCACTAACCAGTCTGGTTTTCGTTCTGCTCACTTGATGGAAACTGGTGTTCTTCATGTTTCCATTTCTCTCCTTGGGCCAGGGAAGTTCTCCATGGACCAGTGACGATCAGCTTGAGAGAACACGGTATTCACTACCTTCATTTCAAATCCCTCCTTCCCTTAATCCCACTCAGAACCCTCTGGTTCCCCACACCTCTATGTATCTATGTAGAATAGAGGATTTTATTCATACAGACCGTAGTGGGGTGAGGAAGAGTGAGGCTTACCTAGCTAGAGTAAATACGACCACTGACAGGTGGAAGATCAACCAAGGAGGCAAAAGCCTACCACAGAACCAACTCATGCGGGGCAGTCTGTTGAAGACCGCTTTGGTGATATAAAGTGAGGAAGGACTATGTGCGAGGAGAAGATAGCCCATAAGCAGAGATGGAACAAGCCAGTGAAGCCCAAGCAATCTAGAGACAAGCAGCAGGGTACGTGAGAGAAAATTAACTGATGTGCAGCCGCCGAGGACAGAACACCGAACACAGCAGTGAAGAAGTCCTTCGCTACTCCCAGGACCGACTGGAGACCATGACAGCATTTCCCAAAGGTAGGAAAAGTGTCGGGCAGGTGGTGCGAAGGAGAGGGCACGAAACAAGTTAAACAGATACACACCAATTTCCTGGGAGACAGAAATGGATAATGAACGAACTGTAAAAACTGGAACAAACTTTGTAAAACTTCCTATGTTGAACAGTACCTGGCAGGTGAGTATACCAGGTCTGTTCAGTGGGGCATTGAGTGAAGATGGGATAGAGAACCCACAAAAGTAGCACGCCAGGGTCTGGGACCCATATGAAGAAATAGAGAGGGATAACAGGTGAACTGGAAAAGCTGGAAGGAACTTTGCAAAACTTCATATGTGGAACAGTACCTGGCAGGAGAGTACACCAGCTCTGTTCAGTGAGGCCTTGCGTGAAGCTGGGGTAGAGAGCCCGCAAACACACACCCCAAGGTATAGGATCCAAATGAAGAAGTACAGAGGGATAACGGATGAATTGTAAAAATTGGAATAAATCTTACAAAGTATCCTACATGGAATAGTACCTGGCAGGAGAGTACACCAGGTATGCTCAATTGAACATTGAATGAATCAGGGGTAGAAAACCCACATCAGCAACACACCAGGGTCTGGGACCCAAATGAAGTTGGGAGAGGCCCAACATAGCCAAACAAACAGGTCAAGGACACATAAGATACACACAGTCATGGGGTTGGGACCCATAGCCAGTTGGGGAGAGCCTGAGAGAATATAAAGGGGTCTGGGACTGGCACAGAGAAAACAGAATTTGAAGAATAAGTCTGGGAGACCCTGATATATCCCAGAGGGATCTTGGACTCATGTGAGAAAGAAAGAGAGGTGCAAAAAGCTGAACAAAGGGGTTGCGGACCCATTACCAGAGGAAGAGACCCTTATTCGAACTACAAGTTCTAGAGTCAAGCCTGGCAGAATTGTGTACCAGACTGGACGCTGCAAGTTTAAGTTGGAGAAAGAAACAAGGGGAAGGTTCTTTCCCACATGATACAAGGAAATTCTATTTTTGTGATAAGAAGGGCTACAGTTAATCTTGCACGAGAGTGAACCAGAGTTAACATTTCATTTGTGAACTGAAGAAAAGAGCAAGGGGAAAGAAACTCCCTTGCTACTTTGAAATTGTCTTTAAAGAATCAGGCACTGCATATTTTTAATCAAGAACTGAACACTATATCCAGAAAGAGAGAAGTCTCCTTTTGGGTCAAGAAGACAGACTTAGTTTAGTGTAAGGGACGGAAATAGGTTTGGACACGGGAAGGTGGACACCTTTTGTTACAAGACATCCTGACTGAGCCCTACCCTTCTCCCTGGTCTTCCTTCCTCTTACCTCACTCCTCTACATTCAGTGTTTAACTCTACTATCTGACTTCCCTTTCAGCTTTCTCCTCACTCCCCCCTTTCTCCATCTCTTCTTTCTATCTTTCTATCTCCGTGCTTCCTTTTCACTCTAGGCTCCTGTTCCATTTTCTTTGAATTATATTTAAATGTTATCATGGCCTTAGCTCAGCCTTCCTTCTTTCTTCTCACAGTCTCTGAGCTCTCAACATCTTCATCTTCTTGCTGTCCCTAGACCTGCCTGTGCTCCCTCCCGCTTTCGCTCTGTCTCCCTTCTTGATCTCAGTGCTTGGAATTCTGTCCCTCCTGACATTCGATCTTATCCATCTCTTCATATTTTTCAAAGTTGTATCTGCTTAAATGTCATATGTTGTTATTATCTTGCCATTTCTTATGTACTGCTTTTTTAATTCCTGTACCGTGCTTTACCGAACGTGATTTATCAGTACCAATAAAATTAAATGAGCAAATAACAATATGGGGACAAGTTGATGAATGTGTATAATGGCTTTTTTGTTGTTTCAAGCATGCCAGATAATACGTATCTAAAAAGATTATCTTAGACACTTAATTGAGTGACCTTAGAACATATGCATATATATCACTGAAACAAACTTTAGTTAAAGTGCAGTTAAATTGATCAGATTTTACTGCAACAAAACCCTTGAAATTCAGCAGATGTGGGAAGTCATGACCAGTTCAACTCAGCGCGCTCCCGTCGATGTCCCCTATAATGCTATTTTGTATGTCATTGTGAATCCCTTCGCTTATACTATGTATGTGCTCATGGGCTTTGCTTCCCACATCCACTGAATTTCAAGGGTTTTGTAGTGTTACGTCTGGTCAACTTAACTCAAGTTATTTCAGTGAATTTCAAGGGTTTTGTTTTACCATAGTTCTTTTACAGGACTCTAGCCATGGCCTTCAGCCATGTCCATTGTCTATGTTCCCCCAATATGTTATTTTTACACACACAAAGTGATCACGGCCTTGGCCACTATACATGTCTTTTGGCCAACTGGCCAGGGCCTTTGGCTCTGGCCAGTGAGTACAGCCTTTGGCCATGCCCACTGTATATTTTAAAATACTACAGGGTCACTAACCATGGCCTTTGGCCATGTCCACTGCACATGTTCCCCCAATATGTTTCTGTTGGACCCACTAGGTAGCCACGGCCAAAGGCCACGGCCACTACACATGCTGTGCCACTATACACTATTCACACCATTCTTAACTTTGTCATTTTTTGACAAATTGTTCCAAACATTTCCAGTTTGGGACAGGCCCTTGAAAATCCCTTAGTTTAGGAAATACCATCCAAATCCATTCAGCAAGTTAAACGCTACTAGCCTCTCTCAGCCTCTCTGCTGCAAGACACCAAGACCAATATAAAGGTTTCAAGGCAGAGCGGGCAACCCGTTCTCTGTTGAACATTTTAAAAACGACTGGATGGATTTACACCAAACCAGTCAAGGAAATTAAGGCAATGCTTTGTGCTCAAATTATTTCTTAGTTGGTCTAAATCTGCCAAGTGGTTATGATGCTAGAGCTGTTAAAAAAAACGGCCAGTTTCTGTATGGGAAATTAATCTAAGTAGGCTGAAAACTGTTTTTATATTTTCTTAATAACATTTTCATTTTCTAACGAACCATTCCCAAAATGTTCAGTTTAGTTAGGCTCTTGATAAACTGTTTGTTTGGAAAATGTCATTCAAATCCATCCAGCAAGTCAAATGTTATTAGCCTTGCTCAACCTCTAAGCTTTAAGAAGCACAAAGGGCAATATAAAGGTTTTAAGGAGCAGTGCGCACCCCATTCTCTGTCAAATATTTTTAAAACTACTGGATGGATTTACCCCAAACCAATTAGTCAACACCTTTTCTCTATGGGAAATTAAATGGGTTGAACAGTGTGAAACTGTAGTGTTTTGTTTTCTTAAAAACTTTTTTATTTTGTAATGTAGTGTTCCTAGGATTTTCAGTTTAGGGGCAGAAGGTGTGGTCTGGGTGAGGGGGAGGGGGGTTTGACAATCTGTTTTGTAAGTTTCATCCAAATACATTCAGCAAGTCAAACGTTATTAGCACAATAGAATTTTGAGGAATAATGGCTGCTTTTTCATTTTTGAAAATCCTGTCAGCCTCTCTGCTGCAAAGCACCATGGAAGATATCACTATAATTTTGCGAGAAGAGGACACCCTGCTTTTCCATCAAACATTAAAAAAACTACTGGAGGCAATAATCCCAGACACGGCCGGAAATCGAGTCAATGCTTTGTGCCCAAGTTGTTTCGTACCTGTTCCAATTCTGTCCAGTGGTTTTCACTGTACACTCGAAAAAATATTGGGCTTTTTCCTCTATGGAAAAATGAATGGAGACTAGGCCGAAACTGTGTTTTTTTGTTTTCTTAATAACTTTGTTTAACCGATATTTTTCTAAATGTCCAGTCTGCGGGGCTACGGGCATGTAAGTACAACTTTGTTTGCAATATTCAAGTCAAACACTATAATATCATAGGGCTGCAGTCGCTACCTATATTTACAGTGAAACTATTGTACATGGACGTTTCACAAAATTCTATTGCTAATAACTTTTGACTCGCTGGGCGGATTTGGATGACAGTTGCTGAAAAATAGTTTATCTCAGCCGCCCTCTTCCCCGCAAACTAGAAAATAAAATAAATCTATTTTTGGCCTAGTCTCATTCATTTTCCCATAGAAAAAAGTGCAATTTGTGGGAAGCCGTGGCGCAAAAAACCACGGAACGGATTTGGATCAAAAAAGAAATTATTTGGGCATGAACCGACTTAATTTCCTACACTGGTTCGGGGGATATCCGGCCAGCAGTTTTTAAAATATTTGACAGAGAAGGGGGTGCTCTCTGCTCCCAAAAACTTTATATATCTCACATGGTGCTCAAAAAGCTATTTAGAGGCGGAAAAGGGATAAAATGGCATCAGGCTAGAGGTGGGGAGGAGCAAAGAGGACACATGTGAAGCTGGGGGTGTTGGGGGAGTTGGCGTGGTCAGGGGAGCAAGTTACAGTTTGAAAATGTTTGTCTTTGGGGAATACCAAAGGATTCTCGCGAGATAAAAGTTCTTGCGAATGTCCCACAGCAATAATGCGAGACGTGCTTGGAAAAGTAACTGCGTCACATGGGGAACTTTTACACCTGCATTGATTACATCTACTAGGCAAGGGGGCTAGTGGGCCCCAAATAATCTAATTGGTGCAAGATGCACTGTGGCCATGGGCGAATGCCATGGCTAGTGTGAGCCAAAGAAACCTATTGGTGCAACATGTACAGTGGCCAAGGCTGAAGGCCATGTCTAGTGTGCCTAAAAAAAACTATTGGTGCAATATGTACCATGGCCATTGGCCATGGCCGAATGCCATGGCCAGTGGGCCCCAAAGAAACTATAGTTTAACAAAACCCTTGAAATTCAGTGAAAATACTTTAGTTAAGAGATAATTAAGGTGATCAGGTTTAATGTGAAAAATACATGGCAAAACTTTTGAAATTCAGTGGGAAAACCTTGGTTAAGAGAAAGTTAAGGTGATCAAATTTGACTCAAGAAAACTCCTGAAATTCAGCACTCGCATCTCAAGCAAGTCCACCTATGTGGCCCCTGTTGCTCAGCGTAGGACAATAATGATTACATCACTGAAGACATCACTAATTACATTATACATGACATCGCTGATGACATCACTGATGGAGTCACTAATGACATCATACATGACATCACTGATATCACAGGTTTGATTAGTTACCTTTTGAAAAATGACAACTCTTGTTTTGTTAGATAACATATATGTACATACTTCATACTTACACAGTACATTGTATTCTGCCCTTCTTTCTTTAAATGTAGTGTACGGTCCACAACTGACGAATAGCATATCAGCATTGATGTACTTTGGAAGGAAATCTGTTCTGTTTGAATAAAAAGTCATACTTTATTTTCAAAATGAATGATTAATCTCATCAGTGATGTCATGTATGATGTAATTAGTGACACCATCAGTTATGTCCTCAGTGATGTCATGTATGATATAATTTGCGATGTTGTCAGTGACCTCATCACTGATGTCATCTGTGATGTCATCTTTATGGTTATACATTGTGCAATATAGGGGTGTTGTTGCATTACATCTGATCATTTTAACTCTCTGAGGAACTCCCTAGGGCATCCACCATAATGGCATATGCAAGACTATGCTAAATGTTCATTCCTTTTCTCCTCATAGCTCTAGGTAACTCTCCGCATTTTAACACGTGGCCTAGCATGTTCTGTCATTTTCTCCATGAAGTGGAACTGGCTGCATTTTTGCAGAAAACATCCTTCGCCATTCAGCTCTCTCTACCCATCTGTTTTTATGATGGCTGCATTCCTGATCACTTAATGCTCACACCAGCAACAGGAGACAGGGCCCTACCTGATCGCCACCTACACCCCTCACAAGTATGGCAGGAAACATCTGTACCATTCCACGTGCAGTTTATATTTTGCTCTTTCACTTCAATACAGCTCAAAACTGAGGTAAGGTATTTTCTGTTTACTGTCCTCCATAATATCTCTGTTTATTTTTAATGCAGTGTTTGGATACATGCGGATGGCTGGACTGTGGAGAAGGGCTGACTCTCTATCTAGGACCACAGAGACCATTTTCTGGATAAAGTACCAATTCTGCCATATATTTGTTATGTATTTATAGATTCATTGAAAAGACTTTAGTCAAGGAACAGTTAAGGTGATCAGATTTAACACGCTCTGAAACACTTGTGTACGAGCGCGATAGAAATAAAATATCAATCAATCAAAAACACAACAAAATCCTTGAAATTCAGCGGATGTGGGAAGTGCTGATCATCTTAACTCGGCGACACCCCGTTGCTGGCCCCTAGTATCTAATGATGTGATATTTATATAGCGCTCATGCCTTAGCGCTCTACATAGAACACATATACATACAATATAATCCAACCAGTTTTTGTACTCGTTTATTGACCTCGGAAGGATGAAAGGCTGAGTTGGCCTTGCAGGGATTCGAACCTGCGACCTAGAGTTCACACACAGATCCCAGCACCAAGTGCTCCACCCACTGAGCTATGCTATCTTGCCAGCCTCTAATTTTGTTTTTCATGGGGAATCCCATTTGTTGTATATGTGCTCATGGGCTTGGCAACAGGGGAGATGCAGAGTTACGATGATCATCACTTCCCACATCCGCTGAATTTCAAGGGTTTTGTTGCATTAAATCTTAACTGTCCCTTAACTAACGTTTTATCCATGAATTACACTGGTTTTGTTATACCATAGTTTATTCAAGGGCCATTGTACATGTTGCACCAATTTCTTTAGGGCCCACTAGCCATGGCCTTCAGCTGTGGCCACGGTACATGTTCCACCTATAGGTTTTCTTGGGCCTCACTAGTCTTGGTCTTTGGCCAAGTCCATTGAGCACAGCCACTCTGTATATTTGAATACACTAGTTTTCTTTCAAGCCCACTCATAATGGCGTGCGCCCATGGCCAGTGGTCAAAGCTTTTGGCCGCGGTTACTGCACATGTTGCACCAATAGGTTTCTTTGGGGCTCACTGTGTCACTGGCACAAAGACCCATTTCACCCTGCCTAATATATGTGATCACAACAGAGGTCCCCCCTTTTCTTTTTTTCTCAGTTTGCATTCCCCTGATAATTACCGCGGTAATCTTGTGCCAATTACTGCGATAAAGCTAAAAAATGAAAAAGTCCTCATAGGTGCTCCCCATGTGCCTCCTACCTTTTCTCTAGGTCCCCATCAACCACCTCGATTTATTTTTACCTCCCTGGTCCACTCCGATTACTCCCCTTCTATCTTTGCTTCGTGTGACGCATTTCCGTTTCCAAGCACGTCTTCCATTATTACCACAGTAAACTCGTGAGATTCCCCTGAAATTTCCCCAATAATTCGAAAGCATACAAACTGTAAGTGGCTCCCCAGACCACCCCCAAATTCACATTCTTTCTTCTTTCCCCCTCTCCACCTCTAGCCTGATGCGATTTCTTCTTTTTTCCTCATTTAAATCGCTTTTTTTGCACTTTTCGTTTTTCCATTCCCTCGAGATTACCGCAGAAATCGATTGCAAAGAGCAAAAAAAAAATGACGCCTTTTCATATGACACGAACTATACGAAGCACAACAGACACTGTGCATGCAGAACTGTGGCGGTATCTACTTAGCAACAGATGTATGCAAAACATGGCAGAATATGCAGGGAGAGAGACACCCAATACATGACATTGCAAATCACTGTTATACAGCGCCCTCCGATGGTGAGGACCTTGTTTTATTTGGCCATGCAATAGTGGTTCGAGGGCAGCCCACAGCAGAACTCCCCAGCAGTCTGGCCAGAGACATCTGCACCATTGTTGCTACCCTACACCCACACCACCTGCTCCTCCACCTTCTCCTCCTCCTGGCGGGGAGGCTACCAGGACATTCAGTTCTCCTTTGGTCCACAATGACATTGCCAGAGGGACCCTGCCGTACTGTCTGCTGCTTTACTACCTCTGGACGACTTGACACTGCTGCCCAGCGCTACACCCTGAAAGCTGCTGGATTTCTGAACGTGGATGTCTCCAAGGACATTGTCAAAGCTGTTGGCATATCTGGCACCACTATCCCACACCGGTATCACCTGGATTATCTGTTTCCATTGGTCCCATCACTGAACACCATGCCTTTCTGTTAACCTCTTGCTCACCTACTAATAGGTTAGGTATTGATCTGCTATGCAAGATGCATTATATGCCATATATTGTTTTCCTGGTGGTACTTATCCAGAGATTCCACAATGTAGGCTAGATGAAAGTTGTTTTTTTCTTCAACAGTCCGCTCACGAAGAGCCTCCTACAGAGCCTTCTTCACTACTCACACCCGCACAAGCTACACGGGTACAGCACATGCCAACAAGGTAGGACACATTTTCTCTGCCTAACCTGTTTGCATCACTCTCAATTCAGGGGTGTTTCTCCCATATGTGCCCCAATACCAAATATCGTCTCAGAGGGGGGTATCAAGCATGTAATCTCTCCCCTCTTTTCACAGACTAGTCCTGCCTCTCTTTCGTTTGTCCCTGGTCCAGATGCCTATCTTGTTTCTGAGTTTTCATACTCTCCCTCGCCTCCCATTCTCATATTCATTTTTATGCTGTTTCCAAACTCTCACCCCACTCCACACTCACATTTCTCTTATTTCTCTCAATTTCCAGACTCACTCACTTCTATTATTCTTCCTCGTCCTACGTGCCCGGAACACCTTACGACCTCTGTGTCTCTTATTCCTGTTTCTCCTCAATGATTTTGACTTTTGACTCCATCTGTCTGTTCTCCTCCCCAATGATTATGCCCCTCTCGCTTGGTCCAGGCCAATTGTCCACTGTGTTCTTGTGTTCCTGACGTTCCTCTGTCTCCAGGAACTCTCCCTCACACTGTTTCTCAGAGTTTTGCTTCTTGTCTCTGTCTCTTAATTCTGGCCTTTCCTCTAGCTCTCTTATTTCTGATTATCATGCCTTCTGTCAGCAGGTAATATCCCCCTCCCCCCTGTTTTGGGTCTTTATTCTTCTGTACTATGCCTGCTTCTCTTACTTGTTTAGTTTTCTTGTGTGATCAGTTGTAGTAATTTGTTTCTATCAGGATCTCCTCCGTTAGTTTGCTGCTCATTTCCTACAAACCTCCATACCCTTTTATTCCATCCCACCCATCCTCTGGCTGCTGACCTCTACGTGGCTCTGTAGGCCAGAGGCCTGCGACCTGCAGCTTTCCATATGTGTTGTACTATGACTTCCATGATACCACGCTAATTTTCCACTTGCATCGGGCCTCTGCCTTCTTCTCTGTCCTCATCCCCATACATGGACTTTATTGACTACCCATCTCTCTTCTCACAGATTCTGCAGGAGGACCTCCAGGATATCATCTTCCCAGGGGAAGGGGAGGTTCCACTATGATCCAATATATGGAAGACCTTCTGTTAGCATCACATCACCTTCCTTTCATGTCTCCCTCACCGAAGGGCTCCTCACTGCTATGGCTGCAAAAGGTCACAAAGTATACAAAGCTCCATTGCAGCCCTGCCTATTTACAGTGCGCAACCTAGAACATGGTATTTCCCTAGGTGCTAGGTGCCTTGCTCTCTTTCATGTGTCCTGCATCTTATATTGTCCCATGCCCGTCACTAAAAGGCGACTCCGCTCCTTTTTTAGGAATGAGCCATTTTTGTCACCCCTGGAGCCTTGATTATGCCTACAGGGTTGCACCTATGCAGGAGATGTTACGTGACTACACGCCTGACTAGCTCACATGGTCTCCTGATACTTCCATAGCCTTTGCCAATATCAAGATTGCCCCCTACATTGCTACCACCCTGGGCCTTCCTGACTACTCTAAATAATTCACCCATTTCTATGATGGGAAAAAGGGTATGCCTTAAGCGTACACACATAGAAGTACGGGGACCTACAACACATTGTAGCCAATATTAGCTCACAGTTAGACCCTGCAGCCTCTGCCTTTCCAAAATGTCTCAGATCAGTAGCTGCTGCTGCCCTTCTTCTTACAAAAGCTGGCACCTTTGCCCTAACATGGGCTTGCACGATCACCACACAACGCACAGACACTATATACACTGATTCACGTTACGCTTTTGGTATATCACACCAATCCGGGACTCTCAGGAAACAGAGAGATTACCTAACTACACAAGGTACTACCATTCTCAATGCACACTAGGTTGAAGACCCACTTATTGCAATTGTGCTACACACTGAGTTTCCCATTATGAAGTGTAAGGCCCACATTCGACTTTCTGCCAGCACCCTCTATGGCCCTCACGCTCCTGTTGATGTGCCACTGTTATTCCTATGATTTGGGGCCCCATAGCATCTCTTTCCATCCTGGCCTTACAGTTACATAAACTGTGACAGAGGTCTCTCCCACCACGAGAAACCCATGATAAGGCCAGTTACTGTGCCACCTTCCCCTGAACTCATACTTACAACTGAATGATGATCTTGTTGTGTCGAATGGTCATTGTTAGTTCTCACTTCCAGCAAATGTAAGAGGCTCACAATTCAAGCCATCTTTTATAAACATAGAAATATTTTAAAAAGATGGCTTGAAAAGTACGCAATCCATAAGGTACGCACACAAATATATAAATGTGATATATGTGTGTGCCCACCTTACTATGATTTGTGTACTTTTCAAGCCATCTTGAAGTACACAAACCATAGTAAGGCATGCTAACACATATATAAATGTAAGCATTTATATATTTATGTGCATACCTTACTATGGTTTGTGGACTTTTTAAGCTATCTTTTATAAACATAGAAATATGTTACATATTTCTGTGTTTATAAAAGATTGCTTGCATATTACACAAGAAAGGAACAGGAAGGTGGTCACACGGGTAAGTACAAATTATGTAAAGCACAATTGATTCAAAGTGTGGAGAAGGAGAAGGCTCAGACAGATGAACAAATTCTAAACCTCATATTTTAATATTTATCGAAATTGACATAATAGCATAAAACACATTTAATATCACACCATAACTTCATAAAATACATCTAAATATATAACACTAAGGACAGATTATCCAAAATTGTCAAAGCACAGATCTAAAAATGAGATTAACCTAACATATATTGGCAGATATGTTAGAAATTCATCTATGAATCATGGGCCATATATGATGGTCATTTCTGAAAGTGCTGACTCCATTTAAGTCTTAACGAGTGATGGTGACCCTGCCATGAAGCCCACCTCAGTGTGCCCCCAACTACAATCAGACCTCTGTCAAAGTATATTGCACTCTAGAACTAACAAACGTCAGAATGCCCTCTAGTTTCTTTGATGCGCTCAGACCCACCCCATGATCAATGTTATCCTACTTGCCAAGACCCCTAAGCCCAGTACTCCATATAAGTCTTAATGAGTGATGGTGTAATCGTACATATACAATTTATAGGTTTGTGATGATTTGCTCAAAGGAGCTGTAGCGACTATTATTTAGTGCAATGACAGTATCTCATGTTAGCTTAGTTAGTGGCCACCGTGCTTCACAGCGACCTGACCCTCACCCTGCCTGGACACTGGCAGCTGGACCACGTGATGCTCACCCTCACGCCACTGGAGCGACCAATCCAGATGGAGCAGTACCCATAGCCATATATGTGTCAACGTTATTTACCCGATCCCAAGCATTTGTAGTCCCATATAGTATGATGTCAGTGATGACGCCTTTTCTCTTTATAAGCTAATATCTTTGTATTGTTTGCCAGAGCGCTCTCGGGCAGCAGAGTTCTCTGGATGCCAATTTTACATAAAGACAACTAACTCTCGCAGCCTGCTCTCTTAGTCTCATTCTCCGTTGGGGTGTCTCTTATTTCTTTGCATTGCACGTTTAAGACAGTTTGGATATATTTTCACACTCTGGCATGCATTTTGGTTAAGCCAACTGGGGTATGTTGTGGGGGAACTGGTACATATTGGCAGAAACCAGCATGGACATATTTTCTAATAGTACCATGACTGGCATTATGTGCTAAGAAAAAAAGAGTATGTTCTTATAGGCAATACTAGCATATATTGGTGTAGCCAATATGGAAATGTATTGGCAAAGCCAGCGTGAAAATGTTTTTATACTTCCAAATATTGTGGGCAAAGGCATCATGAATATACGTTGGAGAAATGCTCCTGTGCACATTGGTAACTGGCATTATTGGATTTGTTTCATGAGTTACCCTACAAAGCCAAGTGCAAATTGTTTGCCTTTCCAGCCAATTTTAGAAAAAAGTGTGCTGTAAAATGCACACCATTTTAACCCATTATTATTTTTTTTTAAATGCATGGTGTGAGAACTCCCCCCTGCCACCTCCTTAATAGGTTTGGGCTCCCTCGCTACGCTCGGTCACTAAGACATATTTGGGGGAAATAGTTACGTTCCTCCACTTAATACCTTCACCCGTCACTGCTGTTTCTTACTGTGGCATTGTATATTTTTCTGGGCATCTGTGATAAAATAGCCATGATAATTGTTACTGCTTTGACTGGCATTTCGGTGCAACAAGATTAAGTGTGTATTAATGTGACATGGTATGTTTTACTGTAATATGTTTATTACGTGTCTATACTAGTCTACATTGTGCAGCCAGTTGAACATGATTTCTCTGCGGCATGGCATTTTTAATAGCAACGCATTACATTAATTAAAGCATTAATGTTCTTGTGCACTGTTGGTGACTTGCATGTATTGGATTTTTGGACTGGTGTAACCCTACAAAACAATTGCAAACCCTCTTTTTTTTGCCAATCTTTCTCAGAAAGTGTGCTGTATAATGCATTAAAACATATGACTGCATTGTGCTCAATTATGTTGCAAACATTGGTACAGTCATTGTTTCTTTTCTAGAAGGTTCACCCTGTACCAAATGGTCATAAAAAAGTATTTAGCTGAGGTAATGTGAGCCCACTAGTGCCACAATTTACCTTATACAGTCAAAGGCAGCGCCTCAGGTGGTCAATTAAAAGAATTACACTTCCTTTGGGAACAATGTGGGCGGGGGGAAGCAGATCATGCACTTTGCTACTGGAAGCTGGTCATAGAGAGATTGGAATGTCTCTCTGACAGTTGTCGTGTTCTGGTCCATTAGTGTGTGGTTGCAATGGACCCTGCCCATCTGTGAGGCAGATGTCCGGGGTTCATCGTGTAGGCTAACTACATTACAGTCCATTGTGTAAGTATCCATAGGGTGTAGTGTGGTCAGTATGTTAATGCAACATAGCAAGTAAACATTTTTACATTTCAGGTGCAGACATTAGAAAATAACATGTATGTGTTACTTATGTTAAGACAGAGAATGTGATTTATTTCGAAAGCGCACATTGTCTTTTCATTTTTGAAAGACGTTTGTCATATTTTCAAAACTTGAAATGTAGTAAGCAATGTATGATGATCCAAAGTGTTATTTCTTAATGGGAGCCATTTTGTAGTGTAGCCACCACTTTTGATGGTGACCCATAGAAGCATATCACTTGCTGAAGCTTATTGAATGTTCCACTGACCAACACGTAATAGAAAATACCTGAAATGGTTTTCGGACAGTAATTAAGCCACCAAGCTGTATGTGACATATAGGTGTCCTAACTAAGGCCACCGGCTAAAATCCCAGAACAATGGAACATTTCAGCTAGGTAGAGCCAGGCATTAGGAGGATAGAAATGTGAACGTAGCAGCTCTGAGTGCAATTAAAAATATGAGTTTATTATAAATTCTATGCTTCACAAGAGAATGAGACGAAAGTCACACCATTTACTCTCCCCCTGATAATGGACTTGTGAAGTAGGACGTGACTGGTTACAGGTAAATGGGGTACACCTTGGGATTTGTTTGTGCTATGTCAGAGGCCAAGAAGAGGGACACAATCCCAATTATTAGCAAATAAGATTCAACCTGTAGTTTTTGGGAGGGGAATAGAGGCCTCATGAGCCATTGTTTTGTGTTACATCGATACATGATAAATCATGTCACGGCATCCTGCTGAGTCAGTGTCCTGGTTCTGGTGTCATATGAATTTGGTTGGGTGGACCGTTGTGTGGTTCACCCCTGCAGAAAGAAAGATTGCCAAGCCTTTCCAGTGGGGGGTAGTAGATGAGATGGCGTCCCACCAGCCTAAGGGAAACCTCTGCTAGTGAACAGGGTCCTAAATCGTTTCTCCAGGAGGGCGTCAAGGTCACACAGAGCAACGACCAGTCACAAATTGCTTTGCATTGTATTTGTTTTTGTAAAATGGAAATTATGCAAACAGGAATGATTTCTTTTGTTTTTTTGAGGGTTGGTGAAATGAACCTGAAGGTGTGTCTCGTTGGATGATCTCATTTCTTACTCAACTGCAGGCAAGTACAATAAGAGAAAACGGAAGGTGTCCTGTTTGCTTTGCAGAGTATTTGGAGAATTTGTTTTTGTGCGGGGTCTTCATTAAGAGTCCCTCGCAGAGCTAGCTAGTATTCAAGCCTCATTTTCAGGAAGTGCACAGACTGTCTGGCGTGAGCCATAATATCATCAAAATTGTTCAGTCACTTCCAGACCAAGGTATCTCGATGTGAGCAGCAACTGCGGGTGTGTTTTTTAGGGAAGAACGGGCTCTGCTTTGTGCTGGAAAACAACAACGATCCTTTACGAATTCCTTTTGGTGTGGACGCATCATTTTCAGTATTAAAAATGTGTTTTTGATTGAACAGACAACAAGCTAATCAACGCTTCTACCTGTGTATAGATCGATGTATTTTCCGGGTTCTGAAGTTCACAAGCAACTCTTGTCTGGAAAAGACCAATTATATCTATATCTTCATGTCTTCCTCATACATAAGTTGGTGATGTCGAGAGCATAAAAGACAAATAACATAACATACCTAGGGACTTCTCTATGATGATGTCCAAGAGCAGCTTTTATGTAATTTGCCAATGCAGTGAGAAGTCTAGTTGGACCCACATCCAGTAGGGCAAGTTTACTGGAGTGCTCAAATGGTTTGGCCATGGAGCCATTAAGTGTTGTCCAATTAAAATAACAGTATTTATTATAAAGAGATGACAGCATGGTGAGTGGTCACTTGCAGGGCTGCAGATGAAGAGACATTAATTAACCCAGATTGTACATCAGGAAATTGGCGGAGTTTGGAATATAAATGCACTGCTGTACCAAAGTATTGGACATGTATTTAATGCAATAAGCCATGGAAGTAAGAGGAAAGGTCTCAATCAGCAAGCGGCAGTGTTGGCATTTTAATTTTAATGGGACGTGCAGATAGAAAAAACACTTAATTGAGAAACTGAGAGTCTCCTAAAAGAAATTAATGATTAGACATATATAAACAAAGATAGGTTGGAGACGTTGGAACAAGCACTAAGGGAGCGCACTGGTTTTTAAACGAAATGTTAGCAATGACGCAGCCCCAAGGGAGGCAGGATGACTGGATTTCTATCAAATCACAGCTACCTTTCAGCAATAAAGATTTATTGTCTAATCCAACATGTGAAACCCAGATTGAGCAAATAAACAAAGCATCTACTCACAGGGCCTCAGGTTTGGAAACCCATGTGAAAAAAATTCAGCCCTGATTTAAGCAAAAAACAAATTATTTTTCTTTTTTGATCTTTAGGAGTGAGGAAAGGGTCTGTGCACCCATCCAAATTCTAAAGCGTACAAAGTTAAACCCCTCGGTGACAAAGGCACAGAAGCTACCATCATCCAGAGGATTATTCCACAACAGTAATCAAAACTGAAAAAACAACCACAAGCTGCTTCCTCGACCTGTTACTAAGCATAACAATGAAACTGCAGTGCAAGTGACTGCTTGAGGTGTTGCCATCACATTTGGATAAGATGAACAACGTGCCCCGTCCCCAACCCGAGACCAATTACATGTAAAAAGGTGGCACATCACTTTCATGCACCCGTTGCATGCTACGTCGCAGTCAACACCAAAACACTGTTGTGGTGTGCCTCCAGGATAGACAGACATCACTATTATTCCAATAAGCGAACCAGAGAAAATAATTGAAACCATTGAACCAAACCATAGCAAATGTAGGTGAGTGAAGAGACGCTGAGATTGTTCTCACATGAGGAGACAGAAGAAGACACAAAATCAGCTGGGGAAACCAAAGGCCTGACACCTGCATGTCCTGAAATAGAGGAAATATCAGGTCGGACTAACTAGAATAACTAGAACTGGAGCTAACTAGAATAACTAGAACTGGGACTAACTAGAATAGCTAGAACTGGGGCCAACTAGAATAACTAGAACTGGAGCTAACTAGAATAACTAGAACTGGAACTAACTAGAATAACTAGAACTGGGGCTAACTAGAATAGCTAGAACTGGGACTAACTAGAATAGCTAGAACTGGAGCTAACTAGAATAACTAGAACTGGAACTGACTAGAATAACTAGAACTGGGACTAACTAGAATAGCTAGAACTGGGAAGAGATTCAGGATGCACCTACATTAACACAAGCTTAAATAATAATAATAATAATTTGGCATTTATATAGCGCTGCAAACCCTCAGGTATATGAGCGCTGCTTTTTTATTACCCACGGTGCTCATTTATCGACTCGGAAGGATGAAAGGTTGAGTTTGGCCCCGCCGGGATTCGAACCTGCGTTAGCAGACTCTGCACCGATGTCAAAGCGAGCGCTCTACTCGCTGTGCCACTTGACCGGCTAGTGGCACAGCGTGCGGTGTGCTGCCACAAGCTGTGTGAAGCTCAACCAAGAGGCAGCAGGGGGAGGATCCCCTTGCCACCCCACCTTGCAACCTGTGGGGGGGCAGGGAATCGCCACATGTTGACATTACGCAATGCTGTTCCTTTAAGGAAACAGAACTTATAATGTGAAGGCTTCATACAGTCTTCTCTGCAGTAAGAAATATCTCTAGACCCCTATAATACTAGTTCTACTATTTTACCAACACTTAGATTGGGTAAAGTTATATTACAGGCAGCTTCATATCAGGAATACAGAAAATGTGAGCAGGAGATGCCTCCCGCCTGCTTGCATAACTCATGGATACCATGGGTGTAGAGAGAGCAGCTTGTAGTGGAAGCGGGAGAGCCATGGGAGGTTTTGAGGCTGCAGCAGGATCATGCACAAGCTCTTCACTTAACGCACAAGAGCTGGTCATATGGAAAACAAAGATGGCAGTCCAGGTTATTACTGTGGTCTGCTGGCCCATGAAAGGATGCCCCGAACCATAACCCTAAGCTAAGAAACCTCTAGTCTTAAGCAAATTTAACAAATCCAGAACACTTACAGTGAAGCATACATGGGAAACACATAGAGAGATTGCAGCTCCAACTACCGGTTTAGACGACATAGGAAATAATCAGCTTAGAGATGTCTGACTGGGTTTTTTGGAATATGAGTCAGAGCCAGAGGAGTTAGGGGAAAGGTTAGGGCAGCAAGACCAGGAGGCAGGGGTCCTCAGAAGGATGGTAGAAGGAGGTGGGAGCAAGGTGTCAAGAGGAAGGAGAAGAAGGGGATACTTAAGATATGGGGATTGGCTGAAAGTGTCAGGAGGAGAGGGGTAAAAGTGAAACTTTGTGGAGGTTGGAGGAGAGGAGGCAAGAGTAAACATCAGAACCAAGTTGGGGGAATATTGGGAGATGGTTGGAGAAGGTGAATATATGAAGAACGTTGTAATAGAAGGAGAGAAGAGTGAGGGAAGAAGAAAGAAGAGGAGGGAGCAGAAGAGTGAGGAGGGACATCTGATATTGGAAGAGATATACTTAGGAGTAAGGAAAGATGGAAGGCAAAACTGCTAGAAAACAATGGGGAGCGAGTCAACCCCTATAACCAAGCAGAGAGAAGATTGGGTGGAGGAAAAGGTATGTGGTGGGAATCAAGAAAGTGCAGAAGAAGGCAGTGACTTGTGGTCTGATGAGTTACCAAATTGCCCCTCTTTTGCCTCAATCAACCCACCAAAAGCCAGCACTCCCATCCCCTTCCACATGAGCTTTCTTATTTAATAATTTAAGATGTGGCCGCTGTGACAAGAGCCAGTGAATGTCATTGAATGAATCTAGGTTCTCCTAACGTAGGCTATTCCAATCCCCCCTGAGCATGCATGCTTCTCAATTTATGAAATTAGACTCTGCTAACATAAACGCGCTTGAAACACTTGTGTATAGGCGCGTTATAAATGTCATATCATATCAAACCTCTCTAGCCCATCCCAAGGCTCCACTGAATACTGAAGCCTTCAATGACTTTCATTCCCAAATCCTCACCCATAGGAATTCGGCCTCTCCCTCAGGCTCCCATACCAGGATAAGTGGAAAGGATCAGGGAGTCTGAACTTCCAGCTGGGAAATGGTCATTCAAGAGACTCAGGTGGGTGGGTCAACGAGAGGGGGTAGCAAGCAGTTTTTCACTAGAGGATCGGTGGCCTCAAGACTGGCATGGAGGGCCAGTCCTGTATATTTCTATAGGTGACTATGCATTAATGCTGCCATGTTTAAATCCATTATACCACATTTTACTGCACTACCGAGATGGTACAGACAAGAGGGCCCGTGCTGGTGGTATTTCTTTCTATCTGACAACTGCGCATGTAATTTGCATGTTGAGTGCATGTGGGCCCTTGATGCATGTGTTCTGCGTGTAAAGTATAGCCTCACCCTCATCTGTAGGCTGTTGTCCTAGGGGTTGATAGACTATTTCCAATACCGTTCCCCCCTCTTGCGCTGTAACCCATTGAATACAGCTAAGTCCCACAAAAAAATGTGGTGCAGCTGTCACATAGCCACTGACATAGAGTATTTCCTGATCCCTTTGCAATGTGCGCTGCATTATTTAAAAATACTTCTACCTAGTCATCTTTGCTTATCATGGAATGTCGAAGGGCATTCATCCACCGCAGCGTTACAAAGCCATACTAATGGCAGTAGGTGCTATATAAATATGAAATAACATAACAAAATAACATTTGCTTTTAGCCATCTTTTTCTTTCTATGGGTTCTCATATCACGGAAGGGAGAAGAAATACCTAACTTTAATACAAACGATCAGTGGGGTCATTAAATTAAATGAACATGTAAATTAACATACGCAGCAAAAACCTAAATCATCCACATGTGGATTGTCAAAATATGATCAACATTTACAGGGTAATTCATAGAAATTCGCACAAAAATGGCGCACGCGGCTGGCACACAGTGTCCCCGTGCGATACACTGCGCCAGCCGCGTGCGAAAAAATCCCTTTCATCGCACAGCGTATTCATGGATTTTAGCCTCCGAAACCAGCCGTGGTGCAGAGTGGCACAGCGGCCCTGCAGCAGCGCCAGTTACACCCCCAAGAAAGCCCATACGCAAGGAAAAGCCTTCAAAATCCCCAAATCATCGCAAAGGGCTGCGCTAACCCTGGACCAGTTCACAGGGCTGGCAAACAGCAAACGCCAAGCGGGGAACGTGTATTTCAGTGGTTCGCGGGAAGTTCCACACGCGATTGTCCTGTGTACGTGTGCATCAGGGGTGCGTGGGAAGTAACACACGCAAAAGCAGCAGGGTATGTGTATTTCAAGGGTGCGCAGGAAGTATCACACGCAAAAACAGCAGGGTACGTGTATTCCAGGGGTGCACGGGAAGTATCACACGCAAAATCAGCGGGGTACGTGTATTTCAGGGGTGCGCGGGAAGTATCACACGCGATTCCATCAGGGTACGTGTATTCCAGGGGTGCGCGGGAAGTAACACATGCAAAAGCAGCAGGGTACGTGTATTTCAGGGGTGCGCGGGAAGTATCACACGCAAAAGCAGCAGGGTACGTGTATCTCAGGGGTGCGCAGGAAGTATCACACGCGATTCCATCAGGGTACGTGTATTGCAGGGGTGCGCGGGAAGTATCACACGCAAAAACAGCAGCGTACGTGTATTCCAGGGGTGCACGGGAAGTATCACACGCAAAAGCAGCAGGGTACGTGTATTTCAGGGGTGCACGGGAAGTATCAAACGCAAAAACAGCATGGTACGTGTATTTCTGGGGTGCGTGGGAAGTATCACACGCGATTCCATCAGGGTACGTGTATTCCAGGGGTGCGCGGGAAGTATCACACGCAAAAGCAGCAGGGTACGTGTATTTCTGGGGTGCGCAGGAAGTATCACACGCGATTCCATCAGGGTACGTGTATTACAGGTGTGCGCGAGGAGCACCACACGTGAATTGCACGTGTGGGTCCTCCCAGGTGTTCCCTCTACACCCTCCACGGCCCCTGCAGGTGGCCCACACCACAGGGGCCTACCCTGCACATGTCCTGCAGGCACCCCTTCCACCATGGCCATGCCCCCCAGCCAACCCACATGTCACCGTGCACTACTGCCCACCAACGCATGTCCCCCTGCACCCCCAACCACCAGGGGCAGCCTCCACCAGGCCCCCACCCATGTCTCCCTGCACCCCCACCCCCCAGCAGTGCAGGGGCAACCTCCACCAGGCCCCCACTCATGTCTCCCATCACCCCCACCCCCCAGCCACCAGGGGCAGACTCCACCAGGCCCCCACTCATGTCCCCTATCACCCCCACCCCCCAGCAGTGCAGGGGCAGCCTCCACCAGGACCCCACTCATGTCCAACTCATGTCTCCCTGCACCCCAACCCCCCAGCCACCAGGGGCAGCCTCCACCAGGCCCCCACTCATGTTCAACTCATGTCTCCCTGCACCCCCACCCCCCAGCAGTGCAGGGGCAGCCTCCACCAGGCCCCCACTCATGTCTCCCACCACCCCCACCCCCCAGCCACCAGGGGCAGCCTCCACCAGGCCCCCACTCATGTCTCCCACCACCCCCACCCCCCAGCAGTGCAGGGGCAGCCTCCACCAGGCCCCCACTCATGTCTCCCATCACCCCCACGCCCCAGCCACCAGGGGCAGCCTCCACCAGGCCCCCACTCATGTCTCCCATCACCCCCACCCCCCAGCCACCAGGGGCAGTTTCCACCAGGCCCCCACTCATGTCTCCCACCACCCCCACCCCCCAGCAGTGCAGGGGCAGCATCCAGCAGGCCCCCACTCATGTCTCCCACCACCCCCACCCCCCAGCAGTGCAGGGGCAGCCTCCACCAGGCCCCACTCATGTCTCCCATCACCCCCACCCCCCAGCCACCAGGGGCAGCCTCCACCAGGCCCCCACTCATGTCTCCCATCACCCCCACCCCCCAGCCACCATGGGCAGCCTCCACCAGGCCCCCACTCATGTCTCCCACCACCCCCACCCCCCAGCAGTGCAGGGGCAGCCTCCACCAGGCCCCCACTCATGTCCCCTATCACCCCCACTCCCCCAGCAGTGCAGGGGCAGCCTCCACCAGGCCCCCACTCATGTCTACCACCACCCCCACCCCCCAGCCACCAGGGGCAGCCTCCACCAGGCCCCCACTCATGTCTCCCACCACCCCCACCCCCCAGCAGTGCAGGGGCAGCCTCCACCAGGCCCCCACTCATGTCTCCCACCACCCCCACACCCCAGCAGTGCAGGGGCAGCCTCCACCAGGCCCCCACTCATGTCTCCCATCACCCACACGCCCCAGCCACCAGGGGCAGCCTCCACCAGACCCCCACTCATGTCTCCCATCACCCCCACCCCCCAGCAGTGCAGGGGCAGCCTCCACCAGGCCCCCACTCATGTCTCCCACCACCCCCACCCCCCAGCAGTGCAGGGGCAGCCTCCACCAGGCCCCACTCATGTCTCCCATCACCCCCACCCCCCAGCCACCAGGGGCAGCCTCCACCAGGCCCCCACTCATGTCTCCCACCACCCCCACCCCCCAGCAGTGCAGGGGCAGCCTCCACCAGGCCCCCACTCATGTCCCCTATCACCCCCACTCCCCCAGCAGTGCAGGGGCAGCCTCCACCAGGCCCCCACTCATGACCCCTATCAGCCCCATCCCCCAGCAGTGCAGGGGCAGCCTCCACCAGGCCCCCACTCATGTCCAACTCATGTCTCCCTGCACCCCCACCCCCCAGCCACCAGGGGCAGCCTCCACCAGGCCCCCACTCATGTCTCCCACCACCCCCACCCCTCAGCAGTGCAGGGGCAGCCTCCACCAGGCCCCCACTCATGTCTCCCACCACATCCACCCCCCAGCCACCAGGGGCAGCCTCCACCAGGCCCCCACTCATGTCCCCTATCACCCCCACCCCCCAGCATTGCAGGGGCAGCCTCCACCAGGCCCCCACTCATGTCCAACTCATGTCTCCCTGCACCCCCACCCCCCAGCCACCAGGGGCAGCCTCCACCAGGCCCCCACTCATGTCTCCCATCACCCCCACCCCCCAGCAGTGCAGGGGCAGCCTCCACCAGGCCCCCACTCATGTCTCCCACCACCCCCACCCCCCAGCAGTGCAGCGGCAGCCTCCACCAGGCCCCCACTCATGTCTCCCATCGCCCCCACCCCCCAGCCACCAGGGGCAGCCTCCACAAGGCCCCCACTCATGTCCCCTATCACCCCCACCCCCCAGCAGTGCAGGGGCAGCCTCCACCAGGCCCCCACTCATGTCCCCTATCACCCCCAGCAGTGCAGGGGCAGCCTCCACCAGGCCCCCACTCATGTCTCCCACCACCCCCACCCCCCAGCAGTGCAGGGGCAGCCTCCACCAGGCCCCCACTCATGTCTCCCATCACCCCCACCCCCCAGCCACCAGGGGCAGCCTCCACCAGGCCCCCACTCATGTCTCCCACCACCCCCACCCCCCAGCAGTGCAGGGGCAGCCTCCACCAGGCCCCCACTCATGTCCCCTATCACCCCCACCCCAGCAGTGCAGGGGCAGCCTCCACCAGGCCCTCACTCATGTCCAACTCATGTATCCCTGCACCCCCACCCCCCAGCCACCACGGGCAGCCTCCACCAGTCCCCCACTCATGTCTACCACCACCCCCACCCCCCAGCAGTGCAGGGGCAGCCTCCACCAGGCCCCACTCATGTCTCCCACCACCCCCACCCCCCAGCCACCAGGGGCAGCCTCCACCAGGCCCCCACTCATGTCCCCTATCATCCCCACCCCCCAGCAGTGCAGGGGCAGCCTTCACCAGGCCCCCACTCATGTCCAACTCATGTCTCCCACCACCCCCACCCCCCAGCCACCAGGGGCAGCCTCCACCAGGCCCCCACTCATGTCTCCCACCACCCCCACCCTCCAGCAGTGCAGGGGCAGCCTCCACCAGGCCCCCACTCATGTCTCCCACCACCCCCACACCCCAGCAGTGCAGGGGCAGCCTCCACCAGGCCCCCACTCATGTCTCCGATCACCCACACGCCCCAGCCACCAGGGGCAGCCTCCACCAGGCCCCCACTCATGTCTCCCATCACCCCCACCCCCCAGCAGTGCAGGGGCAGCCTCCACCAGGCCCCCACTCATGTCTCCCACCACCCCCACCCCCCAGCAGTGCAGGGGCAGCCTCCACCAGGCCCCACTCATGTCTCCCATCACCCCCACCCCCCAGCCACCAGGGGCAGCCTCCACCAGGCCCCCACTCATGTCTCCCACCACCCCCACCCCCCAGCAGTGCAGGGGCAGCCTCCACCAGGCCCCACTCATGTCTCCCATCACCCCCACCCCCCAGCC
This sequence comes from Ambystoma mexicanum, assembly GCF_040938575.1. NCBI lineage: Eukaryota > Metazoa > Chordata > Amphibia > Caudata > Ambystomatidae > Ambystoma > Ambystoma mexicanum. Next base: position 1,082,099,019 of record NC_090925.1, read on the forward strand.
ACCAGGGGCAGCCTCCACCAGGCCCCCACTCATGTCTCCCATCACCCCCACCCCCCAGCCACCAGGGGCAGCCTCCACCAGGCCCCCACTCATGTCTCCCACCACCCCCACCCCCCAGCAGTGCAGGGGCAGCCTCCACCAGGCCCCACTCATGTCTCCCAACACCCCCACCCCCCAGCCACCAGGGGCAGCCTCCACCAGGCCCCCACTCATGTCTCCCACCACCCCCACCCCCCAGCAGTGCAGGGGCAGCCTCCACCAGGCCCCCACTCATGTCCCCTATCACCCCCACTCCCCCAGCAGTGCAGGGGCAGCCTCCACCAGGCCCCCACTCATGTCTCCCACCACCCCCACCCCCCCAGCCACCAGGGGCAGCCTCCACCAGGCCCCCACTCATGTCTCCCACCACCCCCACCCCCCAGCAGAGCAGGGGCAGCCTCCACCAGGCCCCCACTCAAGTCTCCCACCACTCCCACCCCCCAGCAGTGCAGGGGCAGCCTCCACCAGGCCCCACTCATGTCTCCCATCACCCCCACCCCCCAGCCACCAGGGGCAGCCTCCACCAGGCCCCCACTCATGTCTCCCATCACCCCCACCCCCCAGCCACCAGGGGCAGCCTCCACCAGGCCCCCACTCATGTCTCCCACCACCCCCACTCCCCAGCAGTGCAGGGGCAGCCTCCACCAGGCCCCACTCATGTCTCCCATCACCCCCACCCCCCAGCCACCAGGGGCAGCCTCCACCAGGCCCCCACTCATGTCTCCCATCACCCCCACCCCCCAGCAGTGCAGGGGCAGCCTCCACCAGGCCCCCACTCATGTCCCCTATCACCCCCACTCCCCCAGCAGTGCAGGGGCAGCCTCCACCAGGCCCCCACTCATGACCCCTATCAGCCCCATCCCCCAGCAGTGCAGGGGCAGCCTCCACCAGGCCCCCTCTCATGTCCAACTCATGTCTCCCTGCACCCCCACCCCCCAGCCACCAGGGGCAGCCTCCACCAGGCCCCCACTCATGTCTCCCACCACCCCCACCCCTCAGCAGTGCAGGGGCAGCCTCCACCAGGCCCCCACTCATGTCTCCCACCACATCCACCCCCCAGCCACCAGGGGCAGCCTCCACCAGGCCCCCACTCATGTCCCCTATCACCCCCACCCCCCAGCAGTGCAGGGGCAGCCTCCACCAGGCCCCCACTCATGTCCCCTATCACCCCCAGCAGTGCAGGGGCAGCCTCCACCAGGCCCCCACTCATGTCTCCCACCACCCCCACCCCCCAGCAGTGCAGGGGCAGCCTCCACCAGGACCCCACTCATGTCTCCCATCACCCCCACCCCCCAGCCACCAGGGGCAGCCTCCACCAGGCGCCCACCCCCCAGCAGTGCAGGGGCAGCCTCCACCAGGCCCCCACTCATGTCCCCTATCACCCCCACCCCAGCAGTGCAGGGGCAGCCTCCACCAGGCCCTCACTCATGTCCAACTCATGTATCCCTGCACCCCCACCCCCCAGCCACCACGGGCAGCCTCCACCAGTCCCCCACTCATGTCTACCACCACCCCCACCCCCCAGCAGTGCAGGGGCAGCCTCCACCAGGCCCCACTCATGTCTCCCACCACCCCCACCCCCCAGCCACCAGGGGCAGCCTCCACCAGGCCCCCACTCATGTCCCCTATCATCCCCACCCCCCAGCAGTGCAGGGGCAGCCTCCACCAGGCCCCCACTCATGTCCAACTCATGTCTCCCACCACCCCCACCCCCCAGCCACCAGGGGCAGCCTCCACCAGGCCCCCACTCATGTCTCCCACCACCCCCACCCCCCAGCAGTGCAGGGGCAGCCTCCACCAGGCCCCCACTCATGTCTCCCACCACCCCCACACCCCAGCAGTGCAGGGGCAGCCTCCACCAGGCCCCCACTCATGTCTCCCATCACCCACACGCCCCAGCCACCAGGGGCAGCCTCCACCACGCCCCCACTCATGTTTCCCATCACCCCCACCCCCCAGCAGTGCAGGGGCAGCCTCCACCAGGCCCCCACTCATGTCTCCCACCACCCCCACCCCCCAGCAGTGCAGGGGCAGCCTCCACCAGGCCCCACTCATGTCTCCCATCACCCCCACCCCCCAGCCACCAGGGGCAGCCTCCACCAGGCCCCCACTCATGTCTCCCACCACCCCCACCCCCCAGCAGTGCAGGGGCAGCCTCCACCAGGCCCCACTCATGTCTCCCATCACCCCCACCCCCTAGCCACCAGGGGCAGCCTCCACCAGGCCCCCACTCATGTCTCCCATCACCCCCACCCCCCAGCCACCAGGGGCAGCCTCCACCAGGCCCCCACTCATGTCTCCCACCACCCCCACCCCCCAGCAGTGGAGGGGCAGCCTCCACCAGGCCCCACTCATGTCTCCCATCACCCCCACCCCCCAGCCACCAGGGGCAGCCTCCACCAGGCCCCCACTCATGTCTCCCACCACCCCCACCCCCCAGCAGTGCAGGGGCAGCCTCCACCAGGCCCCCACTCATGTCCCCTATCACCCCACTCCCCCAGCAGTGCAGGGGCAGCCTCCACCAGGCCCCCACTCATGTCTCCCACCACCCCCACCCCCCAGCCACCAGGGGCAGCCTCCACCAGGCCCCCACTCATGTCTCCCACCAGCCCCACCCCCCAGCAGTGCAGGGGCAGCCTCCACCAGGCCCCCACTCATGTCTCCCACCACTCCCACCCCCCAGCAGTGCAGGGGCAGCCTCCACCAGGCCCCACTCATGTCTCCCATCACCCCCACCCCCCAGCCACCAGGGGCAGCCTCCACCAGGCCCCCACTCATGTCTCCCATCACCCCCACCCCCCAGCCACCAGGGGCAGCCTCCACCAGGCCCCCACTCATGTCTCCCACCACCCCCACTCCCCAGCAGTGCAGGGGCAGCCTCCACCAGGCCCCACTCATGTCTCCCATCACCCCCACCCCCCAGCCACCAGGGGCAGCCTCCACCAGGCCCCCACTCATGTCTCCCACCACCCCCACCCCCCAGCAGTGCAGGGGCAGCCTCCACCAGGCCCCCACTCATGTCCCCTATCACCCCCACTCCCCCAGCAGTGCAGGGGCAGCCTCCACCAGGCCCCCACTCATGACCCCTATCAGCCCCATCCCCCAGCAGTGCAGGGGCAGCCTCCACCAGGCCCCCTCTCATGTCCAACTCATGTCTCCCTGCACCCCCACCCCCCAGCCACCAGGGGCAGCCTCCACCAGGCCCCCACTCATGTCTCCCACCACCCCCACCCCTCAGCAGTGCAGGGGCAGCCTCCACCAGGCCCCCACTCATGTCTCCCACCACATCCACCCCCCAGCCACCAGGGGCAGCCTCCACCAGGCCCCCACTCATGTCCCCTATCACCCCCACCCCCCAGCAGTGCAGGGGCAGCCTCCACCAGGCCCCCACTCATGTCCCCTATCACCCCCAGCAGTGCAGGGGCAGCCTCCACCAGGCCCCCACTCATGTCTCCCACCACCCCCACCCCCCAGCAGTGCAGGGGCAGCCTCCACCAGGCCCCCACTCATGTCTCCCATCACCCCCACCCCCCAGCCACCAGGGGCAGCCTCCACCAGGCCCCCACTCATGTCTCCCACCACCCCCACCCCCCAGCAGTGCAGGGGCAGCCTCCACCAGGCCCCCACTCATGTCCCCTATCACCCCCACCCCAGCAGTGCAGGGGCAGCCTCCACCAGGCCCTCACTCATGTCCAACTCATGTATCCCTGCACCCCCACCCCCCAGCCACCACGGGCAGCCTCCACCAGTCCCCCACTCATGTCTACCACCACCCCCACCCCCCAGCAGTGCAGGGGCAGCCTCCACCAGGCCCCACTCATGTCTCCCACCACCCCCGCCCCCCAGCCACCAGGGGCAGCCTCCACCAGGCCCCCACTCATGTCCCCTATCATCCCCACCCCCCAGCAGTGCAGGGGCAGCCTCCACCAGGCCCCCACTCATGTCCAACTCATGTCTCCCACCACCCCCACCCCCCAGCCACCAGGGGCAGCCTCCACCAGGCCCCCACTCATGTCTCCCACCACCCCCACCCCCCAGCAGTGCAGGGGCAGCCTCCACCAGGCCCCCACTCATGTCTCCCACCACCCCCACTCCCCAGCAGTGCAGGGGCAGCCTCCACCAGGCCCCCACTCATGTCTCCCATCGCCCCCACCCCCCAGCCACCAGGGGCAGCCTCCACAAGGCCCCCACTCATGTCCCCTATCAGCCCCACCCCCCAGCAGTGCAGGGGCAGCCTCCACCAGGCCCCCACTCATGTCCCCTATCACCCCCAGCAGTGCAGGGGCAGCCTCCACCAGGCCCCCACTCATGTCTCCCACCACCCCCACCCCCCAGCAGTGCAGGGGCAGCCTCCACCAGGCCCCCACTCATGTCTCCCATAACCCCCACCCCCCAGCCACCAGGGGCAGCCTCCACCAGGCCCCCACTCATGTCTCCCACCACCCCCACCCCCCAGCAGTGCAGGGGCAGCCTCCACCAGGCCCCCACTCATGTCCCCTATCACCCCCCACCCCCAGCAGTGCAGGGGCAGCCTCCACCAGGCCCCCATTCATGTCCAACTCATGTATCCCTGCACCCCCACCCCCCAGCCACCACGGGCAGCCTCCACCAGGCCCTCACTCATGTCTACCACCACCCCCACCCCCCAGCAGTGCAGGGGCAGCCTCCACCAGGCCCCACTCATGTCTCCCACCACCCCCACCCCCCAGCCACCAGGGGCAGCCTCCACCAGGCCCCCACTCATGTCCCCTATCATCACCACCCCCCAGCAGTGCAGGGGCAGCCTCCACCAGGCCCCCACTCATGTCCAACTCATGTCTCCCACCACCCCCACGCCCCGGCCACCAGGGGCAGCCTCCACCAGGCCCCCACTCATGTCTCCCACCACCCCCACCCCCCAGCCACCAGGGGCAGCCTCCACCAGGCCCCCACTCATGTCCCCTATCACCCCACCCCCCAGCAGTGCAGGGGCAGCCTCCACCAGGCCCCCACTCATGTCCAACTCATGTCTCCCTGCACACCCACCCCCCAGCCACCAGGGGCAGCCTCCACCAGGCCCCCACTCATGTCTCCCATCACCCCCACCCCCCAGCAGTGCAGGGGCAGCCTCCACCAGGCCCCCACTCATGTCTCCCACCACCTCCACCCCCCAGCAGTGCAGGGGCAGCCTCCACCAGGCCCCCACTCATGTCTCCCATCACCCCACCCCCCAGACACCAGGGGAAGCCTCCACCAGGCCCCTACTCATGTCCCCTATCACCCCCACCCCCCAGCAGTGCAGGGGCAGACTCCACCAGGCCCCCACTCATGTCCCCTATCACCCCCACCCCCCAGCAGTGCAGGGGCAGCCTCCACCAGGCACCCACTCATGTCTCCCATCGCCCCCACTCATGTCTCCCATCACCCCCACCCCCCAGCCACCAGGGGCAGCCTCCACCAGGCCCCCACTCATGTCTCCCACCACCCCCACCCCCTAGCAGTGCAGGGGCAGCCTCCACCAGGCCCCCACTCATGTCCCCTATCACCCCCACCCCCCAGCAGTGCAGGGGCAGCCTCCACCAGGCCCCCACTCATGTCCAACTCATGTCTCCCTGCACCCCCACCCCCCAACAACCAGGAGCAGCCTCCACCAGGCCCCCACTCATGTCTACCACCACCCCCACCCCCCAGCAGTGCAGGGGCAGCCTCCAGCAGGCCCCCACTCATGTCTCCCACCACCCCCACCCCCCAGCAGTGCAGGGGCAGCCTCCACCAGGCCCCACTCATGTCTCCCATCACCCCCACGCCCCAGCCACCAGGGGCAGCCTCCACCAGGCCCCCACTCATGTCTCCCATCATCCCCACCCCCCAGCCACCATGGGCAGCCTCCACCAGGCCCCCACTCATGTCTCCCACCAACCCCACGCCCCAGCAGTGCAGGGGCAGCCTCCACCAGGCCCCCACTCATGTCCCCTATCACCCCCACTCCCCCAGCAGTGCAGGGGCAGCCTCCACCAGGCCCCCACTCATGTCTCCTATCACCCCCATCCCCCAGCAGTGCAGGGGCAGCCTCCACCAGGCCCCCACTCATGTCCAACTCATGTCTCCCTGCACCCCCACCCCCCAGCCACCAGGGGCAGCCTCCACCAGGCCCCCACTCATGTCTCCCACCACCCCCACCCCTCAGCAGTGCAGGGGCAGCCTCCACCAGGCCCCCACTCATGTCCAACTCATGTCTCCCTGCACCCCCACCCCCCAGCCACCAGGGGCAGCCTCCACCAGGCCCCCACTCATGTCTCCCATCACCCCCACCCCCCAGCAGTGCAGGGGCAGCCTCCACCAGGCCCCCACTCATGTCTCCCACCACCCCCACCCCCCAGCAGTGCAGGGGCAGCCTCCACCAGGCCCCCACTCATGTCTCCCATCGCCCCCACCCCCCAGCAACCAGGGACCAGGGGCAGCCTCCACAAGGCCCCCACTCATGTCCCCTATCACCCCCACCCCCCAGCAGTGCAGGGGCAGCCTTCACCAGGCCCCCACTCATGTCCCCTATCACCCCCAGCAGTGCAGGGGCAGCCTCCACCAGGCCCCCACTCATGTCTACCACCACCCCCACCCCCCAGCAGTGCAGGGGCAGCCTCCACCAGGCCCCACTCATGTCTCCCACCACCCCCACCCCCCAGCCACCAGGGGCAGCCTCCACCAGGCCCCCACTCATGTCCCCTATCACCCCCATCCCCCAGCAGTGCAGGGGCAGCCTCCACCAGGCCCCCACTCATGTCCAACTCATGTCTCCCACCACCCCCACCCCCCAGCAGTGCAGTGGCAGCCTCCACCAGGCCCCCACTCATGTCCCCTATCACCCCCACCCCCCAGCCACCAGGGGCTGCCTCCACCAGGCCCCCACTCATGTCTACCACCACCCCCACCCCCCAGCAGTGCAGGGGCATCCTCCACCAGGCCCCGCTCATGTCTCCCACCACCCCCACCCCCCAGCCACCAGGGGCAGCCTCCACCAGGCCAGCACTCATGTCCCCTATCACCCCCACCCCCCAGCAGTGCAGGGGTAGCCTCCACCAGGCCCCCACTCATGTCCAACTCATGTCTCCCTGCACCCCCACCCCCCAGCCACCAGGGGCAGCCTCCACCAGGCCCCCAGTCATGTCTCCCATCACCCCCACCCCCCAGCAGTGCAGGGGCAGCCTCCACCAGGCCCCCACTCATGTCTCCCACCACCTCCACCCCCCAGCAGTGCAGGGGCAGCCTCCACCAGGCCCCCACTCATGTCTCCCATCACCCAACCCCCCAGACACCAGGGGAAGCCTCCACCAGGCCCCCACTCATGTCCCCTATCACCCCCACCCCCCAGCAGTGCAGGGGCAGCCTCCACCAGGCCCCCACTCATGACCCCTATCAGCCCCATCCCCCAGCAGTGCAGGGGCAGCATCCACCAGGCCCCCACTCATGTCCAACTCATGTCTCCCTGCACCCCCACCCCCCAGCCACCAGGGGCAGCCTCCACCAGGCCCCCACTCATGTCTCCCACCACCCCCACCCCTCAGCAGTGCAGGGGCAGCCTCCACCAGGCCCCCACTCATGTCTCCCACCACCCCCACCCCCCAGCCACCAGGGGCAGCCTCCACCAGGCCCCACTCATGTCCCCTATCACCCCCACCCCCCAGCAGTGCAGGGGCAGCCTCCACCAGGCCCCCACTCATGTCCAACTCATGTCTCCCTGCACCCCCACCCCCCAGCCACCAGGGGCAGCCTCCACCAGGCCCCCACTCATGTCTCCCATCACCCCCACCCCCCAGCAGTGCAGGGGCAGCCTCCACCAGGCCCCCACTCATGTCTCCCACCACCCCCACCCCCCAGCAGTGCAGGGGCAGCCTCCACCAGGCCCCCACTCATGTCTCCCATCGCCCCCACCCCCCAGCCACCAGGGGCAGCCTCCACAAGGCCCCCACTCATGTCCCCTATCACCCCCACCCCCCAGCAGTGCAGGGGCAGCCTTCACCAGGCCCCCACTCATGTCCCCTATCACCCCCAGCAGTGCAGGGGCAGCCTCCACCAGGCCCCCACTCATGTCTCCCACCACCCCCACCCCCCAGCAGTGCAGGGGCAGCCTCCACCAGGCCCCCACTCATGTCTCCCATCACCCCCACCCCCCAGCCACCAGGGGCAGCCTCCACCAGGCCCCCACTCATGTCTCCCACCACCCCCACCCCCCAGCAGTGCAGGGGCAGCCTCTACCAGGCCCCCACTCATGTCCCCTATCACCCCCAGCAGTGCAGGGGCAGCCTCCACCAGGCCCCCACTCATGTCCAACTCATGTCTCCCTGCACCCCCACCCCCCAGCCACCAGGGGCAGCCTCCACCAGGCCCCCACTCATGTCTACCACCACCCCCACCCCCCAGCAGTGCAGGGGCAGCCTCCACCAGGCCCCACTCATGTCTCCCACCACCCCCACCCCCCAGCCACCAGGGGCAGCCTCCACCAGGCCCCCACTCATGTCCCCTATCACCCCCATCCCCCAGCAGTGCAGGGGCAGCCTCCACCAGGCCCCCACTCATGTCCAACTCATGTCTCCCACCACCCCCACCCCCCAGCCACCAGGGGCAGCCTCCACCAGGCCCCCACTCATGTCTCCCACCACCCCCACCCTCCAGCCACCAGGGGCAGCCTCCACCAGGCCCCCACTCATGTCTCCCACCACCCCCACCCCCCAGCAGTGCAGTGGCAGCCTCCACCAGGCCCCCACTCATGTCCCCTATCACCCCCACCCCCCAGCCACCAGGGGCTGCCTCCACCAGGCCCCCACTCATGTCTACCACCACCCCCACCCCCCAGCAGTGCAGGGGCAGCCTCCACCAGGCCCCGCTCATGTCTCCCACCACCCCCACCCCCCAGCCACCAGGGGCAGCCTCCACCAGGCCCCCACTCATGTCCCCTATCACCTCCACCCCCCAGCAGTGCAGGGGTAGCCTCCACCAGGCCCCCACTCATGTCCAACTCATGTCTCCCTGCACCCCCAACCCCCAGCCACCAGGGGCAGCCTCCACCAGGCCCCCACTCATGTCTCCCATCACCCCCACCCCCCAGCAGTGCAGGGGCAGCCTCCACCAGGCCCACACTCATGTCTCCCACCACCCCCACCCCCCAGCAGTGCAGGGGCAGCCTCCACCAGGCCCCCACTCATGTCTCCCATCACCCCACCCCCCAGACACCAGGGGAAGCCTCCACCAGGCCCCCACTCATGTCCCCTATCACCCCCACCCCCCAGCAGTGCAGGGGCAGACTCCACCAGGCCCCCACTCATGTCCCCTATCACCCCCACCCCCCAGCAGTGCAGGGGCAGCCTCCACCAGGCCCCCACTCATGTCTCCCATCACCCCCACCCCCCAGCCACCAGGGGCAGCCTCCACCAGGCCCCCACTAATGTCTCCCACCACCCCCACCCCCCAGCAGTGCAGGGGCAGCCTCCACCAGGCCCCCACCCATGTCCCCTATCACCCCCACCCCCCAGCAGTGCAGGGGCAGCCTCCACCAGGCCCCCACTCATGTCCAACTCATGTCTCCCTGCACCCCCACCCCCCAGCCACCAGGGACAGCCTCCACCAGGCCCCCACTCATGTCTACCACCACCCCAACCCCCCAGCAGTGCAGGGGCAGCCTCCACCAGGCCCCCACTCATGTCCAACTCATGTCTCCCACCACCCCCACCCCCCAGCCACCAGGGCAGCCTCCACCAGGCCCCCACTCATGTCTCCCACTACCCCCACCCCCCAGCAGTGCAGGGGCAGCCTCCACCAGGCCCCCACTCATGTCTCCCATCACCCCCACCCCCCAGCCACCTGGGGCAGCCTCCGCCAGGCCCCCACTCATGTCTCCCACCACCCCCACCCCCCAGCCACCAGGGGCAGCCTCCACCAGGCCCCCACTCATGTCCAACTCATGTCTCCCTGCACCCCCACCCCCCAGCCACCAGGGGCAGCCTCCACCAGGCCCCCACTCATGTCTACCACCACCCCCACCCCCCAGCAGTGCAGGGGCAGCCTCCACCAGGCCCCACTCATGTCTCCCACCACCCCCACCCCCCAGCCACTAGGGGCAGCCTCCACCAGGCCCCCACTCATGTCCCCTATCACCCCCATCCCCCAGCAGTGCAGGGGCAGCCTCCACCAGGCCCCCACTCATGTCCAACTCATGTCTCCCACCACCCCCACCCCCCAGCCACCAGGGGCAGCCTCCACCAGGCCCCCACTCATGTCTCCCACCACCCCCACCCCCCAGCCACTAGGGGCAGCCTCCACCAGGCCCCCACTCATGTCCCCTATCACCCCCATCCCCCAGCAGTGCAGGGGCAGCCTCCACCAGGCCCCCACTCATGTCCAACTCATGTCTCCCACCACCCCCACCCCCCAGCCACTAGGGGCAGCCTCCACCAGGCCCCCACTCATGTCCCCTATCACCCCCATCCCCCAGCAGTGCAGGGGCAGCCTCCACCAGGCCCCCACTCATGTCCAACTCATGTCTCCCACCACCCCCACCCCCCAGCCACCAGGGGCAGCCTCCACCAGGCCCCCACTCATGTCTCCCACCACCCCCACCCTCCAGCCACCAGGGGCAGCCTCCACCAGGCCCCCACTCATGTCTCCCACCGCCCCCACCCCCCAGCAGTGCAGTGGCAGCCTCCACCAGGCCCCCACTCATGTCCCCTATCACCCCCACCCCCCAGCAGTGCAGGGGCAGCCTCCACCAGGCCCCCACTCATGTCCAACTCATGTCTCCCTGCACTCCCACCCCCCAGCCACCAGGGGCTGCCTCCACCAGGCCCCCACTCATGTCTACCACCACCCCCACCCCCCAGCAGTGCAGGGGCAGCCTCCACCAGGCCCCGCTCATGTCTCCCACCACCCCCACCCCCCAGCCACCAGGGGCAGCCTCCACCAGGCCCCCACTCATGTCCCCTATCACCCCCACCCCCCAGCAGTGCAGGGGTAGCCTCCACCAGGCCCCCACTCATGTCCAACTCATGTCTCCCTGCACCCCCACCCCCCAGCCACCAGGGGCAGCCTCCACCAGGCCCCCACTCATGTCTCCCATCACCCCCACCCCCCAGCAGTGCAGGGGCAGCCTCCACCAGGCCCCCACTCATGTCTCCCACCACCTCCACCCCCCAGCAGTGCAGGGGCAGCCTCCACCAGGCCCCCACTCATGTCTCCCATCACCCCACCCCCCAGACACCAGGGGAAGCCTCCACCAGGCCCCCACTCATGTCCCCTATCACCCCCACCCCCCAGCAGTGCAGGGGCAGACTCCACCAGGCCCCCACTCATGTCCCCTATCACCCCCACCCCCCAGCAGTGCAGGGGCAGCCTCCACCAGGCCCCCACTCATGTCTCCCATCACCCCCACCCCCCAGCCACCAGGGGCAGCCTCCACCAGGCCCCCACTAATGTCTCCCACCACCCCCACCCCCCAGCAGTGCAGGGGCAGCCTCCACCAGGCCCCCACCCATGTCCCCTATCACCCCCACCCCCCAGCAGTGCAGGGGCAGCCTCCACCAGGCCCCCACTCATGTCCAACTCATGTCTCCCTGCACCCCCACCCCCCAGCCACCAGGGACAGCCTCCACCAGGCCCCCACTCATGTCTACCACCACCCCAACCCCCCAGCAGTGCAGGGGCAGCCTCCACCAGGCCCCCACTCATGTCCAACTCATGTCTCCCACCACCCCCACCCCCCAGCCACCAGGGCAGCCTCCACCAGGCCCCCACTCATGTCTCCTACTACCCCCACCCCCCAGCAGTGCAGGGGCAGCCTCCACCAGGCCCCCACTCATGTCTTCCATCACCCCCACCCCCCAGCCACCAGGGGCAGCCTCCGCCAGGCCCCCACTCATGTCTCCCACCACCCCCACCCCCCAGCCACCAGGGGCAGCCTCCACCAGGCCCCCACTCATGTCCCCCAGCCAACATGTCACCACAATGTAGATCCCTGGCCCTTATGGTCAGCCTCCAAATGCCAAACACCCACCCGAGTATTGCATCCACCCACTTAGAAATGGCAAAAACATGATAGAACCCCAATTGCAAGTTTGGAAATGAACACATGTCCCTCACATACACCCAATGGGTGTCAGTGAATGTCAAAACCCATAAAATGATATGCATGAAACCAATGAGATGATACTACACATTGAACTTTGAAGAAAAAATATGTATTAAAAGCAACATAAATTGAATCAAAAATAAACAAACAATAATAGAAATTAAAAAAAAAAAAAGCAGGTCCGTGAAATAATGCAAAACCACAAATCATAATGCAAAGGAAAGGTGTCCAAAGTCACAGTCGACAAAAGTAAATCCAATGGAAAATTAAAATCGAAAACCATTGCTCCATGGCAAAATCATAATAAAAATTGAAAATCCAAATGTCAACTATGTACAGATAAACAATCCAGGGTCCATGATCCCAACCGAAGAAAGGAAACCTATCTAATAACACTACCTAAAAAAAATAACTATATACAAAAATGTGGCCCATTGTCCAAAAGGTCCAAAAAAATGCTAAACCAAAGGAAACCTAACACTAACTATAGAACTATTTACAAGGGCAGCGGGCTAGTCCGACGGCTCACTTCGGGATGTTCCGGGCCAGGGCATCATCGAACTCCTGCTCAATGTCCCAGAGGCGCTCCTCCTCCATGGCCCCGAGGGTCCTCAGGGCCATCCACATTTTCCCCCCAAACTCCCTGCGGATTGCCTCGAGGCACTCGGCACGCCTCAGGGCCCTCCGCATGGAGTTCTCCGCCCCGACCATCGTGAGCCGTGCCTCTTCCGCCCGCTGCAGCTCCGCATCTATGGCGTGGCCCAACCGCTGCCACACGGAAGACACTTCCCGTCCTGGGTCCTCCTGCCCTCCGGCCGATGCCTGCCCCTCCGATGTCGAAGGCCCCGAGCCATCATGGCTCCCACCACGTTGCTGCTGCTGCTGTGCCTCTGCCCGTGCACTGCTTCCTGCTGCCTGCACATCCTCTGCTGGCTGGGGTGCAGTCGTTGATGTGGCTACCCCTGCTGGACGTCCGACTCCCGACTGTGGCAGGGATGCCTCCTCCACCAGCCTGGCCGCACCGTCTGAGGCAGCTCCACAGGGCACCCAGGTGACTGATGGGTGGGAAGATGGCACGGAGGACGACTGGCGCATAGGGGGTTCAGTTGAGGAGGGGGTCTGAGCCAGCCCCATCAAACGGAGGAATCCTGCCTGGGTGACCTGTCCCAGTAGGCCGACGCGGTCAACGAGCCATTCGAGATGACGTGCAGTCTCCTCATGAAAAGACTGCAGGTCACCTCGCATGACCCGTTGACGCAACGCCACACCAGTCAGGACGGGCTCAACCCGGACCCGGATAGCCACGTCCGCAGGCAGAGGAAGGCCAGTTGTCGTGAGCTCATTCCCTGCCTGAAAACGGGTCTGGACGTAGGCATCCCTGCTGGTGCAAGATGATGCAGTGACAGGATCAGGGACAGGATTGCACACAGGCACCTCTGCGGCGACCTGTGCTGCCTCCTGTCCCTGGTCCTGCACTGCACCACTAGCACCAGTGGAATCCCCACCTCCAGACCCCGTCTCATTTGCTTGCACGGCCTCCTCCTCAACCAAACCCCCCACCAACCTGGATGACTCTGTGCCATCTTCCCCCATTGGGCCCTTTGGGGTCCCAGCTGCCCCTTCTGCTGCCGAGGAGTCCAACTCCGACCTCCGCCTCTTGGACCTCCCCCCGGCAGCTGCGGCCTGGGACACGGCACCGGACTCCTCACTCCCTGACGAGATCACAACCTGGGAGGGGAGCCGGGCCTTGCGTCTCCGGCTGGCGGTGCGATCCCCGCCGCTGTGCTCCACAGCACCTTCTCCGCCCTCTTCATCAGTTGACGCTGCAGACAGGGAGAAATGAAACACAGGCATGAGGGCACTGTACAATTGACACATACACACATGACAGTTGCACATGAGTGGCATTGGCAAACCTCAGACATGGCATCACAATCGGCAACACACATGTCATTACAACTTGCACACATGAGCCATACCACAGCCACATCACAACTGCCAGCACCATCCATACACATACAACATCATGAGCAGGCAAAGGTGAGCCAGACATCACATGCAACACAGGGAGTGCACTACACATGTACGCACACCACCACACTTGCATGCATGTGTACACCTCAACCAACTGTCGCAGTGTTCCGATGGGCATCCATGTCACATCTGCCAATCAGGCTTCCACATCCCGCTGTCACATGCATCCATGTTGCATCACTGTTGCACCCTTGTCAAATACACACACATGCACATGTACACAGTGCTGATACATGCTGCTGAAAACAACATACATGCGTGACATCACGACCATGCCCACTTACATACACATTCATCCAAACATGTGTGCCCACGCAACTGCATTTGGCATGCAAGCCTACACACACAAGCACCATCAATGTCTCACACATGACAGACCTCGCATGTGTTAGCCGCACGGCCCTGTACACCCCCACCCATACTCAGCCCCATACAAACATATGTGCAACCGGCACACTACTGGCACATCACCACACGCACAGCTTACAATCATGATGCATGTACACTTACCGCTCGACTCCAGACGGGTCTGCCTCTCAAGGACCTGGACGTGGAGCGCTGGGGATATGCGTTCCAGGACCCTCATCTGATCTTCCGACAAGTGGCCCCGGCGCCCCTTAGCATCCGCTGCCTTCAAGAGGCGCCGGGCCTTGTTCAGGGTCCTGGACCTGAAGTCCTCCCAGCGCTTCTTGACATGTTGGAAGTCGCGGACTGCCACCCCCTCCGCGTTGATGGCAGTCACGATGTCTGTCCAGATCCGAGTCCGTCCTTCCTTGTCGGCGCGCACACTTCCGTAGAGGGCATCATACTGCCCCAGGACTTGCTCCACCAGGACACCAACTTCCCTGGCACTGAAGCTGGTGCCCCTCTGCCTCTCTGGCCGGGGGTTATCAGTGGTGCCAGATGTTGCAGTGCCCGACATGACAACCCCAGAGGCAGGAGTGGGTGGGCAACTGGGTCCTGGGGCTGGGCTGTGGAGCGATGGAATCCCAGTCGGGAGTCTTCGGTTCCAGCAGGTTTGGTCACAGCAACAGCACCCCTGGCTGATGTGCAGGCAGCAAATGGCAGGGCACGTGGGCAGCAGGCAGTCAGGCAGCAGCAGATGGCAGGTGGGAGCGTGCTCGGGGCTCTGGGGGGCAGTAATTCGGCCTTGTGGGCAGGAGCGTGGTCTTCCGTGTGCTTACGCGTGGCCAGCTTGATACGGAGTGATTTTGCATGTGAAAATTCTGCATGTCTGCGTGTAAATCGAGGAAAGGCCCTTAGCGCGTATGCACGTCAGCACGCATATGCGATTTCATTGAACCAAAGGCCCTTAGCGCGTAAGCGCATCTGTGACGTGACGCGCGCAGGTGTTTCCCTCATTACACGTGATGACAGAGCACACGTGGATTTCCACCAATCGCGTGTGGAACTTCCTGCGCACCCCAGAAATACACGTACCCAGGCCAATCGCGTCTACGCTCACTTCCCTCCGATTACACGCGATGACACTCGGACGTGCAGTTTTACCACGTGTGCTCGCATATGCGATTTCATTGGCCCAAAGGCCCCCATGCGCAGCTGTGACGTCACGCGCATGGCCGTAGAGAATGGCACGTGTAAAAAAAAAGAGATACACGTCCGAGTGTCAAAGCGCGTAATTGGTGGAAATGGCCTCATCGCGTATGCGCGTCTGTGACGTGTGTATAAAAGGTACGTGTAGAACGCCATTTCCTTGTACGTGCTTTTCGTGGAGAGCGAGTGGGTGAAATCTGTACTTCTTGTCGGTTCACACGCGATTTACTTCACGGCGTTTCCAGTCTTTAATCCCTGTTACCTCTGACAGCTTTTTCTCTTTTCCTCTTTTTCCTGGGCCTGTTTCCTCAAACAGCGTTCCCTTCTACTGTTGTCCTGTCTCCTCAGACAGCGTACAATTCTTCTTTTGGCGGGGGTGTTGCCAACGCGCACACGCGCATATTTTTCACGCTTTTGTTCCTGGCAGACGGTGAGTCGCGCACGTATTTAACATCTGTGCTTGCCCCGTGTGTCGCGTACCCCTTCAGAGGTCATTCTAGGCTGCGTGTGACATGCATACGTTCATTCTTGTGTTTCTGGGTGCCACATCGTAGTGCAGGTTTATTTTTCCACGCACGTGGTCTAGGAGGGGTTGCGTGCACCTTACTTCCCTTTTTTGGGGTGCCTGTGCGTTGCGTGACCCGTCATCTTTCCCCAGGGGTGACATACAGCCTTGCTAGAGCACTAGGGTACGATTACCACCTGGTACCCAACCCCTTTGACCCCCAATTGCCCAGGACAATAGTTCACATCGACTCCCATATGCACAATAACATCAGTGCCATGGCTGGGAGGTGAACAAGCCGTAAGGGTGGCAAAGGTGGCCGAGCCCCAAGTGGTGGCCGTGGTGGATCCGGTAGGGGACGTGGCCGTGACTTGCAGGGTGCCCCTAGCCCCCCATGTGTGGAGGAGCAGTCAGGGACACACATGCCCCCCCCCTGGTTGAGGTTAACGTGGCTGACACCATCCATGCTCAGACCTTGTTGGACCAGCCCACTGTAGAACCAGACCTGGCACAGAGTGACTCCATGGCTGACTTCCAGGTCAGCAGGTCTAGGCCACGTGCGCCGGTGAACGTTGGTGTCATCAGGCCACGTGGATCAGGGGCAGCTAGGTCATCTGCTGCCCCGCGTAGGCAGGCTGGGGAGGCTGCAGGGGCAGCTGCGGCTCCATCCACCCCACCTCTCACACACCCAGCCAGGACAGTGTCGGTCCAAGTCCATCATGCTGACATTCCCCCTGACACCATCACACTTGAGCTAATGCCTGCACCAACTCCCATGCTGAGTGTGCAATCCCATACTCCTAGTACAGAGTCCACCGGGGCTCCTGCCCCTAGTGTCCAGAGCGGCGTAGGACACTCAGGATCCCCACCATCTTCCAAGCAGAAGAGGAAGAGTGCTCGTCCAGTAGAGGCTGATGCCCCAGACACGGCTACACAGTCCGGCCCGTCAAGGAAGCCCAGCTTCAATGAGGCCGAACTGAATGCACTTGTAGAGTAGTGTCTGCACATGACCGCGAAATGGTGATTGTTGCAGGATCCAAGACCACACCTGCACAACTTCAGGCACACTGGCAGACCATTGCGGACATCATAAGTGCCCTTGGAATCGTGAGGCGCACAGCTACTGAATGCTACAAGCGCTGGAATGACCTGAAGCGCAGGGCAAAGAATAAGCTGGCCTCAAGTCATGCCGCAACTCTAGTGACTGGAGGTGGGTCTCCAGCAGACGACATAGAACTCACTCCACATGAGCAGGCTGCTGGGACCTACGTCACGGAGGAACAGATCCAAGGCGTGGGAGAACTGGCAGATTACGAGGCATTGTCCGGTGAGTGCACATGCATGTGTGTGTCATCCATGTGCATGGTGTGTGTGGGAGGGCTTCTGTTTGGGTGCCAGGTGAGGGTGTGTGTGCCGGAGTGGTTTGGGTCACCCATGTGCCTCTTCCTATACATTCTGCGCACCAGCATTTGGGTATAGCAGCATCCCTTCTGCCAACATTAGACATCCAGCCCAACACCACGCCAGTTGCCCTTGGAGTGTCATCTTGCCACAACATTGTTGCTTATTTACCTCTGTTTATTCAGGCAGATTGTTTGCATACCACCACTTTTACTCGGGATTTCTCAGTCCTATTTTCACATGTCTGACATGGCTATGGTACAGTGGACTGGCTTAGTTTCCTGGACATGATTTGTTTAGACATGTCCCTGTGCTATAGGACCATTTTGGACTGGCAGCTGCAGGTTAAACATTTGAACCATTTCAATGAAAAAATCAATTACATTAGCAAACTGGACTGAATGAACAATTGGTGACCTCCTCTCCCTCTTCACTTCATGGCTAGGGTACATGCCATCTGTGTGATGGCATGTGTATTTGACCTGCCAATCACTGGCCAATGTGTGATGCCACTGCTAGGCAGCATGCAGCAAATGTGTTCATCTTCCATCTTGGTGTCATCAATGTGTGCCATCTGCCTCCCCTTCACACGCAGTGACGGTGCATGCATGGGAGGGTTTTAGTCATGTGGGACATGTGTCAATCAAGTACTGTTTCTGTAGCCTCTCAGCCCTAATTGTGTGCCATAGTGCTAATGCCTGTTTCCATTTGTTTTCTTTTATGTCTTTGCAGGGGATGATGCACTTGATACTGCTGGGGTTGTGGAGATGGTGCAGACCCAGGAGGGGTCTGAGGGCCGACCGACCACCAGTGAGGGACGTGGTGTGGTGGTGGGTGAGAACCCACAACTGCTGCAGGTCGTGCTCTCAAGGGGTGTCTCTGGCTGCACCTCCCCCGATATTCAGGTGTCGATTTGGATGATGACCTATGTGCCGTCGCAGGTGAGTGTTCCTGGGAGGGATTCTGTTCTGTCCGACCCACCTGCACCAGGGTTAGAACCCTCAATGGGGATGTCAGTGCTGGCAGGTACGCCTTTGGTGGTTACGGATGCAGGGTCACACTCCGCGACATCTGATCCTGTTCCTGGGCCAGCAGATCAGAGGGGGAATGCAGTGCTGCAGCCTCAGGCAGTGCCGGCACAGCAAGGCGCAGTTCGCCTTGCCCCAGACAGGTGTGGTGCCCGCCGACGTGGTGGCCGTCAGCCACCTGGCAATACCGCATGGGAGCAATCCATATACGGTATGGCAACCCAACAGGCAGCATCATCAGAGATGATGGCTCAGGCCATGGATAGGGTGGCCACTTCCATTGTCCCCCCCGAAAGGCTGATGGAGCGACTACAGCATGCAACCGACTCCATCTGCCAGTCACACAGGGAGGACATGTTGGCGTCCGACAGGGACAGGCGGGCGGCACTGGCGACTCTGCTGGAAGCCATTTCCATAGAGTCCCAGGGCCACAGGGAAGCCGTGAGGGTGGAACTCCTTCACCTCAGGACGACTCTTGTTGAGCTTGAGGCTTCAACAAACAGAAGGACAGAACAGCAGCTGGAGCGTCTCACACGTACGCTCTCAGCTGAGATGCAGGCAACTAGGTGGAGGTCGGGGCATCCCGTGAGTTGTTGCATGGGGACCTCCGCACACTTATCCTCCAGAACGAGACCTACCACACCCGCATGCTTGCAGCCATGGAGGAACAGACTAGGGCTTTGCGTGGGCTGCCTCCCATAGTGCCACCACCTCCTGATGCAGCTGCAGAGGGTGAGGAGAGCGACAGCAGTGACATTCCCACAATAGGGTAGCCGTATAGGCCATGAGCCCATGGAGGTGTTTTTTTTCCGCAAGATCCACACAGGTGGGTTTTGCTGTGCACCCTGTCCTCGGACCTCCTGAGTGGCCTCCCACACCCCCCCCCGGGCCCCGGGCCCATTAATGGCCATTTTTGATTATTTTTTTTGTTCTTTTTTTTTCTTTTTTTGGGACAGAGTGTTGCCTTGTGTGGCTCCCGTGGGCATACGCTGCATTGTGGCTGGGCACATGCAGGCTTGTCATGAATTTGGTTCAGATGCTTGGGTTTTTGTGACACACACCCCTCCTGCTTCCCGTTTCCATGGGCTTGCAAAGGGTGTGCCCAAGTGACATTGACGTACATGGTGACATTGGACTCCCATGAGCTGTGTGGGCAGTCTGTAGTCAATACTGTGTATACATTCATAGTGCATATTGTTGTTGTATTGTACACTGCATGGTGTATTGATATGTGCCTCTGCATCCATCTCATCCTCCTAATTTGCAGGTCCATTCCTCATGTCTTCACAATGTGGTCCACTTTGGAACTGGAGTCCATGTTGTAAGCAGTGCACCTACACTCTTGCGTGGCGCTAACACTGTATACTTGGAAGTGTTCGGAGGGCTGGCATCTACAGGTAGTGAGGCTAGCAAATTTTTAAGTCTGTAATGTCATGTTTAAGGTAGGTTGGAGGTTGTGTAGGTGATTGGTAATCTTGGTAAGTATTTGGTAATGTGTGTTGTAGGTCCTTCATTACTGTGAGCATTTCATGTGTGGACATGTTTCCATTAGGGACACTGTAGCTGGTGACACTTGGGGCATGTTGTGGGGATTAATTTGTTTCCTCTCACATTGCATGACATGCCATGGTGTGTTGTGTGGCCATGCCTGGGAGGGGTTGGGTGACATGGCACTGTTTTCATGTAGTATTTTGCGAGTGGGTATTCATTTCTGCAGCATGGAAGTGTCTTTTGATGACACTGCATTGGTGGTGTTTGTGTAGGTAGGGATGCACACATTGTGACACTTCCACATGAACAATCTCAGGCTGCTATGGTTCTGACAGTTGACTGTCCCTTTGTTCATCTTAATTGTCAGGTCGAGTCATCATTGCTTATCAGATGGTATGTGCCAGGGCTGTGTGCACTCCACTGGGGTGTGATTTCTATGTGAAGTAATTAGCCACCAGCTGCGTACGGGCTGCCTCACCCCGTGCCCTCTCCCCTCCCATGCGCAGCGTGCGTGCATGTGGTTGGGGATGTGGGGGCACCACCATGTCCACAGCCAGGCCCCGGCGTGTTTCAACATTGTGCAGGACACAAGGACACATGCTGCCACTATGATCCTGCACACTACTGGGGGCGCATATAACAGCTGCCCGCCAGAACGGTCAAGGGAGCGAAAGCGTGACTTGAGCACTCTGAATGTGCGCTCCACTATGCCCCGGGTTGCAATATTGGCTGTGTTGTATCTTACCTCTGGAGGCATGATGGGGTTCCGAATTGGCGTCATCATGTGGGTGCTCAGAGGGTAGGCACTGTCCCCTGGTGAGGAGGTGATGGTATCATTAGTGGGGTAGTGACATAACTCTGCATCTGACATGCATGCATGTGCAGTGGCATTCATACTCACCAAGCAGCCATGTATCGCCATGCCGCCCAGCTTCTAGGTCCCGGCTTAGGGTAGACATTCGGTAAATGAAGCTGTCGTGGGTGGACCCTGGATAGTTGGCATATACTGAGGTGATGATTCCCTTGGCATTACATACTACCTGCACGTTGATGGAATGCCAGTGCTTGCGGTTCCTATAGATGTACTCAGATGCCCTGGGGGGACGTAGTGCCACATGGGTGCAGTCAATGGCACCTAGCACTTTTGGGAATTGTGCTACACCATAGAAATCGAGGGTGGCAGCCTGCCTTTCTGCAGGTGTCCTGGGCAGGTATATGTGCCTACGGACTGATGGGCGTGCAGTGATGATGTTCAAGACCTGGTGTAGGCAGCGTGACTGCGTGGCCTGTGACACCCCACCCACTATGGCACTTGTCCGCTGAAATGATCCTGTGGCCAAGAAGTGCAGTACATTGAGGACTTTCTCCAGGGGGCTGAGTGCTTGGGAGCACAGGGTGGGTGATGTGAGGTCATCCTCCCACTCACTGACCAGGTCCAGTATTATGTGTGGTGGAAACCTGTACCTCCCATACACCTGGTCATCAGGCATCCCAATAAGGCTTGTTCTGGGAGTGAAAATTCTGGCCCTCACTATCCTCCTCCTCCTCCTTTGGTAACCCACGGCCACTGCTGCTAGGAACGGGTTATTCATCCTGGCGTCTGAGCTTGTTTGTTGTTTGCGCGCACTTTTATGCTGTGCGGGTCGACGTACGCCTGCTTCATGCTGGCGTACGTGTTTCAGGACTGCCCCTGCACTGCTGGGGGGTGGGGGTGGTGGGAGACATGAGTGGGGGCCTGGTGGAGGCTGCCCCTGCACTGCTGGGGGGTGGGGGTGCAGGGAGACATGGGACAAGGTTACTCTTATGCCATGAAAATACAGCTTAGGAAGTAGCAACCAGGCCTGCATACCTGAGACGATTCACTCTGCACTTGCAGGTGAAGAAAGGACAAGGTCTCATGGACTCATGCCCCGCAGCAATAGGCAAGAACTAGCCAATCGTACACTGTGGGTAGAAATAAGACATGGCTCTCTCTGCATTTTATTGGATATACATAGACAACACCATACTCATTAAGGAAAAGGAGGTAAGCCTGGAATGACAATCAGTGATCTGTATTTCGCTGCCAGTCTGATCAATCCTATGATTGCCTTATTGGCAGGACATTTTTCAGATAAACAAGGTGAAATACCTATTATAACAAATTCTACCACTCCTGATGAAATATTTACAATACAGTCTACTTATCCTCCAGTTCCAAAGGAAGTCACTTGTGAAATACAAAGAGTCAAACTTAGAAGCAGGGAGCCTAGCCCATCAGACCTGACACAGCCAAGTAAAGCGAGATCACAAGACACATGTTCTCTACAACTGCATCTGTCTACTCAGGTCACGGAAAAACTTCCATCAAAGTAATTTCACAAATGTTTCCAAACGCTTGACACCTCTAATTATGATCCCATATTTTTGGCAGTGGACCTAAATTCCTGTTGAAATTTGGGAGGCCAAAATTCTGTCCTGGATTCTCAAAGGATCCTGGTTAAGAAGATTCAGGAAACAATTAATGTTAGGGAGAATTCTCTGTTTATGGTGAATTTCCTAACCTAGTGAGTCCCCCAGCAGCTTTGCTGGATTTCGGGAGTTTGTTTTTTTCCATCCTGCCAAGAGTGAGACTCTTTTCCTCCCACTCTTGGACATGTATGTGTGTAATTCCTTTGAATGTCAATGTGTTCTATGGGCTATGGGGTCTTTTACTCCATAGGGTCTCATATGTTTTTCTATGTGTGTTACACCGCACCCTATGTGCCGTAGCACTGGGGCGTCCTAGCGGACCCCACCATAGACTCCTTACCCGGGGACTGACTACTGTCTCCCCGGGCATGTAAAGTCACCATTGGCTTTACTAGACCTAAATTTACTAACAGGACTAGTACAAACCATCTTATCGTGGACGTACTAGTAGGGGTAATTCGATTACTCCTGTATCTGTTACTCGAGGGGGCACTGTCCCATCCCCCCTCGTCGAGTTTTGGCTGGTGGCAGTGGAAACTACTTGTTATGTTCGACCCCGGACATAACCCTATGGGATTCGTCCCATTGTTGGAGTTTGATACTTTTTCTCGTTAATCTCTAACGTACCACCGATCTACTTATCTTAAATAGGTTTATCGGATGGTATTTTCTGCCAGAACTCGGTTTGTAAAATGGCGTCTGTGTTCGTCTATGTGACTCCTAAACCAAAGGTTGAGCCCTTTGTTCCACTTTTGGCGGGCTCTGTACAGAGACCCTCCAAAGTGGTGCCATTCTGTCTGGGTTACCACAGGGGTGTGGGAGGGGGTTTAGGCACCCTGGACCGAGTTGCCTTGCCAACTCCGGTCGCACTCTGGAGGGATTGGCCCAAGTGGTGAGCCTTCCCGCTCACCACTTAGCATGTGTTGATTGACAGCTAGGCTGAATGAATGGGGGTTTTCTGCATAAAAGCAGGGCTTTTGGGACTGGATCTTCAGAAGTCGCCACAGGACCTAAGAATCCGACGAGGGTAACACTGAGCCGACCTGCAACAGCGACACCTCCGGTGGAGCCCTGCTGAGCCGACTCACCACTTCCCGACGACAGAGGAGATCTCCCTGCCGGAGAGTCTCTTCCCCTGACTGGTGGGAACAACCAGTCCCCTTTGCTTTTTATTCGCCCCAGGACGCAGTGGTCCAATTGCCCGTGCAGCGCACCTCGGCAACCGTATAGCCACTACCCCTGTACCACGACCAAAAGGTGGTGTCTTGTGACAGAGCACTCCGCGGCTGGTCTCTTCCCTGGTGGTGCACCGGACTTCACTTTTCTTCGACGACGAGAACCTCTCTACTCTTGGCAAAGACCCGACGTGCATCCACCACCAGGAACAACTGCCCCCGCCGGAGCTGTCCTCCACAAACAGGTACCGTGTCCGCCTGGCTTCCCTTTCGATCGGTTCAAGTGAGGTGTCTTAATCCTCTCCTTTCCGTTGGGTCGCCTCCAAGCTTTTCTCATTTATTGTTCTGAACTGGTTCAATCTGCCGATAACAATTTGCTACAAAGACTTGAATGCATCTCCACTAGAGACGTTTTGGGACATCGCGCCTTGCCTCTCTCCGAGTGGGCCTGGCCTCTGAACTTTATGATCTATTGTGGTTCTTGCCTTCTTACCGTACATTTTGCCCGTGAAGTATTGAACTGTGTTGATTTCGTAACCTGCCTATCTTTTTCTCTCCCGTCCTGACTAATATTCGAGTGCCATCTAGGTTGAGGTACACACCTCTGTCTGTAAATAAGTGGTGCCGGTAGAACCTAGACTTGTCAAACTATTGCTAGGGGGAGTGATCGTTTCTTCTTCGTAGAGTAATTGTGTTTGATTTGTTTGCCGTGAAAGTGCCATAGTGTTTTTCATAGATGTTTCATTATAAATAAATAACTTAATATCTTTACACTAAGCCTCGTTGCGTGTTTGCTTGTCTTGCTGTGAAGGATTGCCCTATTTTGTATACTCCACATACTGCTCAACTCTTCTTGAGGGAAATCTGACTGCTCAGCCACAGCTACCAAGTGAATCTGTGTGGTACAGACTGCTACCAAGTGGGTTCACCGCCAAACACCTGTAGTCCTAAATCTTTTGCAGTGGTCCCAGAGGGAACTGCACAGGTTTCCGCCTAACAATTAATAATGGTGAAATGTGGGCGGCATTTGCAGCAGATCTTTATCTTCATGTGTTGAATGGTAACGTGACGGGAGATATTCCCATGAGTCACACATGGCAGCGAGGGACTTCGAGGTTGGTACTTAATTATGTCTGTGTTAGTGAACTTTTTTTAAGACCTGTGAATATTTGGATAAGTGATTACTGTATGTTGTGTTCATGCCTGGAGATTGGGTCATCCCCTGAGATTGACAAAGGGCCTATCAATCGGGAGGCAAATGTTACAGGTTCAAGAATTAGGTGGACTGTTGTTAACTTGTTGAAATTTAATAAATGTGTCAGGGATGATGGCGAGCTTGAAGTATCTGCCTGGAATTGGAGTACGTTCAACCAGGAAGCATTTTATGAATGCATTAATAATAAGGCCAAGCCTACTTTTGAATGCGAATTCTGTAATCATGTGGACGGGAGACCTACACAGTCACATAAGCATAAATTTGATGCGCAGGTCCATGACAAGATAAAGGGTATGAGGAAGCAGAGTCGCCAAGTCAAGAATTCTGGGCTAGCGCCATTACTGATGTATGTCGAAAAATTAGGCTTTAGTGTAAAAACTGGCTTGGAAGCAAATGTTGGAGGTGCTAAGAAAGCAGACCATCATTTTTGGACAATTATTAATGGCATGTCAGTTAGTCAGGTACAGAAACAACTGATACCTATTCAGGAGGATAAATGGATTGACCATTTTGTAAATGTATATATGCTTCCCGCCCCTAGAACTCTTATGCTGCCAGCAGTGAGATGGGTTGACGAGTGGCATGTGACTTTTGATCGGTATGATATAATATTGGATATACATAATGCAAGCCCCTCGAGCTGCGGGCCCAAACCATTTATCTAATAAACTTTTCTAGCTATATGCCGAACTGTGGGAATCAGTTTTTATTCCCTTTTTGTACAGATTCTGGAAAGGCGGTTCTTTGCTAATACTTGAGAAACGGCATATATCATCCCCATATTTAAGAAGGGTAACCGCTTATATCCATGCAATTATCAGTCCATTAGTATACTCAACACAGACAAATCCTTGCTGCCCTGGTTCAAAAAGATATGGTATGGTGGGCAACTGATGCTTGTCGAATATCAAAAGATCAAATGGGCTTTAGGAAAGCTGTTGGTACTAGCCTGAACGGTTGTATCATCCGTTGCTTGCTGGACGTAGCTTGGGGTAAAGGGTCAAATTGTACAGTTTATATTGTGTGTATCATCTGGTTAATACGGATCTCCTGTGGGCATAATTAGCTCAGTGGGGGATTCTGATGGGGCTCTTGAATGTCATAAATGAATTGCATAAAGGATCCAATGTTCAGGTTCGCATGGATCATCAGGGGTTCTTGTCAAAGAAGATCTGGACATAAAGGGTACTGAGGATGGGCTGCATTTTGGGGCCCTGCTTCTTTAATCTGTATGTCTCAGATGTGGGGGTTGCATTGGAGAAGGCAGCATTTGTTCCGCCCAAGGTGAGTTCTTTAAGTGTCTCATGGCTGGCTTTCGCTGACGACTTCCTCTTGATGGACCAGTGGGTCTTCAGGGGTTATTGGATGCATTTAATTAATACCATAGTGTAAATGTCATGATGCCTACCTCCAAGGAGCCAGGTCCGACCCAGCAACCCCAGAGGCAGGCATCATTCCCCCCCAGGGAAGTGCCAGCGGGCCAAAGCTGGGGCCCTTTGGACACAGTTCTGGCGCCTTAGGCGCCAGGCTCATGTTGGACCCCTGTCCTGGCGCCTTAGGCGCCAGGCTCATAAAGCTAGACATGTCTTCAAGTGTTTTAATGTGCACTTACCTGATGCAGACCATGCTGCTACATCCAGGCCCTCTTGAGGCCTGAATGGAACTACTTTACCTGTGGGACTACTTTCCACCTGCGTGTGGTCGGGGAAGAATACACACCTGATCGGTGGAAGGATACATGCCTGGAACTTCTTCCAAAGCTATTTAAACCACGCCCGATCAGCAACTCACGCTTCGCGTTGTTCTGCTCCTCGCAGCTGGACGCTCACCGTGTCAGCTCCTGCATCTGGACTTCAGCCACGCCTGTCAGCATCCTGGGTTGCCTGCAAAGGGAGATAAGAGAGAATTGGAGAGAAAGAAGACCTTACCTGCTAAAGCTGCATCACGGGGACATCACACCGACGATCCTGAAAGGGAAGACATCATTTTAAAAGCATTTCGCTTCGATCGCTGCAGCGCTGCATTTCACTCACCTTTCCTGGGCGCCTCCATCTTCAGCAGCGATCATCCGGATCCGCACCCACTTCCCAGAGCCTAGAGAGAAAAGACAAGAAAACAAGGTGAGAGAAGGAAGGGAAATAGGAAAAGCTCAGTTTCCTTCTAAGACTTACCTGTTGGGTCATTCCCATTTCATTTCGGGTCCTGCCGCTTCCTGGCATTCCGGACCCCGACCCAAATGGGGAAGAAAGACAAAGACATTGAATGAGCGAATGCAAAGACATTACCTGAACGCTCATCCAGAACTTACACTTCGGGTCGGCGCCATATCTCCGGCATTCCGAACCCCGGCCCCTAAGGGGAAAAAGACATAAGCATTAGCGCTTGCTGCAATAAGACAATGAACATTATTATTAAGCTTGAACTTTTGAACTTGCAACAGAACTCTTACAGCGCCTCACCTGAATAGTCAAGCTTATTTTGAACTCCCATCAAACCTCAATCCAGTGAAGTAACTGGGTTTCAACGCGCCCCTGCATCAGAAGCAGGATGGAGAACTCAACCTTCCAGACCCTAAGGTGAGACTTCACAGGGAATCATGGAAGGGTATCGAGGAGGGTTGGAAGGGAGTGGGAGGCTTCAGCATTATTCCATCAGTAGGTAATACTCCCTTTTCACGCACAGGGGAATATTCCTGCGAGCCAGAAAAGCCAGAGTAGAGGGGTCCTTCCTGTCCATCATCAGAGTCCTGCGCTTCACCATTGAAGAAGCATCAGCACTC
This sequence comes from Ambystoma mexicanum, assembly GCF_040938575.1. Classification (NCBI taxonomy): domain Eukaryota; kingdom Metazoa; phylum Chordata; class Amphibia; order Caudata; family Ambystomatidae; genus Ambystoma; species Ambystoma mexicanum. Next base: position 1,082,126,786 of record NC_090925.1, read on the forward strand.
GAAGCCAGACCTGCGCCTCCGTGGGAATCAGGTGAGCGTGACAGAACGCGAAGCCTACCCACAATTTCCCACCTGGGCGCTATGGAGACTTCCGAGACAGATCAGCTGGCCCAGCTTTTGGGGGAATTACGGGCAGAAGTGCACTCAGCCCGCCAGGAGACCAACGCTCTCAAAAGAGAATTGATCCTATCCAAGGAAAGAACTGATGACCTGGCCAAAAGGTTATTGCAGGCCCAGGCAGGGCACACTCCTTTACCTAATTCCGGAGGTACTTCCACATCAATGGGTTTGAATAACCCGGTACAAATCAATCTACCTGGACACATGCCTTTGGCCCCGCCTGAACGTTTTGCGGGGGATCCCAAGAAATATGCCGTCTTTATGAACCAATGTCGTTTACACTTTCTATGCAGACCCGGGGCCTTCCCTAACGACCAGACCAAGGTAGCCTTTATACTATCTTACCTCAGTAGCAGTGCTGCCGATTGGTCTATTCCATTGGTAAATCAGGATGATCCCATTCTCCAGGATTTTCAGGGCTTCCAGGCCAGCATGGAAAGATTGTTTGCTCGACACTCTCAAGGACAGGCCCTTGATAACGAACTGCTATCCTTACGACAAGGTAATCAGGATCTCCTGTCCTACGTTTCCACCTTTAATAGACTGGTTGTGGAAACTGGATGGCCAGAAAACAAAAGGATCACATTGTTTCATCGAGGCCTGCGCGGAGAGCTTAAGGATGTTCTAGCTCAGATAGTAGATCCACCCCAGGTCTGCGCAGACTACATAGACGTGGTGGTTCAACTTGATCACAGACTTCAAAATAGAAAAGCAGATTGGTTCAAGTACGAAACCCGAGTACCGATCAAAACCCACGCTAACTCCAAGAGTACCGACGTGTCCGAACCTATGCAAATCGGCGGTGTTAAAGGACCATTAACGCAGAAGGAACGAGAGAGAAGGCGGCAAATGCAACTTTGTCTGTATTGCGGGACTTCCGGTCACTTTCTTCGAAATTGTCCGGTTAAACCACCTAAGAAGGTGGTTGGAGCCACTGATAACGATTTATTGACACCTGATTCGGGAAACGACCTAGCCCGACAAGCATAGGGGTCCGCTTGCTGAGCTTGAAAACAAACTCTTTGACCTCACATTTTGTCATGCCAATGGTGCTAGTGGACCCAAAACAGCCTCAGCAGTTGCATGCTGTAAAAGCATACATCGACAGTGGAGCTATTGGAAACTACATAGACCGTGAATTGGCTTCCAGGATTAAGCTCCCTCTCCGCCCGAAAGTAACCCAAGATGTCATTACTACAGTAGATGGAACTGAAATAGCCTCAGGGCCTGTAACGCATTCCACTGTTGAAATGACACTGGTGGGTCAGGATGGACATCGGGAAGCAATCGTGTTTGATGTGATCAAGGCCCACAATTTCAAGTAATTCTTGGAATTCCTTGGTTAGAAACACATAATCCCAGAATCGACTGGCGAGTAAGAAGATAAGTTTTCCTGATTGTGAACCAACTTGTCATCCAATAAATCCAGTTATGGGTCTAGCCTCAGCAACTTCCACCCCTTTGCAGCTACCGTCAGAATACCAAGAATTCCAAGACGTTTTTCAGAAGGAACAGGCTAACACGTTACCTCCCCATCGGTCTTATGATTGCCAAGTCGATCTGGTACCCAATGCTCAACTACCTTGTAGTAGGATTTATGCTCTTACGGAACCTGAGAACCTGCATTTGCGTCAGTATTTAGATCAGTACCTGGCCAATGGTTTTATTCGCCCGTCCAAGTTTCATGTCTCCTCAGCTCTGTGCTTCGTGCCGAAAAAAGAGGGCGACCTTAGAACATGTATAGACTATCGCGCCCTAAATCAAATAACGATTAAGAATTGTTATCCTCTGCCCCTGATCCCTGATCTTATCGACCAGGTGAAAGACGCTTGTGTGTACACCAAGTTAGATCTCCGAGGAGCTTATCATCTGGTGCGTATAAAAGAAGGCGACGAATGGAAGACTGCATTCCGCACCAAATTTGGGCTCTTCAATATCAGGTGATGCCCTTCGGTTTGTGCAATGCACCTGCTGCCTTTCAGTACTTTATGAATGATGTTCTTCGGGAACTTATCGATGTCTGTGTCATTGTTTATATTGACGACATCCTAGTGTACTCTTCTTCAGAATCCGATCACAGAAAACATGTTAGGGCAGTTCTTGAGAAATTGCGCCAGCACAGACTATTTGCAAAGCTCGAAAAATGTGATTTTCATACCACAGAAGTTGAGTTTCTCGGATTCATCCTGACACCTCAAGGAGTCCAAATGGACTCGCGAAAGCTGGACGCCATCCTCAAATGGCCATCTCCTAGCTCGGTGAAGGGAGTTCAGAGCATACTCGGCGTTGCCAATTTCTATCGAAGATTCATTCCGGAATTTTCCCGAACAGTCCAACCCATCACAGCTCTCCTAAAGAAAAACAAACGCTTTGAATGGACTCTTGAGGCCGAACAAGCCTTTCAGGACCTGAAAACCAAATTCACCTCTGCACCTGTATTGAAGCACCCGCACCCAGATCTCCCTTACATTGTGGAAACCGACGCATCCAGTTCGGCCATGGGAGCTGTCCTGTCGCAAAGAGACCCAGAAACTAACCAACTACACCCTGTGGCCTTTAGGTCCAGGAAATGTTCTCCTGAAATCAACTACGCAATTACCGACAAGGAGTTACTGGCTATTAAATCTGCTTTCAAGGCTTGGCATCACTATCATCTCGGGGCAAGACACACCATCACCGTAATTACGGACCACAGAAATTTACAATATTTAAAGACGGCCAAAGCTCAATCTTCACGACAACTCCGATGGGCTCTATTCTTTGCGGAATTTGATTTCTTAATCACCTATCGCCCTGGCTGCAAGAATGGTAAAGCGGACGCCTTATCCCGGATTGGCATGTAAGAACCCAATTCGAGTTTAGAACCTGTGCTAATCATACCTGAACAAAGAATCTTAGGCCTAACTTAATTGCAAACTATTGAGGACATCCAAACGTAAGTAAAACAACTTCTAGACTCTTCAGCCTTACTGGAATGGAGTCAAAAGGGTCCTCATTACACCGTTAAGGATGATTTACCCTACTTCCAGGAGCGGTTGTTTCTGCCAAGTAAAGAATTGCAAGAACTTGTTATTGCCCATCATCATGAATCATTAATGGAAGGACACCCTGGTATCGCTAAAACGGAGGAAAAAATCAAACGCCACTTCTGGTGGCCTTCTTGGAGAAAAGACATAAACTCTTTTGTATTATCTTGCGGAATTTGTGCCCAAAACAAGGGTCAAAAGAAAAGGCCAGCCGGCCTACTTCAACCCTTGGATATTCCACCGGCACCATGGCACACCTTGTCAATGGACTTTATAAATGACCTGCCTCCTTGTGCTGGTTACAACACTATCCTTGTAATTGTGGATCTATTCTCCAAAATGGCCCACTTTATCCATTTAAAAGGTTTGCCTTCAGCTTCCACCTTGGCCAAGGAATTTCTGGAGAATATAGTTCGCATACATGGTTTTCCTTCCACATTAGTCTTGGATCGTGGAAGTCAATTTATCTCCCATTTTTGGAAGAAATGTTGCCAACTAGCACAAATAGATGTGCGGTTATCCACCAGCCACCACCCCCAGACCGATGGACAAACCGAGAGAACCAATCAGACTCTCGAGCAATATCTTCGGTGCATGTTACACCAATCCGAGTTAAATTGGAAAGACATCCTTTGGATCGCAGAATATGCATACAACAATTCAGTGCATTCTGGAACCGGACAAACTCCTTTTTATACTTTGTATGGTCACCATCCTCGGACCTCTGACCTAGATCCACCTCTGACCCTGGAAATGCTAGCAGTAAATCATCTGCATTCCACAATAACCCAAGCCTTCAAAGAAGCTGCAACTCATTTACAGCAAGCCAAGAAAAAGTATAAAGAAAATGCTGATTTGCACCGAAGTAAAACTCCTCCTTACCAAGTAGGAGACCAGGTATGGCTAGCAACAAAACATTTACCCCTCAAGGGCCCGCGAACCTTCAATCCCAGATTCATAGGACCTTATCCCATCAAGGCTATAATGAATCCCGTGGCCTTTAAACTGGATTTACCGTCTAACATGCGTATTCATCCAGTTTTTCATGCATCACTTTTGAAGCCAGTACAACCAGGGACCCGACTGTCCAAGCCTCCAGACCCAGTTCAAATTGAAGGGGAATTAGAATTCGAAGTTAAAGACATTTTAGACTCCAAGGTGTTAAAGTCAAAACTCTTCTATCTTGTTGACTGGAAGGGATATGGACCTCAGGAGAGATCGTGGGAGCCTAGTAACCATGTTCACGCACCTCGATTAATACAAAGGTTCCACCGGAGATTTCCGAACAAGCCAAAACCCCCGGAGGGAACAACCTTGGGAGGGGCCTTGAGGGGGGGTACTGTCATGATGCCTACCTCCAAGGAGCCAGGTCCGACCCAGCAACCCCAGAGGCAGGCATTATTCCCCCCAGGGAAGTGTCAGCGGGCCCAAGCTGGGGCCCTTTGGACACAGTCCTGGCGCCTTAGGCGCCAGGCTCATGTTGGACCCCTGTCCTGGCGCCTTAGGCGCCAGGCTCATAAAGCTAGACATGTGTTCAAGTGTTTTAATGTGCACTTACCTGATGCAGACCATGCTGCTACATCCAGGCCCTCTTGAGGCCTGAATGGAACTACTTTACCTGTGAGACTACTTTCCACCTGGGTGTGGTCGGGGAAGGATACATACCTGATCGGTGGAAGGATACATGCCTGGAACTTCTTCCAAAGCTATTTAAACCACGCCCGATCAGCAACTCACGCTTCGCGTTGTTCTGCTCCTCGCAGCTGGATGCTCACTGTGTCAGCTCCTGCATCTGGACTTCAGCCACGCCTGTCAGCATCCTGGGTTGCCTGCAAAGGGAGATAAGAGAGAATTGGAGAGAAAGAAGACCTTACCTGCTAAAGCTGCATCACGGGGACATCACACCGACGATCCTGAAAGGGAAGACATCATTTTAAAAGCATTTCGCTTTGATCGCTGCAGCGCTGCATTTCACTCACCTTTCCTGGGCGCCTCCATCTTCAGCAGCGATCATCCGGATCCGCACCCACTTCCCAGAGCCTAGAGAGAAAAGACAAGAAAACAAGGTGAGAGAAGAAAGGGAAATAGGAAAAGCTCAGTTTCCTTCTAAGACTTACCTGTTGGGTCATTCCCATTTCATTTCGGGTCCTGCCGCTTCCTAGCATTCCGGACCCTGGCCCCAATGGGGAAAAAAGACTAAGACATTGAATGAGCGAATGCAAAGACATTACCTGAACGCTCATCCAGAACTTACACTTCGGGTCGGCGTCATATCTCCGGCATTCCGAACCCCGGCCCCTAAGGGGAAAAAGACATAAGCATTAGCGCTTGCTGCAATAAGACAATGAACATTATTATTAAGCTTGAACTTTTGAACTTGCAACAGAACTCTTACAGCGCCTCACCTGAATAGTCAAGCTTATTTTGAACTCCCATCAAACCTCAATCCAGTGAAGTAACTGGGTTTCAACACGCTCCTGCATCAGAAGCAGGATGGAGAACTCATCCTTCCAGACCCTAAGGTGAGACTTCACGGGGAATCATGGAAGGGTATCGAGGAGGGTTGGAAGGGAGTGGGAGGCTTGAGCATTATTCCGTCAGTAGATAATATTCCCTTTTCACGCACAGGGGAATAATCCTGCGAGCCAGAAAAGCCAGAGTAGAGGGGCCCTTCCTGTCCATCATCAGAGTCCTGCTCTTCACCATTGAAGAAGCATCAGCACTCGAAGCCAGACCTGCGCCTCCGTGGGAATCAGGTGAGCGTGACAGTAAATCAGCTCAAATTCAACATCTCAAAGTCAAATATTTTGTAAGAAGGAAATCACCTGCCGCTCTGAACTTTAATTGGTAAGGTATGGTATGATAATGTTTATTTGTAAAGCGCCCATACACAGGGCAAGTGTTTCAAAGCGCTCAAGGAGCGAGGGAACAAGGGGGAAAAACAACAGTCATTGAGAGTCCTTGGGTTTCTGAATGATACATGTCTGCACAGGCAGAGTAAGTGCATATAATGCAATTAACAATGTAGATAACAGCAAATAGGTCTGATGACGATTCTGCAGTTTTTCCAAGTCAATTGAGGCGCCACCCTGCATTGAGGGCAGACAGGGGAGATAGATAGGTGATCTTCATGGTATGGTACGTTCAGATTGTGCAATGCACAGACGGTGCAGGCAGGAGAGGGGAGGGGGTGAGGGTGAAGAGAGGACAAGTTGCAGAGGGGCAAGGGAAACAAGTGTGCCCAATTAGACAGAAACTGGGTAAGTGCTGAGAGGTGCTACTCTCATGGGTCAATAGACCAGGTGTAGTAGCAATGCAGCAAGTGCAGGCCCGGAGACAAGTGCAAGAGGACTGGCAAGGGAGCCAGGCATCACTGAGACTCTGTGGTACGCCCGGCGGCCAGTCGGCAAGCTTTGTCGAAAAGGAGGGAGAGAGGGATAGAGTGGAGAGAGAGGTTAACAAGGTAGAGGAAGAGAGAAGGAAGAGGAGAAGAGGAATGTCAGGAAGAGGAGAAGAGGAATGTCTGAAGGAGTTTCCATAACTTAAAGGAATAGTGCGCTCAAAAATATTATTGCTTTAAAAGATGGGCAATAATCCAGAACATCCATTAAATATATTTTTATTGAAAGTTCCTATGTAAACCTTTGAGCAAACAAGGCTCAAAGCGTTTACATGGGAACATCCATTTTGCCATTTCAGGCAGCCTCCTCAGCTCTGCCCTGCCGGCACTAAACAAGCAGAAAAAGCCCCCTACTGGGAGCTTTTGCTTACTGCAGCCAGAGCAGAGATCAACATGAGCTGAGGAGGCTGCCTTCACTTTCATTTTACGTTTTCGGTGCTCCCCAAGCCCATGGAAGCACAGAAAACCTAAAAAATTAAGGCAAAAAGCAAAGGCGCAGCAATTACAAATACAACCTTGTTGTATTTGTGATTGCCGTGGTTGGAAAACCATGGAAATCAAAAATACAAGAACGTTGTATTTCTGACTGCGGTGGCTTTTGCATGGAGTCTCCTGGGCTCCCCAACCCAGGGGAGCCCAGGAGACTCAAAGAGAAAGCCGCCGCCATCAGAATAACAACGTTGTAGTATTTGTAAATAACGCAGCATTTACAAATACAATAACGTATTTCTCACTGCAGCGGCTTTTGCTTGGAGTCTCCAGGGCTCCGTCTGGGTTGGGGGAGCCCAGAAGACTCCAAGCGAAAGCCGCCATAGTAAGAAATATTGTGGCATTTCGAAACACAACCATGTTGTGTTTCTGCCTGCAGCGGCTTTCATTTTGAGTCTCCTGGGCTCCCCCGGGACAGCCCAGGAGACTCAAAGTGAAAGTTGTGAAGTGCTGCATTACACAGAGAGAACATGTGGAAATATGACCCTGATTCAAAATGAGATGTCAGAGCATATTCAATTGGATGTTCCCACATCTTCATGAGTGTTTTTACGATGCACCACACACACGATGCAATAACAGTAGAACATAGGGTTCCACAGAAAACATTTGAAATCCTCAGGGAATTTGCATATTAGCCACAAATGTATCAGGATATGATTATTTACACAATGGATGTGTGGCATGGGTACAATTCCAACTCAGACTTCCATGTCACATGGCACTGCTTCGAAAATGTGGATTAACTTAACATATTCATATACACACACTGGTTGCATTGGTCCAGTTGAACGGTTACCCATAGGAAACACATACATGCTGACAATGACTTGTCTCACGACAGAATGAGCAGAATAGCTTGCAGCTCCTATGTGTGAAGCAGAAACTGCAGCTAATAACTCCTCTGGCCTTGATTCGACTCAGCAACGAGAACCAAACTTTTACTAATTCTGTTATGATGGAAATGCAAGAAATCCTCAGTGTCAAGTGTAAGATACACATTGCATATGGTTTCACTTCTTATTGAGGAGTGAAGAGTTATCCTGAAACTATCATTCACATGTAAGGAAAGTAATGTGATTGACAGTCTGTAATAACTTGCTTTATTCATTTTAAACTGGTGTGAAAAGAAGGTCCTTCCCCAACATTCACTTGACTTCAAACTCATGAACAAAGACTCATTCATGCATCCACTAGACCGGAGCGCGTTGAAAATGTGAGCAAGCATTTGCACCCAGCTTTCGCAAAAAAGAACATGAACAAGTCTCTGGAAAGCACCACGACTTACTATGACACCAGCACGCGGGGGTAAAGTGTATCATTTACACGATTCGAGAAGTAAAGGAAAATAAAAAGTGGTTAAATTATTGGGCAGGTCCACATCAAATCCTTGGTAGGATTTCACCTGCAGTATAATATAAAATACTAGTCAGAAAAGGAATTAGAGCAGTTTGTGCATATAAATCAACGAGTCTTTCATTCCAGAGCAAGTGGCAGAGTAGTGTCAGCACAGACATCAAATAAGGGAATAGTGCATGATGGGATCAAAGCGAAGGAGTGTGCAGCTGTGTTAAAGATGCATCCTTAGAATGAAACGAAGGATTCATTTTATGATAGCTAAAGTAACTCATTTCACAAGTGTAAGGGGTCCCGGAACTTGTCCCCATCTTTATATCTACCCTAGAATCCCTAACACCATTGAACTTTAAATGGGCAGGTGGAGGGTGGGGCCTGATTGAGGCATTAGGATCTTCTTCCCAGGACCCACTCAGGGAACCCTGTATGGGGATGCCAGAAACGATTACTTCCTTTCAAGCCACAACCCCATGGCATCACCTTGCCAGTGGTGAGAGAAAAATCAAACAACATCCCAGATGCCCCACATGGCATCACAATGACAGTGTTGGCTGGAAATGCAAGCCACCGCTCCAATGAACTCAGCATGCCACAGGTGCCGGTGAACTTAAGCCACAGCCCCAATGACATAGGGGATGAGAAATACACCCATCTCCCAGATGACAACTGAGGTGGCATCATGACATCAGGAATGCATGAGGACATTTCTTCCTCTATTTGTCTCGGGAGGATAGCTCAGGGGCAATGTGCTTGCCTTGGAAGCAAGATGACACTCCGGGTCTGCGCTTAGAAACCTCTGGGTGTTATAAATAACCAATCATATAATGTTTTACCGACTCATCCAGTTCCGTGGAAAATGGAACTTCCGGCAATGACTCATCGTACATAACCTTTGACATCATCAAGACACTAGCTCGTGACAATCGTTTATTAAAGTCCATTCACTTAATAAGCAGCAATATATGAGGCCTGGGGGAAAATGCATGCCCCCAGAGAAATATTATAAAGTGTTTGCTTTGCATTCAACATTTTTCCCAGGGAAGTTTGAAATTCATTTATCATTTGAAACATGGTTGTTACCCTGGCCTTGAAAATGCTTTTTTTTTTTACACGCAACACCTGTTCAACTTCAAGCATCCAACATTGTTTTACATTTCTACACTGCCACGATTACTACTTAACTTTAAAAGAGTTTTCAAATGATTTGAACATAGATTGAGTTATTTGATTTCAGTGGTGGGCCCAGTGCCTTGATTAGCTGATCCGTTAGGTAGCAATGGAGTATTGACGCTGGTGAGCTACAGCGTGAAAGAACCATGGGTAATCCAAGTGTACAGTACTTAAGAAACATACGCAGTTAAATAAAATATATAAATCCCAAGTACTCCACCTCTCTGCCAATCTTTCCTTTTGTACTCTTTACTTATAAATCTAAATAAATATTCCCTATGCAAAAAAGGCGGGAGTTATGGCATAGATATTGACCTATAGTAAGGTGATGAATTCTGAAGAGCAAGCATAAACATGCACTCCCCAATGTCTATAACTGAATGTCTAAATACCAAAGCAGCACAGGCCTAGAGGGGGCCCCCACCACCACATGACCTGGTAGGGGGCCCCTACAAACATTTTTAAAATTGTTTCTTTTTTAAATCACTGTGCCTTCATAAAGAAATAATTTCTGTAACAGAAATAATTTCTTTATGAAGGCACAGTGACTAAAAAAAAGAATCTCTTTTTAAAGTCCGAGGGCTACCGCCACTACATGACATGGAAGCCTCCAGGCTTGAGCCCTCCATGTCATGGGATGGAGGAAAATGTGTAATATGGGGCCACTTTGAAAATTATTTCGAAGGTCTCTTTTCGTTCCCAGTCCACCTCTGCTTATTAGGGATCATCAGTGCAGTAGAGTCCTGACAGCTTTGCGGTTGGAGCATTGGGCTGTGTATACAATACACCAATAAATGTATGGCGGGTTTAACAAGGCTTGAAAAAAAAACTTTAACCTGAAATGTGAACGTTGAATAGTCCATTTGAGTCAAGTCACACATTTCAGAACGCCGACTGGTAGCCATCGCTATATAGCATTTATATCTCTTAGGACATACCATTAGCAAATGTTCATTGTATCATATATGCTTTTCAGAACTCTGTTTATGTGTATATAATTTCTAAGTATGTACTATTTGCATCTCAGTCTAAAATGTACATACCATGATGGGAAACAGCTTGTGCCTGTATGTGGGAAGTCCATTTGTCTCTCAAGTTGGCATGTTGGACTGGGCATGTATATGTGATCAGGCACAGATGGGGGAATCTGCTACAGACAAAATCTGGGATCGAGAGGAGGCCTTGAGCAGATTGGGGAAATCTTCCAGGATCCTTATGACTCAACAATCGTGGCAGTACTACTGTCCAGGGTGTAGAGGCTTTGATTACCATGTGTTTTCTCCATCTATAATGCGCCCTGTACTCCCTTCTATGGTCTTATTTCTCTTGTGTTGCTACGCCGCCCTAAGTGCGATAGGCTATAATGGATCCCATGTAGAGAGCAGTTGACCTTAAGTTGTATTTGATTGATTGATTGATTGATTTATTTATAAAGCGCTTTACACCAAGGCGCTGTACAATGGAACAACAAAATACAGAGTAATAACAACAAATAACAGTGTGAGCATAGTGGCAACTTGAATCATTCAACAACAAAACAGTCCAAAGAGCAATTTACTAAGAGGGGGGAGAAGTGGAGTGCGAACAGGGGAGTGAAGGGAGGGGCAGGGAAGGATTGAGTGAGAGTAGAAGGAAGGGAGAGAGAGTGTAAAATAGAAAAGGGGAAGGTGGAAAGGGAGGGGAGGGATTAGAAGAGGGGAAAGACGGGGGGAGTAGAGAGGGCAGGGGGCTTCAAGGTGGGGAATGGAGGAGGAAGGATTTAAGGGAAGTGCGAAATGAGACGAGGGTAGTGGAAGAGCGGATTGAGAGGGGGAGAGAGTTCCAATGCAGAGGAGCAAGAAGTTTGAAAGAGCGGAACCGGGAGGAAGCCAAGGGGAAGGAGGTACAGAGAGCAGGAAGTGGTCAGCAGACCGAAGGGAGCGAGAGGGGGAGTAGAAGGAGAGAAGGGAGGAGAGATAAGGGCGGGCAAGACCGTGAAGGGATTTGAAAACAAGGCAGAGAAAGTGGAATTTTAGTTGTAGGAGGAAAGGTAGCCAGCCTAGTCGAGAGAGCGAAGAGGAAATGGAGTCGCGAGAGGTAAGGAGACAGAGAGTTCGAATGGCAGAGTGGTATATAGATTTAAGAGGGGCAAGCTGAGATGAGGGAAGACCGAAAATTATAGAGGAGCAGTAGAAGAGGCGGGAAAAGATGAGTGAGGAGATTAGGAGCTTGGTAGCATGGAATGTGAGGGAGGGACGGATTTTGCGAATATTGTAAAGGTGGTATCTGCAGGAGCGGGAGGTGAGCAAAATGTGTTGCGAGAAGGTGAGAGAAGAGTCAAAAAGAACACCTAGGTTGCGAGCATGAGTGGAGATAGGGAGATTGGAAGGAGGAAAGTGGATGAACAGGGCGGAGAGGGAGGAGGAAGAGAGTTAGCAGGGAAGAAAAGGACTTCAGTTTTATCCGTGTTAAGTGAGAGAAAGCGTGAGGACATCCAGTTCTTGATGGCTGTGAGACAAGAGGAGAGTTTAAGGTGGAGGTCAGGTGTGAAGGAGGAGAAAGAGAGAAAGAGTTGGGTGTCATCCGCATAGAAATGATGGGAGATGCTAAAGGAGGAGATGACAGGGGCAATGAGGGAGGTATATAGAGAGAAGAGGAAAGGGCCAAGTACAGAGCCTTGAGGAACACCGTAAATCAGAGGGAAGGAAGGAGAGGTCTGGCCTCCCCATGAAACAACAAAGGAATGAGAGGAAAGGTAAGAGGAGAGCCATTTTAGAACAGGGCCTTTGAACCCGAAGGAGGAGAGAGTGTGGAGCAGGAGAGGATGATTGACAGTGTCAAAAGCGGCAGAGAGATCAAGCAGAATAAGTATGGAGGATTGCTTTGCATGGCGAGCAGAGAGGAGCGAGTTGATAATCGAGGTGAGAGCAGTTTCAGTGGAATGTTTGGGATGGAAGCCAGATTGGAAAGGAGGAAGGAGAGAGGAAGACGAGACAAAGGAAGAGAGCTGAGAGTAGGCAAGGCGTTCAAGGAGTTTAGAAAGGAAAGGCAGAAGAGAGATAGGTCTGTAGCTGGCAGTGAGCAGTGGATCAGCAGAGGGTTTCTTAAGAATAGGAATGATCGTTGCATGTTTGAAAGCAGAGGGAAAGATAGGAGAGGAGAGGCAGGAGTTAAAGAAAGTGGTAAGGTAAGGGATGTGAAGAGGGTACATTTTTGGGATGAGAACGGAAGGGAGAGGGTCAGAGGGTGCGGCTGTGGGGTGGGCTTTGGATAGAAGGAAGGATACATCGGAAGGGGAAACAGATGAGAAAACAGACATGCTGGAAGAAGGAGGAGAGGGGGGAGGAGAAGAGAGGGAGTAAGAGAGGGAGTTAATTTTTTGTCTGAGTGTGATGATTTTAGAGGAAAAGTAGTTGGCGAAGTCAGAGGAAGAAAGTGTGGAATTAGATGAGGGGTCAGGAGAGGGAGGAGAGAGGAGGCGGGAAAGAGTTTGAAAAATCCGACAAGGTTGTGAGGCTTGAGACTGTAGAAGGTTAGAGTAGTGGGTGGATTTGGCCGTAGCAAGGCAAGAGTTGTAAAGTGCATGGTAGGAGAAGTAGGAGGTTTGATTAGAGAGCGAGGGAGTTTTGAGCCAAAGTCTTTCAAGGCGCCTGAGAAGGCGCCGCATAGAACGAAGATGGGAGGTAAGCCAGGGTTGAGGAGGTTTCTGAGTGGGGCGGAAGAGAGAAAGGGGATAGAGATGGTCAAGGGCAGTGGAGATGGAAGATGAGAGGGAAGAGAGAGCATCATCAGGAGAGAGTAGTGCAAAGTCATGGTGAGATGGAAGAGACGAAGAACAGGTGTCAGAGAAGAGGGTAGTGTCGAAATCACGCAGGTCACGACGTGAGTAGATTGGAACTGAGGGATTATTAATAGTGGAAGAAGAGCGAGGAGAAAGGGAGAACGAGAGTAATGCGTGGTCAGAGAGATAGACAGGGAGAGAGGAGACAGGGGAGGAGGGATAGGAGGAGTTGAAGATGAGGTCAAGAGTGGAACCAGAGGAGTGAGTAGGGGAAGAAGGAAGGGGGAGAGGAGGTAGGAATCAAGGATAGAGAGGAGGGGAGAAGATTGAGGGGGAGAAGGAAGATGGATGTTAAAGTCGCCAAGCACAGTTAGAGGGGAGGGGGAGGGAAAAATAAGTGAGAGGAGGTGATCTAGGTCTTCAAAGAAGGAGGAGAGAGGGCCAGGGGGACGATAGATGATCAGGAAGGAAATAGGGTGGGGAGAGGAGAATGATCTGTAGAGGAATTCAAAGGAAGGGAAGGAGGGAAGAGATGGGGATGAGGAGGAGGAGGTGTATTTGGGGTTATACAGGAGAGCGACACCTCCACCGCGGCCAGAGGGGCGTGGAGTATGGAGGAAAGAGGAGGAAGAAGTTGTTAGGGAAGCTGGGACAGAGAATACTATACATACATACTATACATGGGAATACTATAATTCCAGGTATAGGGGGAAGTACACTGGCAATGTAATGATTCAGTAAATTCCCTTGTTTCTATAACTCTGATGTTGGGGTGAGGGAAGGAACAGGAGGCATTTGGTGTTTGGTGTTTAAGAGATTGAATGCCAGATTTTGAACTGCTCTTCCTTTCAAATACAGCTGTGATCAGAAATCACAACAATTATCGGTTTATTGGTTAAGTCTCTCATGTTATGTTTGTCATTACTCCTAGTTGCAAAATTCAATATAAATCATATGAAAAGTATAGATAATGTGGTATAACATGTATGCATTCCAACCCACACCGTATAGATCTCAGTATTTACTAAGTGCATCTCAGTTTATAGTATTTAGAACTTTGAAATTGATTTGAACCTCCTTATTTAGAAAGGGGGATCAGATTTGAGAGGGTTCACTCATCCCTTGCATAAATACCTCATTGTCGCTGTCGTTTCTGCTTGCGATTGGACACCGCGTCTACTGGCACTTGCTACCTGCCATCAAAAGCCCATAGAAGCCCAAGGCCTGGCGTGCGTCGATTAGCATTTTCTGTTGGCTGCTACTTAGAATGGGTGTTGATTTCTCCTATTCAAAGACGGAAAGTGAGACTCCCCACTGATGATTATGTCTGCTAGTCGATAGGGCTATAGTTACATTTCTCTTGTTCGCTGTCATTGCTGGAGTGCAGATGGCTTACTGCTGGAATGCCATCCAGTGAAGAGCTGGTGGGGTAGAGGGAGAGAAGGGCTGTTCTCTATGCCGCACACCTTTATGATGAATATATTCAGAATTGGGAATGACTTGGAAAGCTGCCAAATATTAAAATCCAGCCTCATTTTTAGAAAATGCTACTAGCATGCATTCAAGTCCTTTTATATTTTCCCTATATTTGTATATGATGCATTTGAAAGCACTCAGACTCTTGCAAGCCGACAGTGGGCCTCATTACAAGTATGGTGGTAACCCTGTCGGTGCTACCAGCAGGTTGCTGCCGGACTTGCAAGATTTACTAGCGCGTGGCTTGCCGGTAACACTGGGGTATTACAACCCTATCATTCCGGGAAGTCAGGCACCGGCTAAGTGTAAATTCCCATTTCAGTCCCATAGGCTCAATGGGAATGGGGACCACGGAAGCACCGGCACCGTTAATAACGTTAATAATGGTGCCGGTGCTTCCGTGTAATTCTGCGGGCAGGTACCGTTCCGCCTGCCAAGTTTGTCCCTGGCAGGCAGGACGGCACCCGCCCGCACAGTCATACTGTGCTGGTCCTGTAACAACGGTGCCGGTAGGTTTACCAGCACCATTGTTACAGGACCGGCACAGTCATAATGAGGCCCAGTGATAGTAATGTGGCCAAAGAAAAGATGGGTGCAGAATAATATATAATGGCATCTATGGGAAAGGAGAGGATTTAGCCTTCTTTTTTAGAATGTAATTATATGAACGAAGTGAATTACAGGGCCTGGGGTAGCGCCCCTATAGTTATGGTTAAGTTGCTCAACTCAGACAATGAGCACTTTCTGTGTAGCTTATAACTTTGCCCCCAACCCCCGGACGAATTCTCACCAAATTTTGCAAAGTGTATATGGCCCCCTTGGAATGATTCTGCAAAATTTGATGCAGTTTCGTCAAAGGGTGGGGCAAAGTTCTAGGGGGGGTCCCAAAATGTTTGAAATCCATATCTGCACAATGGAAAAAAAGTTCTTGTGCTTACAGCCCAAACCGCTGGACGGATTATCACAGAACTTGCGCCAGGAGCGGCGGCTTGACCCCTAAAGCATGCTTTTTTAAATTTGGTGTAAATTTGTCCATTAGTTATTTTTTTTTAAATGGCCAAAAATTAGGTTAAAATAAATTAGTGATATCTGGGTCCGGTATGTGGACTCATTTCCTGATTTGACGTCTGCGGACCCCCCTGAACCAATCAGTGGGTGGCTTGCTGTTCGTGGACACCAAGAATGCACGCTGATTGGTTGTTCAAAAATGTGAGCTGCGTCAGATTTTTTTAAACGGTCACCCTGTTGGATCCGCGGGCAGCTGCTGTTGTCCACGAACAGTGCAGTGAGCCAAAAAGTCTGGAAAACACATTCGGGGTAATTTTGTGGCTGAAAGAGGGCCTAGGAAGGGTGAGGGAGCGGGAAAGAATTGGCATGGAGCTATTTTTATAGGTGAAAAAAGCGGTGCAGATGCTGCCTAGTCCGCGGTCACTTTTACTATTCGCGGACGTCTTTGAGTGTGAGAGGTTCAGGGTGAGTTTTGTTCTTTTAAGGTGTATTTGACGTATCTGTTAAATGGTTTAATTATATTGTGGTGGTTGTGGCCAGTGTAGTTAGAAGGGCTGCCCTGTGCTACGATGTACAGGGACAACGTGGTAGTCTGCAGACACCACATATGTCATCCAGGTCCTTTAAGGATGCCAGGCATGGAAAGGGGACTGTGGTGACTGCAGACATTCATGGTGGCCCACGGATTAGCCAATCAGGTGCTGTGGTTGTGATGTACATGAAGAGAGGGTGGCAGGTGTTTTCTCTGTTGTGTGCAATGAAGATGTCTGTTGCTATGGCTATGAACAAGCAGAGTGTGTGGATGGTGGGATGTTCTTGGATGCATCATTGAAGGGTTACACAGAATCTTGTGGCATCACTGCTACTATTCGATTGGCAGAAGTGAACGTTTTGTGGTATGCAGTTTGTGGGTTAAACTGGGCAACCTTATTACCATTCTGTGAAAGTATGGCTCACTTTAAACGTCCAGATATTATTGTTGTGCATTGTGGAGGCAACAGTTTGGGCTATATAGCTCCAGTATCTTTGCAGCTTGCCATGAAGCATATTTTGAGAAGCCTAATGGAACTGTTTCCAGCTGCAAAGATAATTTTTTCTCAAATCAATCCAAGGAAAATATGGAGATGTCCAAATTTGTTTTGTCCACAAATGAAAGAAGCTAAGCACCATGTCAATAGAGGTGTATGTACGTTTTCATATTGTTTAAGGGTGGCATCTTTTGAGAATGAAAATATTAAGTTGGATGGTGTAAATACTTTTCAGAGCAATGGAGTGCATTTAACTGATATTGGCAATCAGCTTTGTCTTTGGAATGTTCAAAATGCTTTGAAAAAGATCATGTGAACAAGTTAAAAGGGAAAATGTGGTGTGTATACTAAAGCATTTGTTAGATTTGTTAGTAGATGTAGGACATAAAAATGAGGAAAACAAAATAAAAATTGAAAAACCCCAAAAATCAAAAAAGGCTCTTTTAATAGCCACCATTGAAGAATAAATGATTTACATTGAGTTTAAACCTCCCATCCCCTTCAATCGGCGTTGCTGTCCGCGGACACCGCGGTAGTCCCCGGACACTACATGTGCCATCTGGGTCTTCTAAGGATGCCAGGCATGGAAAGAGGACTGGTTTCGTGGGTGTGGTCTACAGGAAGTCTGGGCAGCAAGAGTTATCTTTGTTTTGTGCAGTGAAAATGGCTATGGCTTTGAGGAAGCAATGTGTCTGGTTGGTGGGCGATTCTTTGCTCCATTGGCTTAATGTGTGCTGTGAGCAGTGTGGATTACCTGGGAATCTTGAAATTCAAGAATTTGAAGTTTCCTGGTTTGGAGTTAGAGGAATGAAGTGGGTGGAATTGCTCCCGGTTTGTGAGAGTATGGTTACTTTGAAGCATCCACACATCATTGTAGTTCATGGTGGTGGCAATAGTTTGGGCTATGTCACCGGAATTTCATTGCAATTTGCAAAGAAGGATACATTTTCAAAGTTGATGGAACTGTTACCACAGCCTCCTGCATGACCGTCGAAACAGCGGTGGGATCCCTTGTCCCACATGAGTAGCCTGTGTGGTGGCAGCAGCGGTTGAGGAAAATGGGGTAGAGGACGTTAACTGCTTCTCATTGAGAAAGGTACAGACTTTCTTAGAGCACCAAATTGGTTGGTCCAGGTGTGGCAGCGCATGGAGGTGGTCCCAAATGAGTACTGGCCAGGTTGTCTGCAACTAAGTACAACCCTGCACTCAATGCATTTCACCTGGGCAGCCCAAGCCTTTGGTACTCCCCCAGCGGTGGTAAAACCCATGACTCTCTCTGAATGTTGGAGGTAGGCACTTCCTCTATCTCCTCTTCCTGTTCCACATCACAGCACCTGTTGCCCTATGCAGGCCCTCCACTTGGTAGCTGCGGTGGAAGTGGTGACCTCTGGGAAGGAGGGATGGCCATGAGAGATGCCATTGTTAAACTTCTGGACATCTCTTGGGAGTAACTGTCCTGGAAGATGCTGTTTCCTGATGTGCCATATTAAGAATTACTAAAAGTAATGGGTGGGTCCCTTTATAGGAGCCGTCCGTGGAGTGTGTGACGGTCCACGGACTACTGAGCATAAAATAGGCCTTGGAAAGTTGTAAAAAGTTGACAGATCAAGTAAGAATGGGTCTAGGAGCTCTGCAAGGGTAAACTTTCAACTTGAAACATCGTAGTTTGGCCGAAAATTACATTTTAAAATGTCTGTGGTGATGTACACCATCTGCGAACACACTTTTACGCTGCATGGGCATGGTCACATGATGAGGTCCGGGGACATTTTGTGGTGGCGGCAGGTATTTATGGAACCTTTTGAGAGGCAGACACCAGGTGCCTGCACATAAATGTCCGCAAACGGGCGTACTGTCAGTGGACTAATTAAAAGTGTGTCATGTGAGAACGGACATGGCGCAATATCTGCAGACATCCTATTTTGTAAATGGACCCCGAATAGTTATGTAGTCCGTGGACTATTTACTGGTGTTAAAAAAAAGGAATGTATCACAGAATAATATAGAATATATTTGTAGTATAAAAAATAAATATATTTATCAAAGTAATCTGGTATCAGAATGAGACACATAAATGGGAGGATTTAGAATTTGGGAGGGATGTTTATATAATGAATGGTGATAATATTATTGCTTAAGTTGCTGAACTTATACAAAGAGTACTTTTTGGGCAGTTTATAACTTTGGCACCGTTCGATGAATGGTCACCAAACTTTGTAGAGAGACGCACGCTGATTGGATGTTTCAAAACGTGAGGTGCATCATCATGTTTGAAACGGTGGCCATATTGGATGGGCGGATCATGGCCTTAGTCCGCGGATAGTGCACTGAGTAAAAAGTCTGGAAAATATATTGCGGTTATTTTGTGGATGCAAAAAGAGGGTATGGAAAGGGTGGGGGAGTGGAAAAAAGTTGATATAGAGCTCTTTTCATAGGTGAAATATAGTTGTACAGGTGCTGGCTTTTGTGCTGTGCATTTTTCTGTTTGTGGATGTTATTGGGATTGGCGGGTGTGGGTGAGTCTATTGTACATACTTTTCATATGATTTAATTCTATTGTGGTGGTTGTGACCACTGGCCACATTCACTATAGTAATATGTGTATTGTCAGTACAGGTACTATAAGGAGAGTATACCGTATTTGTAATATGGTGTAATTATATAATTGAAGTGTATATGGTATTTATGATTGTAGTACAATTGAGGATAGTGATTGTCGATCTCTCTTTCGCCTTGACACAGTCAACCGTTCTATCCTTATAAAACGGCTCCATGATACCTTTGACTGGCTGATCTCTTCCATCATTAATCGTACTTCGCAGCTGCAACTAGGCAATGGGGCTAAAGTGGGCATGGCCACCAGGGACCGGCTATGTGCTAATGCTTTTCCAAATTGGGATAGGTTTGAATGGGAAAAATAAATCTGCTTGTGGGTACAGGTTAAAGTGCTATATGGGATTGCAGCAAAT
The DNA here is from genome assembly GCF_040938575.1 of Ambystoma mexicanum. Taxonomy (NCBI): domain Eukaryota; kingdom Metazoa; phylum Chordata; class Amphibia; order Caudata; family Ambystomatidae; genus Ambystoma; species Ambystoma mexicanum. The sequence goes on from NC_090925.1 coordinate 1,082,146,588, forward strand.
ATGCACGAGGAGAGTCAGCAAGAACTTGAAAGCAAGGTTTTGCAAATATGTCCTCTATTTCATTTTTTTGAAAAGTGTAAAATGTACGTACACAACACAGTGATATTACATTGGTGTCTGGGCAATGCGTCTGGCCGTCAGCAAGGAGAAATGTGTACTGTAATTTGCTTATTGGGGCATGCAGCATGGCCAAAGCGGTAGGTTTGAATGGGAAAACATATTCTGCTTATGGTAACAGCCTGAAGTGGTGGACTAGATTACAACAAACTTGCGCGACAAGGATTAGCAAGGACCTGAATACATGTTTTTGGTAATATGTCTTGTGTTTTATTTTTTGAAAATGTAAGAATGTAAGTAGAAAAACGAGTGATATATATTTGGTGTCTGGGTAGTGGGCCTGGCCCTCGGCAAATGCAAATGTGTACTCTGATTTGCTTATTGGCAAATGCAGCATGGCCGAAGCCGAAGCCCCATGGATTTGGAGACTGCCCATGGCTGCAAGCAATGAGTACTGGCCATTGTTTACATTATTAGGGTATAGTGGAATGTGAGCTAGGATGCAGGGTAGGTGCTGTGAATAATAGGGGGGGGTTTGGTTTGGCTGGTGTCATGGTGGAGCCTTATGCCGAAGGCAATTGAACAATGATTTGCATCCCCAGCACGCACTGCTGATAACAACAGACATAAGTAGGTGTTGCAAAAATGTGTTTCATATAGTACTTTCATATATATGAAAAGAGGAATTATTAATAACTTATAGACAGTGATGTAACACCATGACACATTTTCACTCATAAAAACCTATTAAATTGACAGAAAAAATGTTGTTAAAGGGATATTATGGTTAAGATGCATTCCACCCTTGGGACTGCTCTCCTCCAGTAGTTAGCCAATGGTGTAGCACCTTGGCATTCCTTAGTATTTCCCTCCTGGGTTTTCATGAGCACTTGCCAATCCGTACTGCCCTGTCTATTTATGAACTTCTCTCACTGCACAATGCATATGTGCATTTATAGGAGCATTGTGTACAATGTTTTTGTATTGGTAAGGGAAATGCAGATGCAAAAGATTTGTAGAAGATTGTTAAGTGGCACTTGGTGTGTGGAAGCTTAATATGGTCATATAGTTATATGTACAGTTTTTTAAAAAGTGATTGGTGGATGGATGTGTGACTGTTTGAAAGCAGGCATTGAGGGAGTGTTACAAATATAACATTAAAAAGGGTAGGAGGGCTGACCTGTGTGATGGTGTGCACGTGCGATCTGGGTCTTTCAATGATCCGTGGCCTCAAAAGGAGACTGTGAAGACAGTGGATAGTTCGAAAGGTCCATTGTTTATGGTCCTTATTATATGCTAGAGAAAAGTATTTGGGACCAAAAAAATGTATGTCCTTTTATATTTTTATCTAGTATACAATTGTCCATTAGCACCCTAGAGGGGAAGCCAGCCAATCAGGTGGCTAGGACCGCAGGCTTGAACTGCCGGTACAAGCCCGCGTTCCAAGCCTCCAGGCGGGCGGCTCTCCCCGCTACCATCTTTCCACCCACCATCCATCTCATTTTCTTTTTCACCCCCATCCCCCTTACTTACCTTATTTTGGCAGCGGTGGATGCTGCTACCGCTTTTGCTCCTTCTCTTTGCCTCCTCCAGGCTGCCAGTGAAAGGGAAGCGGGGCTCCACATGGAAAAGGATTTTCCTTCCTACATCCTTTTTTTTTAGCATCCTGTGTTGCCGCTTTGGCAACACAGGGTGCTAATGGCCTTCATGTGCCGTTGCAGGGGCTGGAACGGGGATAACGGCTCAGAGCCCTCGTTATCTGCCCTTGCTTCACTTGGCCCAATAACTTAGGTTGCCAGGCCGTTATTCCCCTTCCAGCCTTTGGAACGAGGGATGAACACTGCATTATTCACATTAGCCTAACACAAAATGCTAATGGAAATGTTGGAGAATCTTATTGAGTGTATCTACTTCATTGATAAATGTCAAGTAGATGGAGTCTATAAGATTATTTATTTTAGTTCTATTTTTTAACTGTGAAAGGTGGCTCATAAAGGATGTTTTTATTTTTTTGCAGGAGAGGTTAGAAAGTAAGGTGGGGAGGGAAATGAGGGAAGAGGCGCCAAGCACTTATATGGAGGTGCAAGTGGACAGGGGAAGATGTTGCATGTGTGTTACATCTAAGTTAGGAGGCAGTGTTTCTCATGCTCCTTGATTACAGCTTCAAAATCACTCCAAAATTGCTCCCACCAGCAGAGTGGTGTGTTGCAGTATATACAGAGTACTGTTTTCTTCAAAATATATTATTCAACAGCCTCTTTTATTGCTTGCAAGGTAGCTGATGGGATTGTGTGTCCCACAGAAGTAGGCTGTGTGGTTACAGTATTAGTTGAGGAAGATGAGGTGGAGTAAGACAGCCTACTACTTCCTAAGAAAGGAACAACCTTTCTGAGAGCACTGCAGTGGTTGGATTTGGTGAGGTGGCGCATGGAGGTGGTCCTGTAGGAGTACTGTGCAGGTAGTCCGCGATTGAGTACAACACTGCTTTGGTAGCTTTAGCCTTTGGTACATTCCCAACAGTGGTAAAAAAAAAAAAACTGCCACACCCATGATTCATTAAGTAGTTCATGATAGTTCTCCCAATAATCCCTAACATTTTGTTTCCAACATTATAAACTCAACCCCGTGTAGGGACTGTTTAGTAAAACAAATTTAATATGTGATGTCATCAATGACATTTGTGATGTCATCTTTCATGTCCTGGGTGTTAGTGCTAGCAGTGCACAGTGATGACGTGAGTTATGGTTGCTTAGCTTACCATAACAGGCACATTTCTGAGGTTACTTGTAACCATAACGTCCCTTTAACAAAGTTTTTTCAGTGAATTTTCATAGGTTTTTATTAGTGCAACTTAACCATAACGTCCCTTTGACAATGTTTTTTCAGTGAATTTCATAGGTTTTTATTATTGAAACTTAACCATAAGGTCCCTTTAACAATGTTGTTTGAAGTGAATATATATATATATGTAGAATAGTCAGGTTGAGCAAAGTCACACAATCCACAATAGCCCAAATGCTAATCTTTTTCTCCAGGAAATTGTCTTTGTCTTAGAGGGCAGTGCTTCTTTATACATAGCTTAATCAACCTAAGACAGACATTTTTCAAGGCTGCAGACAACCACATGAAGATGTACCATCTTCATTTCGCATATGAAAGATTACTCGATCCCTTACTTCGTCATCAGTTTCGATAAGATCCATACAGTCTCTTCTTCAGTGCGTCACGCTCATCCCTTGTGATGTCACCAACTTGTCTTTCCTTCTTGTCATCTCTCCGAGGATACATCAGATAGGGTTTTCTTAGTGGATACCTTTGCTCAAAGGCTCTTTGTGGAACAGCCACTGATATTAAGCATGGCACAGTTTCAGGCTTCCAACATACAGTCAGTAGTGGGGCGGGACTTCCTGCAGAAGGATTCAGCTGCTCCTCTACAAGAGCCTACACAAGTTAATTAATGTACTCAAGCTTATCTCTCCTACAGGAAATCTCACACACGCAGCAATTTAGGACACAGTGAGGGAACGTTTGCCTTGATAGAGACCTGGCGGTCGTAACATGGGTCAGCAATTTAATCAATGCATGGGAAATCTTTATGAGTTGTGCTATGACAATAAATAGTACAGTGGATACACTATACCAATGATTCCATTGATTCTATAAGTACAGTCTGAGACCACTCACCTCGTTTAATCATTTGGCACTGTAGGTGCACGAGCACAAAGCATACTTTTTTGGTATTTGCAGTGTACCATGTTTTGCTCGATGCTGCCTTACTATCATTGATTTATGAATGTGGCTGCTTAGGAAGTCGTGCTTTTGGTTAACTGTATTTCCCTAATTATGAACAAATCAGATACAAGATTTGATACTCCAGCTTATAATCGTTCTGTACTTTTAGCAAAACGGCGCCCATGGTTGTAATATAGCGAAGGCATTAGTCTGTACAATAAATAGGCTGGTGCAATCAGGATGTCTCAAGACTGGGCCAGAGGCAAAAACCGTTTTGCAGTTGCAAAGGTATCACCCCCATTAAAACATCCAGAGTAATTTGTTCATTTTCAGTAAATTGTACATTTCAGAAGCCAAATAAAAGTAATTCTGGATACACAGCCTATACAAGCTGCACACACACTGCATCCCTGACACCGACGGTGCAGCGCCAGACAGGGTGCCAGCACCCGCAAAACGAACAGAAACCATTACCAGGCCAGGCCCAATGCCTTGGTTTGACATTGATATCAATAGAAAGGCGACCACCTATATTTTGGTTTTATTCCAATCCTTGGCCAAAGGTTTTGTTGGGACTGAAATTGCATTACTGACTAGCATTCTAACATCAGTTCCAGCATATGGTAATAACTCATTGCATTTCACATCTTGATCTTTTATCGAGCGACTAGTTTACATTTCCATACAGTGTCTAGGATCGCCATAAAGTGAATTATATTGAGAAGATGTCATTGTATCATATGAGGATAGAAGATTCCATTCCATTTGAGTTCTTAGAAGTTCTTAGGGTCAATAGACCAGCTCATGTCTGATAACCACTGTAGTCTGTCGTTTCCACTTTCAATCCAGGACTTTCCCTATTATAAATCCAGGATTGCAAGTTCTAGATTGCAAAATAAAAACAGAACTGGACTGGCATCTCACAAATAGAAAGGGCTATATTGTCATGTATGCTGTATATGTGTTGTGAAGCCCAGCTGTGTCTTTGGAACATGTATGCATTTGCTTAAATTTATAATTGAAGCTCTTCCCAACTTGCCTATCCCCGAAAACCCCAAGTTTAGTGTTGTTGTAAATGTGAAGCACCCAGTTTGGAGGTTGGGGGTAAGTACAGTAAGTGTTTCAGTTATTTAGGAAACACTTTTCAGCCTGTTGTCTGCATCGTTCAGATTGTAGCCTCATCTATTGCCTTATATACAATGAAAGATGATTTTCTGTTTTCTGAATCCTTGAAGGAAATTCCAGAGTGTTGCTACAAGGTTTCACAATTCCTCTGGAAAATCTTGCTTTATGCAATTTTAGTGTTTTATGAAAAGGGGATGGAGATATTTGGCTTCCCAATCCGTGTACCTTGTGTATAGCTACTTTAAAACAGAATGTATCTCTTCTACACAGGAGCAGCAAAGCAACTCAGGGCACATGGTGTGCGGCAAGCCCATTTAGTCTCGCCAGCTTATCACTTTGTTTAGCCAGAAATTGAGAGAGACAAAAAATAACGAGTAAGTATTTATTTACAAAAGCACTTAACAAAACATAATGTGTTGAGATATTCACTAATCGAAATACTAAGAGTGTCAGGATGATAAAGGCGGTCTAAAGTTAACTGTTGGAAAATGGCTTCAAGTGTCCATCCCTAAGTGAAGACTCACACTTGAGAGACAGGGCTCCAACTCTTAGCATAGGCCTGAACCACACAAGTATATTGGTACCAATGACTGAGCAGCCAGGGGAAAGCGCTCTAGGCAGTACAAAGAATTTAAGAGTGTACACTTAGGCCAAAGAAACACTAACACACTAAAGGTTATATCAAAATAATGGTATATTTTATGTATACACTAAAGTAATGGTAAAAGGTCAAAACTAAAACACACCGTAAGCAACATTAGAAAAACCAACGCATTATTCACAGTAAGTAAATCACTTTTGTAATACTTTTAGAATGGCAGTAAGCAATTCAGAGATAAGTAAGACTTTTGTAATAACATTTCAGAATCTTTGGTTCAGGTAAAATAAATGAAACAAAACCAACATAAGGTAAGTAAATACTTTGCAATAACACTTTAGAAGTTCATCCCTATCTAGCTATGAGTGCCTCAGAGTCAGATTGGAAGGCGAAACAGGTATGGCACAGCTGTTGAAAGTTCAAAAGTTCAAGAGGAAGTCTTCAGTAGCAAATAAGTAGCAATCTGTGGTGGAAAAAGGCTCAGGGACTTCAAAGAAGTCTCCCTGTAGGCTCACATGTGTTAGACCTGAGTAAACATGTATGGGCAAACTCCCAAACACACAAATCCACACTCCAGCAACACAGGAGCAGCAAAGCAACTCAAGGGCCCTCATTACAACCTTGGCGGAGGACCATGGTGCTGTTAGCACCATGGTCCATGGCGCTAAGGTTACGATTCCGCCATGGTGGATGGCGGAATTACCGCCCCATTACAAGGTGAGTGGGGCGGTAATTCCCCATTCACCAATGGCCCCTTCCCCATTCCCATTTTTGCCCCATAGGGCATAATGGGAATGGGGAAGGCGATAATTACGGCACCGTAAATTACGGTTGCCGTAATTATCGCCAAGGTCCCTTAGCGGGTTGGTTTTTAACGCCTGCAAAAAGCAGGCGTTAAAGTCACCATCCCGCTAAGGGACCTTGTAATCAGGCGGTAAGTGTTTAACGGCGCCGACGCTCTTTACGGTGCCGTTAAACACTTACCGCCTGGGTTGTAATGAGGGCCAAGGTACGTTCTACCAAGAGTCTCACAGTACCTTAGGAGTGAAGAAGAGGTTGCATCACGATGCCCCCACGATGCAGCAGCAGCTGACCCGATCAACCGATTCTTGTTCAGGCAGACGAAAGAAGGGGCACTGGAGTGGATTTCGCAGCACCAGTCAAGTGAAGAGGCTTACAGCAAAGAATTCATCAGGGTTCTATGATTTTGGTGCCTTTTGGGAAGAACCAGTGAAGTATGATTACTACACGGTCAATTCATGCTGAATTTTGTTTGTGTTTGTATGTGTATTACTGAACTTTCACCCCCGCCTTGTTTTTGTTTTCACAAAAAAAAAATACAGTCAGCATTTTGGGTCAATGGTAACTCTTCTGTGCACTACCGGAGCTGTGAGTTCAGTCTGCAAGTAAAAATTGCACAAAGGTAGGTAGGATAAAACTACTGCCACCAGCGATTCAAGTTAGCCTGTCACTGTAACCATAATGTTGCAGAAGCAGTGAGAAGGGGGATCCTAAGTAGCCCTTGGGAAGAAGTCTTAGGGGCTTGCAACCCTCCCTTTTGAGTTTGAATTCTTTTTTTGCCATTCCTTGTGTTTGCGTGTCCCTTCTTGGTGCTTCTTTTGCTGTGCTGGGTGGGGGAGGTTCTGCTTTGACTTTTATCTCTGCGGGAATCGTTTGTGAACTCCACAAAGGCTCCAGTGTGTCTGTGAGGAAAGGAAATGAGGGAGGACTCTGACACTCTGCTGTTCTTTGTCTTCTGGTGTGCCTGCCTGAAAACAGTTCCAACTTGGTGGGTGGCTGTCCTAAAAGGACAGCCACCACCCAGAGTCTGAATGGTGCATGGGTGCTGATGGGCTGAGTTCCTGCATAAAAGGCATGGATCCTGAGGCTGAAAACAAGTTAACCCCTGGTACAGAGGAATCAATGAGGAAGAAGAGGAGAGATTTCCACAGACGCTTCCAGATGACCAGAGATGTCTTCTTTGTAATTGATGCTGTCTGACCCCTTCTACAAGTGTCAGGAGAACTCTGAACAGGATAACTCTCCTCGATAGACTTGTGCGACCAATCAGTCTTGAGACAACCTGTATTTTGAGCCATCCCACGATGAGCTGCAAACCGGGAAACACCATGTGACCACTGTGCAGTGCATCATCTTCTGAATATCGAATCCTCACATAACTTTGGTGGACATCTTCTGGCCCTCCAGTGGCAAGATTGTACTCATTGAAGTCCCCTCACCATAGTACAGGACTGATAAAGCAAGACGAATCAATGGTTTGCTGCTAATCTATGGGCCCTTTTTTAGGCGGCCTGAAAAGTGATTTCATGTAATAAATGTATTTCAGGTGGATTTCTGAACCTTCATACCGCCCCCTTGTTTTTGTTTTAATGAATTATAGCCCCTCAGCACTCCACATAAGGTGGGTGTGCTGATCTCAAAATATAAAATATTGGAAGGATAGAAATATTCTCCTATAACAGCTCTTTGCTCAAAAGTATTTTAAATCTTAACAAATATACCTCGACGCTGAGGTAAGCAGAATACACTTAACTGCTTTAATGTTCCCAGACAACATGGTGTAAATAGGGTTAGAGTTTATACTAAAATAATACTCTATTTTTGCCTTATTTACATATTCAGCTCCATGTCTGAGATTGGCTTGTACTTGTAAAATAGAATAATCTTACATGTATACTAATCATGCTTCCCACGCCACTTCTGCCAATCCTCATGGCATGAGGTTAGTGAAAATAAAATAAATAGTCTTTCGCGTTTTCAATCACCAGTTAAAAGGATTATTTGGGTAATGACTAGTTTCCCTTCCGATTGTTTTCTCCTCAGGTGTTATGTGCCTTAAATATTGATTATATGTGTTTTCACAAGTAATGTACTGTTTTCTAACATGTTATGACAATGTCTTTTTTTGTCAGATTAACTGTTTCATGAGTACATTCATATATTGCTGATTCACGTGTGTCTGTATTGACGTGTGTCTTTATAGTGAGGTGAATGATCAGAAATCATGTAGGAAATACGTATTATTTCGTTTTTTCCTATGTTTTTACCCAACCAATCACTGATTGTAGCCCTCTTTTGTTGTATTGTGATTGATTTGCTGCCCATCCAAGTTGCATCAGTATAATTAAGGGCAGTACCTAATCTTTGCTTAATCCATTGCATAATGGCCAATCGGTCATGTTGGGGTATTCTTTTAAATAACATTTTACAGTTTCTGGTTATAAGATGTTACATACCAAAATGGGCGTAGACGGCTGCCACAGGTTCTCGGCAGAATACGTTGAAGGATTGTTGCCCTGAGCATCCATTTAAGTCACAGAGGGGGAATTGGACACCATCACACTTAGTGCTAATTGGAATGAAATTGTCCAATTACGCAAACACCTTATCAGGACAGAACTCCATGGTTAAATTATGCTGGAGTCCTTACAAAATAGAACTTTGCCACAAGGCTTGATAGTTAAAAATGAACACAACAATTTCTTGACAACACAGCTTTTAGACTTCAATTTGCCTTCACGTGTGACAGATGTTGGATCATATTAATAACTGATACAGCTACATAAGTTAATAAACAGATGCTTGACCAGCTAAAAGAATGTGATTTATATGTATAAAAATGGATACCCTTAGAATCATTTAAAAAACGATTGGAGGAAATAGATGCTGAAAGTTAAAGCTATAGAAGACAGAATTAGATGTCTTAAAAGGGACTTTCATGCTTTCCAGATTTCTGGGGCTTTTCCCCATTAAGATAAAGATTATATAACTGAAATCCCCTGGTCAAATAAAGACCAAAAAAGAGTTATATTCACAGGTCCCTCTTTTAGTACTGATAGCGACACCACTAGTGAGGAGAGTGTTCCTATCGCAGGTCCATCTTGTGTGTCAGATTTTGCCAACAGTAGACAAAGACATAGAGGTGGTAAGAAGAGAGGGGCTGGTCAATAAAACAATAATTGTAACCACCAACAAATACAATAACAGCAATCTTTTTTGGACAAAGGCTGCGGACAAGAAATGTACCTCGAATCAGCAAGGAGTGGCCAACATTGGTTGTGAAGTTTTCTACCCACATCCTTAAACTGTACTCTCTAGAATCACAAATGTTAGAGAAGGGACTTGGCTTTGCTTCAACACATAAACATGATCCTTACTCCTTCAGAGGAGAATTTAAGAAATTCATGCATTAGATACATTTAAAATAACTTTTTCTCCACACACCAATACATGAACGACATGGCTTGATGGATTTATACCTTCCATCTACTTTTTAGGTCCCATGCTCCAACATAAGTGCACAATGTGCTGTTTTTGAATGATGTGTACTTCATGACCTAAAAATTCTTGAAAACAACAATCAACATCCTTTCTCTAATTTATCCACATCTAACAAAAAGGCCATCCTTTCTCTAAAAAACAATGAATAATTGATCATAAAACCAGATGGCACAATCATTTTACAAAATCGATCTGGCTATGTTTCTGAATGCATTCGACAACTTAATGATGAGCACAGTTACTTGCCCATAAACACTAATCCCACTCCTACTCCTACATTGTCAACCATTATTAAGGGTCACATACCACAAGAAATTGACTGGGGTGGTTATCACAAAGAGAATCTGAATTTCTTATTCAGTCTTCGGTGAGAAAAGACATGTTGTATACACCCAAGATCCACAAAAAGTTGTTTGATCTTCCAGGAACACCTATTGTCTCTGGGATTGGCTCTATTTTAGAACCATCTTCAAAGTTTGCAGATTTCTTTCTAAAGCGACATATACCAACAATGAGGTCATATATAAAGGATCCCACTCATGTCATTAATTTGATTGAAGGAGTGCCCTTCCACACAAATAACATACTCATAACTTGTGACATAGAATTGTTGTATAGCTGTATCCCCCAGGATGAGGCTGTTGACATCATTGACAATCGTTTAGAGCTGTTTTATGATAACTTAGATGAACCAATCAATAAATTCAATGTTTGGTGCATTCAAATAGTTCTTTCTGAGAATTTCTTTGCATTTAATAAAAGACTGTAAAAACAAATCAGAGGTACAGCAATGGGATCACTAGTGGCACCTAGCGTCGCCAATGTATACATTGAATTTTTTAAAGAAAACTTTCTATATTCAGTTGTCAATCCTTACTTTCAAAAGATTCCATTATGGAAGTGTTACATTGGCAATGTGTTGATCCTATGGGAAGGTTTCACCACTTATGCTTAGGGGTTCATTAGTTGACTAAATACTAAGATTCCCTCACACAAGTTTACTAGTAAGAAGGATAACAACCATATCGCCTTTCTGGACATCGTTATACATGGTGAAAATTATGTTCTCAAGGTTGCTCCCTACAGCAAAACCACTGCCAGGAACTCATTATTGCAATCACGTTTAGTCATGTCTGAGGAACAACTTACCATATGATTCATTTTTAAGGATCCATAGAAACAGCATAGAAAAAGAGACTTTTAATGAACATGAACAGATACTATCTTCCAAGTTACACCAAAAGAGGTACATGAACAAAATTGATCCATAACAGTAAAAATCGTGCTGAAAACAATAATTGTGCAGCACTATAATAACAACCCATCAAAGACCCTAATCGTGATCAGTTAGTATGTGTCAACACTTAGTCCAATCATTCCTACAAGATTAAGAAAATCATCCTGAATCATTGGAACATCTTAGAGAAAGGTCCTTTTCAACTGTCATGTCCTATTTTTGCATTCAAACATAGTTCCAATCTCAGGGACATGCTGATGTTTGCAAACATTTTCCAAAACAAACCGAACAATAACAGAACTTTGTGGCATACCATGTCCACAGGGGCACTATCCCTGCTGTAAATGTACCTCATGCACCCAAACTAAAATCACTATGAGTTTAAATTTGGGTCTCAGTACATCATGGCAACACAAATAACTCATGAATTGCAACACCAGTCCGGTTGTATATGTTATTACCTGTCCCTGTGGGCTCCAATATATTGGAATGACTGAGAAAAATGAAGGTCAAAATCAATGAACACTGCAGTTGCATTAAAAATCAAAAATCTCACAGCTCCTTAGTTTCACACTTTTTGAATAAAGGCCACAAAGAAACTGATTTTGTTTGGTCTGTACTTTTATCCATAAGTGGTGGCCCAGAAGTAGAACAAAAGCTGTTGAAAATGGAACAACGCTTGTTTTATAAGACCAAATGTCATCTTCATGCAGACGTTATGTACATTTGAAGCCTTGTGTGTCATAGTCCCTATGCAGTCAGATCATACTTGACTTCATTCCAACATGATGTCTTGCATAACTGCATATTTAGGGCTTTTGCCTACATCAGCACCAACTTACTTTTCCGAACAGTGCACCACACAATTGTCTTTTGGCCCGATATGCTGAGCAGTTACCTGTGGTTATTTTCTAACGAAAGTGGAAGGCAATGGCGACTACACTTCATTCATCTACATCTTACTAACCAGACTAAGAGTCCTCCATTGGCTCCCTATTGGTCGATGCACTGCCTTTAAAGCCATGTGCATCACCCACCGGGCCATCCACAACACCAGCTGGAATTCCTTCAACACAAAGTCACTCGCTACCACCCCTAAAGGAATCTCAGATCTCGCACAGCATCTCTCCCAGTTGTCCCACATTAAAACTACTCCAAACTGGGCGGATCCTCTTTCTCCATCCAAGCGCTGATCATCTGGAACTCCCTACCCCTTCACATTCGCAATATTAATCAGCTGGCATTCAGAAAGGCCATCAAAACCTGGCTTTTCCCTCCCTCCTCTTGAAACCCTCCTGCAGTCCACACTGTCAATAGGTGCACAGAAACGCTGACCCAAACACAACACTCCTATCCACCAATACCCCATGTATGCAGGCAGCGTTCACAGTGGCAAACCGTGACAAACTATCATCCTCCCATTGCCCCCATCTCTCCGGCCACTCTCCAACTGCTCAGACTTTCATTCCAGGGAGACCACAAATAGCAAAACCAACCAATCGCATTGGACCAAGGAAAAGAACATCACAGCCGAACTCCAACCAAGCGTACGGTACAAATACCTAACACCACGTCTGTGGACACAGGGCACAGGCACAGCCACCCATCCATGCACCCTAGAATGCATGTATGGCTCTGCTATTCCGGTCTAGCAGCTCACATAGCTGTCCACACTAAAACCCTTCACACCTCTGCCAGTAGTATAGAGTGACAACCTACGAAAAAATAATGCAGTCTAGCTTGGCACACATCGAATCTTCAGCACTAGCTCTTTATCCTAAACCACCAACAGCACCCGCCCACATGCCTGACCTGCGGTCTGCTTACTGAAGCCTAGCCAGCCCACCTAAGTCCCAACCTGGCAAAATACACATGTGCATCTTTTAATTTATACTCTTAGAACCTCCTACACATGCACTGGGGTCACCAAGGGTGTTCCAAAAGCAAAGCGCATTGAGGACATACAAAAGGGGAAAGGGCGCTATAAAAATGACGAATACAATACAATACACTACTGATTCACTTGTGTCTCTATAGTATATGCTGAGGTAAATTATCTGAAATCATATAGGAAATACACATGAATTCGTTTTTTCCTATGTTTTTGGCCAACCAATCACTGATTGGAGACCGCTTTTGTTGTATTGCAGCAGATACCTTGCCCAGTGGCCACTTCCCCTCTCCCCCACCATAACTTAGCGTGAAAGGGATGGACAGCCAGGTCAATATGTTGTACAGTTTCACTTAAACTTTCTAGTAGGTTTTCTGTATCGAATGAATTCCCATTTCTCCTTGAAAAAGCACCACTCATAGGCCAGTCACTGTCCCTACCTTTTCAGTCTGATTTTCTGGTTTAACCTGATGAATATTTTGAATATGTCGTTCTTTTTCCCAAAGAACTTGCATTCGTTTGCTTGATCTCTATGAATGTTTTTGAAGTATCTTTGCATTCCAGCATGACCCTATGGCCCGTATATTCTATTAACGAACATTCTGGGCCTCATTACGACCCTGGCGGTACGGGGTTAACGGCGCCGTAAAAGGTGCCTGCGCCGTTTACCCCGTACCACCTCATTACGAGGTCCCCTCGCGGGACCCAGGAAGTAACGCCTGGTCAAACCAGGCCTGCTTACCGGGTCCCGCGAGGGGAAGAGGGAGCAAACAATGGTCCAACTCGTAATGGCCCGTTGTTTGCTCCCTCTCCCATTCCCATTCAATCCTATGGGGGCTGAAATGGGAATGGGGAAGGACCGGGGCCTTGGAGGGAGGAATTACCAGGCCTTACGAACTCGGAATGGCCCGGTAATTCCTCATTCTGTGGACCCGGATGCGATTTCGGCGGCTGCCAATAGCAGCATGGCTACCGCCGAGGTCGTAGTGAGGCCCTCTCTCTTGGGTTCTACGAGATGGAAACGCAGTTTGTTAACTCTTGAAAGTGTGTGCCTTGATCTCAGAAATGATTCATTTCTAAGTTCGTTGTTGAAAATATTCCTGCACAAGTATGCACTTCCGTCTGTGAATTAAAGGAACCTTTTTAAAGTTTTCAAATGTTTAAAAGTTTTATAACATGACTCAGAAGGTTATATTTACACGATTCTTGTTGATTTTTTCCTAGGTTTTTCAAGCTACGGTGGTCATACCGCTAATGTATAACTTTTACAAACTCACAGAATAGTCTGCATTGACTTTTTTTTTCAGCATGAAATTGCAAAGGAGATGAGTTTGTGGGCATCTGAGATGCCAACTTGTGCACCCGCTTTGGGGCCCCCCTAAAGACTCTTCCCATTAATTTGCTCCTGAGCTGAAAAACTGTACCAGAGGCACGAAGTGCCCACTTGTTCCTGGGTAAAAAAAAAAAAAACAGTTAAAGTAGACATCCTTAGCATATGATGTTGTATAGCGGACGAGAAAACAGGAAGAGGTTGGAGCCAATGAGGAGGAAGGGGATAGCAATTTTCAAAAATTGATCCAGCGTTATGGGATAGATCACATCTCTGCAACCTACAGTTCTCTGGATAGTTTGGACTCTGACACCCATAAACCCTTATTGTTGACTCTGCTGGCTAGGGCTGATGGGAGTTGTAGTCCAAAACATCTGGAGGCCCAAAGGTTGCAGACCTCTGGGATAGATAAAGATGCATCTGTGATGGTGCATGGGAAATCCTGATGAATGGAAAACATACTGCTCCCCAGGACCCTCCCAGCAGCCCCACTCTGCAGTAGCCCTTTCCCTCTCACAGAAAGGCGCTACGCCACCCGCTCTTGCTAGAAGACAATGGGAGCTTGAGGAAGAAAAAGCTTACCTCCGATGGGAATACAGTGATCGTCCAAGACGGGCGCATGAAGGAAGGTTGAAGAACAATTGTGAAAAGGGTAACATCTCTTTCCTATGAAGAGCAATGGATACATTTTCTGAATATCTGGTAAGCCTGAAAAGTGATTAAGTACCCCACACCCTCATATCTCCAGCTGTGTATCTGTTTGATATGACATGGAGAGTGGAGGGGGGGGGTGTCTTTAAATTATGTAAAGGCTTTTGAGCTCGTTTGTGAAATGGCTAAGGTTTTTGTGGAATTATGAGGGACTTGGCTGATGGGGGGAGGTCAGAATCCGGCACATCATTCTCAGGCCTGATAGATTATTGAATCAGACCCAGCCTTACTGACTTTCCAATGGCACCGGCCTCTCCGCGAGTCTCCCTGTTTGCTTCTAGGTTGGTTATTTTGGAAGGCAGGTCGAGATAGAGCAGCATTGGGCGTAAGCCATACATGTCTGGCTGGTGACTAACTCTCATCTAGCCCTGCCATCTTTTGAGAGGCACTAACCTCCACATACTGGAAATGGCTGCTCCTTTGGAAAGGCCAGTTGGCCTGGGGCAGAATAAGCCATGTGTCAGTCGTTAACTTTCAGAGGCACTGCTAAGCTAAGAAATCTCGCCATTACCTCCGGGTCTCATGCTTACTTTTGAGGTATCCACCTCCATCACAGGAACTCTTTTCCAGCTTTTATTCATCCTTGTCTACCATTGGAGGTACAAATACCTCTGATATCCTGCAATACCTTAGTAAAATGGTCCTGGCCAGAATGGCTAGTCAGCGTGTGGCATGCATCATTTTCACAATGTGTGCCCTTGTGCAAGGTCCCTTTCCATGGAAGACCCCTGTGAGACTAGGGTCTTGCTGGATGTTGGGATAATTCCCGCTGGTGGTGTATGGGGCAAGGCTGGCAGCGAGGCAGACATGTGTTGGGCTTCAAACTACTCTTCAGCCTGGATCCGAGAATCAGTCTGTCCAGAGGGCTGCAAGGAGCAGCGGGCAGCATTTACTTAGAGCAGGAATTGAGGAGCAACGTGGACAAGGAGTACTGGCATGTTGGACCCCTGCTGGGCAAGTGTCATGATGGAAGGTGGGCCCGCTGGCGGCCTGAGTGGCGAGGCTGCCAAGGTTGGCGGACATATAATGGGGTCCATCAGCAGTGCAGGGAATAATGTCGGCCTACTGTGGGACCCAGACCTCAACAACATGGAACAGAGAATCTCTCTGCGTCCGGGTATAGGTAAGAGGAAGAACGATATCCTCAATCTATGAGACCTTCGGGATATCATGGAGATCATGATATACAACATGAAATGATATTCTGGCCGCCTCGAATTTGGTGAGCGATCAGACATCTGACACATGCAGGAAAAGGGTTCCTGAGCAGTGACTCTGCCTGGTGAAGCAGGCTTTTATTTGAGAGCACCTGGAGACTGCCCTGGGTGGTAGTGCTGCACTGTATGGATCAACATAACATCGCATAACATTTGTAAGATTGTGACAATGCAGGCTTATACAAGCACGGAGGGGACATGTGCTAGGAGCGGTCCAGTTAGCCTGTGTGGCATCAAAGTTTGAACACCTACCACTGCCGCAAAGATAGGCAGCATGAGAGAGCTTCACATATTATAAAGGTCAGTGCATGAGCTCAAGGGGCAAATCCGCACGGTAGTGGGCGCGCATAGGAAAGTGTAAAGATAGCTGCCTTGCCACATTACAGCCAGAACCAATGAGCAGCTATTGTGATTGAATAATCAGACACAGGTAGAGGTTTTACATCAGGTTTCTTCGGTCAACAGACTCACACACCGCGCCTCTCCAGCTGGCGTAACCATTTTCAGCTTCTCTCATTTTCCATTCCTTGTACCATACGGAAGCAGGCAAGGACAAGCCCGAGGATTGCGCTCTCCTGCCAGGTACAAGAGCAGCCACGTTGGTTTGAGATTACAGTGTCCCGCCAAGACTGATAGAGGGGAAGCGTGTAGCTTGAACAGATAGACAAGCAGCATGTGTGGCCTTTAGTCAGTGGCACACTGAGACACTGAAGGTTCTATCATTGATTAAAGACACCAAAAAAGACTGTTAAGGAGAAGAAAAAAGTGCAACATGTGAAATTTGTGGCCACCGCAGCAGTACCCTGTTCGCGCAGCAAGCCGGGAAAAATGCTGAATGCAGCGGGGGAGCATTTCACCCCACTATTCCTAGGGAATTGAGAGAGATTGTTTCTATCTGCACACCATTAACTTAAAGACTCCAGATAAGAAGAATCACCCTTATATGCATTGTATAGGTGACTTAAGAGAAAGTGATATTACACACCAATAATATTAAGACTCCTAATAACAAGTAGAACCATTAAATGTAATATATATGTATATAGATATGTCGACACACAGCACAATTGACTGCTCAAACAGCCATAATAAGGAATTAAATTCAGTAAGGATCTGGATACCAAATCTTTTGCACAATTTAGACACTAGGATTTCCTTTATTCGTACAGTATAATTTTGGTCAATAAGCTACTCTGCCTTGATAAAGACCATACAGTCAAAACACGTGTCAGCCATAATAATAGTTACGATCAAAAACTGCCTAACTAGAGCAACGTCTGGATTATAATTCAATGATCAAGGGATAATAAAGATTGTTCTATGAATATCGTTTTCTTCAAGGTTGCAATGGTGTAGTTAGGATCCTTTTACATTGAATGTGCAATAGTACACACCCCCGTGTATTTGAACACATTAAATTTATTCTTTATTGATACCTTTTTCTGTTAATAGAAATAAATGGCATATAATAGCTTTCTGGACTAAGGCCTCAGTATGGTGGGCGTGTAACCTGTAATGTCACAGGTTCAAAATCTGGGTGTTCCTCCCGGCCTCTTTTTCTTTTGAAGTCAATAAAGTGAGCACCATTGAATTGTAATTGTCTATACCCAGGTAGTGCCCAGTTAAAGAAAGGGAAGTAATTTGAGAAATAAGTGGCATTATAAATGAGCTATTACCGTTGACACCCCGGGGCCTGACGAATTGTCTTAGAATAGGGAGAGTGGCTGAGAATTTCGGTATGCTGTGATTCAAACTCAACTTTGCCTCCTCTGCGGTGAAGAGGAAACAGTATCAGTTAAACATCCTATCACGCTAAAGGGCAAGATGGGGCATATGGCACTGATTCACTTTTTCACGCGGGCCCTACAGTATACGCGGGCATGTGTTTAATCTCTTATGTCTCCTACTCAAGAACCTTCACAGAGAGGTTGATGTGGGGATGGAAGTAGTTGGAGGACTGTGCTTCCTTCCTGGGATCCAGCCAAAAGGCAATTGGAGTTTTTATTTTCCTGCCTGTCCCAAGGATGAGGTTCATGCATCAGCCATTAAAATCGATGTGTCAAGTGTTTCCTTTTGCGCTGCCCTATCACAGAGAGCAATCGTGTTTGGAGTCCCATAGAAATGCCAATCGGAAGGGCCCTGTTGCTGGCCTCCACCTAGACTCTAAGTGTTAATGATGACAAACATGTTGATAAGTGGAAGAGCTTCAATGCCTTCAGGACAAAGTTTCTTCTGGATCCAGAAGTTGAGTGGTGTCCACCTCTTAGCTGGGATATCAAAGCCTTAGAATGTACTGGATTCAGAAGCACCTCAACATAGGTTCAATAAGTTCTAAGAGTTCTAATTTGGTGGTTGTAAAATAGAATCCTGATTTAACCTTTCCCGTACAAGCCCCAGTTATCTCTTGGCCAAATGTATATTCTGAAAGGAGGGCTGTTTTACAGAGGACAGAGTACTAAAAGGGATACCGAGGGATCTAAAAGGAATAGGATCAATTTCATAACAGTCAACGTGATAAACCAAATGTTTTTAAAACCTTACTCTCCTCAGTGAGCTAGCATCGAACAAGTTGTATTTCCTGCAAAGTAATTCCAATTAATTTAAGGGGCTTTCCTGTTGTGCTTGTTCCTCCAAGATGTGTACTTCTACGTTCGCCTAAATAGAACCAATCAGAAATATCTTTGGTTGGTAGTGTCAAACTCTTTTACCAGTAGAGAGCGGCCTCTCAACTGCCCTAAGGTGTTCACATGAATTTGTACTCCTGTGATGCCAGCTCGACAACTGGAGATTAGTCAATTAATTGCCTGTCTTGATGAATTGTTGACCATAGCCTCTTCTGTAGCAGCTTCATCATGGGCAATGGATTCACCAGATGAGCTAGAACATGGGGTTCGTATTCAACCTACACTCTCATCTCAGCCCATCTCTGGATCTCAAATGCATAAAGGCCCTCTCCAGATAGAGCCATATTCCCTCAAGACAAGGTTGCATGTTTGAGTACTCGTATGGGGCCTTGTGATGAATCCTGGGGAGTCATCACGAAATCCCAGCCTAAAACCTCCTCCTATATGGCCAGAGAAATGCAGACGCTACCTGATCCTAACCCTGGGGGTGGTATCAGGAGACAGGATCACATGGGAGGGGAAAATTGTCAGGGGAAAGTGATGACTCTGTTATGAGAGACGCAGTATTCGTCGCCTTCTGAGGATGATATTTCCCTAATACCTAAATATTTAATGGCATGTTGTCACTGTAAGGCTCCCTGTCCCCGAATTACCCAAAGTGCCAAGTATGAGGACCCTTTCAAGAAACACGAAAATGGTACACAAAGGGATTAGGAAGTTAATATTACCACTTCCAGTAATTCTGATTCTACTTTATGTTTAGATCTCAGATCCAAGGGAAATCCATCCCCTCCTTTATAACCCTCCTTTAAGTGTAAATCCTATAAATCACCCAAACAGATTGGATTAATTAATGAGAGAACACACAAGAAAGAACATTATGGACTTTAAGTCCCATAATGCTCTTGGTATTGAGATGATGAAGAGGGGTCCAGATTTACTAAACTTTGGTGAGCAGTCTAGTTTTTGTAATGACCAACACCTGAGCGGGACCTTCAATCATTTAAAGGCCTTTCGGGTGTGGGCGAGAAAGAAGCAGCAGGGAAAAGCAGAAGCTGGAGTTGCTGTTGTACAGGCAGGGGAATGCTTTGTAGAAAACATGACAGTGGTCGGGACTCCTGGGTTATGCAGAGGACGCACAGCAGGAATCAGGTTTGAAGCCAGCCACCCTGTGAGAGAGAGAAGCTCACTACATCCCATGAACTGCTCCGGTACTGGGTTTTCACCAGAGAGTGCTCAGAGCTGTCAAATCTCCATTGGAGGTCAGCGCAAGTGGCGGCACATCGACAGTAGCTGTCAGACACAGAGGTAGTGCTGAAGAGTGAAGCCGCAATACCGTTGAGTCAGAAGGAGACACCAGGATATACCTGTGAGTTGGCCTGTAGCAGGTGACACCAGGGTGCTCCGAAGAGACCACTAGGTAATAATGATTATTCTGAATACCGAATAATTGAATTATGGCAAACTGGGTACAACTCTCCTCATGAGGGATTCCAAATAGGGGAGTATTGTAACTCACATTGCCAAAGCAAAAGAAAAGTGATTAAAAGGCAACCTGGGATCAACTCTCTTACTGAGGGATTCCGAATAGGGGAATATTGTAATCCACATTGCCAAATCCAAAGAAAAGCAATAGTAAAGCAAAGTGGGCACAGCTCTCCTAAGGAGGGATTTCCAATAAGAGGACATTGTAACCTGTATTGCCAAAGTCAGAGGAGGCTAAGAGTGATACCAAGGCAATTTGAATATAACTCACAGAACGAGATATCCAGGCAGAGAAAATGCCTGAGACCTTCGGGCGAGTTGGCGTGTTATTAAATATTAAAATAAATAAATAAATAAGCTGTAAACCACATTACCAGCAGCCAAAAGGTTGTGTAGATGGACATCAAAGACCACAGGAGCAAAGCCCTGCTTGTAAGAGGGATAAATGGGGCGGGAACTGTAACCTGCAATGCCTAAGCCAAACAGACCAACAAGAGAATCATTATCCTTTTGTGAAATATCCTTCTGGAAGACGATGTAAGCCAATTGTGTTAGAAGTCAAATGACTAACCAGGAAAGCAGTTGTTGGTTCAAATCTCCCCATTGATAACTGGAGTGTGGAGAGTTTGGAACAAGCCTTACCACAGAGTAAAAGTTGTAGTAATATGAGTTTTATCCTGGCAGGCGAGTAAACCAGTAAAGGGACAAATTGTATTTAGTCCTGCAGGTGAGTGTACCGAGAAGAAGACAATTTGAAGTACTGTGGTTGTGGTAAAAGGTTGAGATGGGAAAGAAGTGTCAATTCCACCACTTTGTTTTGATGAACTGTTGCATAAACAAAAGTGTTTCTTTTGAATGAGCCATCCTGCCTAAAGTGTTTCTTATAAAGAAGAAGTAGGATGTGCTAACAAATGCTTGGTCTTTCGGAGAAAAGAACACTTGCAATTTTCTGAATTAATGATTGGCAAACCAAAAGTCTTTTTCTTCAAACAGGGCGATGTGAAAATGTTAACAATTGTTTTGAAGTGTGACCAAAACTTTGGAAGCGGGATAGTCACTTTGCCAAGCAAAGAACATATTGAATGGAAAGGACTTTGTATCATACATTGAGTGAAACTTTGCTATTGTACAGAGCTTTCTTGAAATTGAACTTTGTTCTAGAAAATCTTGAATTGATCCAGGGGAAGGTAATCCAAACTTGGTCACAAGGATTCTTGCTTATAACTTTTGTGTTTGAATTTATATGATATTTAGTGGAGTTTAAAACAGCCAAACAATTCCTGTATAATTTTGTTGTGTATATTAGTGGGAGGGATGGATACTTTTTGGACATTAGGTCATTTTTCTTTAGCCTTAGTTTGTAAGGTAGGGATATTCTTGTTAGGGTAGGAAAAGATAGGCGTTTGTCTCACCCCTTTGTATTTAATAAAGTGGCAACTTGTGAGAAAACTATACCTGTGTGCCCATCTCACATTTCTGACCCCTCACAGCGCTTCAGTGGAATACGTCTGCTCGCGTTCCTTTACTCCAGGAACTCATGGCCACTTGGGTTCTCATGATCCTCATGGATGAGATTGCATCTACACTTTCTGTTGGATAATATTCTTAGGCATTGGACTCTGGTATCTCCAGTCTCTTAGACGAGAATACCAGTGGTCCTGGCCCAAGATTAGATTTGACTCACAAGGCAGGGAGGATGCAGATCTCTTGAAGGAGAGGCTACATACATGGGGGGACTAATTTCTTGGCGGATTTATGTAGCACCTTGATTTCTACTATTTGAGGAATAGATATTAATTGGGTTCTTCAAATTTCTCCTCTCATTCTCAAGACAGGGTGAATGGTTGTGAAAAGCATACTGTCATGTCAGGTGATTCTTGCTTGATTCCTATGCTTTCCATGTATTCAGCAATGGTAATTTTTTCACATTAGCCAATGGGCCATTGGTCTCTCTCCTTCTGGGGTTAATAGTGGGATAGGCCTGGTGATTCCATTCAGGACCTTCGACAGGATTAGTGCAATTGTTTTGGATCAATGGGCAGCTCTTCCTTTTTCTGGGATCCTTTGATGACGCTCTTACTGGACAATTGCTTCTTCTGGTAAATCCTCTTGGGATCCTTACTTGGCTTCACAGCTATTTCATTGCAACACCTGGAACTGAGTGACACTGCTGACATAATATGTCGACAAAGGATGTTCTTATGGCCATCATATCTGCCTGGCGATGGAGGGACTTGGGATTCTAATGATAATATTCAGGAGCTCTAATATTAACATTGTGACAAAGAGTTCTAAATTGCATGGTATACAGGTCCGTATGTAGGCTGCTTCCTTCCAGAGACAGCTTGGCAGCAGATGATGAGGATTGTCTAGGATGGTGGGGGATGGGGGGACTAGGGTGATAGTCCCTGGAATCAAAAGGAAAAATATTTTGTGGTAAAGTTGGATAGTACCTTGGTGACTTTCAGAACAGCTGGAGCTGAAATGGGCATCAGTTATCTCCATTAGTAAATAGATTATGTGTTTGGAGCACAGACGACCTCTGACAGAAGGTGGAGGTCAAGAACACACTAAACGGTGATATATTGTGCACTGGCATGCCCTCATGGTCTGTATGACTGATACATATGGTTCTTCCATCTCAAGCTTTGTAATTCCTCCAAAGTAAATATTGGTACCAGGAAGATGGATATAGAAGTAATGCCCAGATTACTTATGTGTAATCTTCATTGCTCCTAGTCCTCATCACTGTACTTACGGCTCATCTCTCCCACCACTGATGATTGGATGGAGAGGCCCAGAACCTGCTCAGGGAAATGTAAACTAAGGGATTGTGAGATATGAGGTATTTATATGGGCAATGGTGGAAGGGGGTGGGAAAAATACAATCTGGAAACTGCTTCCTGTGATGGAGGTGGACACCTTGAACGTCAGTATTTTGATGAAGAAGAGTAGGACTAGGAGTAATGACGATTACCAGTAAGTAATCTGAGCATGTGCCTGTACGCCAGCATGACCGCTGTCTCATGTGATAAAAGGAGCTTTTTCCAGATTTTTCTTGGAAATGAATACATTTATGTGCTTGACTACGATTACCGCAATGTACCATGTAGTCATGGGAAACCTCATAATTATCACATAAATAGACTGACTGGTGGGTTTGGACAAGATGAGATTCTGGAAGGGAAATGGATCATCTCAATATCTGACTATTCGTGAAGTATCATTCCCACCAACTTCAAGATGCAAAATTATAAAACAGAGCTGGCATTTCTCTTTCCCAACATGCAATGCTCGCAGGTGTGATTCATATGCCTGAAATGTTTGTGATTCTGTGAACAAATCTATACATTTCTTAATAGAAACATTGATATCTGATGTAACAGTAGGACAGTCCTGCGCGGTATCCCGAAGGAAACTCAGATGAGCTCTTAGGCTTGACTTGTATCAGTATTGCTGGTAATGCTGATCATTCACACACGCGCCTAATACCACACGCATATTCCCTCCTCTTTCCAATAAACATGTATTTGATTCACTACCAATGATTACACAAATGCTTACCTACTACCACATGCATGTGCCCTCTCCTTTCACCCCATTGTAGCTTGACAATTGTTTTTCTGTCTCGTCTCTATACTACTCCTACTTCTCTTATCCTCTCACCCATTTCCCCACAATTTACTTTCCACCACATACCACAGTGTGGTTCACCCGAGCATTGGCACACTAGGCCCATCTGGACAAGCCTCAGCACTGTGAAATACTATTGCGGTGATGGGCGCAGTATGAAAGCCATGCATGCCAACACTACATTCTATTCAGGAGATGCTACACCAGTCCTGGGTTTAACTTTGCATTCTGGTACTTATAGTTCTCGATTACCTCACTATAAATTTAGGACTATAATGAAATGGATAAGGTTGACATGTATGGATAGCTTTTGAAGATGACATAATAATGTGAGGGCCTGAACAGATTCAAACCCACCAGATTGGCATTTGTGGAAATGCGACTTAAAGAAAAGAATGGAGAATGAAGTAGAAATAGGGAGGACTGCAAAACGGTGTCATGCCATTATTAATATTTGAGGTCCCTTATGCATGACAATATTTCTTTCTTTTTTTTTCATTGGAAACAACTTTATTGATTGTTCGTTCTTTGCGGTGCAGAGTTAAGGTAGCATAATCAACTTAACTAGACTAATTTGCATTTCTTAGCTGATGCGTTGAAATGGCTGCAAGTTAGATTATATGATATGATATGATATGATAGTTTATTTATAATGTCGTCTTTACACAATGTGTTTCAAAGCGCTTCAAGGCCAGGGAGGGAACAAGGGAAAATACAATGACATTCTTACAGGCCATGAACATTAAGGATGTGAAATTAACTATCATACTCGGCCTGGCAACATTTCAGATACTGCAAGAGCTAAGACATAGATAAGGAAGGGAGTGGGAGAGTGGGAAGGAAATGGAAACAGACAGGCGACTACCGTATTAGGCCTGATGACATTTCTGTACAGCCGGAGAAAGACAAAGGGCGAGGGAAAGGGGTGCAGAAAGGGAGAGGAGGAACAAAACAAGCGACTATTGTACTAGGCTTGACGACATTTCAGATAGTGCTGGGAGTGCGGGAGGAAAAAAACAAGTAAGGGGAGAGGGGAGGGGGCAGATGAGGTTGCTATCATACTAGGTCCAGGGACAATTCTGATAGAGTAAGTGAATAGAAGAAAGTAAGGGGGGATGGGAGGAGGGGATGAGATAGGAAAAAAGAAAAAGGGAGAAGAGGAGAGAACAGAGAGTAAACAGTCAAAAAGAGTGGAGAAGCAAGAGGGGAGAGCGAATACAATTGCAGAAGTCAGTAGTGTTAGGCAGAATTGCATGCAGTACCCTCTGGGACCAACACATACAATTAGGAATACAGGTGTAAGCAGAACCAACCTTTGGTATAAGTCTGTACTAAACAGTTTTTAGTAGTGAGCTGAGCAGCCAGGCTTATTTCAAGAGGGAATGTGAGCAGTAAACAAGGTTACACAGAGGTCTTACCATCACAGTGGTTCAAGTAGACACTTATTCTCAAGGTTTCTTGGTAAAACACTTAATAATCTATTACACAATCATTTAGAAAACATTCACTAGAAGGAGGCAACTTAATATTATACAAAAATACACTTCAGTACCAAACCAATACATTTCTAAGTAGATTAGGCTCCCCTGAAATAGGAGCAAAATGGCATTTCAGTCACTTAAAATTTGAGGACAAAAGCACAGGTTAATAGAATAGATAACAAATACTTTCTTAGGGGGTGCAAATAGTTTCAGTTCACTAGAGTACTCGATTCAGTTCAATAGGCCTACACCAAAGTCAATGGACTAGTCACTGTCTTGGATAGGAAAGAGCAGTTCTTGTAGTAAACGGTAAAGTATTTGCCAACGTTCTCAGAAGTAGTTTGTAGGAAAAAGAATCATATGTTGGGTCACAAGCTGATTAGGCCTGCAAGTTGGGAAAGTTTCACGAACTTTCACAGCGAGAGGCAAGTTCTCTCAATCGGGTTGGCACAGTACCTTAATATGAAGAAAAGAGGCAGCTGAAGACGTTGGTTCCTGGCCGTTCATGCAGATCTCATTGTTCCTGAGCCTCAGTCGTGGGGACAAGAGGGAGGACGTCAGGGGACTCCTGCACTGCACGGGGGCAGGTCAAACAAGCTTGCAAAATGGAAGATCTTCGGTTCGAGTAGCTGTAGTCAAGCACATAAGTTGGTGTCCTTCCCCCTGGTTAATCCTAACCAGCTCCGAGAATGGTATCCAGATAGCTTACGAGTTGATTGGTACAACAAACTCAAAGGAAGAAGTCGTCCTTGAAGGGGCTTCTCTGTCGAGATGAAATTGGCAATTTAGACCTGCAGCAGGGTTTCACTGGGCAAACCCACGGACCAGGAGTTGCAGCAGCCGTCCTCTTCCAGCTCGTCTTCGGTTCATTCGTTCCAGTGGTCGACTCTGCTTTCCAGTCCAGGAGACTTGCCTTTTAAACAGTTTTCTCCTTTTCCAGCCTAGCTGCCACTCACCAAACAGGGTGACAGTCAGCCAGCCAATAACACCAGAGTGCATTTGGGTCTCCTAGGAGACGAAGCACAGGGAGTTTCGGGCAACTCGCTCACTTCCTGCCCACCCCAAACACTCAGACACCAGAGGTGGTCTTCAGTCCTGAAGCCCGCTAAAGGCATAGAAACAAAGGGACCAAACCTAGTTTGGCGCACAGACACAACACTAGAAGGACCTTTCCAAAAAGAAATAGCGAAAAAAGAAGACGGGACCTGTTTAAACAAAGGAACTGAAGGCGCCATCTTGAAAAAGATGGCTCCCGCAATTTTTAGCTACCGGTATTCCCGTGTCGGGAAAAATCATGGTCGTTCATTGTAAAACCACTGCCACCAGCCATTTCGTTAGAAAAGGGTAGCATTTCACTGGCACATTAGTTTCTAGACACAGGGGATACTAGGTAACCGCTCCAGCACTCTATAGGAAGATAGTGTGTGCTGGGTCTAGGAATTTAAAAAGACTAGTGCAGTCAATTGAACTTTACATTCTCTGGGAAACAGTTTTGGAAGTCTAAAAGACATCCCAGTGTCACTGCACTGAGGATGCTGTGTAACACACATGAAAAGATAATGCCTATGGAGTGATATAAAACTCCATAATCAAAGAACACAAGAGTAAAATACACATCAAAATACATGAAAGGGTGGGAAAAAAGGCTCACACTCTTTCCAGGTAAAAAAATCAAGTCCTCAAAATCCAGCAAAGTTGCTGGGGGTCTCTAAGGTGAAGGGAATTAGCACATTTATGAGAATTCCCCCTAACACTGGCCCCCGCCCCCCAGACTAAGGGACAGGAGGATTTAATCCAACCCTGTATGAATCTCCTTACTCCAGTTGGTCAAACATTCTGGAGAGACCATCAGCATTTTGGTGATTACACCCTGACCTGTGTTCAATGGTAAAATCAAACCCCTGTAGGGTGATTGACCATATTAACAATTTAGGATACCCCCCCCCCTTCATCTGCATTAACCATCTCAAGGGTTGGTGGTCAGTCTGAATTACAAAAGTAGATCCATACACGTCTGGTCTAAACTTCTTCCGTGACCACACAATAGCAAAACATTCTCTTTCAACGGTTGCTCATCTTGTTTCTGGTTCCTTCAGCTTTCTGCTGATGAAGCAGATGGGGCGCTCCCTACCTTTCTCGTCCAGCTGACTCCTATACCCATGCACAATGAAGGTTTGGCTGCCATCAGGAGCTCTCAAGACTGGAGCTTGACAAAGGGCTTTCTAAATTCCTTCAAATGCCTTGGTGCACTCCTCATTCCACCTGACCTTTTTAGGAAATTTCGGTGAGGAGATCACATTCGAGGGAGAAGCTATGGACCCATAGTTCTCTATGAAGTTCCTATAATAACCAGTGAGACCTACGAAGGCTCTCACCTGGGTTTGAGTAGTAGGGGTGGCCCATTCTTGTACAACTTGTACTTTACTAGGCAGTGGCCTTATCACACCTCCTCCTACCTCATGCCCAAGGTAGACCACTTTGCTCTGACCAATTTGACATTTACTTGCCTTTATGGTCGGATGGGCCTGCTCAGGAGCCTGCAAAACATATCCTACGTGGTCAACATGTTCTTTCCAAGAAGGGCTGAACACTGCAATGTCATCCAAGCATGCCATGCAGAGGTCCTCCATCCCATTCAGAACTTGATTAAACCATCCTTTGGAATGTTGCAGGTGCATTCTTTAATCCAAAAGGCATTACCTTAAACTGGTAGAGCTGGGGTTGAAAATCCATTTTTTCTCCTTGGCATGGTCTGTCAGAGCTATTTGCCAATAGCCTGATGTCAGGTCAAATGTACTGAGGTACTTGACTGAACCAAGCTTGTCCACCAGCTCATCTGTCCCAGGTAAATGATGGGCATCAGTCTTTGTGACTGCATTTAGAGCTCTATAGTCCACACAGAATCTCAACATCTTGGATCTTGCCTTTGGCACTAGTACAACTGGACTAGACCATGGACTGGAAGAGGGTTCTATTACCCAGAGATCAAGCATCTTGTTGACCTCTTCATTTATGTGGGTTCTTACATGATCTGACATGCTGTAACCTCTGCTTTTAGGTAAACAGTCACCAGTGAGAATATAATGCTGGCCCCAAGGGGTCAAGCCTGGTGATAGTGAAAACAGGGAGGCAAACTGATTTAACAGAAACGTGCACTCCTCCTGTTGTTCCAGTGTCAGATTAAAAGAGCGATTAACCCCTTCTATTTTCTCATCTAAAGGTTGTCTGCTGAGGAGATCAGGTAGAGGTTCACTCTCTTCCTCCTCTTGAGCTGAAGCTAGAAGCAAAGCTCCCACTTCTGGTCTTGAGACATAGGCTTTTAGATGGTTGGTGTGAAAGACTCTGGGGTTCTCCTTAGGGTTGCCTAAGTCCACCAGATAATTGACCTCTCCAAGTTCTCCCACAACCTTGAAGGGTCCAATCTATTTGTCCTGTAAGGCCCTCTGCCTTGTAGGTACCATAACTAAACTTGTTGGTCTTGATTAAACTCAACCATGTTGGCCTTCTGGTCATGCCAATGCTTCACCAGAGCCTGACCTGCTTTTAAGTTATCAGATGCTTCTGTCATCATTTGCCATTCTTCTCCGGAGACCTAACACATAGTCAGTGACTCTCACTGGCTTGGGAGAAGGAGCACTCTCCAACCCCTCCTTAATTAGGGCCAATGGACCTCTAACTGAATGACCACAGAGAAGCTCAAAGGGACTAAATCCAACTCCCTCGTGAGGGACTTCTCTATAAGCAAATAGAAGGCATGGCAGTAGAAGGTTCCACTTTCTTTTAAGGGGTTCCTCTAAACCACCTATCATGCTCTTCATAGTACGGTTCAACCTCTCTACCAACCCATTCATCTGGGGATGGTAGGCAGTTGAGAACTTGTAAGTCACCCCACAGTTGTTCCACATGGCCTGCATGTAGTGGGACATAACATTTGATCCCCTGTTTGAGATGACTTCCTTAGGAAAACCTACCCTGGTAAAAATACCAAGTAGGGCCTTAGCAACAGCCTGAGCTGTAACAGTATTCGTAGGTATAGCTTCAGGATATCTAATAGCATGGTCTACTACAACCAATATAAATCGATTGCCTGAAGAGGTTGGAGGGTCTACTGGACCAACAATTTTGATTCCTACCCTCTCAAAAGGGACTCCCACCAGTGGGAGAGGCACTAAATGTGCCACATTCTTGTTTCCACTATTGCCAGAGGTCTGCCAAGTGTGACAGCTCCTACAGAATGTATCTACATCAGACCCCAACTTAGGCCAGTAGAACTACAGAGAAAACCTTTCCTTGGTCTTCTTGAAGCTCAGTTGACCAGCCAAAGGAATCTTGTGGGCTAACTATAGGAACTGGTGTCTTGACTCTAGAGGCACTACAAGTCTTCTGTATTCCCCTGGGATAGACTCAGTTGGTTCGCTGTAGAAGAGGCCATTTTCCCAGTACAACCTATGCTTCCCAGGCTATTGCCCGTCCAGCTGGGAAGCTGCCTGTTGGCGAAGTCCTTCAAGAGTAGGGCACTCTCTTTGACCTCTGCTGATGTCTTCTCTACAGGGGCAACCTTCTTCCAGTAAAGACTGCAGCTCAGGATGGTCTTTAGGACCCAGATCTCCAATAGGGGTAAGGTCTTCTTCCAGCTCTGAATCTTCAGCAGCTGATTCAGCCTTTCCAGGTTGTTCCTCACACTCAGCCTCAGCTGGTGGAGCAGTGACAGATGTGACTTTGGACAGTCCTCTCGGGGATATCCTTGTTGGTAGTACAGGAGTGCTTTCTGGCTTTTTCCTTGAGATCTTGGGTTTACCCTTTGTCTCATTCTTCTTAGAAACAGCAGTTAGTAAATCCTGTGGACTGGGTGTTATAGATTCCTCTGTAACATCCACTGGAGAGTCATTCAGTTAAGGTACTCTCTCTGGCCTTCATTGTCTTCACCTGTTTTCTTTTACTGGGAGGACTGGGGGTGCTTGATACAACTCCAAGAGTTATTAAGTCATTCCCCAACAGGACTCTCCCAGGCACCTAATTTTGTACACTAACAAGTATCTTGACAGTCATGTTGTTGCGCTGGATGAGAGCTGGTAGTCTAGGAAGCATTTGGACAGGGACTCCGGCAAGCTTAGTGAGGCCTTTAGGTGCCATAGCAACAGCCTCAGGTTTGACAAAAGATTCATCCACCACTGTAATGCTGGCCCCAGTGTCTCTAATGGCAGGGGTCGCCTGACCATTTACAAGTACACAGTCCTTTTTGTGTTATATGGAATTGAATTATAGACATCTAAATTCTGCTTTTCCCACCGACCCAGGGACACTAAAGAAACACTGGCAGAGACTCCAATGGAGTCTTCAGCCAGTAATTGAAAGTTTCCACTTGCCATTTGTACTTCTCCCTCTGGGGAAAAGGCTAAGGAGACAGTATGGATCCCTGAAGGTTTACCCTTGCATCTGGGATCCCCTTTCACATGGTCATTAGACCCACAAGAATAACATTTCCAAATGTTTTGACAAATGGGGGTTTCTGCTGAC
Organism: Ambystoma mexicanum; assembly: GCF_040938575.1. Lineage (NCBI taxonomy): Eukaryota > Metazoa > Chordata > Amphibia > Caudata > Ambystomatidae > Ambystoma > Ambystoma mexicanum. Next base: position 1,082,177,528 of record NC_090925.1, read on the forward strand.
CTCCCTCTGGTTTAGCACTAGAGGTTTCACTAGCCTGATTCGGTTTCCCTTGTGGTTTACCCTTTTTCTGTTTGGGGCCCTCTTTTGGTTTGGAGATATTAGAATTCTCTTTGGCACCTTTCTTTTGCTGCTTCACATCATCCTTCTTCTGAGTTGCCCCAGAATCCTTGTGAGTAGCCCTGCTGGCAACCCACAAGTCAGCAGCCTTTGCTAACTGCTTTGGATCAATTTCCTTAGAGTCAGCCAAATGCAGTCTCAGCTCAAGAGAGCAGGCATCAAAACTAGATTCCAACAAAAATAGATTGTTCCTTCCTTCAAAAGTGTTAACTCTGTAACTCTTTACCCAACCATCTATGTTCTTCAAACATTCACACACCCAGGTAGCCCAAGAGGTACCATCATTCTTTTTGAGGGTCCTAAACCTCTTAAGGTACTGGGAAGGAGTTTTCCCAAATCTAGCTATCAAAGCTAGCTTCACATTTTCATACTCCAATCTTTCTAGTTCCCCGACCTCCATTACAGCATCAGTTGTAACCTGGGGGAGCCTCGACAAAGGCCAAGGAATCAACAGATTCCCTGTGAAACCCTGAATCCCATAGTTATACTCAAAAGCAGCCAACCAATCCAGAATATCAAGTCTCACCTCATACATACTCACCGCTTCTTTAGGCATGCAAGGTCTCTTAGGACTGGAAGACCTAGAAGAGTCTGGGATAGAACCATTTTCAGGAGAAAATTCTTCATTTCTAGAGCATGATGCATTTCCATTTCTCTGAGTATGATTTCTTGATGTTTACTTTCTGTTTGCATTTGGAGCCATTTGAACTCTAACCCAAGTCTCCTCTTTTCAAGAGAGACAAATTCTGGACTGAGTACTGGACCTGGTAGGGTCCCTGTGGCTATAGATTGAGGGCCTGGAGCAGGCAGAGGTGCAGTGGGGCTCACATCCTGAGATGCCTCTGACTCGTCTAGCTCATCAATAACATTAGAGATAGACTCTGAATCATTATCATCCTCATCAACATAATCCACATTTCCTGAGGGGGTAGGGGTTATAGCCAGTCTTTGATGATTCAACAATTTCTCAATCAATTCATTTTTCTTGCCTTTAACAGAGAGAGACCTGACTTTACACATATCTTTCAGTTGATCTACTGTTAGAATGATCAGGGCTTCCTATTTGAATTTATCCATATTTGGCATTATAAAACAATTGCTTTTCTAGTGGTGCTTAGCCTTGTGAAGGTCATTTGAACAAAAGTAAGAGCAGCACTCTCAATGTCACAACTATACTTTATCCCACCGCTGCCACCAGTGTTAGATAGAATTGCGTGCAGTACCCTCTGGGGCCACCACATACAATTAGGACTACAGCTGTAAGCAAAACCAACCTTGTATAAGTCTGTAATACACAGTTATTGGTAGAGAGCTGAGCAGCCAGGTTTATCTCAAGAGGGTTTCATGTATAATAATGTCCCTTCAAAAATATCTCCATTCAAAAGAAATGCTGAAAAATTGCTGTTTTTTGTGGGGACATTAATACATGGAACATGCGGGTCACACCCCCGCAAACCCCAAACCCTTTTTTATTTTTCATGGGCAGCGGGGGACAGCCCCGCAAACCCCGCTGCCCCTGTCCCTATATATATGGTCACCTATATAATGTCACCACAACCTTTTTCCCGGCCACATTATATATAGCAACCATATATATAGGGATATTATTACCTGATACCCTCAAGAGGGAATGTGAGCAGTTAAGGAGGTTACACAGAGGTTTTACAATCACAGTGGTTGAGGTAGACACTTACTCTCAAGGTTTCTTGGTAAAACACTTAATAATTTATTACACAATCATTCAGAAAACATTCACTAGAAGGAGGCAACTTAATATCATACATAAATACACTTCAGTACCAAACCAATAAGTTTCTAGGTAGATTAGGCTCCCCTGAAATAGGAGCAAAATGGCATTTCAGTCACTTAAAATAGGAGGACCAAGGCACAAGTTAATAGAATAGATCACAATTACTTTCTTAGGCAGTGCAAATAGTTTCAGTTTACTAGAGGACTCGATTCTGTTCAATAGGCCGAGGCCAAAGTCAATGGACTAGTGTCTTGGATAGGAAAGAGCAGTTCTTGTAGTAAATGGGAAAGTATTTGCCAAAGTTCTCAGAAGTAGTTTGTACGAAAAAGAATCATATGTTGGGTCACAAGCTGATTAGGCCTGCAGGTTGGGAAAGTTTCACGAACTTTCACCGCAAGAGGCAAGTTCTCTCAATCAGGTTGGCACAGTACCTTAATATGAAGAAAAGAGACAGCTGAAGACGTTGGTCCTAGGAGACTAAGCACAGGGAGTTTCGGGCACCTCCCTGACTTCCTGCCCACCCCAGACACTCAGACGCCAGAGGCGGTCTTCAGTCCTAAAGCCCGCCAAAGGCATAGAAACAAAGGGTCCAGACCTAGTTTGGCGTGCAGAGACAAACACTAGAAGGACCTTTCCAAAAAGAAATGGCGAAAAAGGAAGACTGGGACGTGTTTAAATAAAGTGGCTTAAGGCGCCATCTTGAAAAACATGGCTCCCGCGATTTCTAGCTACCGGTATTCGCGGACGGGAAGAATCGTGGTAGTTTGTTGTAAAACCACTGCCACCAGCCATTTCGATAGAAAAGGGTAGCATTTGACTACTGCATGAGTTTCTAGACACAGGGGATACTAGGTAACCCCTCCAGCACTCTATAGGAAGATAGTGTGTTCTGGGTCTAGGAATTTAAAAAGGCTAGTAAAGTCAAGTTAACTTTACAATCTCTGGGAAACAGTAGTTGATCCCAGAGAAGGTATTTAAACCTTTGGGAAGTCTAAAAGACATCCCTGTGTCACTGCACTGAGGGTGCTGTGTAACACACATGAAAAGATGATGCCTATGGAGTTATCTAAAACTCCATAATCAAAGAACACAAGAGTAAAATACACATCAAAATACATGAAAGAGTGGGAAAAAAGGCTCACACTCTTTCCAGGTAAAAGAATCAAGTCCTCAAAATCCAGCAAAGTTGCAGGGGGTCTCTAAGGTGAAGGGAATTAGCACATTTATGAGAATTCTCCCTAACAAGTAGTAATACATAATGTTGCAAGCCTGGATACAAGATGAAGATGGGAACAGCATGATTCAAGGCCACCATGAGAAAGGGTGATGCACCGTGAATCAATGAAGTCCATAAAAGTCAAATCCAGCTTTGGCCACAAAACGGTGATGGTGAGACCAGAATGTATCAGGCACACTCCTGCAGAAGTAGGCTGGAGAGGATCAGGGGGGACAGGGTAGAAGAATCAAGCAAAACAGGCAACACCTGTGTGCGAGAAGAGTTGGCACGAGGGAACATCACAGGGGGACCAGAAGGGTGGGGATGGCCTCTGGGGACAAAGGGAGTAAACACATGTTGGTGCATGTTTACCTGCTGTCTGAGCAGGGGTTCGGGCCCTGGATCCTCCTGTTCCGAACAGGTCCAAACAGGAATTGCCCTTTTCTTTGTCTGCCCTTCGCTTCGGACGCCCTTGATCTAAGAGTTGAGAGCAGGAAGGAAGAGGCAGGGCTAAGAAGGTGTGCGGTGCTTAGGCTAGTTGACCAAGATCCACTTGCACCTGCTCCCCATCTGCAAAGGAAAAGAGGCTGGAGGGCTCCTTCAGTAGGGAAAAAGAGCGGCAACCAGGAAGGCACCATGTGGGCGGGGCATGCTAAGTGGGCAAAAAGAGCGGCAACGTGGAAGGCACCAGGTGGGCTTCGCTTAGACCAGGTGACCAAGATTCACTTGCACCTGATCCCATCTGCAAACGTTGACAAATGTATGGGAACTGCTAATCTTTGATCAACTTCCTATTTTCCTTTTGTTCTTATTTAATTCCTTCTCATATTTCGAACCTTCTACACTCTAATGTTTGTCAAGATGGATTAAAAAGAAACTTAAGAATGGCGTGAAAGAAGTTATTTCAGTTGTTTTGCATCTACTTGCTTGTCGCGCTCTCTCCGCTGTCTCCAGGATGATTTCTTTCCACTTCCTTCCATTGCCTTTAAAACTATGTTTAACCACCTGTTAATGGCTGCAAAGATGACCCTGGCACAAGCATGGAAAAACCCTGAAGGCTCAATAACAGCAAGTTGGTGGGTAAAAACTTGGAACGTTATGGCCATGAAGAAGGTAGGGGCCCTGAGGGACGGCAAGTACCTGAAATTCCGAGCAATCTGGGACCCCTTCTTCGACCATGTCAGAGACAGAGAAGCACACTTCTTCAGGCCAAATCTGCTGAGAACAATTCACAATTGAACACTGACAAACCAAGCACAGGAGCCACGACGCTACGCAGAAGCCCCCTAATTAGAGCACAACATCCTCAACTGACAGCTGAAGAACCGATCCATGCCAATGGGGAACCGGGAGGGGGAAGGGGACAGGGGAGGGGTTGTTGAACGGTTGCAGTTAAAGTTAAGTTATTACTCAAAGTTACACCAAAATTGTAATTTCAAAGGTTGATATGTGGCCTCAACAATTGACATGCACTAAGATACATCACTGGCCTATATAATATCTGAATGTGACAAAGTTTTTGAATAAATAAAGTTGGTTAAAAAAACTGTTTAAAATGTGTGTTTTGTTTTTCAATCTTGGCTCAAAATAGAGATTTCTGGACTTTGATTCTGGGAAAGAAGTTAACAGGCCTAAGTATTGTATGCCAATGAAGGTATTATTGCCATTAGCACCCTGGGAAAATATGCAGGTCTTAATGTATTTTTCCCAGAAGGAAAAATAGCTTGTGTGAAGAGTGCACCCGTTTTTCCTGTGGTAAAAAGTACACTCAAGATGGCCACCCTGGTATGGCAACAGGTGCTCCCAGTGGAGTCCCTTGTCAGTTTCCACGGTCAACCTGGAGCAGAGACTTGCTTCTGTGATGTGTCAGGTAGTGAAGGTTAGGTCCAGGGAGGGCATAAATCCTACAAAATGGGGCAGGACTGATTAGCATATGCAATGGACTGTAAGTAAACATATCTTAAAGTGCAATATGCACATTTCATTCTATTGGCCTATCCTATTCGATGAACGCACGCAGGACAAATGAGCATTTGGCTTTCAAAACATAATCATCAACACATAATAATTAACCCAGGAGAGGCGATTTGCCTATCAAGTTGATCATAAATAATAAAAGGTGAGCCCTTTTAAACCCAAGAATCTGTATTATAATATTCCCTGCAGAACAAAGTCTCTGCATGAGATATTTTGCATATGTTCTTACACTTTTATGTGGTCTTGTTGGGAAGTTCTGGTCTGAATCCCATTTTTCGCACTGTTTGTATTGACCAAACGTACTACACCATTAATTCAGTTAAAGGGGCAAACTGACTATTTTTACTTGTAGCCTCAAAACCACCCAGTGTGGGGATGCCATCCACCGGCATGTAGCCTCAGTGTTAGGGGCGTTGAGGTCTACGGGGAGGCGAAGAAGGTGAATGAGTGAAGGCTCTGGCCCAGATGAGGCCTGTGGGAGTTGGGAGGCTTCAGTCTCTGTTCCTTCCACCTGAACCTGCATGACTGAACTGAGTTCTATTTTTTCTTGCCCCATAATTGTATTGCACAATTCTGGCCAGCTTCTGTTCATTTGTCCCATGGGACTACATCACCTAGACGGGCTGGTGGTAGAGGAGAGAACGAGCAACCCAACTGGGAGAGACAGCAAGGAACTGTGGGACTGCAGAGTCATCCACACAGCACACTAGTAATCCCAGCATGAACAATCTTACCTGCAGCATAACCGCAGAGCAGTCTGCGCATCTAGTTTACAAACTGAATCAGTATGCTTACCTTCAACAGAGCAGCAGAGGGGTCACCATGTGGATCCGGCAAATCCGACCCTCCGGTCGGTTCTGATGTGAACTGGGGCATTGATTGTAGTTTGAGACGGCTACCATTCCTAAATGCAGACGGACTCATGTACACGAAGGGGGCAGGGCTTGAATACAGCTTTATGTGTTTGCTTATTTGTAGCACCTCCCCTGGGGAAAAGAAGGTCAGTGGAGGCAGGAGGGTGCAGAGAAGCATGGAGAAGGACTGCTGAAAGAGTGAGCAAGGTGAGGCAATGGTTGGTGGAAGGCGGTACTTGTGTGTGAATGTGCCTGCAAGGTGGGTGAGACTATCCAAAAGAGAGTAAGAGGTGATCGAGAGTGAATGGGAAGGTGACTGGGAGAGTGAAGGAGTGTGACTGAGAGAGCAGGTGTGGGTGTAGTGTAATGTAAAGAAGTGTGGAGAGGGGAGAGTAGTACTGTGGAGAGGGATAGTAGGCTAGTGCTGAGTGGGGAGAGTAGTAGTGTTGAGAGGGGAGAGTAGTAGTGTAGAGAGGAGGAGAGTAGTGGTGCTGAGTGGGGAGAGTAGTAGTGCTGATTGGGGAGAGTAGTAGTGTAGAGAGGAGGAGAGTAGTGGTGTGCAGAGTGAATACTCATAGTCGAAAGCAGAGGAGAGTAGGAGTAAGAGAGAAAGAGGGGAAGATTGAGAGAGGAGAGAGGAAGAAGAGTGAGAGGAAGAAAAGGAAGTAAGTAGAAGGACAGGAGATGAAGGATAGTACATCAGGTCAAGGAGTACAAGAGCATGCAAGAAAAGGACTAGATGAGACCTGAGTATTTGGAAGGCACCTCTTTTTGTACTAATTGAATTGTGGGATCTACGTTAGGATTCACCTAGACTGTTCCCAGAGGGAATGAGAGAGAAGTGGTGTTTGCCCTGAGCCCATCACAACCAGCCAGTCAGTGTTTAGACAGAAAGTGTTACCGATCTCTAATGGCCATGCTGGGGTTGAGGGACATCAGGGCCCAGATTACAGAAATGTTGCACCTGTGCAAGCGCAGGTTTGCATGGTATTGGCACACAGGCAACGTTTGCCATATTTTCTAAAACACTGGGACATATTAGAAAACTATTGCACCATGACAAGTGCAGTTTGGCACGGTATAAGCACCAGGCGAACATTGCCACAGTACGGAGGAGATACATTTTCAATGCGTTTTTTCACCAGGGCAAAGTTTATGGATTGCTAATTCCATTCCATATTAGCACAACGGCAAGCTTTGCCCTGTTGCAATAATGCAGTGAAAATGTATCTTTTTTGCTGGAGGGCAATTTTGCCCTGGTGATTTAGACCATGCCAAACTGCACTTGTCATGATGCAATCGTTTTCTAATAAGTCCCAGTTATTTTACAAATAAGGCAATCTTTGCCCCAGTGCTAATACAGTGCAACTTTACACTTGCACCGGTGCAAAGTTTCTGTAAGGTGCCGAGCGAAGATGAGAGAGAGGGATGGCCCTTAGTGAGCCCCTTTTCAATTCCTTTAATATTAACCCTTGAACTGTCTTCGAGAGTGGGTGTGTTCTTGAAGCCATCTGTGACACGTGTCAGTTCAGAGTGCCGGGGATTCTGCAGGTCAGGTGCTGCATTGGCTGCCCACTACTGCTTGCATCTGTGCAGTTTAGTAGCCTCGGCATTCTGCTAAGATCACAGGCGACACTACATTCTCCCAAGTCATTCCACCTGTTTCAGTGTCTTCGGTAGGGAAGAGACTGGGAAATATTAGGGGTTTCAGTGTCAGGGGCCCCTACACCACCATGTTCAGCCCTCAAAAGGAGCCGCATAATTTGCAACGTTTGGGTGAAACTTTTCAATGTTGCTTGCTAGTATCAGAGGCCATGTGGTTCTTATATTATCAAGGGGAGTTTTTTACTCTTCCTTGCCCACATGTTGCCTGGTTATCGATAGCTGGCATATATGACAAGGTGGTGTGGGGTCGGAGGTGCTTCTGGTGCGCATGGCTGCTTTGCATCTTCAGGATATTGATATTCGATGAGCGGATCCCATTATCATGTTGTCTCCGTCATCCAGCTTGTTGCCCCCTCCTTGGAACATATTGCATGAGGTTGAATGAGAACTGGCTGCTCTTGGTGGGCCTGTTGGGCATAGAGAATGCTCTTTATACAGGGTTCTTTCTAATCCTCCAGTGTTTCTGAGCTGGATGGATGTAATCTCACTGCCAGCAAGAGGGCTGCTCTTTTATTCACCACTTACTCTGGTTACGTGAGTGGTGTCTGGGATAGGTATATATATATATATGGGTTATTGCCATTCTCCTTGTTGCTCCATGTTGGCCTAGCTGCATGGTCTGACTGAGGCATACAATGGTCTTGGGCAACAATGAAAAAGTGGCCCACAGTTGCAAAAGTCAATGTATTCCTTTTTGTGACAAACTGTTTGAATAGTACCAAGGGGGAGTTTTTCGATAAAATGTCATGCAAATTGAAAAATGTAAATAATACTTATTGAACAACACTGGTCAAAACTATCAGCCGTATAGTGAAGTAGCTCATCAAACTGACGCACGTTGGCCAAAAAAGTGGCCCACTATGACCAGAAATTTGCATTTTTGGTTTTGGTCATTGCACTATTGCCCTATAGGCCAGTCTGCCTAGCTGCTGTTCCCACTGTTAGAGGTGGTGTCCTTGTCTCTGTTACCTTAATTTCCCTCCCTATGTACCCATGAAATGTTGGTGGGATCTTTCACAATTTTCTTCAATGGTGGTTGGGTGGCTGACACAACAGTATCCATGGACGGTGGGAAACAATTCAGTATAGCAGCCTTGAAGGCTTGCCATGCTGGAATTGTCCACGAGGCAGCACTGCTACTTTTAATCTTGATCTTACTGCCATTGCATACAGTGCTCTCTGTACCCAGCACATGGATATTACGATTTGATCAAAAGGTCCTCTCTGGGGATGTCCTCCTTGTGATTTTATCCCGAGGGTTTCATGGGATGGCCAAGGAGGATTTTCAAATTCTTGGGGCAGAGATTTTCCCCTGTTCTAAATTCTCAGGTGCATTGGGTCTAATGTTGTCTAATTTAACTTGAAAAGTTCTGTTACTTAAGGAAGAAGTTAATGAAGTGTTGGGTTTCGTGGAGGCACCTGTTATTTGTTGGAGGTGCTGGAAAGGGATAGTATGATCCAGGGTATTAAATGTGGCCTACAGATCCAAAAGCATCAAAAGGCCACGGGAACCACGTCATTGATGGATCGCAATTTCTTGTATTTGTATTTGTATCGCGCGCCGAAACCCTGAGGTAACTGGGCACTTGAAAAACTTAAAGGTTACAAACATAGACAGGCATACAGATTAATGAGTCTGTCACATAAAAAACAGTGAATTATGTGCCTCTTTAGGTGGGGTGCAAAAGCCTAATTGATGATCTGCCAACGGAGATCTTGTTTCTAGCAAAGACTATAGTTAGATTGTAGCAGCCTTGTCTAGAACTTTTAGTAGAAAGTGGGAGTTGGAGATTGGACGATAATTGGCACAGTCCTCCGGGTGCAAGTTCAGTTTCTTCAATAAGGGTGTAACACGCAACTCTTTAAGGTTTTCAGGAACAACTCCATCCTGAAAGGATGCATTTAAACATTTTGTGATGATGGGGCCAAGTAGGACCACACATGTTTTAATGGCGGAGGACAGACAACGGTCCCCTGCGCAGGTGGTGGGTTCAAGACTATGGATGATAGATTTGATATCCACTAGTGAAACAGTTTGAAATTCAAAAGGATAGGTAAGGCCTGCTGAATAGTGTAGGGTAATATTAATACTGGGTAGTATTCATCTCCTAAGATGATGCAACAGGTTCTGTGTCCTGCGGTTGTTTCAAGATACAGGTCCTTATACCGATCATCTTGTCATAGATATACGATTGAAGTGAGCGTATCAGACAGAAGTTTGCATTGCTAGACAAGAGATGCGAGCCACATTTAATTGGTTCTCCAGGATTTTAAATAATTCTTTGGTGAATTTGTAGCCAAATCGACCTGTTGGACATAGAAAGACTTTTTGGCTTTAAGAATAGCTGTTTTATATGTTTCTCTCCAATCGCAAGATGACTTTTTTATGGTCATTAGGGTTTCTTCTCCATTTATACTCTAATTTGCATACTGTTTTCTTTTGTTTAAAAAGAGAAATCAAAAACCTTGTATTCCTTAGAGCTTTAATTTTGGCTTTGTTGGTTATAGAGGGAGCTGATTGGTGATTTGAAGATTGCGATAGTACTTATTGGCTATCATGTCTGCTGTAGCATCTTCTTTAATGTTTAAGTTTCACTTCTGAGGGGTTAGGCTTCTGCATAGGCAGTACTCATGCATTTTCCTTCCAATCAAGTTTGGGTTTGCTGTTTGGGCCTTGGCCATTGGATGGTACCTGCTTACCCCAGCAATAGAGTTGTGCATTATTGGTCCACGATACGGATGTTGCATTCTCCTGCATCTCTTAGTCTTTTTGGTGCCGAAGCAGCAGCTTGGGTATTCTTCACGTAGTAAGAACTAGGCTAAAGAAGAGGACATGAGGGACATGCCCAAATAAGGTACAGTAACCTCTGTTACTCCTAGCCCTACTCTTCCTCATCGCTGTACTTTCATCCCATCCCACTCAAGCCAAACAGAAGCGTCGGCAAGCGACTTTGGCAATTCAGGAGGAGGTTCTGGTTGGTTGGACCATTATGAAATGCTGCATAAGGGTAGGAGTCTCGCCACGGGCAGCAAGTAGAGCAAAATAAGTTTGAATCACTTCTTGTAACAGTTTGGAAAACTTGTGTAGTAAGTATTGGGGCAAGGAAGAGTAGGATTGGAAGTAACAGCAATTACCATAGGTGATCAGGGCCTTCCAAGGAACCTTATTAGCATCCGGACAAGAGTTGCTGACCAATCAGGTGGCTGAAAATGCAGGCGGTATGCCACAGTAATTGCCCATGTTCTCGGACACCAGAGTGCCTCTCCATGGTTTTTCCGCCATTTTCTCCAGTCTCTACTCTCCCTCCCCCACAGTCTTCTCCTGAGCCCCGCTCAAAATCCTCTTCCCACCACTCTCCCGAACCCCACTTAGCTCATATTTGCCAACACGATGCATTCCAATCTGAGTTGTTTAAACAGATTTGGGTTTTTCTTTGTATTCTGGATCTTGTAGTATGAGTTTTATAATGGGGAAAGCAGAACTGTAAGTACCACAATGCAAAGACAAAAACAGAACTAGATAAGCTCCTACAGGTTCGAATGGATAATGTTGTCTCGTTCTCCGGCCGTGAAAATATAAAAGCTTCTACTTGCCACAGCGGTGGCCATCTTTGTTTTTTTTTTTCATGTGAGATTGGGCAGCAAGCAATTCATAATGCAGAAAAACAAAAAAATATAAACTATGAACACCCTGGAGGTAGCTCCCGGGTGCTAATAGTATGAACCCTGCAATGGGGCCCGCCATGATCCCTAGGCCCTTGCTCTGCTGGGGCTTGCTTGGCTCAGGCTGGTGGGTCCTCCCGCATTGCAGGCTTGGTGTGCCTATCTTATTTTAGCTGCCCCGCTCGCAGGTCCTATTTAATTTTTGTTCGGAAAAAGAATCTCCAGAGAGATTCAGGCACTCAGAAAATACTGAAACACGACACATGCGAACTCCTTGTGGAGCTTTGTGGGTTTCCAAAAACCACTTCACAACATATTCCCACAGCTCTACAATAAACAACAGTTTCCCAAAAGCTGCCTGAAGGGCAGAAGTATGCATGAATTACCTAACTTGCATAGCGTGCCTATTCACGAGAAATCGCCTCTAGGTGCTTCCAGCTGGGGGAAGAGTGGATGAACATAGACAGCATTCCTGTACACAGCGGTATAGAATAACATGTGTAAGCAACAAGACGGTAAGATGGCTCAGCGAGTTAAACGCTCGTTGCAGTGATCTGACCAACTCAGCCTTTCATCCTTCCAAGGTCGATAAATGAGTAGCAATTTCGATGGGGATATTATAATAGTAATACATGTAAATATGTCCTATGTAAAGCGCTTTAGATTAAAGCGCTATATAAAAAACAAATTAATATTGTAATTTATTTGAAAAAATAAATGAAAACTCATTGCTTCCTTGACATGTACACCCCCTGCCACATGCTAGCACAGGCATGTCTCTGAAGCGGCCTTATAAGATGCTTGTAAGGTTATGTACATCATTCCCACGCAGCTCACGCGGTGCAAGCCACGGCCTGGCCACTCAAGTATCCTTCATGGAGATGCTGTGGCAAATGGCCGCGCAGAGCTGTCAGGGGCTAAAATGTTCCGATGACAGCGGCACACGATGTAACAGTTTAATATTCTGTACAGTAAAGTTGCCTGTGCCCCGAGTGGGCTAATAACAGTATCCTTCTGGTCCATTCAATTAGCAGGAAGTTGACATAGCGCGCAGATAGCAGCGGGCCGAGAGCCGGCTAATGGAGTGCCTAATGACTAATTGATCGGAGTGCAGCGCTGGCTGCCCGGGGCACTGCGCGCAATTAGTTTCGGTTTGCTCGCAATGGAGGGCCTTTAAAAGCGAGCACTCTGCGGGGCTTGATTTATGACGGCTGGACATCTTCCCTTTGGGCGGGCCGGCGGGCTTCGAGGCCTCCCCCGGAAGCAGGGGGACAGGCACCTCCGCAGTGTCATCCCTGCCTGGGCGGAACGAACACCGCCCTGTTGACAAGTGCGCGCCCTATGCAGTGTTCCCGGAAACGCGTAATTACAGGCCCGAGCTCCTCCAGGCAGAGAGAAGCGGGTTCAGCAGCCAGGCGGCTTTAGTGCGAAGGGTGCGGGGCCAGATTGCACACAGAAACCAGTACAAGTAGAGCTCTGTGAGGGACTACAGCTACCAGCATAATAATGTATAGTCAATACGGGGTGTGTGTATAGTATTATGCAATACTGTGGCAAGTGTGGATCAGCGTATGAGCATTTATATTATTACAGCATATGGCACCACTGAGGCATGTGTTAAACAGCAAAAAAGAAAAATGTGTGTTGGCCGTGGAGTCCCGGGGGAGACTGGGAACCAAAAGAGGCCCTGGGAACAAAATGTCAAAGTGGCCCCATATCACACATTTTCAGCAAGCCCAAGCCTTTTCCTATGAGAAAATGTGAAAATAAAATTGATTAACACACAAAAGAGGCTGAGGGCGCAGAGGCCGACCGGGAAATCTCCCGAGTTCCCTATAGGCCAGGCCATCCCCGATGGAGTCCCACCCCCTCGTTAGACTTCTAAGCATTTATAATATTGCACGGGGTGGAGGGTGGAGGGGTATGAGTAGATGCCAGCGCTTCCCACCGTGCCTAATTAGCTTGTGACTTAGTAGCTGTGCTTCTCAGCAGTGCTGTGTGCTGGGAAAGTGCGTCACTTCTCAGCAGAGTCGCCATCAATTGGACAGTTCCAGAACTGCTACACTGGGCTGCTATGCCGTGTTAGAGTACTGGGGTGCTACCACTTCCTGGAAGCCTTGGCAGAGAGGACACTGCCTGCATTGCCGGTCTGGGATTACACTTCTCCCCTACCCATCCTAACTGATTCAGCCTAGCCACGCCAGCTCGCCAGGTGCCCTGTGAGTGGGGCTGTAGCGTGAGGGTGGCTACACATCCTGGCTCCTACGTAAACCCCCAACCTGACCTAACAGGAAATATCTAGACCTTGAGGCGCATCAACGTAAGCAACTGGAGGCAGGAGAGCCGACTTATGAATTTCCCGGGGGTTGCCCAAATATAGGAAGTGACATCACCAGCAGTTATATGACCGCATTTGCACGTAGTCGCCAACTTGGTGCGAGGGGGAGGGCGCAGAACAGTGGAAACATGGGCTAGCATCTACTGCATATACTAATGTTAAGTAAGAAGGAGGTTTTAGCCTTCCAGTTGCATTCCAGTAGGCCAACACCGCCCCTACTCCACCCCTCTATAATCATCCTGGTTGTAGTAGCCCTCAAAATTCAGAGCAATACAAGTGGAATGGGAGAACGAAATGCCAGCCCATCCTGTGAGTGTGTCAATCCTCAGAGCAAAGTCTGTGCGTGTGCCTCCTACCTTGGAGAACAATCTCACTAATTTGGTGCAAATCTCGCAAGTGGGTGCATGGGAATCCCCTGTGCGTATGTGGGCTGCAGACCCCGGTTCACATGCTCACTTCTTCAGTGTGAAACTCTGGAAAAGGCTCTTTGGGCTGCCATTCGGGATGGGTCTCACACCTTTAAACAGTGTGATATTTTGAGTGGGCACCTCAGTCCTTGGAGCATAGTGTACCTGTTGCTGGTAATCTCACAACTGAACATATAGTTTCACTCTTGGTCATCTCAGTGACCCCATGTATATTAATGGAGTCAGTCTCCCACCTGGGAAGACAATTATATTTCTGTTAAAACACTGAATTCTCACTCCAGTTTTCTCGATCTATAGATCCATACCATATTCATTCATTGTGTGTGCAGGGATGATAACTTGTGTCTGAGAGAGCTCATTCTTTCATTCAGGAGAGATAAAGGGCTAACAACCCCCTGTATGTGGGATCAGGCTCATTTTGCCCCATGGCCCCTCACTCCAGAATGAGTGAGCAGGTTTTAAGGCTCTGCTGATTCTGCTATCCTACAGGCTCGAGCCTTCTATCCCTTGCCCCATCACGGCTTCCAACATCCTGAGCGGCAGCTTATGTACAGCAGGCAGCTCGGGACATGCCTGTTGCCAACTGAATGTAGCCTGATCTACTATTTAGACACTGGGAGAGTCCCATGAACCCACATTGGTGGTGAAGAAGCACTCAACATACAGAACACAATGGTATAGTGTTGCAGTCCTGCTGAGAAATGACAATTCGGCCTGTTTAAATGTAAAGCAGAGTGGCTGAGAAGTACACGCACTGTGCCATTAAAAATAAAGCAGCTGTGGCGGGTGGAAGTGCTGCTTCGGTGGCATCAAGAGTATGCATTTCCCTGCGGGTTAGTGTTGGTCATTTCCTATTGAAGTATAGCAGCCCTATTGAGAAGTGCCATTAAAGGTGAAGCTGTCCAGTGGGCTGGATCAGTGCAGCCACATAAAAGGAGTCGAAGCCTCTGTGAGAAGTTGCAGTACTGTCCCAACAGTGAGAAGTGATGTATTTTCACATTAACTATGCTTAAGCACTTTGGGTTATTGAATAGTGCTGCTACATTCTGAGTAATTCCATCCCTTTAAATATATTAGCTCTTGTATAACTACAACAGCGTTGAGTTATTCTGATGAAGATGATGTTAGACTTGCTCAATAGTTCTGGTTCTGTATCATTAAATATACTTCAGATCTTCAGAGTCTCGGGAGGATAGCTCAGGGGCAACGTGCTCGCCTTGGAAGCAAGACAACATGGAGCAACACAGGTTCGATCCCTCAGTCGAAGCAACACAGGTTCGATCCCTCGGTCCGCGCAACACAGGTTCGATCCCTCGGTCCGCGCTTAGAAACCTGTGGGTATTACATGCATTTTAAATAACCAATTAAAATAAAAATAAATAAATCTGCTGAGAAGTGCTGGGCCTTGCCAATAAGAGTGTAGCAGCTCAAATGAGAAGTGCTGATGTTGTCCCATCAAAAGTATACCAGCCCCACTAAGATGAACTAGCATTGCCTCAACAAAAGCATAGTGTTACAATTATAGAAGCCCTGTTTAGCGAGCTGAGGAGTACCAGAATTGCCCCATTTCAAATATGGCAGCTCCAGTAGAAAATAGATTACACGGCCCTGCTGAGAAGTGCTTTTACTGTCTCTTTAAACGTATAGAAGCCCATTAGCTCTGCAACATTAGGCCCTGCAAGTACTGTCCCATTGAATGCTATTACACTGAACAAGGATAACAGAATGGCAAGATCCATACTGGGTTCTATGTGATAATTCTGTATTTTGAAGAACAAATACAAAAAATGTCAACCTCCCTCAACGCCTCCATTCCCCGCCCATAGCATAGCATTCACCCTCACGTACACACTCGGAGACATGCAAACAGTCTCATTTGCCCTGCCCCTGCCACCTACCTCTGCAGATGCAATGCAAGAGGGGTGCAAAGATATACAAATACATCAAACCCAAAAAGATTTTTAGAAATTGAGGGATAGACTTCATTTGCATCTGTGCCTCCATTTCTAAAAATCGTTTTGGCTTGGGTGTGCCTCTACATCTGAGCAACCCTCTTACAAAGAGGGGTGCACAGATGTACAAATACATCCAACCCAAAAAGATTTTTAGAAATTGAGGGACAGACTTGCTTTGCATCTGTGCCTCCATTTCTAAAAATCGTTTTGGATTGGGCTTACCTCTACATCCATGCACCCGGGTGCACAGATGTAGAAGTATACCCAAACCAAAACAATTTTTAGAAATTGTGGGACAGATGCAAAACAAGAGGCTCTTGCTTTGCATCCATCCCTCAATTTTTAAACATCGTTTTATACCCGGGCCGCCAGAGAGAGACACAGTATGGATGGAACAAAGGGCCATCCATACTGCATCTCTTCTCTACGGCCCGGGTGGGGGCTGAGCCCCCAACTTCATTCTGCCAGCGGGTGCCCGGGCCCCAGAGCACCCACGTACTCGGCACCCCTGACTGGAGGACACATGGAAATGTCCAGCTATGTAGCAGAAGGGCAAACAAATCCAGATACTCAGAGCGAAGAAGCTGTGGCCAGTGCAAGCTTCATTGAAACAGAAAAGGGATGTGTCACTTTTCAGAGGCCACCATTTTGCAGACTACTTTTCCGCAAGGAAAAAAAGAATGGGGACAAGGGTACCCACAGTAAATGGACACACTGGGGACAGCAACACTCAGCGAACGCCTTCCTGTGCACGCTTTTCAGGGGGCACTGCCAAAGAGCAAAAAAAAGCGAGAGGAGGGGCGGGCTGGGCCGCTGGGCAGGGTCAGGAAGGGAACATGAAGAGCCTTGGGAGGTGGGGAACCAGAAGTGGGAACGGACAGGGAGCGGAAGGAAGGTGCAGGGACCAGGTTCCACAGAAAAGCCAGCCACGCAGTATCAGCTGATGCATTTTTTAATTGGAGGGGTGTAAGTGTGTCCCACAAATATGGTGCATTTTACAGCACACTTTGAGTGACAGATTGGGTAAAAAAAAAAGAGACAGTTTGCAATTGGTTTTGTAGGGTAACCCATTAAAAGATCCAATATATACAAGTCACCAACAGTGCAGAGGAGCATTTCTCAATGCATTTTCATGATGCATTTGCCCACAATATATGCCAGTATAAAAACATTTTGAGATGTGCTGTTCCTGTACATATCCATGCTGACTGCACCAATATAGGCCAGCCTTCCCATAAAAGAACATACTCATGTTTGCTTTGTGCATAATGCCAGTAATGATACTATAAGAAAACATGTCTGCACTGGTTTTGCCAATGTATGGCATTATCCCTGCATAAGAACAGACTCCAGTTGGCCTTTCCATTAAAAATGCCATTCCATAATATGAAAACATGTCCAAACTGGTTGCATCAAAATTCCAGTCTAACCACGTAATAACGCATCATGCTTGCTCTATCATAGATGCACAGTGAAAAAATTCACATCATAGTAAGAAATAGCTAGAGTGACGTCATGAGCAAAGGATACGCTCATTCAATTTGGTGGTAAAAGCACTTAGGGCAATCCGTTGCCTTGAGTGGTGACATAGGGAGCCTAACTAGAGAGAAAACAGAAGGTAAGTAGATATCCCAGGTAGGCATTGGGAAAGTATGGACATTGGTCACAAAGAGTGGATCAAGAGACCATCTCAGTGGGGTGGAGGGTGATGTAAAAGGCCATTATGTTGTTATATCTTATGTTGTTGCATCTTATTTAGCACGACTGTTTCCATTTCATAGTCTTTCAGTGTTTAGGGACCTGATAGAGGTGGTTTGCGTTGGTGTTGATTGCTGGAAATTTAGTAGCAGTAGAGGGAGGAATCGAAGGACGTTGCTGATGATGTGTTGATGTGCAATTCAGAAAGAACCCGTAGTCTGTGTGCTATGTGTTTTTGCATGCACTGCATCTGATAAGTCCCAGCATGGGCCTACCCCGGGGTGGGTATGTTTGGTATCAAGTGTGAGTTTATGTGGTCATGCATGCATGACTTGTGCTTTGAGATTGTTATCAGGGGTGTTTGGCATGGGCGAATTCGGTATTATGGTGGAGTGGAGGGATGTGGCATCAGTGAGGATGGGAGGTTGGAAGGTTATTTGGTGGTTACTCTTGGTTTTGGGCCATCTTCGAGTTTAAAAAACGAATGTCAATGAAGGTTGTTGAAAGCCCCCAGCCTGAAGCACCATAACGTCACCAAGACAAGGGAACAATCAACTTAGTCTGTGAACAAAAAAATCTGTCAATGTCACCTCCAGTGTTCATGACCTTCTAATAAAGTGCACATTCCCTTCTACAGTCCTCTTGTTTACTCATCTTCTGACAGCATCAAATGAAAAGGAAGACTTTCTGATTGAGGATGCATACACTACA
Source organism: Ambystoma mexicanum (assembly GCF_040938575.1). NCBI lineage: Eukaryota > Metazoa > Chordata > Amphibia > Caudata > Ambystomatidae > Ambystoma > Ambystoma mexicanum. The sequence continues at coordinate 1,082,195,900 of NC_090925.1, forward strand.
GCACCCACCTGCTCCTATCAGAAAACTAGATGCAATGTACCAATTGGAAAACAAAGTCAAGATGCAATTGATCAATTAGAAACACTCTTTGCTTCAGCGGCTAGCTGAATGATAGCAGAGTGCATTTAGGATGGACATGCAAGAGCTTTGTAGGAGAGCTAAAGCTCTGCAACTGGCTGACCTAAAGGTATGGGCAGATAGGGAGAGGCAGAAAGATCGATTAAAAGCAGAAACAAAACTACAAAATTGCAGAAAAAGAAAAGAGAACTAACAAAATTGAAACCAAGATTTGAGAATTGTAAATACCAAGTCTTGCTATGACCCAACCCAATGGTTCTCATTATGGCACCATTGAAAGGGCGAGTCAGCAAGGGGTTCAGTTCGAGGCTATGGCCTTCGGGGTGCACACAGATGTCTCCAGGGCAGGCAGTAGCCACTTTGTTAGCGGATTACCTGCTAAAGAGCACTCTCTACAGCCTCTGTACATTAGGTCCCTGGGACAGCCCAGAAAACACGTGGGATCTCAGCCTCTAACAGACAGCCTACACTTTAACCTATGCATTGGTGAGTATTCTGCACATATTGTCAAAGGGTTCTTTCTTAGTAGCCTCCCTAAATCCCAGAGCACTCTCCTTTCTTTAGCTTGCTGCGCCAACAGCAGTATTATTTAATGGTACTTGCTGACCTTGTGCATTCTTATCAATTTGTGACATTTTTATCAGACTTCATTGCATTTCTAAAGTGTGCACGCCTGGTGAAATAAAAAGTTGTACTCCTTTATATATGGGGTCATCTTTGCTACTCTGGTAGAGACTGGTGAGTAGTTATCCGAGAAGCATTGACCCACCGGGAGAGGCAAACACAACCAAACCTGCAAAGCTCACATCATGATGAGAGAGGACAAAATACTGCACAAAAGGTAGAAATGTTTGACGTGTGCATCGGTCACTTTGGGGCTGATTAACAGATATTCGCAAAGAAGTGACTGTGGTTTGCCCTTACCTTATAGCTGGAGAAAGTACGTTGGGTCACAAAGAAATTACTGTGAGTAACTCAGATTTACTGCTAGGTAGGTGATGGGCACTAGAAAAGGCGTATCACTGCACTTGATCTTGGGTTGAAGGAAAATGCCCTGCTGCTGGGGTACCCATGAGAAAGTGCCCTTCTTTATCTACGCATTATTTATTTATTTGTCTGTATATAGCGCACACACAGCCCAGGGGCATCGAGGCGTCAAGGCATATTATGTTTGCAAGATACAGAGTTTGGGCCCTATTCACCTGAGCACTGGGTTATGGATGGAATCGGTTTGTAGAGATTCATGAAAATGAGTGGATACAGTCCAATTTGATAGTGTTTTGTTTCTTTTCAAGTTGTGAGCAGACACATGTCTTTCTCAGGGCGTGTGGTGTGATGGTGCCATCATTGCTGGGGGGTGGTTGATCGAGGTCCGGGGTGCATTCCCATGTTCTTGCCCCGGTGTGGTTAAGGTATCAATTGAGTCCTGGTTGGGATGAATGGACCGATGTCCAAACGTATGCACATTGAGGTGTTCATGTCGATTGTTTGCTAGGTAGCATGAGCTGTTAGCCCGGTTAGGCTAGTAGTGAATCTGCTGCGGTCACAGCGATTTTTCTCAGATTTGCTCCTAACTTACTATTTGCAAGTAGAGAAGTTATGATGATGTTATGCTTGGTTATTTATTACGCCCTTAAAACCCAGAGGTTTCTAAGCACAGACCAGGGCATCGAACCTGTGTTGCTCCATGTCATCTTGCTTCCAAGGAGAGCACGTTGCCCCTGAGATATCCTCCCAAGTCAGGAGTAAGTCTGAGTTACTTAAGGTAATTGCCTTGTGAATCAAACATCTCTCTCAAAGTTTAAATCAGGAGTAAGCCAGAGTTACTTAAGGTAGTTTATTTGTGTATCGACCCCTGAGAGTCCGATTTATAGAGCTTTTTCTGGGAGTAAGTATATCTTATTCCCAGAAAAAGGAGTAACTTATAAATGTGCACTTTTTAACTGATCCACAAAACAACTTGAGTATAATTCATGAAAGAAGAGGATTTGTGTACTTTTGGTGTACTTTTTTTGGTTGCGTGGCCTATGCATTTTACACATTAGGCACAAGTGAGCCAACATTTGCATGCACAGATGTGGTTTATTTGTGAATACGTCCAGTTGCATCTCTAAGTTCTGGCCGTCTTAAGTTACTCCTGCCTTGGCCATAGTTCTTTGTGAATACCATGTCCAGGAATATATTACTACCACGCTTATAAGTAACTGGCACCTGCGGTAACTTGCACGTTCAATTGGTGATCTTTGTGAAAAAGGACATTAATGCTCTTTAACTACTTTACCTTCACTTTGTTTGCCCCGCCCCATTGTTTTAGAAATATTAGATTCAACCCAATCCTGTTGATTCAAGAAGAAGCCTAGAGGTTCAGCAGAAACAACCCGCATAGGGGAGATGCAAATTACGGTCACAGAAAACAAAGGGTTAAAAGTAGCAACTCACTCTTGACTCAGTTGAGCTCGGGATGGAAAGAGACTGTGCAGTCGCAGATGAGTAGGGGGGAGCAAATTCTACAAGCATAAAATGGGGACGATTATGTAAATCAATATAGAAGACATGGAAGAAGGACATTAAAGTCTGAGCACTGATAAAAGTATATATGACAGACCAGAGTGGCAAATCCCACAAATCGAATGACCTGTATGTTGTGTGATGTTAAGTTACATTGTATTAAAATCCATGTATGATTTTATACCTGTGTATTGTTTTGTATTCTTCTGGGAGATGGTTGGTGTTTATTGTAAGTTTAATAGTATATTGGAATTGCTAAATATATGGTGTTATGCAGTGCTCCAGATAAGATTTGGGAGTGGGAGTATTTTAGTCCCTATTTTTTAAAGTTGGAAATAAATGATTTTTAGAGGGTCAAAATGTAAGTCCAATTCCAAATTAGAGTATTTATAAGCGAGTACAAATATTTTAACTGGAAAACCAAAATGTTTTTGTAATAGTTCTTTCTTTGCACCTTGTTATTCATGCATAAAAGATACATGTTTACTTCTTCCTATCAGGCTATAATCGTAGTTTCTTCATGTGGTACTTTGCGCACTACTGGCCCTAACATATTTATGGAGCTGTGGGGGTGAAAGCAGGGGCACACTGCTATGCGTGTTTGTTTCCCATTTTTTTGTTAAGAGTATTTTTACTCCCTATTTTTCTTTTTGGCAGTATTTGCCTATTTTTAGGGAGTAAAAGGGACTGATAGACCCCTTATCTGTAGGGCTGGGGTTATGTGCACGATTTACAGGAAACCAAAGCACAATAACTACATAAAATAAGTGCCATAATCATACATTTCTACTATGCCTGCCCCCGCCATGGGGGTCTTATAGCATTGAAGTCTGAATCCAACTAGACCTGAGGAAGTTTTACCCTAATCGGCTCCTATTTTAGAGTTATGGGGCCTGATTTCCAAGGCCTTTTTAAATGGGATTTTCACATTGAAAAAGGCTTTGTAAATCGAGCCCATTATGGTCCATTCCAAGAGAAATTGGAATAGCTTCGTCTTTTTAAGGGAAGTATGAGTTTTTTGACGGAGTACTTGGGTGCACTGATGATAAATTGTGAGGGTGGCACACTTGGAGCAAAATTGGGTAAGTGGGTGTTTTATTGTACTTACCTTTTGTATCACACTCCTCTGCACGAAGCCTTTTCCTTTCATTCACAGGCTTCATCCCTTCTTTTACGCTTCACCACTTGACCCCCCCCTTTCCGAGTTGTATGATCTTCTGGCGGCAATAAGACATACCTGCACTTTCACTCTCGCTCACCGGCACTCACGCCGGTCTTCCCCTGCAGCTGGTAGCGGACCCGTGCTCTTCCTTCATGATGGGAAGTGCTCCGACAAGTATTTAGGGTCAAAGCTTGTTAAAAAACTGTGACATTTGACTATTTTGTAGAGGCTTGTTGAGACAGGGGGGCATCACGGTGCAAGCAAATGGGTCTGATTCCCTGAACCGGGATATCTGGTCACCCTACAGATGACCCTTAATCAGCCGCTCTTCATCCAAAACTTTCTTCAGTAGTAAAGGGTGAGGTCTTGGGCATTCTTCTGAAGCACCCACACCATATCCACAGGTGCGGCACTTGGAAACCATAAAGATCTTACATTTTAGGGTCCTTAGTTGTCTTCGAGCAGACAATCACCTTTATTAATATCATAAGAAGTACTCTTGCCCAGTAAACCCTACAAAGGCCCTTACAACCTCTTCGATTCTAAGGTTGTTTTTTATGGGGAGTCAATGTAAAGCTTTTGATATAGATGTATTGTGGTCATGATTAGCACATTTCATTAACATCTGCAAACTTGATGTTAGACCAGTGCCAGCTGTCCTTGGATTTTCTTGGTGTTGAGTTAAATGAGGTTCCATTATACGTACACAGATAATAGGGGCCCGTTTTGACACACTACCAACATTGCTAACCCCCAGAGATGACGTCACTGGACAGTAACCCTTTGCCAGTGCAGGGAATGAGCCGGAACAAGACGAAGCGGCGCTACAGCAAGAAACGTCTTGACAGAGCTCTGCTTTGTCCCCAAGAGGAGAAGACCACTTCAAAAGACTCGAAACGGGGCGCAACTTAATCGTTTGAAAGCAGTTCAAGACTCAGCATTCCAGTGTTGCGGCTGTCCCCCATCCTAAAGGATGATGTGCACCAAATCCACCAATCAATACTTAGCTCACATAAACTCACAACTCCTCCCACTGCCCGCCTGCCTCACAAAATCCAACATCACACTGCTCCTCCTCCTGCCTCTCACCCCGTCACCTCCCAGCAAAGCCTTCCCACTCAGCTCAGCCACACCAAGCACAGACAACCAAACCCTCATCAATTCTCTCTCCTCAACATGTCTCTCACACCTAAGACAAGCCCAAACTGGTATATATATGTCCTGCAATTTAAAGACATCTCTTTATTAGGATGGTTATTGTGACCAATCATAACAGAAGAGTCCATTATTCACTTAAAAGGGCTTCTTACTGAATCATATAAGACATGTTTAATATTTTAAATTGTGGACATTATGATGTTCCCATGATGCTCTTTGCTTTTATGCAAATCGCTGGGATTGGGTTCTATGAAGGGCTACTGTGTTGTGCAGCCCCTTGGTTCCGCCCCTTCCTTCCCATAGCGCCGCCCCTCCAAAGAGTTGTCAGTTCCTCCAATACTTTTTTCAGTTTCCCTGCACTGCTCTCTGCATTGTATGTTTTTTGTCTAACCTAATTTCTGTACCCATGATAAGCTTTGAGTCCACATCTGCACACTTCGTATTTCCCCGGAAATGAGTGCTTCTGCGCAAACGTGCCCTTTATGGGAAATGTAGAGTATATGTATTTAATAAGTGGGCGGCTCAGCCCCATCCTTTCCTGTTGGGCTATTTAAGCAGCCAATGCCCATGCGACGCAATGGCAGGATTCCCTAATGGCAATCACATCCTGTCAGTGGGTTTTTGGGAGAGAAATGATTTGCAGTGCTCTGGCTGCCAGCGGTATTTTAATGGCACGTGTGCACATATAACTTTGAAACAAACCTACTTTGCATCCAGTCGAGAATCCCCACTCACTAAAGTACAAGCCCATGCTCTGCCCCTCCCCCAACATTCTTGGGAGCCATGTCACGTGCAGCCCAAAGCAGAGCAGACCCTGCGGTGAGACACGGTTGCATTGCTCTGTTGTGTGGTGTGCTTTATGCAGGTGTGGTGAATGGCCGCCCCCTTCGCATGGATGCTGACCTTTGCACTGTGTTACTGGCCGCCATTTCAACGATTGGGCCTACAGTAGCCAATGTGCGAGCGCGCGCGCGTGCGTGCGTGCGTGTGTGATGAGCTGTAAGGCCAATACTGCACGCTTCGTTTATATCGCCTTACCCATAAAATAAAAGTGGGCATTATGTGTCTTGGTGCTCCGCAAGGGGTTGACACTGCAAACTTTGAAATCCTTGCTGTTGTGAAATAGCAACATCTAAATAATACACTATATGAACACTTTCCTCACTGCTACGAGAACCTCTCCATCTAAAATAATTCCCAACCAAGTCCCCTGAAGCACCAAAGGGTATTTTGCACCGGCCCACAGCTGTTAAAATCCCTCATTGTTTAATTGCTCTATCACACACACCACGCTGGTCAACCCACTGAATAGTCTAATGTGTGCATGGTCTTTGGAGAACCACAATATCAGGGGCGTTGCTAGGGGGGGGGGGCAAGGGGGCTATAGCCCCTGGTCTTTTGGTTGTAGCCTCGGATAGAATCTCAGGAGCTACAGCCAAAAGACTAGTAGCACCCAGTCCCAACAGTTCCGACATCAGCGTAGCCCCGGGTCTTTTCCAGACCTAGCAACTCCCCTGCACAATATGAATGAAAAGATTTAAGATTATTTCATGTAATTCATTGGATTGTATACATACTTGTGAGCAATAATGTTATCTTATTATGTATTGTGCCATTATATTTTGTATGTGTTTGATGGATTATTTGATCCGAATAAACATATTGACTGACTGAATGATTAATTGTATACTTTTAGATCATTTGGAAAACCCAATTTGGTTTTACCTACTGGCAGGTCAACAAGCCTGGCATTAAATCCACAAAATTAATGGGGCAGAGCAATGATGCCAGTGATGTTATTTGGCATCTCTATAGCACCTACTGCCATCACTGTGGCCTCAAAGCGTTCTTCGTGCCACCTTCTCGCATTTTATTTACATAATAATGTATTATGTTTCTTGTAACGCCAAGGGTGCATTGAGGATCACAGCTCATTGTAGTATGGAGCAGTTTTATGATACACATACACAACCATGTACTCCAGGAGCCAAATTCACAAACAAATGTGGGGCCAAAAAGGCTAACCTTGGGTTTCCCTGTACGGAAGCTCCGGACTCCTTATGCGCGCGTGCTCGATTGCTGGTGAAGGACTGACGCAACGCTCAGGGCATCTTCAGCCAACCCCTGCATACATGGGCCACCTACCTGCTCACCTGCCACCAATATGCACATGTAAAGGCCCATAACTACAAATAATATGTGTGAACTTCCACCTGTATTTCATTTGAAAGGAATACAGTAGGAAAGATATAATAGAAGTGCTCGTGCCGAGCATGTGTGTTTCTATTTGGGGACAGAGAAACGTAGACAGTAGCCAAAGGGGCCATATGAGCTCCCTGGAAGCATTACGCTTTCTCCTAAACCTGACATCCAGCAGGCAAGATGAGGTGCTGGTGAAGCTGCAGGAAGGTTTGCCTTATTTACTGGTACTCGGGAGGATAGCTCAGCGGCAACGTGCTCGCCCTGGACGCAAGACGACACGGAGCCACACAGGTTCGATCCCCAGGTCAACGCTTAGAAACCTCTCGGTATTAAGTGCATTATAAATAAAGTATCATATCATATCAAATACTCTTCATCACTCCTAGTCCCACTCTTCCTTGTCACAGTACTTACTTGATGAGGCTCCAGTCTCTATGGCAGGAACCCTTTTCAATGATTTCTCTCTTCCCCTGGATCCACCCCCTATTGGTTTAGGAATGAAGGCCAGCTCTTCCCGCCATGCCCCACTTACCTATCCCTGCTCATTATGGACCCAGACATCCTCAGACATCCTCAGAGGGTGGAAGTGTGGGGTTGCAAGTGCTGTGACAAGGAAGAGTTGAGGAATGAAAAGTACTCCTCATCCCAGTCCTTACTCTATGAGGCATGCCCAAGCATATAGATGAATGGGTGAAGAACCACCACGATAGTCAATTCCTCTAGAAATCGTCTCCGGTGGAATTCAGATACTCTAACCAACCTTAAATATAGAGTGGATGAAAATGCATTGCAAGCCAATACTAAGCAATACTCTGATCTTTTAAAACCATTCATGAAAACCATAACCATTGCTCGGTTTAATCAAAATCATCAACCACACACCTTTAATGTAGAGACTCATCGTATTAAAGCAGATTTAAAAAATCTCAAGAAAAAATGTGCAGCATCACAAGATCTGCTGCGTTGGCAGCACCTAAAAACAGCCAAATGCTGCTATAAAAACTGGTTAAAGAGTAGAAAGGCGACACAATTCCAACAGGATAGTGAGACAATGCAAAATGCCATGTCTAACAAAAACTCGGCCATCATGTGGCAGTTACTGAATGATCGTAGATGTCATCTCCAGGGAGATGCACAAATCAATGGAGTCCTGGAATCAGCTTGGATCTCCCATTTTTCTTCTTTGTATGTCGACACTGTCTTCTCAAAATCTATATATGCACCTACATCTGACTCTCCGTGGCAATTACAGATTTCTATAGAAAGCATTTGTGCCATCATCATGCAGGCAAGTTCCTCTAGGGCGATGTGTCCAGGCGGGCTGTCGAACTTTATGTTCAAAGCCCACCCAGATGAATGGGCTTTGAACATCTCCACTCAATCTTTGAGGAAATATTAACATCTCGTGCCATCCCCTTTTCTTGGAAAACTTCCATAATTGTTCCTATTTTCAAGAAGGGGGATCGCAGTGTTCCTGCCAATTACCGGCTGATCGCCCTACTGGATGCGCCAGGAAAAATATTTGCCAAATTGATTCTTTGCGAATTTAATGCCTGGACTCTACAATCCCAGCTCCGAGATCCTCATCAAACAGGTTTCTTGGCTGGCATGGGAACTACCATAAATCTGTTTGCCCTCAATTCAGTTAAATTGCAATGTCACATGTTTAAACAACAGGTTTTTTTTTGCTTTTGTTGATCTCAATGCCGCCTTTGACTCGGTGAGTCGGGTGCTCTTGCTTTCCAAACTTCGCAAAAATAATTATCCGGTAATATTGTATGATGTAATTCATTCATTGCACTCTCAAACCTCCATCAGAGTCCGGTTAACTTTAGATGGATTGTTATCCAATCAGATTAGTACCTTTCGGGGTCTAAAGCAAGGATGTCTTTTAGCTTCTGCCATTTTCAACTACTTCATTCACGATGTTAGATCCGCCTTGACAGATGTAATGTCAGATTCTCCAAAACTAAATAATCAACCTATTCAAACACTTATGTATGCAGATGACCTAGTTCTCATCTCAAAAACACAACTAGGTCTGCAGCGTTTATTGGACGCATTCTATATCTATATCCAAAAAAATGAGTTGAAAATCAATTTAAGTAAAACACAAATTGTTGCCTATTCACCCAAGCGTCAAGGCCCGTTATCATATGTCTGGACTTTTGATCGATCTCCCATACAAATGGTACCACAGTATACCTATCTTGGCATATTGTTTGAGGGCCAGTGCCATGCAAAAGCCCATATAGCTCGATTAGAGGTAAAGCTTACATCATTAATTTCACAAGCCAGAATTATAATGTTTAAATATGTTACATTTTCAATAAGGCCCGCACTGTTTTTTTGGAACATGAAAACAATTCTGGCTCTTTTGTACGACTTTGAAACATTAAACACTAACTCTCCTTTTCCGTTTGCTCAATGGGAAGCAAAATATTGGCGGTGTATTTTACACCTACCGAACTGTATACCCGCCGCCTGGATAAGGTATGAACTGGGTTTGGTTTCTATACACGCCATATATCAGTGGTGCTTGTGTGCGTTCTTTAAGAAATGTTCGATTTCGACTACTGTTCTGTTGAAAACTCTGACAAATTATATATTCACTACTAAACAAACATTTATTAAGCATTGGCTCACAAAGGTCTATCAAATACTAAATTTGGCAGATGTGTCACTAGACCTATTAATACAGAATCCTGATAAAGCAAAATTAAAACTGTTTGAGCTTGACTGGATAACCACCAGTACCCTGTATCTTTCATACCATAATATGGAGGGAGCCCGGTTTCCACATAAAGAACTACGAACCTTGCCCTCCTATTTGGTCCGGTGCCCCTCACTGAAAATCCATAATGGCATTCTAAGATTACGCTTTCATTTGTGGAATACCAGGGATCTTCAAGCCAAGCGGAAACAAATAGCTATAAATGACAATTTCTGCCGTTTTTGCTTGATGAAAGACACTTGTGAAACATTAGTACACATCATCACAGAATGTTGTGCCCTACGGCCCTTACGTGAAATACACTATACAAGGCACTGTAAATACTTGTGCCTCACGGAACAGGGTTTGTGTTGGTCATTAATCTTGGGTGCCTGTTATTTACCTTTACAAATTGCAACTGTTAATTTTTTAACATGCTTAGATTTGGAGGCTATAAAAAAACAAAAAAACTAAACCGACTCTTGCTGAACAAAAAAAGAAATATATAACTAATGATGTATTGGATATCTTTCTTTTCAAATGTACCACGATTTTAAACAGTTAAAAACTTTATTTACCCATGATACTAAGAATCCACAAATAGAAAGAAAATGTTCAAACGCATTTGTTGATCTTATTATATATTGATCATATGATTACGCCTATTTTGATTTTGATTTCTTTTGTGGTTTGCGTGGAATGAAATGTAATTAAAATGTTAATGTAAATAATATGTGTATGATTGTGTATTTGTTATATATACTTTTTTTGCATTTTGTATTTGAAAGGTTGATTCAATTCAGCTAATACAAATTAAAAAAAATAAAATAATAATAAGTTCTGCCCAAGTGGCTGCCCAATCAATGTTCTGGATTGTGCCTCTCCCCAGCAAGACCTTTCCCCCATTGGACTATCCTTGTAAACCCCTGGAAAGGAGTATCCCTGTGACCCGATAGGCTTCTGTAATCCCCCCACACCTGCCGTGCTGATGGAAGTCACACTTTTCTGCCTGGGGAAAACCCACCTAATGTCACAAACAGAATGTTGAAAGTCCTGTGCCCTCTGCAAATACGTCAACACAGCCCTCTTGGCTTCTAGCAAGCGACACTTCTCCTCCTCCCGAGATGAAGGACTACGAACAAATGCTGAGAAAACCACTTCCTATGATTCATGCAATGTTGGATCCCAGCGCAACACCAAGGCTTCAGGGCGCACCTGCTAAAAAGGAGCTCTGTCTACGAGCCGGGATTATAGCCGCCAAGAATACGACATTGACAGTGCAGTGTTTTATGTCAACAGACTACAATGGTTCATAGAGAGATTCCTGAAGGGACCGTCAAACCAAATGGAGATCCCATGCTGGAACCCATGCAGGGACCAGACGCCTTAACCAAGAGAAGATCTTTTGCATCTTAAGAATCTTTAGCGTTGGCTCAGAGTACAAAGGTTTTTTATCGCAGGCAGCAATATCAAAGTAGCCAAGAAAGTCAAGACCGTGGGTGTCTCGTTGGATGCTGAACTTACTATGAAGCCACAGGTAGCCCAGGTACGAGCTTCCTGTGGTTATATCACTAAATTGCTGAACTACATTCGTCCTTATACGTCTTTGAAGAACAGATCACTATTTGCTACTGCCCTGATAAACTCACCCCTGAACTATTGTAACAGTTTGTTGTTCGGCACCTCGAAAGCGAAGATCCGGGTGCTTCAATTCATACAAAATGGCGCAGTTCGGGATATTTACAGGCTGCCCAGGAGAGATCATTTTACAGAGGCCAGAAGGGAATTGCACTGGCTTCCCATTAAACATTGTCTAACACACAAACTCCTGTCCCTCACCTACAAATGTCGTAACAGTGAGGCACCACAGTATTTGGTTGATCTTCCCACTAATCTTGCTCCAGGCCATTGTTTACGCTCTTATGACCCTTACAAACTGGTGCAACCCAGGTTTAAGTGAACGATCTTCGGCAGTACCATTTTTGATGTCCAGACTCCTTCCGCTTGGAACAAGCTTCCGCCTGATCTCAGGCAGACGATCTCCCTTGAGGATTTTATTAAATGAACCAAGACCTTGTTGTTCAATCTTAATCCAGATTCACTGTTTTTTTTACGTTCTTCTTCCCCTCGGCTGTACCTCTGATTTTTATTAACTTTTGTTGTATGTCTTGACTTTGTCTTATACGTATGCTCAGAGGCCCCTGAGCGTGAAGCGTGATATAAGAATGTTTAAATAAATATATATATGCCCCTGAGGCCCCCCCACAAAGAGATCAGCCCCAGTGCTCCCTAACCGCCCTAATTGTGGCCCATTGGGCTCTCTAAGAAGACACAAATAGCCCTAATTCAAACCCTTCCTTCAGGAACTATGAAATAAATGGGACTGGGCAATCAATTGGATCATTCTTGTGTCTATCACACCAGCCGGCAAAGGTTTTGTAGTGCCTATCATAGTCCTTTTGTGTCGAGGATCTCCTACAATCTTGAATGATGGGCATTGGCTCGCGAGAAGTCAAATTCTGCCTCTGACATCCTACCCTTGCAATATCCAAGGCCCCCATTGGATCACCCTGCTTAACTTGGCCCACGCACCTGACACCACCGGACCCGGACCCCCTGCAACAGGAGAATAGGTTCCATGGCCAGCTCCGGCAGGAGGGGAACCAAGACCTCCTCGGACATGCAGACGCCGTCAAGATGACCTCTGACACTAAGTCCCTTATTTTCACCAACCCTTGGGCAGGGGAGCCAACAGAGAGAAGGCATACAACAGAACTGAAAACCTCCTACATACCTGATGGAATACTCGCGGACTCCAGATCCAGCAGGAGGATTGAGAGACTCTTCTGGGTGATCTGCCCAGGTGTTTTGCACACCCCTGATGTGAGAGGCCCTGAGAGATAAAGGATTGTGCTGTGGCAGCGCCCTATCCCTTCCGCCAACTCATTGTGGGGACTCGAGTAAGTACATCCATGGCGATACACATGTGCCAGGGTCGTGCTGTTGTGCATTTTTACTAACACCGCATTTTTCTGAATGTAATGAGAGAACCAGGGGAGCGCTCTATGAGTGGCTTGTCGTTCCCTCCAATCGGAAGACCTGGACGCTCCCTGAATCGTCCACCAGTCCTGCGTCTGGCGTTCCCCTAGCGTCGTCCCCACCCACTAATCCAGTCTGCTGGCATCTGAGAAAGAGTGAATAGTCAAGGCCATTATTGGGGGCACCTTTAGATTTTCGCTGTGCTGCCACCACTGGACCACTGGACAAAAAAAAAAGCTTTTGAATTAAATGTACCTGCTGCCTCTCTTCTAACCTTTGCTCCTGGAATTTACTGGAATCCAAGAACAGAGAAAAGGGGGTCTCGGTTCTACACCTTTTGCTTTCTTCGTGGTGGCTATTTTTGTTTGTAGTTTTGGGGGATGTTCATAAACAGGTGTAAACACCCCACACAGAGTTTTTGTTGACCAAAATAGTGACAAAATATAGTTCTACGTGCTAATAATCAAAAATAGCTGTGGGCTGCCAACCTGCTGGCAAATGAGCCATGGGCCTCGGTAATCACCGTCACTCTGCTTGGGCCTGTTACGCCAGCCTTTGCCAGCTGGTGAAATAGTTACTTGCATAATTCATAGCAGGAACAGTTTGTCGTAGAGAACAGTGAAATCCTTCTAAAAACAGAAAAAACGTGCACCGTTTACAGTCGCTCATAGCCGAAAATGACACCTATCTGGGCTGTCCTTTTGTGAAGCAGCCCCACATGTGGGTGGCCAGATGCCCCCAGAGTCCTGGGATAGCAGCACGCTTCCTTTCTTAGCCTGTGACACTAAGGGCCTGATTCGTGGATGTTTTTGCACGGTTCAAAGTGACTTTGCACTGCTGAATAGTGACTGCACGTCCGACACAAACCCTGAATCATAGATATTTTCAAGGTGCATTTTTGCAGTGCAAAGTCAGTGCAAAGTTCATTGTGTACTGCAAAATGACTTTGCACTGACTTTGCTCGGCAAAAATACACTTTGCACGGTTCCATGAATCAGGGTTTGTGTCGGCAGCGCAAAGTCACGTTTCAGCAGTGCAAAGTCACTTTCAACCGTGCAAAAAAATCTATTAATGTGCCCTAATGCTTTTGGGGATCTTGTTAAACTGAGGCCCGTGCCTGGGAAGGCGGTGTTCGCTGTATGGGAGGTCCCGTATAGTGCGGTGCTGCCAGAGTTCAGCCTCGTAGAATTTGATCGCCTCATGGTTTTTCCATGGAGTATTTCTCACTTCCATGCCGACTATGGTAACGTTTCCTCATACTCTTGAATACTCCACCCAAAATAGCTTTGCCTTTTTTGCCGTTTTGTTGAATGTTATTGTAATGTGTGTTTGTGTGAACCTATACAGAACGAAAACTAAACAAAGCGACTAACTGAAAAAAATACCACAAGTATACAAGCAATCGCCATTGGAATTGATGACATTAAAACGGAATATTGTATTTTCCTAGTGGAGCTCCAGGAAGCCTGCTTGGATATTTTTTATTTGGTGCATCAGGGGGTCAGCTTACTCTGCTCCCTCGCCCGAGTTTCATACATTAAAAGCCCCCTCTTACGCCCCGCGTATATTGGCATCATTTGGAAATTCCAGGAGCTGAGCGAACCGGAGCAACGCCGAAACCAACGTGCGCCTTCAGTCTGCGCATGCGCCAGACATGTCCTAACTTCCTCACCCCTGAGCCAGTTTCTGCTGATTTGGGGATTCGGGAAGGAATGTTGTTGGGTCTCGGGTTGTTTTGTAGTAAAAGCAAACTAACCCCCCCTACACTCGGCGTAATTTGCAATGCATTGTTTCAGAAGCGTGACACTACCCTGTGCATTTTGGTCGCACGGTTCTGCCATTTATATTATGGCCGGTGTTTTGACTTTTAAGTAAAACCAAAGCGCGAGCCTGCAATTGACGAGTGTTCACCAAGTAAAACAGCCTCTCCTCTCAGTGACTGCCAGGCGGTGTCTAGGTGGCCCCGTGGGCGCTAGGAAATCCCGCCCGGCGTGTTTCCGACGCCGCGTTGCTGTCCAGCACAAGGAGTGCTGAAAAGTCTTTTCTTGCAATTGCTTGGGCGCGGGGATACGGCGGGGATATCGTTCGGCTAAAGAAACATTCCACATTCCTTCTACCCCCGCCCCCCAAACTCCCACGCCATCAGCGCATAGTACATAAAGCACCGAGAAGGTAATCGGGGTACCCTCCACCACTTCCACCGAAATCTCCAACTTTTTTTTAGATAAACATTATAATCGTTGCCAGCTTCTGTTTTTATCTTCTATGCGGAATGTTTTCGCAACACTGCAAGGTTCTGTGCATGAATTCGCTCGTTCCATGCCTGGTACGTGTGGGAAAGGGGGCGCTGTAAGAGGGGTACACGGAGAGAAGCCGTGACCCGAGTGTTCTAGGGGATGTGCACGGGAGCGGTCGGGGCCCGGAGACAGGCAGGGCCATGCGTAAAATACAGGGAGCCGGGGGAGTTGCCAACTCGCATGTGCTGCACACGCATAGCCGGGTTCACTTCCCAAACCGCACTCGCTGTGTGCAGTCATGAATTCTGCCAAACCCGGGGCAATGGCACCACGAACTCCCTGCCTTCTATGTTGAAAACAGATCGATACAGCCGTGGCACAAAACGGCATGTTTGTGTAATCTGGTGTTGTTATAGAATTTTCATATCTGAGCAATGGAATATATACAATTACGATTACATTTACAGGGCACCTGATGTGGGCAACACACGCCTCAATCCTACGGCTGTATTCTAAAGTCTGGGAGCCGGAATGAAGTCTGGGAGCCGGAATCGCGCTTCCTTGGTATCAGGTAATAGTGTCCCCATACATAATGTCGCCAGGAAAAGCCATTGGCAACATTATATATGGTGACATTATGTATGGGGATGGGTTGTGGGGAAGTTCCCTGCCCCCTTGTAAAAAAAAAAATGTAATTATGTCTCCGCAAAAAAACAGCGAGTTTGTTTTGTCAGGAGATATTTTTGCGGGGACATTATTACACGGAACAGTTTCCCTTTGACATTGGGAGATCGAAGCAGGGATGGTTGCAAAGAAACGCGTCCATTTACTGAAATGTGTCTCCGTCGTGCAATGCTCACAATACCATTCATCCTTCGAGTGAACTTAAAAGTTCTGCATTTTTTACATACGGTAAAAGGCAATTCAAAAAGAGCCAAACTATTAGCTGGGTAGAAATAAGCTTCCCGGTAAAGTAGCGCCTCTGAGTACCATAGCGCCGATACGGCTAAGTTCGGATGCGTAAATAATAGCATTAAACACATATCATCCAGGGTTAACGTGCAGTGTGTTTTTATGTGTACGCATATGCATGCAGTCAATGGCCCCAGTGGTGTTGGGAGGGAGCACTATCACTCTTCTACAAAGGGAAAATGTGTGAGGGATTCATGAAAATACCTCAAGTCTTACCTGGGAAACCCTACTGCCCACCTACAGCAGCTGCCTACACCCTCGTGGATATCGCGGCCGTCTCCTATGAAGGCCGACCCGCCTCCCCTGCCGCTTTATACCTCTATGTCCAATTAATATTGCATCACCGGTATTTTAAATTTTCAAAACCCACAATATAATGTAATGGCATAAGGACATTTATTATTAAAGGGAGTTTGATTGGGTGGGGGAAACGTCGATGCGGATTCAAAGGCCGGCGGGGCGGGCGAACATTTGGGGTCTGGGTGCGGAGACCTGCAAAACTACAAATAAAATAAAAGAGTTTCCCACCCCAAGTGTCCTTACTTTTCCTGATCTACCGTTTGATGTGAGCGACTCATTGAAACCCCCGAGTGAAATATTCAGAAGATGCTCTGCCTGTTGGCCATTAATTTTTAATGGCCGGCAGAGCCGTTGGACTCATGAATAAAAGACGGCTTTTTTGTCGTTGTTTGGGAGAAGCGGCTCCAGGAGCCATCCTTTGGAAATGTAGTGACAGCCCCTGAACAGGCAAGGGCGCCACGGCACCACCCCTAAAAAGAACCGGTTTTTCATTTCCGGCTATTTCTCGTGTGTACAAAACTCTGCAGACTGTTCTGCGCCTCGCGCGCGTTTGCCTTCACTGGCAAGTGCTGCGCCCATCCTTGCGATTGGGGCCTTGCGTAAATCGGCCAGGTGAATGTAAAGCACGGCAATTAAGTCTAGAAAAAAAAGCCACACATGCTATAATCACGACGGGTCTTCGTCTTGTGAAAAAGATCTAGTCCCAGCTTCCCCGCTGGACGCTTTGTGTGATCCTAGGCAGGTCGATGCTATAACTTCTATCAATTGTTGGAGGTTGCTCTGTTCACTCGGGGCCTGATTTACAAAGCGCTTTCCGACGGGATTTCAAGGAGAAATGAATAAAGGGGAGTCAGTGCGCCTCGGAGAGCCCACGCCCGGACGGTCCCCCCGTGCGTGCGGTTATAACATGAGTTTAGCGGGCACTGAAAACCTCTGCCCCTTGCGCTTCCAATAACAGACACGCCCGCCTTGTTTAAAAAATAAAGTATTTATTTCCATCTGTTCATCCAGACCCAAGACAAATAAAACACATCTTTCAGACAATAGGGGAGTGTGCGACACACCGACACTCACGGCAGGGCATCTTGATATGGACCAGGGAGGAAAGGGTTGAGTGTAAAAACAGACACACGCAGGTCAACAAGGGCCGTGATCGGGGAAATGTGCTCCCTAAAAGTAGGTGTGCATTAACCCCCCCCCCCCACCCAGCCCCCACCCTCACAGGTAATCGTCCTGATAGCATTATCAGTGCTCGGGGTAGTGACAAGACGCGCTGCGTTCAATTCACACAAGTGGCAGTTTTATTGCGTGACCGCCACTAAAACGACGTGAGGCGAACACAAAAGAAAGCGTCCGTTGCGTGTATTTCTGACGCACGCGGAAGGCGCTGCTCCAGCGCAAGGCCTCTTGGGGTTCCAAATCTACACATCTCACTACTCACACTACTCACACATATTGGCCAATATCCACGCGCCTGTGTCAACACGCACGAGGGCCGTGGGGTCCCTGGCATCAGAGGTGACTCCCATTTCAATAGCATATCGCCACTTTGCTTTCAAAAACATGTCCATGTACGCCCCGTCCCTCATTAGGTTGCAACTTATCTGCGAAAATGTGGCGCGCGTGAGCGTGTGTGTGTGTGTGTGTGTGTGGTTTCATGGAGGAGAACCGAGTGTAAGGGCCTGAGTTACACACATGCTTTCAATGGGACTTTCCCATGTCAAAACATGTGTGCAAATTAGGCCCTAAGGGCCAAGTGAGGTGAGATTTGGGTACAAAAAAGTGGGAGGGAGGGGCAAGTTGATTTCTGTTATGTTGAAAGAACCGGAACACACTGGGGACAGAGAGTACTGTGAAGGCAACACGCTAAGCATGGACACACAGTGTGTGGCTTTCTGAAAATAGTTTTCAATATCTGTATACATTATTCACACATATTCACAATTGGTGCTTGGTCGCGTCAGGCGATTCTCCCAGGCGTCTATCTGAAATAATATGATCTAAATCCTACTTTTAAATAAATCATAGCGAATGCTTTCTTCTTGTTTTCAGGTGTATACGCTGGTGTCTCCCATGGCCCAGTGGCGGGAGTGGGTGGCTCGCACAGTCCTGCGTTTCCTGGTGCATTCTGGGAACTGCAGTGCCAGGTGTACAGTGAGACCAGAAGCAGGACTGCTTGAGCCACACACGCCTGACACGGGGCAACGCGGGACACGTGCGCGGTGTTTACAGCTGTAGGCATCGAAGGGCCTGATTCATGGAAGGTATGCACGGTTCAAAGTGACTTTGCACAGCGGCAAGGTGACTTTTCACTGCCCTGTTTCATGGAAATATGCACAATGTATTTTTGCAGTGCAAAGTCCGGGCAAAGTCAGTGCATAGTCTCTTTTCAGTTCAAAATGACTTTGCCCGGACTTTGCGCGGCAAAAATACACTTTGCACAGTTCCATGAATGAGGGTTTGTGTCAGCATTGCAAAGTTACTTTTCAGCAGTGCAAAGTCACTCTGACCCGGGCAAAAGTATCCGCGAATCGGGCCCACGGTGTTTACAGCTGTAGGCATCGAAGGGTTCAAAAGTGCCAAGCGAGCTGTGCGGTGCCTCATTTCTAATTGGAGAGGAGAGGTAAAACCCATAATTGCCCGATACCTCCTCTTTTCCAAAACTGTAGAAGAAGCAATCGACAATTCCTGGAGAGAAAAGTCAACGGACCTTGCCCTTTGCCCGCAAGTCCCACTTGAATGACCCTGCTTTTTAAAATAGAGCGTGGGCTAAAAGGCTGTCTCCTGCCAAACTGTATCAGTGACAGAGCCTCTCCCGTCTAGTGATGTGCTCCAGTGACAGGGTGTGATCTGAGTCCGGGCTCCGCGGAGCCGCCGATGTCCTCCAGTCACTGATGCGGTTAGGTAAATCCGTCGTGGTCCGCAAACGATAAAATGCGCGCTGACCGCATTTCTTCTTTCCCCTTTAACGTCCAAAAATAATCAAAGATTTCGTGATGGAATTGTGCCTCCTCTAAATATCCTCTACGATAAATTATGTAATAAAACATTATTTTCGTTGTCCCTCCAATAATAAACCTCAATAAATACTCTGTCTCGTGCACCTTAGGTTCACATACCAGCGGTGCAAACCGTGTTTCTTCTGGCGGTGGGTGCCCCCCAGAGATAGACTGAGTGGTGAACGCGTGTAATGTGTCATTTCTACACTCTTCCTCTATTAGTTGCCATAGTCACGGGTGCTGCGTGATAAATCCTTTCTTTGATGTCCCTTCCGATAAATGGTAGGGTGCGAGTCTGTCTTCGCGCGGCGAGTCTGTCTTCGGTGTCTATGGCGCCCGCCCGGGCGTTAATGCACGGCCGAGTACTTCATGCGCTTCTGCTTCTGCCGCTGGTTGCAGAACCAGACGCGCACCACGTTCTTCTTGAGCTCCAGCTTCTCGGCGATGGCGGCGATCTTCTCCGAGGAGGGCCGGGGCTGCAGGGCGAAGTAGGCCTCCAGGGAGCGCTTCTCGGGCGCCGCGATGGAGGTGCGCTTGCGCCGCCGGTCCCCGCCGCCGCAGCAGGGCGGCTCGGGCTTGGCCAGGCGCTCCCGCTGGGCGGCCTCGGCCTCCTCCAGCCAGGCCTGCAGCACGGGCTTCAGGGCGATCATGTTGTTGTGCGAGAGGGTCAGCGACTCGAAGCGGCAGATGGTGCTCTGGCTCAGGGAGCCCACGCCCGGGATCTTCAGGTTGGCCAGCGCCGAGCCCACGTCGGCCTGAGTCACCCCCAGCTTGATCCGCCTCTGCTTGAAGCGCTCGGCGAAGGCCTCCAGTTCTCGGGGGTCCGACTCCACGTCCCCCAAGCAGGGCATGGGGGGCCCCGGGTGCGGGTTGCCCATGGCGGGGTGCAGGTGGCCCAGGTGGTGGTGGTGGTGATGGTGATGCAGGTGCGAAGGCAGCAGGGCGTGGTGGTGGGGGTCCCCCATGGATAAACCCGAGGACAGGTGTTCCAGGAGGTCCCCGTCCAAGCCCGGGTGGTGGTGCGGCTGCTGCTGCTGCTGGTGGTGGGGGGCCGGGGAGCCGCCGGAGGTGCAGGACACGCTGCTCATGGTGTGGTAGGTGGGGTGGCTCTTGAGGTGGGAGGAGGCGATGTCCACAGCCAGCAGCGCCTCATCAAAGCCCCCGAATATATTGCCCTGGAGCTGCAAGCAAAGCATGAACACATGGCAGTCA
The DNA here is from genome assembly GCF_040938575.1 of Ambystoma mexicanum. Lineage (NCBI taxonomy): Eukaryota > Metazoa > Chordata > Amphibia > Caudata > Ambystomatidae > Ambystoma > Ambystoma mexicanum. The sequence continues at coordinate 1,082,216,480 of NC_090925.1, forward strand.
GTGGGGAATACCGTCAACTCCGGAATAAAAAACATTTTCCCCCCTCCTAGCACAGAGCGCGAGATCCCCCCACCCCCCACACACCTCAAAAGCCCAGGTCATAAAAATTAATATGAAATCTCTGCTTGAGGAGACATGTGGAACAGAGAGAGGAGAGGGAGAGTGTAACTGTTCTGCATGAAAAAAATCATCAGTGTCTACCCTCCCTCCCACCCCCCAAAAAGAGCGTGTGCCTCGCCGCTGTAATTACGCTTGATCTACATACCTGAGGGGTTTGCAGGCAGGCTCTGCGCATGGCCTCCTGGCTGCTGGGGTGCAGGCTGGGGAACTTGGGCTCCTGCAGGGCAGGGTGCATGGAGAAGGCCTGCTTGCTGTTCATGGCCATCATGGTGCCGGCCCACGGTGCGTGCAGGTGAGCCCTGGCACGCGCGGGAGTTGCAGGGGGGGCCTGCCTCGCGCTCTCCGGCCCGCCTGCCTGCCTGCTGTCAAAGTCAGCACTGTGGCTGTGTGTATTTTTTTTTCTCTCCCTGGGACGGGAGGCTGCGCTCGCTCCCTCCTCGCCTTTCCGCCCGCCCGCCCTCCCTCTCACTCCCTCTGCCCCACCTGCTCCTTCACTCATCTTACAAGCAGGCGCGCCGGGAATGGGGCCAGCGGCGGGCGCATGCGCACCCAGGTTTCACATGCAGGGGGCACGCGGTGCGCCGACAAACACCGCAACACAGCAAAGAAAGTTTTGTTTTAACAGTGCATACTTTCTATGCTGTTATGGAATGTTTACCAGCACATAAGTGGCAAAAAAGTGCTTGTCTTGTGCTACATGTCTGCCATGATGCCTGCGTGCTTCGGCGCCTTACACATAGATACACATACATTAAATCGAGGGTCTGCAACCTTTGCCTCGCCAGAGGTTTTGGACTACAACTCTCATACTCCCATACCGTTGAGTATGCTGGCTAGGAATTATGGGAATTGGAGTCAAAAATAGCTGGAGAGACAAAGGTGGAAGACCACTGCATTAAATAAACAAAAAGCATAAGGTGACTGCATTGTTGTCTCCATAATAATAGTTTAGTGCTTGCTGCCACATTGTTGTGGTGTGCACGTGTAGCACACACCAGGGGATTAATCCCCTACTCATTCTACGCTGTTGTGTTTCCCTATATATTATGTGTGAGTAACTTTTTCATGCGGCAAACACCCGTAAGTGCAAACTGTGTGTGTGTTGTTACTGTAATAATCGCGTGTTGTAAAAATAATTTAGGTCTGCAAACAGACACATGCTGCCCAGCGACAAAAAAAAAACATCACAAAGCGTCGCCCCCGGTTCTACCGCCAAAGACGCTGTGCGGTCTGGGCGTCCAGGCGGATACAACTGGAAAGGAATGGGGGCGCACAGGACATTTCAGTGGTGGTGGATTTAGAAGTTCAGGGCTGCTAACGCATTATGTGCCACCCATTGCTTTCTTGCCCAGAGGAAGCACTATGTGGCGCGAAACGTGTTCCCACTTCTGGCTCATTGAATCCTGTCCCACTTGAATGCACGCGTGCCCACTCACTCCCTTTTCTGTAAATAGCTGGTTTTATTGAAAGGTTTAGCAGCCCCGCTGGGATTTGAACCGGCGACGTGCATGTGGCACCGGGTTCCTAAGGCAGAGAATACACAGTGTTAAACGATACACTTGTGTAGCATAGATGTTTACAAACTGAATTACTCTACAAACCGGATTGTCTGTAGGCTCTCGTCACCTGTTGTAATTACCCAGCTCAATGGTACTCATTTTGGCAACTTTAGAAGGTCAAGAGTCAGTGTGCTCACCTGGATACAAACCAGTGACCTGAAGATTGTACACATACCTCCTCAGGTGCATTACCCCGCTGGACTATCTCACACCATGTTATCACTTGACTGCGGGTCACCAAGGACTCAATTTGACCCATTCTGGACTTGTGCTAAGCATTGTAATTCGGTGCAGCAGGCCCAACCGTCCCCTTCCTGTGTACCCAGACTTCAACTCCCAGAATGCATTAGATTTGTTCAGTAAAAAGAAGAGGCAACGCCTGGAATTACCCTTGTCCCCGAGACGCCTAGAAGCCCCAGATGGAGGACCCTCTAAGCACCTTTGATTGTGGGGCCTACTGGTAAGAGGAGGCCAGGTGAATGTAAAGCACGGCAATTAAGTCTAGAGCAAACGCCATGCATGCTATAATCACGATGGGTCTTCGTCTTGTGGCCACAGGTGTATGGGACAAAGATCTAGTCCCAGCTTCCCCGCTGGCCGCTTTGTGTGATCCTGGGTAGGTCGATGCATGCAGCATTCGGGCTGCCGGGAAGCGCGACAGACAGGCGTTTTCTATAAGTTGTTGCCGACTGTTCTGTTTACTTGAGGCCTGATTTACAAGCCCGATCTTGCTCAACAGCTCGCTAAAGTGATGGGAGATGGGGCACGTGCTCCTCGCCGTGGTGTAGAGCCACCAGGCACGCTGACTGCTTGAACGGCCTGCTGCCCCTCCGCTCCTCCCACATATACTTTTCGACCCACTATAGGCAGCATGTAAGGTACATTCGGCCCTTTGCCAAAATCAGTTGTGCACCCCTGGTCTAGTGCCTAGAAGAGAAGTATTTAGCAGTCTGTGCTACCTCCTCTGAACGGACATATGAAATGAATTGTGGCGGAAACCCTAGGGCAATAAGCACAGGCAATCAATAAGGAGGCTGCGTGGCAATGGCGCGTGTAGCCCTCTATTTATATCCTGCCTACCTTTTAGTGGACCAACATTAGGGAGTGCAGTGTACTATTGTGATTTTATGTTGTGCATTCTTGTAAAGCTTAGCCTGCCGGCTCTGGCAACCACTTATGCACATAGCACTTGGCCTCGAAACAAGAGCAAGACTCCAGAATAGCCCGGCCATTAGAGCTTTATTTTCAGCGCAAGCGGTCAGCAAGATGTCTGGGATACAGAGTGCAAGCATGTTTGGGATTTGTGCACCGTGCACCTAACTGGGAAGCAACAGCGCTCTGTGCCTACGTGTAGGGCGACGGGGTAGCAGAGAAGCCGGGAAGAGTAGAAGTAGCTGGGCAGAGGAGGGGGGGAGTAGGCTTGAGTAGTGCGATCAGTGTGGTGTTCTTTAAAGAGTAGGGTCTTCAGGTGTGTCCCATATTGCAGGATGCAGGCGGTCAGTATTGTTCACGTTGGTAACTTGTTCCAGCCAGGGGTGGACTAGCCTATAGGGAACTCTGGAGATTTCCCGGTAGGCCTCTGCACCCTGGGCCTCTTTTGTGTGGTATTTGCACATTTTCTCATAGAAAAAGGGTTGGGCTAGCTGAAAATGTGTAATATGGGGTCCCTGAGAACATTATTTCCAGGGCCTCTTTTGGTTCCCAGTCCACCCTGGTTAGCGACAGGGTGAGTGGCAGGAAAAGGCCTGTTCCCTAGTTTTTCCTTCCAGCGTTTCTTTGCTTCCAGTCTTGCACTGTTGCGGCTTCTGGCCTCCCATTGACCCCGGAGATGGTGAGTTTCTCGGGTCATGGTGAATGGTGTGGTGGTTGTGACTGCTTTGTAGGTGATAAAAAAGGTGTTTTGTGACCCTAGAAAGTATGTGAGACAAGAAAAGAATGTTGGTAAGCAAAGTGTGTTCTCTTTGGCAGATCTTCACATGTGAATAAGTTGCAGAAGTCTACACCAAGGTCCGGGTGCATGCCATTTGTACAGTCCAGACCACGTGGTATGAGTGCTCTCTCTGCAGAGACACATCAAGGAGGATATGTTTCAGAACCAGCTAAAGATCTCAAAGGCACTGGATCGCCCCCAGACTGCTGTATGGCAAAAATGTCCCAAGCCCAGCAGGGGCCTTGAAGCACTGGACTAGCAGATGTTTGGGCCATCTCCGTAAGAGACAGCCAAAGGCTGAGCAACCACGCAAAAGGAAGTGGCTGGTTGAAAAGGGTCTATCCGGTGTGGCAATAAGTGGCACCTGGGCTTTTTGTTGTTGTTGATGCATGGATGCTGCATGGATAACTTAGTATCCAGCAAAAATCCTACTAACTTCGCGGAAACGGGCAAATTCCCCCCCCCCCCAACCTCAAGGTCCAGAACACCGCTCAAGACCAAAACAATAAGTAAGTCACTTCGCCACAAAAAGGCGAACGCCAATCCCAGGATACCAGCCAATTACTGCCCTATTGCCAGCCCACCTGTTCTTGGCAAAATCCTAGAAAGGGTGGCAACAAGTCAAGAGGTGGGTTTCAGCGAAACATCCTGGCCTGTTGCTTGAGCACCTTTCTAGCTTAAGCACACCTGCTTGTCATGAGGGATGAGATTCTGATGTCATTGGGTTGGTTCCATCTCCCTCTCTCTTCGCATTCTTCTTGACATCTTTGACACTGTCTACACTGTCAACCACACGACCGCCCTTCGCCACCTGAACACATCGGTTGGCCTTTTTGGTTCTGCTCTCCATCCGAGCTTATTCTTCCTCATTGACAGGGAGATTCCGGTAGGGCCGGGCACTTTCCTCTTGAACTCTACCACCGAGCGCAGTGGAGCCCCCAAGCCTCCATACTGTTCCCATGTCTCTTCAATGCCCGACTGAAACCTCTCGCTGATGACGCCACTCTGCGTACCTCCATTTTGCAAACCTATGCACATGACACCCGAAAAGACCTTCAGGCAAGGATCTGCCTACACTCACCACTGTATTTCGCAATGTCTGCTCCAAACTCAGGATTCATTGATTGACAGTTTTTCTTGGGTTATTTTGTTTTTTGAACTAGTGCTTACTTTTTGGTTTCATTTCGGACCTTTCATTATGTCTGCTAGCAGGGAATCGTGTCTTTCGATCACCTCATGGAATATTAATGGTATGAATAATCCGGTGAAACGGCAGAAGATTCTTAATTGTATTGAGGATATGAAATGTGATGTTTGTTTTTTGCAGGAAACTCACCTATTGAAAGAGGATGTAAGTGTTTTGCAGAAGAGGTGGGTTGGCAATGCCTTCACCTCCTGCTATTCCAGTAAAAGCAGGGGTGTTGCAATTCTTGTTCGAAAAGGTTCGCCGATTAAGATTTTGAAAACTCGCAGTGATAAAGCAGGCAGGATGATTGCTCTTTTGATGGATATTCAGGGGACTAAGAATGTGTTTTGCAGTATTTATGCTCCATCTATGGATGATGGCTCCTTCTATAGGGATCTGTCGCAGTTATTGCTTGATCTAGATTGTCCCAATATTTTGATTGGAGGCGATTTTAATCTGGTTTATGATCCTTCTATTGATCGCTCAACTCAGAGGATGATTCAGAGGAAAGATATTCATTATCGTTCATTTAGGAATCTTATTGAGGATTTTGATTTGAAAGATTGCTGGAGGCTGCAACACCCTAATGTAAGGGAATTTACCTTTTATTCTGGCTCGCATTTGAGTTATTCGAGAATTGATATGCTACTCACGGCGGGTGGAGTGACCGCAAATTTGTTAGACAGCAGCATTGGCTCTATTGCTGTTACTGATCATGCTCCTGTCTTTATGAAGGTAGCTCTGAACTTTGAGTGCTGTAGTTCGTTTCAATGGAAAATGAATACATCAATTTTATATGATGATGTCCTTTTGGAGAAGCTCCGGACTGAGGCTGAATTTTTTGTGTTGGAAAATACTTCGGGAGAACTCAGTAAAAGGACTATCTGGGAGGCCTTTAAATGTACAATGCGAGGTCTGGATCTAAGTTTGTCTAGCAGCAAAAGGAAGAAAATGGATAGGTTGACTTCAGATATTGATGGTCGTATTATTGGGGTGACGAGGGAATTGGTGTGTACTCCGAATGATGATGGTAAGAGGAATGAGTTAAGGAAGCTGAAGAGGGAACTAGATGACATTTTGAGTCTGAAAGCTAATAACGATTTGTATAGGATCAAGTGTACTTATTTCGAACGAGGCGAAAAATGTGATAAGTGGTTAGTTTACAGATTGAGACAGCAACACTCTGAGGGTGCCATTACTTCAGTTCAGGACGGGAATGGTGCGACTACTTTTGATCCGCGTGAGATTAATGCAGTCTTTAAGACCTATTATGCTGATTTATATAGAGACGAATCTGATGTTACTGGTCAAGGTGAGCATTTTATACACGGGTTGGATGTTCCAAAGGTTAATTGTGATGAGGAGGAAGAGTTGAACAGACAGGTCACGATTGATGAAATCAGATCTGCCATTGGTAAATTGAATTCTGGGAAGACTCCGGGACCTGATGGTTTACCGGTTGAGTTCTATAAAATTCTGCCGGAGAGGGTGTTGGGTCTTTTGAAGGATATGTATACTGAATCCAAGGAAGCTGGACTTCTCCCGTCGTCTACAAACCATGCTACTATTTCAGTCTTTTTAAAGAAGGGCAAGGATGGTAATTTGCCGTCAAACTATCGACCAATCAGTTTGATAAACACTGACAATAAGATTTTGGCTAAATTACTTGCTTTACGGATTGAACAACTCATGCCGAAGCTTATTCACACTGACCAATCTGGGTTTGTTAAAGGCCGTAGGACTTCCAGTTATATCAGGAATTTGTTATTGACCATGTCACATGCACAGGATTTAGATGAAGACGTGGCGATTTTCTCCCTAGATGCTGAGAAAGCATTTGATCGAATTAACTGGCAATATTTGTTTATGGTTTTACGAAATATGAACATGGGAGAGGAATACATTGCGTGGGTGGCCCTTTTATATGCTCGCCCCACAGCCAATGTTAAAACTAATGGCTTATTGTCGGAATCTTTTGATTTACATAGGGGCACTAGGCAAGGTTGTCCATTGTCCCCTTTGCTGTTGGTCCTAGCCATTGAACCGCTGGCTATTGCATTGAGAGGTGATTTGAATTTGCAAGGTGTTTCCTTTCACGGTGTTGAACAGAAGATTTGGTTCTACGCAGATGATATTTTATTAGTTTTGAGGAACTTGGATTTGTCTTTGCATTCGTTGATGAACACACTTAATTGGTTTCATGAAGTGGCTGGATATAAGATTAACTGGTCTAAATCGGAGGTAATGCCGGTGACTGCACTTTGTGATAAGTCTTTGGTGGTGGGGTTTGGATTTCAATGGTGTGAGAAAAAGCTGAAATACTTGGGGGTTTGGTTGACTCCGGATGTTAGTGATATGGTTGAAGAGAACATGGGTATGGTTTGTAAGGAACTGAAATTGAACGTCCAAAGGTGGTCGGTACTGCACCTATCTCTGTGGGGTAAAGTAAATGCGCTAAAGATGAATTCTGCACCAAAAATTAATTATATTCTGAGTATGCTTCCCCTGAAAATTGGTCAATCCTTTTGGAAGTTGATCGATACCACTCTCCAGTCCTTTCTTTGGGATGAGAAACCGCCTAGACTGAAGCTTTGGAAACTCCAGCTCCCGGTCGAGAAGGGGGGACTAGGTGTCCCAAATTTTAAGGCATATCATATGGCCTTCTCGTGCCAATTTTTTCTTCCTTTTCTGAAGGATTCTCCTAGTGAATGGGCGATGGCAGAGGCAAGTGTGATGGGCCCACTCGCCCCAAGAGCGATATTCACGACTGTTAGCAAACGTGGTAATAGATGCCCCTTGACGGAGTTTCTAAGAGACGTTTGGAAGAATATCTATGATATGTGTGGCTCGGTTGCTCTGAAATCGCCTGATGCATCTCTGTGGCTGAATAAAGCTATAACGGACAATGGCAAGTTGTTGTTTTGGCCGGAGTGTTTTCTTGGCGGAATTCAATGGATTAGTGATGTTTTTAAAGATGGAAAATGGATTGACTTTGCTGAGTTAAGTGCTACTTTTACTGTTGAAAATTTTTCTATCTCGGACTTCAGGAAATTGAAGAGATGTATTGGTGAAGTGCATTGTGACGGGGATGTGAATGTTGAACTTTTCACTTCTGGCGTTCAGTCGCTTGCGAGTAGGGTGTATCATCGAATTGTATCGAACTATAAGGAGAATACTGAATTACTAGATGAATGGAGCAGAAGACTGGGTTGTGAAATCAATCCTGACCTGTGGCTTGTGATGTGTGCGAATGTGAAGCTTTGTTCGATAAGTTTGACTGAACGGTCGAGACAAATCAAAATTCTCAATAGAGTTTTTTGGAGCCCGGAAAGGCTTAAAAATAGAGGTTTGTCTGATTCTGATGTTTGTTGGTGTTGTTGGAGTGAGAAAGGCAGTATGGAACATTTGCTGTGGGACTGTGTGAGGGTTCGTGGCTTTTGGCATGAGGTTTGTATTATTTGTCTCGGGGTTCTGAACCAAAATGTTGACTTGGATTTTAAGACTATGGTGCTGGGCTGTGATGATTTACTGGACGACCTTTCACTGTCGGAAAAGAAATTTTTGTTCAGAGGTACTTCTATTTGCAAAAAAATGATTTTGAGGAGCTGGAAATCGTGTGTCTCACCAATATTGGAGGATTGGATTACAGAAATGAACTGCTTAGCGAATATTGAGAAATTTATATACAGGAAAATGGGGAAATTGAGTCTACATACAAAGGTCTGGGGAGCTTTTTTGAGTAGGTACTAGTTCATTGCTTATTTCTTTCCTTTTTCTATTCCTACATGTATATATCCTTTATGCTGTGTTGTGATATTTTGTGATTTATTGTTCAGTTTTGTTCTAAGTACTAAAATTAAAATAAAGAATTAAAAAAAAAAAAAAAAAAAAACTCTACCTGAAAACTGTGGGGACCCATACCATCTGCTTTGGCAACTACCTTCCGCCAACTTTCCCATTTGCGTGCTGACCCTTCCTCAGAGGCCATACCACTCCTGCCTCCTCTGCCAAAATGCCCAGAGCAATCTTTGACAACATTGTGCGCCTCCATATTATGAATTTACCAAGCAGTTGCTTCCAGGCAGCTGCTCTGAGGTGCAGCAATCTCTTCACAGTAGGCCCCAGAGAGTTCGGGTCACTTCTGTCATGGTGCTCTCACGCCTTGACAACTGTCATTTTCTCCTCTCTGGGCTCCCCAATAACACTGGCTGCGAGTGACCCCAAAATAAGGCAGCTAGACCCTGACTGGGCCGCGAACCCAGGAGCCAATGAGGCCTGCTCTTTGAGCTCTGCAATGGCCCCTTGTTAGTCTGCACACTGATTTCCAAGTGTCGGGCCTTGTGCACAGTGCTTACTGGAACACAGGACTGCTTTACTTCAAGCTGAAAGTAAACAAGAGACCTCCTCCTCCTCAGGCACTTTAGATGCTCGGATTCCATTGGCTGAAGCCTTTAGGGAAGGGGGGCTTTCGGGCAGAATTCCTCTGGTACACCCTTTAGGCAGACCGGGCACAACCAATGCAAAGAAACAAGTCTTCACAGTGTACGCCCACCTTATAATTCAGGCGTAGATGGGCATATAGTTAAAATATCACACGCCAGTGTGCAAGTGCAACAGCCCCCCAGAGACGCGCCGATTGTCCCAATTTAAGAGGAATCCACAACCACACCCACAGAGACTCACCCCAAGCTGCGGGTTCATTCCTCTTCATAGAGAGATCGCTTTGTGAAAACTAAAGCTTGGCAAACAGGTCAGCATTGAATTCTACAAGGACACGCCAAGATGACAACCATTCCTCAAATCAGAGACGCGGAGGTATTTGCAGCGCGACAAAGAAGGCATTGCCCCCCCCCCCCACCCCAGAGTAAGCAGAATACCCTGAAGAAGGCCCAGGGGGAGTGTTAACAATGAAACATGTAGGGGAGGCAGCCTCCGACTGAGGAAGACGCTGGTGCGTTCTTTGAAAAGCACAGAATTCATATTATTGTGTCACAGTGGATGTGGCGCTAGTGGTATTGTAAATGTGAACATTTACAATATATATTAATATAGACATTATTAAGATATATTTTAGAGAGGGTGAGTCAGTGTACAACACTAGATGGATTGTTGCACACATGATAAGCGAAGTAATGATTGAAGAGAAATGTATATTCTGACCAGAAATAATCACACTGCAAAGCACATTTTCAGTTCCATTTTGTAAAACGAGAGGCCTGAGAAGGCACTGGTCTCGCTGTCAAAAGTTATGGGGCCCATGATTTTTGTTATCACGCTGGCTCGCTGCGCTTCATTGGCTGCTGGGACTGCGTAGCTTTGGGAACTTGCGCCTGAACCAGATCTGCCTACATTATGTTATGTCAGTGGTCATTTGTATAGCGCCTTTCACCATTGGTATGATCTCAGAGTGCTGGCGGTGGAAGGCCCTTGCGACCGGAGTCAAGGTAAGTGGAGACAGTTGCAGCAGTCAATAGTGCGTATGTGCACTACGTTTATGTCCTTAATGTTATTTCTACTGTGATCTTCTCCACACCCCGATGTTCTATACACCTGGGCAGTTTATTAGGCTCTTCCGCCTCTCCCCCAGCCCTTCCCCCATGCACTTAACCAATCAGAATGTTTCCAAAGTCTGAAAAAGTTCAGATTCCCCTCCCTTTTCTCTGGTTGGACGCGGTATTAAATGACATTGCCCAATTAGAAAGAAGACATCCCTGCTGGAGGTATATGAAACAAGGGCGTGGGTGCTGGTGTTGCTTTCCTGCATCTCGCGTGGGCCAAGATTGCTCCCGGAATGATATGATTGGTTATTTATTTTGTATTTATAACACGCTTAATACCAAGCGGTTTCTAAGTGCAGACCCGGGGATTGAACCTGTGTTGCTCCGTGTCATCTTGCTTCCAAGGAGAGCACGTTGCCCCTGAGCTATCCTCCCAAGAATAATGTAGGACATATGCACTGTGTGGGAGTTGCCTGCTACATATTTATGAATCGGGTCGCGTGGGCCTGGCGGCCCTGGTGGCACGGGTTCTTGGTGGGGGAAACGGAGGATGCTTGGGTGGAAGGGAATGATTGTGGCGTCGACCAGCCCAAGCCTCATGGCTTATTATGGAGACCAGCTGACATCCCCCTAGTCTTCCCTCATGATGCCCCCCAGTTCAAGGGACACCTGTTCAGTCAGATCCAGATCTGCACAGTACACCCACCCTCGCATGACCCGCGCCAGGGCATGTTCAAGATATGCCACCATTTCCTCAGAAGGGCCCCATCTCCATTAGAGGCCCGATTCATGGAATGACTTTGCACTGCTGAAAGTGACTTTGCGCTGCCACCACAAACCCTGATTCATGGAACTGTGCAAAGTGTATTATTGCCGTGCAAAGTCAGTGCAAAGTCATTTTGGACTGCATTGCATGATTCGTGCCCTATGTTTTGACTAATGTGTGAATAGCTCAGCAATTACACCTCATTTATACGCCCACATTTTCTCAAGAGTTGCGCTTAAATTCGAACACGAGTGATTCTTTTGGCGATGGTGCCTGCTGTTAGCCATGGCACAAGATGGGCCACATCAGGTGGACAGCGATGGAACCTGGGACTTCCATTACAGCAGCGTTATATAGAATGGCAGTGTTGCCTCCCACAGCACCTGTTTTTTTTCTTCTTTTTTTTTAGTTTTGTGCAATGCAGGTTTAAGGGACGCCACTCAACCAACCGCCCCATTTCCCATCCGCCATGAATCCCCCTCATTCGCCTCTGCACGTGTATTTCTTATGCACGTCCGTCCACGAGTCGCTCACACGTGGAAGCAGCCAAGGCTTTCCTAGTGCCCATTTTTGACAGGCCCGGGAGAAAGCATAATGCACAGACGGGTCACCGTGTATTGCTTCGGCATGTCACAGCAGCGGCACGGGGGTACGGCGGCCCCAAAAACATGTCTACTTCATTGCTACAGGAAAAAGGTTCAGAATCCCGCTCCCAGAACGCGGACCACTTAGGCCTGCTGATTTCAGAAGGCTCCAGGGCTTTACTCAGTTGCAGGCAAGGGTGGACTGGCTTATAGGGAACTCTGGAGATTTCCTGGTAGGCCTCTGCACCCTGGGCCTAATTTCTGTGGTATTTCCAAATGTTCCCTTAGGAAAAGGTTTGGGCTGGCTGACAATGTGTAATGGGGCCACTTTCCAAAAAAATAATTCCAGGGCCTCTTGATTCCCAGTCCACCCCTTGATGTATGTTGATTGGGAGCCCATCAACATCTAAATGTAGGGTAAGGCCAGCGCTTAGATACTCCGAGGATCGCCTGTTCTCCCACCTGGCACCCCCTCAATACACAACGCACCTCTGTGTTAAGTCTTGTGCGACACCGTGCAGTGCGAGATCTGCCTGCATAGACCTGAGAAGGTGCGTTTGAATCCAGCCCATGGACAGCCAGGTCCTCATATAGTGATCCGCGGATAGCCCGGGAGTCATGCTGTGGCACAGGCCCGCAGAAAGCCCTACCTCTGGTTTAAATATGGCGGGAGTCGGTGGGGAAGCATGGGGAAGCAAACTTCGCCCTCTGGTCTCCCCATAACCTGTGCTGAATGAGTAATTGTCCCTGTGCCACATTCCCGTGGGCAGAAGTCCGCATTCAACTTGAACCTGTTTCACAAATGCCCGAAACGTGTAGTGGTGGCAGGTGAGATGGGAAGGGGCTAACAAGCCGAGAGACTGGTCAACCCCTCCTCCCCCCCACCCCAACACCCCGCCAACCTGAGAAGCTCCCGCATCGCATAAGCGGCGGCCAGAGTCTGGAAGCTTGCACCGCCGAGGGCGACTCACACATTGGGAGCCCGTGGACCGCCTTTGCTGGGCCACCCACAAAAGAGGCTTTCCCGGGAAACGCCACACATAGAACCCTGCCAGCAAGTGCAGAAGGGGCGCGCATGCCGGGAATAAAAGCTGGAGGAGTGGCAGCGGCGCCAAAGGGCCGAACAGGTACGCAGGTGCGTAGCGGATGGAGGGCTTTGTGGGCGAGAGGCTATGAAGACGGACCTAGAGGGTTCCAGTGGATGGGTAGGGCCCGGGTGGCACTGTGCCAAAGGGTACAGGGAGGGGTGGGGGATTAAAGGGGGTTCGGAGGACAATCTCTCCTCACCCACGATGAAAAGGGAACATGTGTATTGGGTGTTCCTTCTGAGTTGGCTCGGGTGAACATCCAAAACAGCCCTCCGTTTTCAGGAGTTATGCCAGCCGAGCCATTTAAACACACAGGACCGACCCACACATGCCCACAGACGATTATCAGTTTGGAGAGACAGTCAAACAGGGGAAACACATTTGTTCGTAGCCCAGGACTACAACAAAAAGCATCTTTTGTGAGCTTTCTTCCCGCGTATTCCCGGCTGATGTTGTAAATTGCCATTGGCTTATAGGTCTCGGAAGCAGCCCCACTATGATCAACACGAGGGTGGCAGAGTAGATTAACTGCAGGCGGGCCTACTGGGAGAGGACGTGTCATGGCATGCGGGACGATAGCTCAGGGGCAATGTGCTCACCGTGGAAGCAAGAAGACACAGAGCACGCAGGTTCGGTCCCCGGGTCCGTGCTTAGAAACCGCTGGGTATTAAGCGCGTTATAAATAACCTATCATGTAATGCAGTGTAAAGACTAGTCGCCACTTCCTTTCGGCCATTTTGATGATATTGCCGGCACGTTTGCAAAGTTTGAGGCTGGTTTTTGGCTTCTTGCGCGGTGCTGGTCTATGCACAGAGCTCGTGTTTTTCTCTTTTGCCTGAGGGTGGTCTGGGGCAGTGGTGATCATGGTCCTGCAGTGGTGCTAATGATGCAAAGAAAGACGTGCCTAATATGTTGCCCAGTTGCACTAAACATACCCTTTTAAAATTAATTTAGCTTTAAGGCTTTAAAAACAACAGCCGTAACTTTTCTCAGCTCAGCGATATTTTTTTTGATCACCTAGAATGGTTAAAAGCCTGGCGCTTCGGCGATGGAATTTAAAACTACACCGATGTCAGCAGCAGGTGCATGACATTGCCAAGCTATCCCACCAGCGTGTGATATCTACATGTATGATTGTGGGAAGAGGTAAACCGATGACACTTTCACATACTGTAAATGAAGATTTGTCGCCAGAGGGCAAGATCGATGTTTTGGTTGGTTCCCACGGATTTAATTTTTTGGAAACCGATGTTGAAAACGGTGCTACTCGAAGATTCAAAGATGTACTCGTCGAATGCATTCCATTCGGCAAATTATACAGTTTAGTGCAAGTTAGTTGCATATCCTCGGCAGGGTCTGTTTGGCTTTGTGTGGCATTACTTTCAGGCCCTTGGACAGCACGCAGCAACGATCTGTCTTGGCGGGGAATAGTAGCACTTTCTCGCCTGGGGCTGGATTGGCTTTGCCTAGATACTTTCTGGACCCTGGACAGCACAAAGGACATATCACAGAGCTGTCGTGAATTGGCGGGGTATAGTACCACTTGCTCGGCAGAGGCTGGATTGATTTGTGGCATTACTTTCAGGACCCTGGACAGAGCAGCAGAGAGTCAGGCCTGGCTTCTCTGTAGACACAAGAGACATGATATGATATGATCAGTTGTGGAAATGGAAAAAATGTGGTGGGGGATCCCACAAGTGCGGTTGGGGGAAGAGGGGGCATGGTCTAGAGGGGGCGGGGTTGGTAGTGGCCATCCGATCAGATAAATACTTAAAAAAAAAAAAGTGGCCACAAAGACAACATTGCCTTTTACCACCGGCCAGGGCTTTAAGTGGGACGGGGCCTGCTGGGGCTCTGCCCCGGCAGGCTCCGAAATTTCAATCTGAGGCGGGGCCCTGTGGGGCCCACTAATCTCCCCTGCCAGCCCCGGCCACTACAAGAAAAGGATTTTTTCCGAAGCCTGAAGCTCTCGCTCGTGTGCGAAAGCTTCAGGCTCCAGAAAAAAATGCCTTTCAGCCATAATGGTGGCGCCGCACCTGCGAGGCATACCTTTAAGCAGGAGATGCCCGTGGGCCGGTGCCACCATTGTGGAGAGAAACGTGAGGCCGCTGGAAGCTGAGGCCCTTTTCCTGAAGACTGAAACTCCGTGAGTTTCAGTCTTCAGGAAAACGGCCTCAGCTTCCAGCAGCCTCACCCCTTCAGCCTTAATGGCGACGCTGCCCCTCCCCAGCTGCTGAGGGGAAGCGCCACCATTAAGGCTGAATAGGCGAGGCGCTGTTGCTGTCCCCTGCCAGGCAACCCAATAGAAAATAAATGCAGAGATCAACACCCTCTCCCATGGGGAGAGGGTGTTGATCACTACAAAAGGCTGCCTGACAGGGGTGCCAGTAGCCTATTGAGCCGGGGCTCTTCAGGGGGGCGTGGCCTAATGGGCCAGCAGGACGCCTGCAGTTAGGCCAGGCCCCCTTGATGAGCCCTGGCTCATTTTTGCTCACTGTACCTTCACACATGGGAAATATCCATTTGCATATCAGTCTTTGTCCCGCCCACAAGGGCAGTCCAGCACCGAAATGCTATGGCAATTCCTTTCTGAACAAGAGTACCATCAGCAACCCCAAACACGTGTTTCAGCCTTGTTGGGCATCATCAGTGAGGTGAAGCTGATGCCTCTCTAAGCACAGTGAGCAGGGAGTCCACGTCTGGTTGCCCCCAGGTAACCTAGGGTGACCAACCCCAAGTTCCTTTCAAAATTACAAAAAAGGTAGCAGGCGCCCCTCTCTCGAAAGAACAAGGCATGATAACCTGTTCAGTGGTTATTGACCACATTGAGAGTTCGCAGCCATTGCTGTTTGCTCACTGTACCTTCACAGATGGGAAATATCCATTTGCATATCAGTCTTTGTCCCGCCCACAAGGGCAGTCCAGCACCGAAATGCTATGGCAATTCCTTTCTGAACAAGAGTACCATCAGCAACCCCATACACGTGTTTCAGCCTTGTTGGGCATCATCAGTGAGGTGAAGCTGAGCCTCTCTAAGCACAGTGAGCAGGGAGTCCACGTCTGGTTGCCCCCAGGTAACCTAGGGTGACCAACCCCAAGTTCCTTTCAAAAAAAGAAAAAAGTCTTTCTCCTGGGGGCAACCAGACATGGTCTCCCTCTCACTGTGCTTAGAGAGGCATCAGCTTCACCTCACTGATGATCCCCAACAAGGGTGAAACACGTGCATGGGGTTGCTGGTGGTACTCTCGTTCAGGTTGGAATTGCCATTGCATTTCGGTGCTGGACTGCCCCTGGGCAGGACAAAGACTGATATGTAAATGGATATTTCCCATCTGTGAAAGGCACAGTGAGTAAAAGCAGTGGCTGCGAACTCTCAAGTGGTTAATAACCACTGAACAGGTTGTCAAGTCTGTTCTTTCGAGAGAGGGGCGCCCGCTACCTTTGCAAAACTATTTTTCAAGGAACCTGGGATTGGTAACCCTAGGTCTCCTGGGGGCAACCAGACGTGGTCTCCCTCTCACTGTGCTTAGAGAGGCATCAGCTTCACCTCACTGATGATCCCCAACAAGGGTGAAACACGTGTATGGGGTTGCTGGTGGTACTCTCGTTCAGGTTGGAATTGCCATTGCATTTCGGTGCTGGACTGCCCCTGGGCAGGACAAAGACTGATATGTAAATTGATATTTCCCATCTGTGAAAGGCACAGTGAGTAAAAGCAGTGGCTGCGAACTCTCAAGTGGTTAATAACCACTGAACAGGTTGTCAAGTCTGTTCTTTCGAGAGAGGGGCGCCCGCTACCTTTGCAAAACTATTTTTCAAGGAACCTGGGATTGGTAACCCTAGGTCTCCTGGGGGCAACCAGACGTGGTCTCCCTCTCACTGTGCTTAGAGAGGCATCAGCTTCACCTCACTGATGATCCCCAACAAGGGTGAAACACGTGTATGGGGTTGCTGGTGGTACTCTCGTTCAGGTTGGAATTGCCATTGCATTTCGGTGCTGGACTGCCCCTGGGCAGGACAAAGACTGATATGTAAATGGATATTTCCCATCTGTGAAAGGCACAGTGAGTAAAAGCAGTGGCTGCGAACTCTCAAGTGGTTAATAACCACTGAACAGGTTGTCGAGTCTGTTCTTTCGAGAGAGGGGCGCCCGCTACCTTTGCAAAACTATGTAGTGAGCATTGTGCATTACACATCAGTGCCAAAGCCGCGGTAAACGGCAATGCTGCCGTCGCGGACGCTTTTTTTTTCTTCTTTCTTTTTTCCAGCGCGGTTCATGGGCTTGGGCGGCTGACTCTGGCCGGATCCCGAGATCCGGCTACACATCTGGTGCCGGATCTCGGATCCGCCGAGAGCCGGCCCAATGACCAGCACTGGATATGATATGACATTTATAACGTGCTTATACACACGTGTTTCAAGGCGCGACAAGGCAAGGGACGGGAACAGTGGGAGGACAAAAAAAACGATCCTACTAGGCCTAGTGATATTCAGATCGCGCAAGTGCAGGGGAGTGCAGGACAAGGAATCAGGAAACAACAAGTAGTGCATGCAACGGGTGGCAAATGCGAGCGTTAGAAGTGCAGATAAGTGTCTAATAAGTGCAGGAGAGGGGAATGTAGGGTTACAGATATAGACCACAAGTGCAGGGGGTTCCAAGAGACAATGCAGGTTTGCAGCTGGACAGGCAGAGAAAAAGAGAGACGGCAGAAGCGAAGAGGAAGGTCTTGAGGTGATTCTGGAACCAGAGATGATTCTGCTCAAGTTTCAGAGCGGCAGGGAGGCTGTTCCATGGGGAGGCGCCAGCCGAAGAAAGAGGTCTGCCACAAACTCATTGCTTGGAGAAGCGACTGACCCTCAAGGAGTTGGAGGTAGATGAGTGAAGAGCTTGAGTTGGAAGATATTTTGCTAGAGAGAGTTGTTGGTATTGCACTCCCAGGCCCCAGAAAGCCGTGTTGATGATGCAGAGGGTCTTGAACTTGATCCTTGCTGCCACCGGGAGCCAATGAAGAGATTTCAATGCTGGAGAGATATATATTCCCTTCGCTTGAGGCCAAGGACAAGTCTTGTGGTCCTGTTCTGGATGTGTTGGAGAGGACGGAGATTAGAGGCAGGTAGATTTAGAAAGAGGCTGTTGCAGTAGTCCAGCCTAGAGAGAACCAGAACTCTGGAGACAGTGAGCTTCTGGGGGAAGGTGAGGAAAGGAAGAATACCTCTGAGGAGGTGCAGCTGGTAGTGTGACGTCTTAGAGACATCAGAGATGTGAGGAGAGAAGGAGAGTGTGGAGTCCAAGATGACCCCAAGGTTCTTAGCCTCACACTTAGGAGCAGGAAGAGGGCCCAGAGTGGGCAGCCAGAGAGCGACAGGAAAGGAAGGTGCTGGTGAGCCAATGAGGAGGATCTCTGTCTGACTGGAATTAAGGCAGAGATCATTGGCGGCACACCACTCCTGGATTGCAGACAGACAATCTGGGATGAGAGAGGGAGAAGAGGTGGCTGACGGGAGCCTGAAAACGAGCTGACTGTCATCCGCATAGCACAGAAAGTTGGAGCAGAGAGCAGCTATGCAGTGTGCAAGAAGTGCCAGGTATTGGTTGAACAGCCAAGGAGACAGATTAGACCCCTGGGGAACGCCACAGTTATAGAGAGAGATAGAGGAAAGGAAGGACCCAAGTTGAACCTGGGAGGGTCGGTCATTTAGAAAGGAGGTCAGCCAGGCCAGGGCCTGATCATTGATATCCAGGTTATCATGGAACCGGTTGAGCAGGATGGCATGGTTGTCAGTATCAAAAGTAGAAGAGAGATCGAGGAGGATGAGGACAGAAGGATGGTCAATGTCAAGGTTTGAAAGCAGGTCTTCACAGATGTTCATGGGAGCAATTTCCGTACTTCTGGCCACTCTGAAGCCCAACTGATGGCCATGGAGACAACCAACAGATTCAGTGTGAAGGCTAAGCTGGGAGATGGCCAGCATTTCCAAGATTTTGCCCAGAAGAGGAGTAATGGAGATCAGGCGATAGTTAGCCAGACAGGAGGGGTCAGCTGAGGGTTTCTTAAGAAGAGGGTGCACAAGGGAGTGCCTCAGGGGGAAGGGAATGTTCCAGTGGTGAAAGAGTGGTTGCAGAAGTCAGCCAACGCTGGAGTGAGGGTGTCAATATGGTCCTTGATGGATTTGGATGAACAGGGAAGAACCTGTTTCGATGAGACTTTCATAGATTGGACTTGTCTAGAAACATCGTCAGGGGTGAACAAAGGAAAGGAAGCGAAGGGCGTTGGAGAGGCGCCCACACGAAGACCAGAAGTAGTCGAAAAGTAGAGCAAGAAGGAGTAGAGGAAGAGAGGGTGGACAGGATGTTCTGGTTTTAGAGATGAAATGTGAAGCCAAGGCC
Organism: Ambystoma mexicanum; assembly: GCF_040938575.1. Classification (NCBI taxonomy): domain Eukaryota; kingdom Metazoa; phylum Chordata; class Amphibia; order Caudata; family Ambystomatidae; genus Ambystoma; species Ambystoma mexicanum. Next base: position 1,082,235,599 of record NC_090925.1, read on the forward strand.
TTGCAGAGGGCCTGGGACGGAACAGGAGAGGTAGAGACTGTAGCAGGATTTGCCAGCTCCTTGCAGATTTTAAAGGTTCGGCCGAGTTGTTAGATGCCGCAGAGACGCAGACTTGGATGTGAGCTCTCTTCTTAGTGTGGACAGAGAGTCCGTATTCCCTTTGAAGCAGGTGACAGGCCAGTTTGTCAGTGGGTGCACATGATACCCACCATTTCCTCTCAGCCAGCCTACACCTGCGTTTAAGGTTAACGAGGTCTGAGTCGTACCAAGAGTTGCACTTGGCTTTGAGCTTCAAGCAGATCCTTATTACATGGGCAAGTAGATCAAGAGTGTCTGAGATAGAAGAATGGAGGTTGGAAAGGGCTGTGTCAGGATGTGAGTCAGCCAGAGGTGCAGGAGGGAGCGAGAAAGTGGTAGTGAAAGCCTCAACAGACACACGCTTCATGGGTTGGATGACCGAGAAGGTGGATGGCAGTGCTGGAGTTGGCTCAGCCTGAGGAGTGGAGAGAGAGAGATGAGAGGAGAGGAGAAAGTGGTCACTCCATGAGAGAGGTGTGATGAGAGGGTTAGAGAGGGGGAGGTCTGAGGAGATCAGAACATCCAACAAGGTGTGCCCTGCAGAGTAAGTGGGGCCAGAGGGAAGAATAGAGAGAGAAAGAGAATCGCAGAGGTTGCGAAAGAGTCCAAAGGAAGGACAAGCATCCAGGTGGATGTTGAGGTCTCCGAGGAGGAGTTCAGTGGTAGAGGCCAAGAGGGAGGAGGAGAGGTCATCCCACTCAGAGAGGAAGAAGGTTACCCTGCCAGGCGGCCGGTAGATAGTAGCCACAGTAAGAGAGCGACCAGGAGAGAGAGAGGGAGCCTGCGGAACAGGCATTCAGAGGAATAGACCTGCATAGTGATGATAGAAGCAGGGATCCACTCCGGGAAGATCAAGGCTACACCGTCACTGGGCCAGTTGCATCTGGGCACAGAGAGGATTTTGTAGCCATCAGGGAGGAGAGTGTCAAAACCTGTGACAGATCTATCCATGAACCATGTCTCGGCCAGACCGAGAACATCAAGGTCAAGTTCTTCCAGGAGATGGCAGATGTCAGAGGAGTGTTTGACAGCTGAGGGAGAGTTGAGAGTGGCAATGTGGAGAAGGTTGCCACCCTTGAATGACTTCCATGGAGGGGTACAGGTCAGAGGTACGTCCTGTGGAAGTGTAGAAGGAGATAGAGGGTGGGCAGAGGAATAAGGAGCTGAGGACGAGGTAGCCAAAGAGAAGGATGAAGATGCCAGAGAGGTAGCAGAGGGGTGAGGCAACAGGGCCGCCAGAGAAGAAGTAAAGGAAGCCAAAGAGGTGACAGAGGGTGGAGGCAGAGGAGCCAGAGAAGGGATAGAAAGGACAGCAGAAGAAGAAAGGAAATTGATGAGGCGCAGTGAGTGTCTATCAAAAAGGAGGAGGTTGGCCTGAGGGCCTTGGACCAAGATGGTGCCATTTCGGTAAACATTAATAATGGTTTAGAGGAGTACAAGGGGGCCAGGAGATCCTCTCACCGGGTGCCACCATTAATGAGAGAGGAGGAAAAAGGAGAGAGCACAGAGACCATATGTGGAGTACACAGGTCTGGCGAAGGAATGACAAAGAAGATGTGGGTGAGGGTCTGGCTGGCAGAAGCGCTAGTGTAGGTATCAGCAATAGGGAGGACTAGTTTAGAGACCAGGATATCCCTTTTGAACTTCTCCCTACCAGACTTAGCAAGAAGGACAGGATAGTAAATAGAGAAGTATTTAGAGAAGATAGAAGAGACAGAGAGCACCATAGAGGATGCAGAGGTAAAGCAGATGGGGTAAAAGGGACTTTCGAGGGGGAAATGAAACTTTCCTCATGAAAACATCCGGTTCATGTCAGCCAGCTCCCTGGCACCTCTCTATCCCCGGGTTTTACTTCTTACCCTATGAGCCTGACATGGGAAGAAGGTGAGGGGAGACACTCACCAAAATGCTTTTTTTTGTTCTTTACAAAGTCTTCGGTCGAGTTTTAAATTGTTAGCAAAACATTTGTTTTTAGAAGAAACATTAACTTTAATTCATTGGTATTTTACAAAAAGATGTTTTACCAATTGCAGTACAACTATGGAAGTGTATTACATGTCACACCATGTGGTTTAGGGGTTTAGGACATAGTGGTAAGATTACCCCTACAACGAGAACACATACATCATCATTTTATAATGGGTGGTCAGTTAAATGGCGGCGTAAAAGCAAGTTGAGAAAGACACTTTGAGGGTAAAATTGTTGAATTGAAGTCTCCCATTTGAGTGCTTAGGTTGCAAACATCAATGTAGGTGGTGATCCACTACAAGGCAGTGCCACCAATCCTGTTTTAGCTTGTCATCTTGTATTATTGTCTGACGCTAGGCAGCTGGTAGATCAAGGTGTACTAGGGCTCTTGGTGTTTTGATGCAAAGTGTTTTCATAATTTCCTGTTTCATGAAACAAGACTTGTTTCCATACTCCTGTTTGAATGAAAATCCAATTGGTTTTCATCAAGTAGGAGGTTTTCCTCACTGTTACAGACCAGGCAAGTGGTATTTATAATTACCAGGTTTTTATCAATTAAAAGAATGGCAGGAGATCTCTAGTTTTTGGTATCTCTGAGTTTGAACTCAGCCTTTTCGGCATAACACCAGAGCCAACGCGAAGCGACACACAGAATCATAGTGACAAAGACTCAGCAGGTGGCATTATCCCATGAACATGAGGCGTATTGAATGAGAATATGCCATCAGGGTGATGCTAATTTATGCCAAGATCTGAAAAAGGCACATGAGCCGAAACACATGTTATCAAAAAGGGCTGATCCACAGAGGTGGAATGGAACTCTGCTTGAATAAATTAAAACGAAGGAACGTTCACAATCAGACTGGGTGCTTGTTTCTTTAGAGTTTATACCTAAATTGTTTACTACTGGTCCAAACATATCCATTGAGTTGTGTAGATAAAAGTAGGGTGACATGCTCCGATGTGTCTGTTTCTCATTTTTAGTTGGGAGTGTTTTACTCCCTATTTTTATTTTTTGGGATTACTTGCCTATTTCCAGGGAGTAAAAGCGGCTGATACACCCCTCATCTGTAGGGCTGGTACCAACACACTGGTTCCTCTGAAAGACTGGTAGGGCTGGGGAAGTGTCAGTCATCTGTTTGGCCACTGATGTGGAATGAAGATAGGACAGGGGAGGAACACGGCGTCCCTCCTCGCCACCATCTCCATACTGCTTGTGCAACTGGAATTTGTGGCATTTACCTGGGCACTTGGTGCAATTGCTAGCAAATGGTGTGAGTACCTGGGAAATAACAGGCAATACCTGCCAAATGGTGTGCGTGCATGTGTAAGCGATGACCATACATGGCAAATAGTGTGCGTACTGCATCATCAGTTGGCAAAATCTTGCAAATGGTGAGCGCACACGAGCATGTAATGGCGATATCAGCAGTAGCTGGCACACACTATGAGTATCTAGGCAAATAAGACACAATAGCAAATGATGTGAGTAGCTGGGCAAATGATGGCTAGATCTAGCATATGGTGGAACAACATGAGAATATGATGGCAATGTGTTGTGAATTGCCTTTCCCTGCACCCTGCCCTGCATGCATGGAATGATAGGAGTGACTGACATGGAATTCTGTGTGAGAATGTTATGTTTTGAATGGTTCTGTGAGTGTCAGTGGGAAGATGGGGTGACTGAGAGAGAATGCTGGTGGCAAACTTATAATGAGGCCCACTATCTGCCATATAGTTTGAGTAACTATTTCTGATTCTCTTGCCTATTAATAAAGTCACCACTCAGGAATCCTGGTGCTAAGGATGATAGAGTAGGTGACTGAGCAGGTGAGAGACTAGGCTGAGGGAAAAGCACCAGGTCTTTGGTTTCTTGCAAAAGGGGGGGGAGGTCAGATTTTAGGCAAAGCTCTCCATAACAGAGAGGTCTGACAAAAACAGCACACCATCTGATACAAGATTTAAAAAAGGTGCAGTGCTCGAGGTGGGCCATATATTAGAAACATATCACCAAGAAAAGCTGCGCCCCGGATGAATATAGATTCATGCAGAAAACAGAGCATTGTATATTTCAATGTCTTCTCCATAGATACCAGTGGAGGGTAGGGCGCATAAGGGGACATTGGGCCTCATTACGGGTCCGGCGGTAACAGTGCAGGTTGCCGCTGGACCCGTAATGATTTACCGGTGCCTGACTTCCCGGTAATATCGGGGGATTACAACCCCAGAGGAACGGAAAATCAGGCACCTTTGAAATTGTAAGTACCCATTCCCATAGAGTCCTGTAGGGCTCTATGGGAATGGGGGCCACGGAAGCACCCACACCTTTAATAACGGTGCCGGTGCTTCCGTGAAAACTTTGTGGGCGGGTGCCCTTCTGTCCGGCAGGTCGGCAATCGCCCACAGAGTTGTAGTGTGCCGGTCCGGAAACAACGGTGCCAGTAAGCTTACAATGAGTCCCATAATGTCTAATTTCCTCCTTTTACCAGGAGCTGGAAACATCCTCAATTGGCACATGCAGAAGCCAATGGAGAGAGGTCTTAGGTCCCGGGGCCAAATAAAGACCTTTGCAGTGATCTTGCTTCAAATATAGAAAACCATTGATATGTGTATTGTGTGCTGAGAAAGTAAACGATTGAAGAACCCATCTTGAGAGCCAGGGCAGGAAGAAAAAAGTTAGTGCACTATGGTTGTGGTACAATTGATAGGCTTGTATCAAATTTGACAGCAAGATTTTGTACATGTCCACCAGAGCGGGTACATTGCCCATGCGCACAGGTCAAAATTATGGGGATCATTCAACTGCCGAACCGATCAGGGCCAAGAACCCGGTATCGTTTTCATTCTGTTTGAGATGATTGTAACAAACCCAATAGCCAACAGACACATACAAGAGCATAAACCTGCAGATCCCCGTCCATCTGAAGGGGATCTGGGTATCGTCAGCGTACTTGCATTACTGGAGCCCAAAGGAGAGCCCAAAGGACGTTGTGACCAGTGCTGGGGGGGCAAGATGCACGTTGAGTAAAAGAGGGGAAAATGGTGGAACACAAAGGAATCCCACAGGAAAGTGACTCACAAGAGGACTCTCACTTGAGACATCCATCTGGCGGATGTCAAAATCAGAAGACGGGTCTAACGGAATCAGTGCCCGACAATACCACCCTTAGTCTCTGCCTCCAAAGATCATCCAAAATCTCCACCAGTGTGCGCTCAGTCCTGATACCAGACTGGACACAAGCCTCTTGGTAATGGAGTGCTCCAATGGTTTTGGAAAAAATGTTGGAGCTGGCTGTGATGGCATTTGAAGTATATGCCAAAATGTACGGCCACTGAAAAATCAATAGTATTGAGAATGACCTCAGCTTTTTGAAGGTACTGTGGGATGATCTTAGAAATCAAAAGATTATTGATATTGGCATAGATCATCAGTAGCAGATAACAGAGCTTTTAATCGCTTGGCTGGGTAAGGTCACAAGGGCACCTGCCTTGCCAGACAAGCACATACCTAACAGTTGATCCGGTGGCAACGGTAAAAAGGATTCAAGACAGTTCGTAATAACTGGAGATGAAATAATGGAACCAAAAACATTTTGCAGACATTGCTTGTATAAGTAAATTCTCTCCTTGAGAAAGCAGATCCTATTGGCATAAATCTGGTGAGGGTGTGACTATTGAGCAGAGCACCACAGGCATGCATAGGTGTTGCACAATCCTAAACAACAGGCATGAGGAATGGCCACATCCCTAACATGGGCAGAATAAAAGGGTTCTGTGTCTTAAAATCGCGGCAAAAATGGCAGTGAATACAAAATATCGTGGCAAAAATGCCGCGGTTTTTTGCACCACAATCATGTAAAGGATGCGAGGGACACCCCTGCAACCCCCGGACCCATTATATCATTTAAGGGGAGCAGGGGACACCCCCGCAACTCCCTGCTCCCCTTAAATGGTATAATCGGGAACACCTTTACTCGGTGAAACCACAGCATTTTTGCCACGATTTTTTAAACCGGCGACATTTTTGCTGCAATTGTATTACCTGATACCAATAAAAGGCCACCTTAAACTTCCCAATTGCCTTGAGTATTAGTTTAGTGAGCATAAATCTTTGCACTGGAAAGAGAGTAGTCTCACCAGATACATTGTAGGTTGCATACCTCACTGCGCAATTTGATTCATTTAATTGTTTTTTTATAGCGCACCTAATACCATACCTGAGTTCCGTTTCTAAGCGCGGATCCAGGATTCAAACCTTCGTTACTCTGCGTGGTCTTGCTTCCAAGACCAACACGTTGCCCCTGTGCTATCCTCTGTTCAATGAACGTAAGATCTTTGTGAACCTTCATTAGAACACATTGGCTGACTTACAGGAACACGTTTCAAACGTGCAACAGAGTTGATAACTGTAGATTTGGCCTCAAACAGATCAAGGTGTACGGCATATGTGCGTTTGCTGATGAAGATTTAGTCAAAGCACCAAGTAGAATTCATCCAAGCACTGGCAGACGTTGTGCGTGGATTTGGTGAGTTCCTGGCAGTCTTAAAGAGGGAAGTAAGAAATGATCACAGCACCCAATGGAGACATCAAAGCGAAGTTCAGTGTGAAACTATGTTCAAGAGAGTGGCATGAAGGTGTTGGCTCTCCAAACAGGGGGAAAAGCAAGTCATTGGAGGCCAGATGAGAGCATGCCATAGGTAGCAATGCCTCACATGTGATATGATGTGAGTACCTGGACAAATTATTACAATAATAAGTAAATGGTTTGAGTAGCTGTGTTTCTGATGGCAAAAGTGGGTAAATGTGTGTGTTCCTGTTTAAACATCGTGGCAACACCATGCAAAGATCTGAGTACATTGCGGTAAAGTGGAAACAAATGGCTACTGATGGCAACGCCTTTCATATGAAGCACCTTTTTTAAGCATATGTTATGTTTTATTTTATTTGTATAGCTCCTACTGCCGTTGCTATGGCTTCGAAACACTGTGGTGGATGAAGCCCCTTCAGAAGACCATAGTCTGTGCAAACATGAAAATCTAAAGAGCATTACATTGGATGCAATCAGTAATAAAAATTAGGTGACTATTCAATTACTAGCAGATATGACTAGTTTAAAATATTGTAACAATCGTGTTCAGGTGCAGAGATGACTGCTATGTCAGTGACTACGTGACAGCTGAACCACATATTTTGTAGTACTCTGCTGTATTCAATGGATTTCAGCACAAGAGCGTTAATGGGTATTATAATTAGTTCATCAACACCCTGGGCAACTATCTACAGTTGAGGGCTCGGCTGTACTTTACATTCAGAACACATGCACACCGAATAGCATGCAGTCATGCAAATTTACATGCACAATTCTCGGATATGTCAAAGATTCATTCAAAGCATGGCCTCATGCGTGTGACATCTGGTTGTTGCGGTAAAAATGTTTTACATCGGGTACAAATGTGGTGGCGGTAATGCGTAGCCATCTGTAGAGAAAAAGAATGCCTCACCGATCTCCAAGATTTCATCTGCTCTAGAGAAAAAAACATGCACCTTTGTCCTCTCTCCCACTCCCCACCTGAGTCTTTGAATATCCATTTCCCTGCCTGGAGGTGTCCTGTGCGCCTGACCTTGTGTTAGTGGGAATTATTGTGAAGTATCATGCTCCTGTTGGGACCCTGCAATCCCCCTTGCACCACCACAAGCCTAACGCAAAATCACATGCACAAAGACCATACAAAATCAACATGCACACTTGGCAGTACCATTCGCAACACATTGCAATATTGTGGTAATACTTGGAATAAAAAAAGGCATTTGATGGCAACACTAGGAAAATGCTATCAGTACGTAGGCATTAAATCCAAATTCCTTGCAACACATAAAATACTTTCACAATATAAAAGACACAGCTACTGGCTTTGTCCTTGCTTGTATAATAAAGCTGAAAAGTTTACTGAAACTGTCCTCGAAAGAAAAAAATAGCTCCCAGGCCCCCGTCTTGGGGGAAGTCCGGACGTTGTCGCTTCTCTCTCTCTCGGCCCTGATTTTATGATAAAACATTTACAGGAAATCATTTATATTTCAGCGGCCCTAAACAGCTGCATGAAAGTTTTATCCAAAGTGGAGCTGCATTCATAGCCAGCTTTTCAACGCTGAAGGTAATTAACAGATGTCTACATTGCAGGTTTTTTTTTACACCACCAGTCAAGCAGGAGTCTTTGTTGCCTCGAGTTTTAACCAACAGGATATTGTAGCATTCGACTAGATGGCCAATTATTCGTCTGAAACCAACTCTCGAGGCAAATAGTTGTTTTATGGCTAGAAACACGCGGGAACATGTTGGCTCCCGTATTTATTTTGTTCTTTCTGTTTTCATTTCCCCGCATATGTGATTATAACCAGAGCATAAATCATGATCAGCAGGACCTTGTTTTTACAATCGAAATGTCTGGATTAAAGTAATTTAAAAGAAATCTCAAACAGCTCTTTGGTGAAACCCTTTCAACGATCAAACTTCGAAAAGGTAATATGACATTACTTGTTCAAATGTCTGCTGAACACTGTATGATAGCCTATGTCAGTGATATGATAGGGTATTTATAACATGCTTAATACCCAGACGTTTCTAAGTGCGGACCCAGGTATAGAACCTGTGATGTTTCAAAACGTCTGGTTTCCAAGGCGAGCACGTTGCCACTGAGCTATCCTCCCAAGTCCGAGAGTACCTCAAGCGAACCACTTCAACACCGTGGATGGCAATCTATCACAGTTCCTATGAAAGACTATTTGTAGCAGATTTGATCTATGGCCAGGGAGGGCATGACGTTGACCTGTATTTCATCTTTCTCGCTTCTTCTTCGCCAGGCTGTCTTTCTGCCACCTTTTACTTCTGCCTGCCACCCTCCTGTCTGTGGTGATCCGCAGGGTTCGTCCCTCTGACCGGCCTGGTTTGATATTTGCATTCAGCATTTGGCTGGACTTGTGTGCTCACATAGCTCAAGGGTGCACATCCTTTCCCCTGACACCCAGATTTTGCTCCGCCTGGAGACCGTGCCACAGCCACCCAGTTTTCCATCCGTTTGGCTGCCCTTTTTAGTGGCTGAATACCAACCGGCAATATCGCAAAGTGGAAAACATTCAGATCTGACTGCAGGATGGGCGAGGCTTACTTTGGGGCGTTACAACATTGCCAAACACTATGGAAACATGCATACTGATTGAGACAGATGAGGACCGCTCCATAAAACCTCAAATTTGTGTTCTAATATCCTCTTTCTTTTTCTATCCGTACATCCTCAGCAAGATAGTCAATGCTCCCTACTTACCAATCTCGCTGCAAGATCTCTGCTGAAAGCCAGAGCTTCATCCCGTTCAGACGAAGACAACTCTTTGGCGCTGAACATACCAAAGAATGCATTGTGCCATCTTCTGATTGTGAGCAATTAGGCTGCCTATCTCCAGTCATGTCTGCACCCAATAAATGCATTGGGCCTCATTCTATATCCGGCGGTAGACGTGCCGGTGAAACCGGCAGGCTGCCGCCAGACTTGCAAATTTTTTCAGCACCTGGCTTGCCGGTAACAGAGGGGGATTCTAACCCCGCCGGTCCGGGAAGTCAGGCGCTGGAAAAATTGAATTCCCCATTCCCATTGAGTCCTATAGTCCTATAGGACTCAATGGGAATGGGGACATAGAAGAACCGGCACCGTTAATAACGTTTTTGGTGCTTCCATGTAGGTCTGCTTACCTTGGCCGCTGTGCCCGGCAGGGTCCAACCTGCCAGCACAACAACACTGGCAAGCAGACCCGTAGTGTGCCGGTCCGGTAACAACGGTGCCGGTAGGCTTACTGGCACCGCTGTTACCGGACCGGCACATTTGTAATGAGGCCCATTGACTTATGTAACCGTGCCTTGCACTGGTTTACCTTTTGAAACCCATGGATATTACAGTTCCCTTTGGGCAGGGGTGTGCAGGCTGCTGCCTGCAGATGTTTAGGATGGCTCCTCCTGTCATCACTGACTGGGGACTGATGGCAGTTGTACTTCAAAACATCTGGAAAGCCAAAGGCGGCAGACATGCCACTTGGTTGGTTCCCATACCTTGAGTGACCAATTCAGGTGATATCTACCTCCCAGGACCAATTCAGGTGATATCTACCTCCCAGGACCCTGCTTGTGGTGTTCCATTTCAGCTGCCTGTGGTTGGGAGGTCTGTGTTTCTCTGAGCTGGTTTCCTTTCCTGACGGACATCGTTCATTCTCTAGAGCATGCCACATTTAATTTAATATAATAGTTCACCCACCATTGCCAATGGACCTTACAATGTAAACTACATACAATTAACACGTAAGGAGAAGACATTAAAGTGCTGTTTTCTGGAAGTGTTTTATAATGGCGCAATCCCATAGGAAAACATTCCACGAATCAGGCCCCAAATGTGTGGTATAACGGATCATCACCGCCACCCTTTGCAACTTGAGCTGGTTACTTTGATATTTGTTACTAAATGCAGATGGGGACTCAGAAGAACGTGGCTACGTGCCCCACATTTTGACCATATTGCATTGTAGTATACGGGTCTTTTCAGCCTTCTGCGCCACAGTCAACATACAGCCAATGTGGGAACCGTGTGCTTTGCTCTGTAGGGATAATCTAGATTGCACAAGTGAAAGGGAAGCACACCTGCAAACACATCAAAGCACAGAGAGAGTAGATTGTCACAATGGGTCCAACTAGACTGGTGCCTATGCGGGTGTCCCACAGACTTGTAACCGCCCTCCGATCCACAGAGAAATCAAAGCATCTTGGTCATGCACCCCCCTCTCTGTATCTCAACATCAGCCTGCCTCTCGACCAATGGAAAGTGTCATAAAGACACAGCTGGGAAGATTTGAAGATGACCCACAAGGTCCCAATCAAAGCAAGCCGGAGACTTGATCAGGAATCACGAGGAGGAGTGGTGTGCCAACATCACCGGGACCTTGAGTTGGCATTGCAGGGCCACAGTACCCAAGGAACCCTCTAGGTTTAAAAAAAAAATCTTTACATTTCTAATTGCTTGAAATACATAATTCTCGAGAGTGATGCGATAAGCTACAGGAAAGCGCTCACCATTCACGGCCATGCAACAATCTCAGTGGAGTATGGGCGTTGGACCATAACTGCTCTTTCTGCAATTCCAAGAGCTCCTGCCAATGGCTAAAAAGAAAAGAAAACACAAAGGGCCAGATTCACAGAAGCGTTTTACAATGGTGCAATCCGATTGAAAAGCGAGCTCGGAGTCAGGCCCACAATGTGTGCTTGCAATAGGATGGTTCTGTTCTGCATTTGTTTTTTACATATAAAGCATATAGCAGCACACTGTCGCAATAGCAGAAGTATAATTGAGGTTACATCGAACTTTATACAGGAGCATGCACAAAGGCTCCTCTCCAACTTTTCCTGCTGTCCCTGAAAGTTCACCAAATTCATTGGGCCTCCGATCTGTCCAAAACCAAACACACGGGCAAAATATGGAGAAGCTGCATCAATGTTTTCAAGCCGAACAGGGCTGCTAAAAACATGTTTTTTTCATGGTGCTTTCTACAGAGGCTGGAACAAAATGCACTACTTAGCCACATCTTAAAATCGCATGCTTTGATTGTCAGCATTTGTTGTCACGCACGTTGGCATTAGGCTAAAGTTGGGCATGACGACATGTTTCAAAATTGCCTCCGCCAAACTCAAGATATTGACATTTTAAGGCATAAAAATATATTGATATTTCCAAACATGCACAGTAGTAGGTATGGAGGGACAATCAGAATTACAAATCTCCTGCAGAATGTACAAAAACATCCATAACCCCCAACAAACAATCCTCCTCTCTGGAGGATAGCTCAGGGGCAACGCGCTCGCCTTGGAGGAACACAGGTTCGATCCGGGGGTCCGTCCTTAGAAACCTCTGGGTATTAAATGCGTTATAAATAACCAACTACAACTACATAAACACAGGCAATGTTGAGATAATGTGGGCTGAACACTGCATTTTGCAGCCTCTGTAGAAAGTGCCATTGTCAGTTTTTCCCAGCAATCATTTTCAGCAGGAAGCATTGATGCAACTTCGCCATATCAGGCATGAGTCTTTCGATTTGGACAGATCAGTGTCATACTCAATTTTGTAACCTTTCAGGGAAGAAAAGTTAAAAGAGGAAGGAATTGTTTGCGTTTGCCTATGGAAAGTTTGGTGTACCCTTAACTAAACGTCTGCTACCCTGACAGCATAATAGGTATTTTACATGTAAATAAGAATACAGAAAGAAACATGACAAAAATGTCACACACACATCTATTCAGCCATGCACAGTAGGTTCAGAGGAACACAATGAAATGAAAAACAGTAAAATGAAAGATATTTCACAAAAGACACACGATCATCTTCTCCAAACATTTAGTTGGGCCACTGCACATGCGCAGTAGGTACAGAGGGATACAAACTAATGAAAATATAATGTGAAATGAAATCAATTCTACAAAATACACACAAATATTTATAGACCCATTACTTATACACACACCCACACACAAACACACACGCTTCTAACCAGTCATGCGCAGAAGGGTTACAGGAGCAAAACAAAATGAAAAATAAGTCCCCAAAAGAAATACACACCACAAAATGCACACAAAGATCTGGCATACCAAACATGCAGCAGTTGAGCCAACGTACATATGCAAACGGTTGGAAGAACCACACAAAAAATATATTGAAAATGGAAATATATTTAATAATTTACCAAAAAAATTCACAGTCCACTCTCTATTTCTCTCTCTCCTTTTCTCTCTCTCTCTCTTTCTCTCTCTCTCCCTCTATCTCTCTCTCTCTGTCTCTCTCTCTCTCTCACACACACACACCTCCCCCATCTATCTAGTCATATGTCAAATATAACACAAAACACACAAATGCATTCACAGTCCACAACACTCATGGACCCACCTAATTAGTTATGCAAAGGAAGGATGAAATCAAATATATGCCAAGAAATTAAAAATGTTCTGAAAAACGCACAATTTGATCTGCCACACCCAACATGCAGTATGTCTGGCGTACATGAGCAGTAGGTTCGGAGGCGCAAAACTAAATAAAAAACATAGCTTGAACTTAAAAAATGTAAGCAAAATGCACAAGATCATCAGGCGCACCCGACATGAAATAGTGCGCAGTAGGCATGGAGGGGCAGAACGTAATGAAAAATGTGCCGCACAAACACAGACAAAAATCTACATTCCGAACACGCGTATCTCTACTCAGTCATGCACATTGGGGTCAAGAGGACACAATTAAATGAACAAAAAGACAGCAAAACAAACCATATTGTTTGACATAAAAAAGAATTCCTGGCAAACACAAAACGACCTGTTGCACCAAACATACATGCTCAGGTGGGCGTGAGGGACAAAATAAAATGAAAACAAACTGCAAAATAAAAATTGTTTCACAAAATGCACAAGGTGAGGGGCCACATCCAAAACACAGTAGGGCTGCCCTAGATATACAGAAGGCCAGAGGGACAACATGACTGAAATATATGTTCCCGAAAAAGCACAGGATGATCCGCTGTGCTGAACACACACCTGTCAACAAAACTCACATACAAATCATTCAATACTACCGTCAAAAATAAAAATAATTGGCAAATACACATTTTGTAAAAAAGTTAAGGTAACTATATAAAAAGTTGAAATCTGTAAATGTTGGGAAGGCACACATTAAAGTTTAGCCTCATATTAAACTCTAAAAATAGTAAAGTACAGTCATCATTATCCCTAAACATAACATAAAATACATTCAACATTGCTGCAAACAAAAATCAACCTCCCAAATGACAAGTACAAAATGACTTCAGCACTTTGATATGTCTTTACAATCCACACTAACAAGATAGTTAGCAAACAGGCAATACATTGCAAAAACGTGACCTTATAATAAACGACTTAACAAAAATAAGCCCGCCCACAACCACATCTTACATGAAATGACCTCAAAGCATACACCTACAATAGCGTCTTATGTTAAATAACAACAGATACAACTCCAATTACTGAAGGCACAAGCACACCACACCATACACTCTTACTAACAACTCCACAGCACACTTCACACAAAACAACAACTTACATTAAACTATCAAGTTCACAAAAGCACACACACATCAGTATGAAAAGTAAACACCAAATGTTATTAACATAACAACACATCCACATGTTAAAAAGAATGTTTAGAACGTGTGTTGTGCTTTCAGCAATGTTGAGTTTATTTTATGTGCAATTCGATCGTTAGTGTATGTAAGGTTACATCTTTGATAGTATGTTGGCCTTTAACCTTGGCATCCCCAACGTTTATAGACTTCACATATTTATAGATATTAACATCAACTTATTGTAAATGTATTATTCCCAGTAATGCACTTCTCAATATGTATGCATTAAGTCCACACATACACACTGACTGCAGTATATATATACTATAGTTAATCTATGAATCCACTCGTTCTAAAGTGGCCTAGTCTGTTTACCCTCATCACCGGAGAAGCTTGCTTTAATTAAAGCCATGAAATATTGATGCTATTGGCCCTGTCTATTCATGTTACACCTCAGAAACAAACAAGAGAAGTCCTCGCATTCACAATACCCAGGAAAGGAGGGGCAGGGGCGGTGGGGGGCATAAGGCCAGATGGCTCGCTGACGGTGCTCATGGCACAGCATGGATTGGAAAGACACTACACCGCAGCTCGCCCACTCTGCGTTTTTTCATCAACAGGGTGGCAGACAAGAAACCTAAATACGGGCCAATCAAACAATCCAACAAACAAGGCAATACATGTTATGTTGCGGTCCAGTTAATGACACACTTTTGATAACGCCACCCCTGGCCATTCAACACTTTAAAATAAAATCATCTTGTCGTATGGACTTACTGTAGCAGGGGGTATCATAGTCCGCTCTAGGTACTTTCCCGCGCTCTTATTCTCTGACTCTTCTTGTTTGTCTCTCCCTCTGTCTGTGCTTTATTGGGAGAGCCCAAGTGAGCCCCCCTTAAACGTCTCTTTCGAGTCGTATTGGGGTGTGATGAAAGGAAGGGCTGAGTCGAGCAGTAGGGCTGCAACTTCCTATTTAGTCATTATTTTCAGTGTGTGATGTTAGGAAACTGGGAGCCAGGACTGTGTAAGTTAGATGGCCACATCAAAATCAAAAACATGGCAGGGCACCAACATAAAAATAGGACTACAATTTGAAATTTGCAGCCAAAACAATTGTAGGCCTACACTTCAGTAGCATGGGGCAGCGGGTGTCGGATATAGGATTTTCTCTAGTTTACAATGTAACAACATTGGCAGCAATCATTACTTGATGTAATGACGTGGATCCCGAGCCTGCAGGGCACAGAGACCCAAGTTACTCGTCACTGATGACACTCAAGGAAGACGAAACAAGTCTGGGGATGCTTGTGGTCTAGTACAGAAGGATGTGACCTAGTAGTCTAGGCTTGACTGCCCCTTTTGGGGTGGGACCAAGCCTAATTTGTATATGGTCTTTCCCTTGGCAGGCAGAAAAATGATGTTCTGGAGGGTTGCCCAGAGCCATGCCAGTGGTTATGATTGATTTGAAACCTTCCAGCTATCATCTTTTGGTTTTGCATTAAAGTATAATGGGAGCAGCAGCGGTCAAGGCCTACCATGAGGTTGGGACTCACCTGATATTTGGAGACATATATTGTCATCAAGTGTGCCCTGCTGCGATGCCACCATCACATTGAAGGTGCACAGCCCCTGCAGAGGGATGTAAGAGGGATGTGAAAAGAATCCATGGTGATTGCTGGGGTTCTGATACACATTGCAAGAGACTAGAGGGCCAAGCTGGAGGGTCTACAACTCAGTACTTATTTCCTGTTTTATTAATTATTAGTGTTTGTGAATACTGTAACAAATGTGTGCGTTCAAAAGTCCTACAAACCAATCAGTAGCTAGGCCCACAAATAAAACATGGCAGCTCACAGAAGAAATAGATCATTGGATTTTTTTCCTTGTGTGATTATTTCCAAGATGGAGGGACATTCTGAAAGACCAAAGGTTATGCATACTCAGCAAAATAAGCTACTAAAAAGAAAATGATTTATTTGTACTAACACTTTAAAGTGGCTCATTTAAAAATGCCACAAGGTTGATTTGCAATTAATACTTCCAGTATATATTGTGGTCATAACAAGTACATTAGACATGTTTTACCGACCACAGCCCATCCTCAAAACAAACCTAGAATAAACAAATAAATAATTCTCTCTTTGGAATACCCATATGGGAATAGGGAACAGGACGAATAGCTCCAATGAAGGTTACTGTCTGCTTTGAAGCCTGGCTCAACTCTGTTGATCCCTGAAAGACAAGAAAACAAAGGTACCAGGAAGCGACCCTATCCCCCTCGTCCCATTCCTGGCACCATCATGACATTTAAGCCCCTCTTCTCTACCATTCTTCTACAAAGGAATATTCTTGAACTAATGACATTGTTGCCAAGTGTCTTCCCTGAACACACAGGCTGATCAACGCACAGTGCCCTTTTGTAGTAAGTTCTGCATTCTCTGTTTTTTTACAAGGGTAGGTGTATAGTGTTTTAGTTTGTTGGCTGCATTTATCGTTTTATCGAAGTTCCTACATTTTTATAGACCCTTGAATTGACATTCATTTATTTTGGAACCTTTGTACTAAAACTGTATGGGTTGCTACTGTTTTCAGCTCAAAGCCCTTCTAAAGATACGGCCTGCCCTCGGTCTGCGCTACCAAAAGAGGTGAAAGCGATATATCTGTCGGGCTGCTCCTGTTTCATCTTTTTGAATGGGATTACTGCTGGTTTGGAAGTAGCATGAGGCTGAGTAGGCAGTATAGCCACTACTCATCCCTGTGCGTTTGCAGAACAGTAGTCATGTCATATAGTTTGCAACCTGAAACCACACATATATACTAATTCGGACAACCTTGGGATTTGGCTGTAAAGTTAAAATTGTGAAAACAAAATCAAAATATCGAGGCTGAGTACCCCAAAAGAAAATACACCGAACACGGGTTACAAAGGAACATACAAAGCACTTTATTTTATACTGAATCCAGTTACAAAAACAGAGCAAAATCAGATAGCTATCGGCCCTCAGTGCAACACAACAAACTCCAGCGTGGATCAGTGTGTTCAGTGAGAGATGCTGTACATTAGAATACATTGGTTTTTATACTTTTTGTGAGCACGATGTCCAGCCCCACTTCGGGTTAATATCCCACTAATACATCACCGATCTAGGGTTCATGCCAAGTCTCGCACATCCGCATATAACTGGTTTTCTTTTAATACATATATCAACAGGCCTATACGGCAACTGTGTATTCTGGGATTTTCCATGTAGGTCTTCTTAAACATTAATACAATGTAGTTAAACAAGTGTTCTACGTTCAGTATTTGAATACATTGTTTTCAACGTATGGTCGTGGATTAGTTTCATTGCACGAGTAATCCTTTACACACAGGTCAACGAAGGACAAGGTCTCAGTTCACGACCTCAACAAGTGGCCTGTAGGCAAGTTACATATTAGCTACGTACAGAGGTCAAGATGGCCATGTTGTATTTTGGAATGACATCGTCCACCATTTTAACTCACAGGGTGACTTTACAAAGCGAACCTAAAATGGCGGATTGACCTAAAATGGCGGCTTACATTGATTTTAAGGTCAGGACCTTGCAACACGGATTCCTTCGCAAGCGACTTGTGAGCAGCTTGGCGTAGGCCAATATACATATATTTATTGCATTAGGAGGCACAATATAATTTCTCTTTTGAGAAACCCTCCTTTTGGCCTATGCCAAGTGCTAAAACTACTTTGGATCTCCTTGCAAATAACTCCATGCATCATCGTCCATGCACCCTGAATCGCTGTCAGAAATATCTATTGCCATTAGGTAATTCGCTAAAATTTCTTTCAACACATATTCTTTGGAAGTTTTATCTGGGGCATACACTTTATGTCCTATCGAACCTATCGCTTGTGCACAACATCCCCCTAGCATCGAACATATACCAGGTAGACACTGAATACAGCAACAAAGAAACAACTGGATTCCCAAAATAATCAGCAACACCGAAAGTACCTTCCAACCCCAAGATCGCAAGAAGTCCCAGAACCAAGCGCTGAGATCCCAGTTTCCCTCGGGAACATGCACTTCCGAACTAAGGACATGCAGATTCTGTATTGCCTTGAAGATGGTTGGGGAGGAATCTGGTACGAAAACACAGCAAGCAGACCCCACTAATTTACACACTCCACCACGTTCAGCCAGAATGACATCTAATGCCATCCGGTTTTGAAGTGCTACTAGTCTTATCGCCTTCTGTTCTAATGTCATAGTATAGAGTATGTCCGTGGTCCGGTTGATAGTTCTCTCCAGTACTCTCACTAGTTTTCTGATATCTTCTGAATTCGCTATCTGCCCCCAAAATGGCACAACTGATTTTGCTATATCTCCCAAGATTTGTGCTGGGGTGTCACCATTCTCGTCCCGCCATGGGCGAGCCTTTGAAACTTCTTTTGTAGTAGCTATAAACAACCCAGGTAACAGGATCCCTAAATAACAGGTTCCCTGCCAATCCCTGGGCAACCATGGGAATGCTACATTACCGCAGACAAAGTAGACAGGTTCGCCTACATACAAAAGTCTGTTTTCCCCAGTCAAGTTTGCAACGTTGGCACAACCTAGAAAATCTCCCATTGACTGAGTTCCATTCCTCTGTATGCAAAAAGAAACTGAATCGGGGCTATGATTAACAGTGTAAGAAGGAGGCATAGCATTCTTATTGCCTATCGGAGCCATTTTAAAGGAAATCAAAGATTGGAAAGGACGAGACAGTCTGTAAGAAGGCCTAATAGAAGCAACGTTAGGTTTACTCCTGTTTGCAAAAAGCGAGCATCCCAGGGGAGTCAAAACACGTTTCTCAAAACTATTCAAATTGGTGCCATCAAAGTTCCCTGAGACACTATCATTCCAACGGCCAAAGAACAGTGCTCTAAGAGAGACATAGCAAGCAGTTGTCAAAGGTAAAGGATGAATATACCAACCTAGCCTCTTATCCCTGTGTTGCGGTAAATGTGAGCAGACCCAACAGTTAGACTTATTAAAAATGGCATCCTAGCATTCACGATAAGTAGTAGAGTATTATTGTGGTACCTTTGTCTATGCTGAGAGTCCCTAGGGGACAGAGTATGCAAATGTACAAAGGGAGTAGGTACAGCAGGTATACTTTCAGTGGGCAACAAGGATTCTAAAGGATGCATGTCCTCAAGGTACCACAATCCTAAAACAGTGACTATTATAAACCCAAATATCATTATAAAAACACAGCAATACGTTTTCGGGGCCCAGGCGTTTTGTCCATTGTCCCGGTTGGTCACCCCCTCATTTACAAGTCCCATACGAGCAGTAGCGGTAGCAGGCATTGTAGTCTTCAGACGGATACCCCAATGTTAATTGCTGGCGACCTCCAGGGCCGCGCGACTTCTTAGTCCTTCCACAACCCTAGCCAACAGAATCCCCTTTCTCAAATATTTGGGCCAAAACAAGCCCTCAATGATCCTTTTCTTCTTCGAATGCACAGCGGAACCGTGCTGTAAGTCTATCAGATGCACAGCAAAACCGTGCCGTAAGTCTACTTTCTTAGACGCAGATTGTACCTTACTTTTCCCGGTACTGATTGATCCGGAAACAATATGTTGTCACTTCCTGTTGGAAGCAACATGTCGGAAACAAGTGAAGATGCCGAATTTGAAACAGCAGTTTCCGGATGCAAAACTTTTGGAGAGTGTGGAGACAAAATGGCGGCTTCCCCAAGCCTCACAAGCTCAGAGAGATTCTCCGACACACTCTCAGTGCTACTTACTGCTTTGGGATCGTTGGTTGCAGCATTAGCAAGGGGTTCTGTTTCTTCTGTAACGTGTGGCACTGGGTGAGGAAGTTTCTTGACGTGGGACGTGTGGATCTAGTTCTTTCAACCAGAGACCCGCACCACTGTTTGGGTGACAAACAGGACTTGGAACGACCCACGCCAGCGAGGCGCAAGGCAGGAAGAGCGCTGGAATGCCTTGATGAGCACCCATCTCCCATGCTGTATATTGTGGCCCGGGCCCTCATATCGCACAGGTAAAGCTTCTCGTACCTGGTGATAAATCAAATACAGGTTTTAAAGTCAACTGGCTGCAATAATCTGACTGTAATACATTTTCAACATTTCTCAATGAATTGCATTTAGGAAAGTTCCAAATATTGGCAGGTCTCCCCATTACCACCTCAAATGGAGAGAGCCCAGTCTTAGTTTGAGGGGTTGCACGCATGGATAATAACACGATCGGTAAGGCGTCCGGCCATTTTAATTTGGTGCCGGCACACGTCTTAGCGCGCTTGTTCTTGATGATACCATTGTGTCTTTCTACTAGTCCGGCGCTCTGAGCATGTCTGGCCGAATGGAACCGTTTGTCAATTTGTAATGCGGCACATATCTGCAGGTTTACAGCAGCGAAAAAATGTGGACCATTGTCCGACCAGATAACCCTTGGTAGCCCGAACCGCGGGAAGTATTCCCTTAACATGGTTTTCGCAGTAGTCATGGCTGTAGCATCCTTAACAGGGAAAGCCTCAACCCATTTACTAAAAGCACAGATGACCACCAGCACATATTTCTTATTGTCACATCGTTCCATTTCAACAAAGTCAAAGTGGATAACTTCAAAGGGGACAGAGGGTGGCCCAAAACTTCCCCTTGGAGTTACTGTCCCCTTTCCCACATTGTGTTGCAGGCAAATCATGCAATCCTGGATGTAGCACTGGGCAATTTTCGAAATATTATCATTTGCCCAAACTTTCTCTAACATTTTTGTCATCTTCTGGGCACATACATGCGTAGGACCATGGGCCATGATAACCATCATCATTACATACGCGTCAGAGAGTAGCCATTTCCCTTCCACTATATCCACCCAACACCCGTCATCATCAAGTTTCCCCAAGCCTTCAGCCCACCTCTTGGATTCTTCTAATGTGGCATCAGCTTGGATATCCCGTACAGACCCAACACCCTCATCCATTGCATAAGCATTTACAGTCTCCCTTGAAACATACATCTCCGTAAGGGGATCGGTAGCAGTTTGTCTAGCTATTTGATCAGCGAAAGCATTCCCTTTCCCTATATCATCTGTAACCTTTCGATGTGCTGCACATTTCATAACTTCTAACTGAGTAGGGAGTGCAAGCGCTGAGAGTAGTTGTACTATTAGGGAGCCGTGTTGGATTTTAGTGCCATGTGAAGCTAGGAACCCTCTCTCTGACCAAAGTCTCCCAAAGTTGTGAACCACCCCAAAGGCATACTGACTGTCAGTATATATATTCACTGTGAGCCCTTCGGAAAGTTCACAAGCTCGGGTCAATGCTATAATCTTTGCGGCCTGCGCAGAATTATGCATGATTCTCTTAGTTTCCACAACCGTGCTTACTGTAGTAATTGCATAAGCAGCTGTGGATGGACCATCCGGAAGTTTGAAGCAAGAGCCATCACAGAACAGCTCTCCTTGCGGATTATCCAAAGGAGTGTCTTTCAAATCAATTCTACACTTTGTCTCTTGTTCGGTAGTATACAGACAGTCATGTGACTCTTCATCGCCGCAAGTAGTATCTTGCGGGAAAGGCAGGAGTTCAGCCGGATTAAGAACACAACACCTCTTAATTTGAATGTGAGGAGCAAACAAGATCAATTCATACCTTGTCAACCGTGCAGAAGTGAGGTGTTGCGTTTGGGTTCAGTTCAGTAGAACATCTTCAGAGTGAGGCACCATCAGGGTTAGATCATGGCCTAGGACCATTCCCTCACTCTGTTTTACAGACGCAGCAGCAGCAGCGACAGCTCGCAAACATCTTGGCAAAGCGCATGCTACAGGATTAAGGGCGGAAGAAAAGTAACCGCAGGGCCTATTCTTCCCTCCATGTTCCTGCGTCAATACAGCCAAAGCACATCCATCACATTCATGCACAAACAACACAAAGGCCTTTTCATAGTTTGGTGTGCCCAAAACTGGTGCAGAGCATAATGCAGTCTTAAGCAAGTCAAACGATTGCTGGTGTTCCACGGCAATGGCAAAGAAATGCCCTTCTTCATCAAAGCCAACATCGGTTTGATCACTAGTGAAAAATTTGGGATCCACAACCTACAGTAAGAAGCCATACCTATCAAGGCTCTAACTTCCTTCTGTGTATTTGGGACAGACATGCCAGAAATGTGTTTTATTCTTTCAGGTGTCAATCTTCTTCCCTCCTTTGACAGGAGATAGCCTAAATAGGTGACCTCCTGGCAACAATATTGAAATTTTTTAAGCGAAGCTTTGTGACCATGCTTAGCTAAATGGATAAGCAATAACACAGTGCCTCCTTACAGGCGCTCTCAGAGTCAGCAGCTAAAAGCAAGTCATCAACATACTGAAGCAATGTACAAGTAGAGGGCAATTCAAGGGTATCAAGTTGTTCTTTCAAAGCCCTACTATAAATGTTAGGACTCTCTGTATACCTTTGAGGTGCACGAGTAAATGTGAACGAGTGTCCCCCTAGGGTGAACGCAAACAAATATCTACTATCCTTGTGTATAGGAATACTAAAGAAAGCATTCTTCAGATCCACAACACTAAAGTAAGTAGCTGTAGCTGGAATCATGGTTAAGATTGTCGTTACATCAGGCACAATTGGAAATTGTGGAGCGACGACTTTATTAATGGCACGTAAATCAATTATGAAACAGAATGGAATTGTCGCCTTTCTTGTACATGGGTAAAATCGGATTATTACACAAACTTCCTGAAATTTCTTCAATCACCCCGCGATGCACAAAATCGGAAACAATGCATTTCAATGCTTGCTCGCCCTCAACTGAAATCTTATACTGGGGAATGCGTGGCAGCTCAATTCCGTGTTTCAAAACTATCTTAACATGTTCAATCTGTAAAACACCAACATCATTGTCGTCAACAGCCCACAAGCTCTCTGGTACATCAATGAATTCTGGCGGCAAAGGTCTAGTCAAGAATTGTGAGACAGAACATTGCTGTGGTGAAATCGTCAAGCGCACTCCATCAGAAGAACAATAAATCACTGCATTTAATTCTTTTAATGGATTCAACCCCAGCAAGTTCTCTACACAATTCGAAGTCAACAGAAATGGACAGTGGTCCGTAAAGGGATCCAACGAAATAGGTACCGGCGAAGAAACCGGACAAACAACGGGTGTGCCAGAAAACCCTACAGAAACATTGGTTTGCCCTGACAGTGGAATGTTTGGAACCCGTGAATGATCAATGGAACACTTCTGTGATCCTGTGTCTATCAAAAACTGATGTTTCCTATTTCCCACCATCATTTCAACGTAGGGACCTTTCTGATTGACAGGAATAGGTGTAGGTTCCAAACCCTGCTTCGGGCAATCCTAACGAAACAGAATGTCATCAAAAGGAAGCTCTTCAGATACATATGTTCCTGGTGTCCACACTCGAAATCTGATTGTCCTGCGAGAAAGGTTGCTGAGGATCCTGTGTAAACTGATCTCTACCAGGGCCCCCTACACCAGGGCGACCTCCGGATCGTCTACCCATATTCCCAAATGTGTTATTTGATCTTTGTAGAAGGACGGGGCATTGTGCACGCCAATGACCCTCTTAACGACAATAGGTGCACTGGTTAATGTTCACAGGACCCAAGGGCACATTCCCTTGCGGGACATACTGACCTCTAATCTGAGAACTACCCCTCTGGGGCCTCTAACAATTTGCTGCAATAGCACTTTAGTTTTCAAATCACCTTTTCGTTTTTCAACTCTATCTTTTTCATTATTGACACGGTTCTCATAGTACTGAGCCATGTGCAGTACTTCTGATTGCGATTTCGCCTGCCAAGCGCTCTCAGAAACATCATTTGTGACTGGATGTCAGGCAGCAATTCACGCACAAATTTGTCCACAAATAATCTTTTCCCAGACTCTGTGCCTAGGTCTTGTCCACTGAAATCCGAGAATACCTGTTCGAACCGATTAAAGAACTCGGTAGCACCCTCAGACTTTCCTTGGACACAGGCGGTAAGTTTGTCCCAAATAATTCTTTTCTCTGGAATTATGGTTTTTAATTTTGCAATAATTCTATCAGGCAAAGTCAATATCACCTGAGGTGGTCTTTCACCAGCTGGCCTTTCTCCATCGAGTCTAGTTATATTCACCCATGCATCTCCCAACCCTGGCACGTCGTCTATAGTTCTAATTTGTTTCCACAAATCTACGGGGAGGAGTACAGGGAATTACAAATCGATATCGCCTAAGGTGAACACTGAGGATTGCAAGACAGACTCTATTTCTTTATAGAATCCTGTCGGATTTCTCCTAATATCAGGAATGGATTGTCTAATAGTATTCACTTCCTGTCTTGAAAACGGGATGTGAACGAACTGCGATACATAATGTGCAGGAATGTCCACAGCGACTATATTTCGTGTAACATCGGCCGTAATCTCAACCTTTGGGACAAATGTCGGAGGAACCTCTCCCATAGGCAACTGAGAAGCAGGTGACTCCGAACGCTTAGTAAGCAACAGAGCTAAATCGAGTGCTAAAGCAGTTAAAGAAGTGTCAAGTGAAAAAGTTCTCTTGTAAATACTCAATAACTCTGTGGGACAACTAATCTTTCTTTTTACACAATCATCCTGTAGGTACTCTATCATTACCTGTATCACTTTCCTCTGCATTTCTGGTGTATACTGACTTTATGTGTCATATACTTCAACTGGAGTTATCGACATATCCGAAAACAATCTAAGTGCATCCTTCGTACAAATTCGTGCTTCCTCAGATATCGATTTACGACAAGGAAGGAACCTTTTCTGTACATACATACTTTCCTCCTCGTCATCCTCATTCTGCAATTTTTCTAACTCCTTTCTATACCCAAATAACCTCTCGACATGCTCATTTACTTTCTGCACAGTGTCTCTAGAAAACGGTAAAGTATTTAGGTCCCTTAACCCTTGCGGGAGATCTGTATTATTTAATTTTCCCTACATTACACACAAATGAATCCCTAAACCTTCAATAAAAACATTTTTCTGAGGAAAATTATTCATATTACAAAGTGTGGCAAAAACATTAGCTTGATCATCCTTCTCCATACAATACTTAGCCCATGCAATCAAATCACGTTTCTTCTCTGGTGGTACAGTATTGCGAGTGACAACTTTTGACCCTGCACCTTGATAGACTACAAGCGGCTCAGGACCACTTGGAAGAGAGGGAGCAGGTAAATTCAATGGAGGTACTGTAACAGGTGCGATAAGAAGAGGTGGAGGAGCCGGAGGAAGGGGAACATTAGGAGGAGCAGGAACAACAGGAACAACATCAGGTAGACCAGGAATAACAGGAGGAAGAGGCAAAGCAGCAGGAAGAGGAACATACAGAGGAGGCGCAGAAGCACCAGGCCTTTGTTCATTTAACAATTTATCTATAAATTCATCGGAAGTATGGAGGTCTTTGGAAGGATACATTTTCTGAATTCCAAGTGAGAAAGCCCTATCCATATTCCTAGTCGATTCAGAATGTTTATCTTGGTCATACAATAATGCTTTTTCGGCGTTCGTTTTATGACAGCGCTCATGTTTTTCTCTACTTTTAAGTTGCTGCAACGCTTCTTTTTTCCAATTCTGAAAAACATCAAATGCTGCAGGTCTAGCCTTTTTCTTTAATAGAATTGACTCTAAATACTCAATACGAGGAATTTCAAAACTACCATTGATTGGCCACTGAAGTTCGGAGGCATGTCTGGTTTGTCTGTGCCAAATGTCATTAAATACTATACTTCCAATGCCATGCTTACAGTACATAGTACATGCCGGCGACCCCTGCTGTGGTGCGGGATGGCTATATTCCAAAGATTGTCTATCGCTGCAGAACAACGCCCTGAAGCAGGTAGACAAATTCCCAGGCATATCAAATTATTGGTGTTACCTGGTCAATAATTGTGCCTGCAGATACAATGCGCCAAATTCAAATTATCAGGGTTGAATTAAGAGTCGGGTCACGACTCACCTGAACAAACCTAAGGAGGGCCGATCGGATTTCAAAGAATCTTACCTAACTAATCTTACCTTGTGTATGGTGATGTCGGCAAATCTGCCCGCCTCGATAAGTGGTACCCTCGTCAAGATGCCGTCTCAGACCACAAGCTAATCGTCCAGGGATCGGGTCGTGCAGCGCTGCTGAGGTGTCGCGTCTCGTTCAGTGGGCCCCTTTTTGTCACACCGTCCGATCCCGGTCCGATAGCCTGAGTCAACCTTCAACAATCCGGCATCAATCTTGAGGGTCCCTATTCGGGCACCGACTGTGAAAACAAAATCAAAATATCGAGGCTGAGTACCCCAAAAGGAAATACACCGAACACGGGTTACAAAGGAACATACAAAGCACATTATTTTATACTGAATCCAGTTACAAAAACAGAGCAAAATCAGATAGCTATCGGCCCTCAGTGCAACACAACGAACTCCAGCGTGGTTCAGTGTGTTCAGTGAGAGACGCTGTACATTAGAATACATTGGTTTTTATACTTTTTGTGAGCATGATGTCCAGCCCCACTTCGGGTTGATATCCCACTAATACATCTCCGATCTAGGGTTCATGCCAAGTCTTGCAAATTCGCATATAACTGGTTTACTTTTAATACATATATCAACAGGCCTATACGGCAACTGTGTATTCTGGGATTTTCCATGTAGGTCTTCTTAAACATTAATACAATGTAGTTAAACAAGTGTTCTACGTTCAGTATTTGAATACATTGTTTTCAACGTATGGTCGTGGATTAGTTTCATTGCCGAGTAATCCTTTACACACAGGTCAACGAAGGACAAGGTCTCAATTCACAACCTCAACAAGTGGCCTGTAGGCAAGTTACATATTAGCTATCTACAGAGGTCAAGACGGCCATGTTGTATTTTGGAATGACATCGTCCACCATTTTAACTCACAGGGTGACTTTACAAAGCGAACCTAAAATGGCAGATTGAACAAAAAATGGCAGCCTATAGGGCAAACAGGCTTTCTTAATGGCGTCACGCATGACCTATCACATGAAAAAGGACAATGCACACAATGACCAGTAGAAAATGCAGTGTTCACAGGACACTCTTCCACTATGGCATTGGCCCGAATGTCTCTGGGACTTTATGGTCGCCTATTGCACAGAAACCCAACTTCTATGTCTATCATGTTGTGGGGTGGACTGTAATGGCTGGTAACATCCTGCCATCCAGAGTTAACACCCCAACTGAAATGAGTCATTATCAAGGGCAGTGGTGGCGTTACCAGTCGGGGCTCACCACCCCATTGTAAATATCACCTTAGGCATCAGTGGCAAAAAAGTCTGTTGTTTTGAGGTTTACTTTGATGAAAAAAGGCTTGTGAGCAAGCGTCTTTTCATTGAAAGGTGGCTGTCATGAAAAAAGGACCAGACCTCAAGAGAGCCCCTTTCTATTTTCATGGTAGTTTAGGCATGTTGAGGTGCAGCCATGTGCAAAATGGTGATAGGGTTGGGAGCAGGGAAGGAAAGTTATTAATTGTTCATTTTGTGGGAAAAAAACATACAGGGGCTGCATGGATGGGGGCAGCAGCGGGTGAGGAGGAGTTTGAGGTTTCAACAATCCTGGGCGTTAAGCTGTCTAGGGGTAAACTCTTCTATCTGGAGGATTGGAAGGACTATGCCCCTGAGGACCGCACCTGTGAACCGTTAGCACAGATTCACTCCCTTGACCTGCTGCAGGCTTTCCACGCTGCCAGGGGGTTGCCGTGGCCTCTGCGGGCAGATACTGTTACATTTGGGGCCCCGCGGGTTCTGTCCGCACGATCTGTGCCTTTCTACTTGGCCAGAAGGCTGGCCTCTCCTTGCCTGCAACGCTGGCGGTTGCCTTGGAGATGTATCCCTGTCTCCGGGATACGACTTGGCACGCTGGTCACGTGAAGAATCAGCTGACTCCAGCACGTTAGCACAGACCCCGCCCCTCGCCAAGTCCACAAAAGCTTATAATTAGCATTACTTTGCTGGAAATGTATCTTGTTACCAAATCTTTGATCCCGGACTTCCCATCGACCTGTCTTCGTCTACTCCCTTGGCCTTGTTCTGACCGGATCCTACTTTGACCCGGACCATCCACAGACTCCTTTTTCCTAACGTTTCACTATGACGCCTGCTTCATTCAAGCCTCTGTCTTCCAGCGGTGGCACTCCCCTTGTGCGCATCCGTCCCCTGTCTTCATCTCCTTGGGGACCTTACCGCACTCAGTTTCCGCCGTCCCGAGTAGCTCTTGCCGGTCCGAATTCCCTGCACCGCCATTCCTCCTGGCTCCTACCATGGGTGTACAGAGGAAACAAGGTAAGCTGGTCCTTCCTCATTTACTTTCTATATTTGAGCTAGTGTTGCTTGCCTTCCATTGTATTCATCTGGCATTCCAAGACTGCTGTATATTTGAGAACCGGCCCTCATAACATAACTCCAGTGACTTTTGGGGACAGTTGAGAACCGACCCTCATAACAGAACTCGTGTGAAGTTTGGGCTCATTCCAGTCCTGTTTGGATTACTACATGTGCATTTGAGGACGTTATCCTGCTCAGTGCACCACCCCGACTCTAGCAGCGTTCCGCGTGCCGCCTGGGGAGATTCCCTATACTAACCTACCCATTTTTTGTTTTGTCTTGTCGTTGTTTCCTTACCTCATTCCTCAGTGTCTCTCCACTTATAGGGTAAGCCACCACATATGTAATATCATGGTTTTCTCTCTCTAATGTATTGGGAATAATGGATCCTTTCCTTCTTTCTGGTAAGGTTGGTTATCCATTGCTTTTCATCCCACACTGTCATTAGTATCCAGTCCAAGGTGTTTTCAGGTATATGCACCACTAGTAGGAATACTGTACAAGGGAACTCTTTTCTGCTTTGTTAATCAGTTTCTTTTTTCTTTTCAGCCTTGGCGTAGCAGTGTGGGTATCCCACTCTTTTGGGTAATCAACTCCTCTGTCTGTTATCTGAATAGAGCAAAAGGGTATATTGCATTAAAGAGATCCTCAAGTTGAGGAGGCCTGGTTCTGGGTGTCTCCCTTTTGGGAGGTCACTTCAGCTTGGGCTGAGCATTATTCCAGAACAGCTCCCTCTGATCTGCGGGTTTGAGGTCTGAGCAATGCCCGGCCTGTTCAGCTTGGTGGTGAATAACAGTTGACCCACAACACAGTTCACCATAAAAAATGCAACATGCTCCATTAAATGTGGCACAAACCATTCCTCAGCAATAGTCACAGCAAGATTCTCCCTAGTTGTATGCGCGGGCTAGTGTAGCTGTTCCAGCGCCACCCTTAATAAGGCTATAGGCATCACCAGTTTACCAGTACTGTCCTGTCACCACAATACTAGAGGGATTTAAAGAACACCCTCATCGCGTCCACAAATTATTTTCCTCTTGAGGTGCTTCCCCCTGGACCTCCACTAACTGCCTTTTTGACAAGTGGCTATACCCTTCAGATACAGTCATCATAATAATCATTTTTCACATCAAGAGTCTCAACATTCATCATCTCTTTATCTGTAATCACTACGCACTTGGCCTCAGCGTCTGCTGCTTGATTTCCACCTGAGATAAAATCTGCCCCTTTAGTACGGGCTGCGCATTTAATGACTGCAATGCCTACTAGGAGTTGTAGTGCCTTAATGAGCCTATCCAATAAGACGACGTGGTGCATTGGCGTGCCGTCCGCTCAGAGGTAGCCCCTCCTTTTCCAACGTGCTAGCCATGCGTGCACCGTTGACGTCACATAGGCAGAGTCGCTGTACCCTGTTACTTCCTGGTCTGCGTGATTCTAGATCGCGAGTATCAAAGCCAATAATTCTGCAGCCTGTGCTGAATAATGAGACGGCAATCGAGTGCTAATAAGCACATGAAATTCCCCATTAGCCGTGTGCTTTACCACAGCAGCACCTGTATATCTCTGTCCGTCATTTTGATCGATCCTTGAAGAACCATCAATAAAAATAATCTCTCTTAATGCTAATGCATTCTTCTTTACTGTGGGGAGCTCATCACAGAACTCTTCATAGTTCGCGCAATCGTGTACAGTTCTCCTTCTGTCATTGGCTCTGCTATAAACATGGCAAGATTCACTATTTTACATCTAACTATTTTGATCGCTGGTTTGATATGACTACCTCATAGGCAGAAGCCCTTTGAGATGTCAATGTGCCTTTTGGTTTTTCTAAAATGGCAATTAGTGCGTGCTCAACAAATAGCGTCATGGAACATCCCATTACTATGCTTGCAGCCTTCTCTATGGCGTACGCGGCGGCTGCTAAACTTTGTTCGCACGGAAAATGACCTCTCATTACTGGGTCTAAGATTCCATTGTAATATGCAAGGGGCTTTACCCCAACGTGGTTCTCTGTATAAGGAATGCTGTCATAACAGTGCCATCTGTATGTGAAAACAAGAAGAATTCCTCAGCATAATTGTGAATCCCTAAAGCTGCAGCCGTGCAAATTGCTTTTTTCAATTCATCAAACCCTTCTTCCATTTCCTCAGTCCACACCATTTATTCTTGTGTTGCCTGTGATTTCTTTAGCGCCTGCAATAGAGGCCTTGCATATAAACTGTAGTCAAAGACCCACGCTCTGATGTAGTTACATAATCCCAAAAATCTCTGCATGTGTTTTATCGTGTGTGGCTTTGCTGTTTTTAAAATAGCCTCAGCTCTCTCAGGACTAACCTTTTTTCCTTCATGTGAAATCAATTAGCCAATGTACAACACTTCTTGTTGACAATACTGTAATTCTCTTTGTCAACTTTATATCCTTTGTCAGCAAGTATTATCATTAGCTGAACAGAATCGCATCTGCACTCTTCCACCGAGGTGCTGCAAACTAAAATGGTATCTACATATTGCAACACAACACTTTCAAAAGTGATATTGCTTAAATCCATCTGAAGGACTCTATTGAAAATCAATGGGGACTCGCAGTACCCCTGGGGTAAGTGAGTGCTTTTCAGGTGAGTCTATCTGAATGTGAATGACGTCAGATCCTGCAAGTCTTTATGCAATGGGATTGAGAAAAAGGCATTTTTCAAGTCCATCACCGTGAAATATCGTGCGTCAACAGGTATATTACGTAGGATCGTAGATGGGTTAGGAACTAAAGGGAACTTGGCCTCTACAATTTGGGTTATTGGGCAAAGGTCCTGCACTAAACGCCCCAACTCCCCCTTACTTTTTTTCACAGGGTACACTGACGTATTACACAGTGAGTCTGACGTCACTAAGATACCCTGATCCATCATGGCGGAAATCGTCTTAAAAATACCTTCATCTACCTCTCGGGACATAGGATATTGTCGTGCTCGAGGTAAAATTGCTCCTGGTTTCAATTTAATCTTCACTTCTCCAACCCCCTTTAGTAGGCCTACGTCATACGGGGCGGTGGTTCATAATGAAACTGGCACTTTTGCCATATCTTCATCAAAATACAAGGGACATTTTTGTACTATCATCATTTTCTGAGGAACCTCTCTTTTAATTACTCTTACCCAATAAGTAAGGCACATCTCGAATATTACTTCATCATCAGATGGATGATCTCCAAACAGAACTTCCTCAGTGACTTCAGTCAATCTGTAACCCTCCCCTATGGCGATTACTGCGCACCATTGTTTTCCTTCATCATCATGTCCATCAAGCAAAGCAATTTCCCCTCGCACTATGGCTGCTCGTATCTCTAAGGGAAAAACTCATCCCTTTTCATCAAGCATAGGTATTCTTGGTCTGAACAAAAACTCATCTGGAGTTCTCATTGGTCTGCCTGCTAGGCCTGGTAACCATGACAACAGAATGCGTACTACATACTGAAAAACCTCAGGTTCTAATGGAATTGCTATCATAGCTAATTGTCCTGCATATTCCATAATCATTTCACACGTTTACATAATGCATTCTTGGTGTTGAACATACTATACCTTCATCAGTGAACAAGATTGTCATATTCAACTTAGTCATTAAATCTCGTCCCATTATATTGACAGGTGTTTGCATCGAATATAGAAGTGGCGTTTTCATGTCACATTCTCCTATAGAGACTGGTAATTCTTCAGTGAAAGGAACTTTGCTTGTAGCTCCTGTGAACCCCTGAGTATTCATGACATTGCCGGACATTAAAAACTTTACCTCTCGTATACATGAGCGTGTTGCACCCGTGTCTACTAAAAATGAAAAACATTTGCCCCCTATACTGACGTCCACCCTTAGTTCCTCATGAGGGTTTGGCGTCATGGATAGAATGGAACACATCATGTCCCCCAGTGAGCTGTACTATTGCAGGAATAGCCTCATCCCATTACTTGTTAAAGGATTCCCTCCCTTGGCAGTGACATCCCCTATTCCAGGAGTCATTAACTGACCTGTGTTTATGGTTTGCAGAAGCTGCATAGGTGATTGCTGCAACTGTTATTGTGGCAGATTAACTGCTACCTGCTGTGGTTGCAAGCCTTGCTGTGCTTTCAGCACTTGCTGCTGCACTGTTTGAGTCTGCGTAAATCCATCTCCATTCTGCTGCGAATATGCAGGTGGATTTGACACCCCCTCTTGAAAACTGGCCATTTTGCACCATCCCTTGCCTTCTACACACGTGAAAAAGTGCCCTGTCATTCCACACGTCCAACATATAGGTGGTGGTCTCCCAACCTGCCCATTTTGCATACTCTGATTGCCATTCTGCATTTTTTGAAACCCACCTTGGTTATTCTGAAAGCTTCCCTGATTATTCTGCCAATTCCCTTGATAACCTTGCCAACCTCGTCCTCGAAATCCTCTTCCCCGTGCAGCATATCCACTATTATTTTGATCAAACTGTCCTTGATTGTTTCCCTGCGACATGTTCACTGTCTGCTGTGAGTTCGATCCGTCTACGCTGGTCAACATTGCCCCTTCAATGGCGTATTTGGATAGTTTTTTCTGCGCTAACCTTGCCTCCTCGCCTTTGCAAGCGTTGTCCTTTCTGCAATTCTTTTCTTGCAAGAGCCTGCAGTAATGCACAATGGTCAGCTGAATTTCTGACCACGGTTCAGCCTCTATCCCCACTAACGTCTTGATCTGCTTTTGTACTGGCTCAGGCAGCTCTTGGCAAAACATATGATAGAATACTGGTATAGATTTCCCCAAAGATTCGAGTGTTTCCAAAGCCCAAGATTCATGAAAATGTTGAATGTAAACCAACAGATCATTTGCTTCCTTCATCTTTTTCGTCATTATAGCTCCCATATCAGACGTGTCCGGATACAGTACTCAAAGCGATTTCCAGACTGCCGCCCTACAGTTATTAAATGGTGCTGCATCGTGAGCAGTGTTGACTGTAGTCACACCAGCATATCCTGCCCTTGTCCACACGTCATCAGTTCTCTCACCAACTATGGCGATTAAAAGACCCTTAACGTCCCCTATAGCCAACGTGTTTCCTCC
The DNA here is from genome assembly GCF_040938575.1 of Ambystoma mexicanum. NCBI lineage: Eukaryota > Metazoa > Chordata > Amphibia > Caudata > Ambystomatidae > Ambystoma > Ambystoma mexicanum. The sequence continues at coordinate 1,082,269,264 of NC_090925.1, forward strand.
TGTCATGTTCTCTAATTCATGTATCCATTTCCCAATGCCAGAAGATAAAATCGGGGGTTTACACCTTAAATTTTCCTTGTCCATCTGGGACCACGGTATATACTGTGGTCTGGCCCCTCCTTTTTCTAACAAAGGAAACTGTGACACCCCAAACTCAGTCTCATCTCTCATCATTTGTCTGTCTACTGCAAGGACAATATTGCCACATCGCCGTCTACCTGGCGATGATCTTAACCTGCTTACATAAGGCAGCGACTCCCCCCTCTGACCACGGAGTTGCCCCCTAAAGTCGATCGGACTGTGTCAATGGCTCAGACGCCTTAGATACAGGCATGTTTAAGGCCAACCATTTTACTTCCATACCCATAGAAAAGCATCCCTCAGAACCACATGCGTTATCTCTCTCTTCCCCATGGAAGGCTTCCCTGTCTTCATCTGACATTTCTTGTGCCCAACTAGTGCAACTTCTCTCTTCGTCATCTCTGTTTAGAGTTAGTCTCTCTAAAGACAGGTCCTTATGTCTCGCACTACACGAGGCTTCCTATGTGTCACACAACTGAGTGCTCTCGAGGCGGTAATTCTTTCCCTTCCCTTTGGCTCTTTCTGAGCTCTCATTTCATGGTATACTTTATCGATTGCTTCCCCAATGCTCCTAGAGTCAAACCCGTCTTCTAGATGTGTTGTAGATGGGCCTGGTAATGACTCGTATTCTGGGAATAATTCCTCTATGTCCTCCCATGCAACTTTTGTGTCAGGATTTCTTACTTCATTTTCCAAGTAATTGAGATGCTATGCTCTCTGCCTTCTTTTACGTTCCATATCATCATCAAATTCTCTTCGCTTTCTAGCTTCCTCTCTCACTCTGTCTTCCAATTTCTTTTTTCATATCCCTTCTTTCATTTGCCCTTCATATCTCCTCATCCCTTCATCTTTGCATTCTTTTATCCCTTAACTTTTGTTCCTCTTCTTCTATTTTTTTCTTTCTAGCCTCTGTTGCTCATCAGCTGTTCTTTGTTTATTGTCGAGTTTTCTTTACTCTTCTGCTCTCTCTTGTTTTTTAGCATGCTTGTTTTGATAGAACTGTTCTCGTCTCTGTCTATCTTTTCTTTTCGCTCCTTCGTCTTTCAATCGTTCTTCCCTTTCTTTGTGTTTTTTGTCTTGCTCGTCTTGATCTTCCCTTTGTCTTACATCCTCAATGACTTTACCGTCAAGTTTAAGCAAAATCTTACCTCCCATCCTTTCATTCTGTAAGCTCGCTATCTCATCAGTTTTATCTCTTTCTCCCTTCCATCTCTTTATTTTTCTTCCTATATCTAGAGATGTACTTGGTCGATCACTTCTTTCCTTATCGCGTCTCTCCTTGTCTCTCGGGACTTTAGAGATTACATCTTTCTCAGTATTTTTCTCTGGGCCTTCGTCACTACTTTGCGTAGGTGACTCATAAATTGGGGTGCTATACCCTGCTGCTGCTTTAAGTTCCCTTAATGGGTATAACCCATCGTCTTTCTTACTCTCGTCTTCTAATTCAGACAGGGCGGGTGGAGCAGAGGGCTCTTCACCCCCCTCTTTGTATACATTAAGTAGCCAATCTAAAGGAGGCTCCTCATCTTTCTCTTGTTGGTACATTTTCCAGAGCTCTAAGCTTGCTAGTCGCTTGTCTAGCCTCTTCCCAGTATATGCTGCATGCAAATATGTCATCATATGCTGCAAGACTGTCTTCGACAGTGACACTCCTTGTGGCCACGGCATAACATTTTTCTCTGCGGTTTCTTTACCCCATTCTGCACTGTATTGTCTAAGCTTAGGCGCATGTTTTGGTAATTGCTGGCAGAGATGCACAAGTGGAGTAACATCCTCCATTCTCAATTCATCTATTCTTAACTTACTATCACTCATTTGCGTTGATCACAGGTTTAAAAATACGTTTCAAGAAAACAACACCATATGAGCAACACCATATGAGCGAGCACCAATCATCGCAAGCTCTAATCACGTCAATCACAATTTTACTTTAATCTTGCTAAAAAACAAACATTAAATACAATTAAAAAACAATTTGATTTCTTTTTCAACTTCGCACTTCTCTATTTATCGTCAATTTCTTTCTTTAACTATGACGTCATCATTCTTTCAAAACCACATAAAACAAACAGACAAACTTGACCGGTCACATAAATCTCCTACAATCTTTTCTCTAAAATTTGTCTTGCCCTCTAAAAAATACTTCATACGAAGTGTAAATTAACCCCTTCAAATCTGTCTTTAATCAGATGCATTTTCTACGTTGTTCCACTCTGGGACTCTGGGTTCAAATGTCTTCTCACGTTCTTTAAAACCTAGGTATAGGGCACATCCTCTGTATCGTTGCCTCTCACACGATATTCCTTATTTTTTTTTTTTATAATTGTAAGATCAGTTTGATACAAAAGAAAGAAAAAACTTTAAGTTACAGTTCATCACAAAAGTCTAAAAATCTCAGAATCTCATGCCTGTCACTCTGTTATTTATCCTCAGAGCGTCCATGAAATTTATAATTGTGCAGGTTAGTTGAGTATTATAACCTCCAATCAGATAGCACCACCAAGCGTCCATATTTCGCGATAAGGGAGCAAAATGTGCTAGGTGTAGGGTTCGCTGAGCTCTTATCGCTTCACATTCAATGATTAGGTGCCGCACAGATTCTGTCGCTTGACTACAGAACCGACATAAGGTGTCCTGTACAAGTGGATCACGCCTCAGCACTTGTGTCTCTTTGGTTTTATAGAGGTTAAGCCGTAAATGTAGGAACATGTTCCGGTGGTAGCTTGAAGGAAATCTATCCAAGTAGTTTGGCAGAACGTCGAGTTTATTTAAAGCGCATCCAAGGTCTAGGGAAGATGCCAGATTGTTTCGACTCTCTTCATTTGTTATCCAATTTTGCTGACGAATTTTCTTTTTTGCAACCTGCGGACGCATCATTACTGTCTCAAGAGACACATCAGCGTTTTGTAATACAAGATATAACTTTTTCCCCCACTCATTCAGTAAAAAGGCAGATGGGTGCTCTGAGACTGTACATTATTTCATATGGTTTCGCTGGCGGCTTCAGCTGCATTTTCCTAAATGTGGAGATTGATTTCCACAGAACCGATCCATAGAGCGACTCAATACACAGCTCGTATCGTATTGCTGCAACTGAAGAGTTGTTCGGCAATCTTAGCACTTTGCGCCAGAATTTACCTTCAAGCTTGTTCCACACATCTTGTGGAATATTGCAGCCTGTTTCACTCCCAAAGGTTATCGCGGGCACTACCTTTTGAAGGTATAATGTTAGAATTGGCTTAAAGGAAAAGTTTCCGTATGCCGCATGCAATTTTGCACCCTGTTGGGTAAACATTTGCATCCGAGCCAACAGATCTTGCGTCCAATCCCACTCACAAATTGAATTGTTGAATAGAACACCTAGGTATCTGATGCTATTTGATATCTCAAGGTGATCTTCCGTTACCTTCCAATGAAAATTCCCAGGTCTTGATTGCGTTCCTTGGCCAATCACAATGATCTTAGACTTTTTGGAGTTTATTCGTAGATCATTTTGCAAGCAATAGTCTTGAAGCGCCTTTAGCAGTCGCTGTAGACCAATTGGAGTAGAATCCATGAGCACAATGTCATCTGCGTAAATAACCCAACTTATTTTCTGCCCGTTTACTGCCGGGGGAAGACCCTTAGGTCTTTTAAAGCCAGTGGTAAGTCTGAGATGAAAAGTTTAAATAATTGCGCCGCAAGCGGACAACCTTGCTTCACACATCTTTTTGTGTGAATGTCATCTGATAAATCACCTTGCTCATTTAACCTTTCTCTAATGGACGTCTTAGAGTGAAGAGCAATCAGGGGCGCCAACAGTTCACTTGGACAGTTTCAGTCGTTTAGTTTTTTCCATAAGAGGTTGCGGTTGATGCTGTCAAATGCCTGACTCAGGTCTATGAAGGCAATATACAACTTTCTCTTCCGCATCAGGGACTCTAGTTTTAAGCAGTTTAGGAGGACCAGATTTAGCTCAACTCCCACTCCTTTAGTAAATCCTGATTGGTGTGGATCAACCACGGAAACCTCCTTTGCCCAAAGTGCCAGGCGTTTTTGAAGAAAAGAGCCAAAGACCATGCCAATTGTATCCAAAAGGGCAATCGGTCGATAGTTGTTAGGATCGTCCTGATTACCCTTTTTGAATATTGGCACAACCACAGCCCTTAGCCACGAATCCGGCAGGACTTTTTCAGATGCAATTCTGTCAAAAAGTGTACTCATCATGTTGGCCCATAAAGTTTTGTGAGTTTTCAGCATCACGTTGGATATTCCGTCAGGACCTGCCGCCCTGGAAGACTTTAATTTCTGGATTGCCCATTCAATGTCTTCTGCGGAATCTTGGTAACTGGAGGGATAGCCCACCAATGGCAGAACAATGGGCTGGTAATACTTGGTTAACAAAGGGGGTCTGTTCTGACGTGTAACGTTTTGGGGGCGGGGCTACTTATTGACTCTAGTAGGCCCAGGTAATTTCTATTGTGTCCAAAGAAATACAAAAACACTGTAAATGTGAAGATGTACAAGAAGGAGTTCAGACAAAAATAGATATCATATATACAGCTTGTAAATTTATTTTGCTGCTGGATGCATTTAGTAGTCATGCATCAGTATTATTAATAAAGATCTGTTTGTAACGAGAGCAAACAGAAATGCAAAACAAATTTTCATTCAGAGATGCTGGGTGTGCAGGGAGGTTAGATCACAGTCTTAGCCTTGCCCTCACACCATTGTAATGGCCAAATAAATTGACAGAATGCAGTAATAAAACAAAAAAGTAACCACCACCACTAGTGACAAGTGATTAGTGTGTGTTCAATGCAAGACAACCCAGAACAAAAGCATTAAATGGGGAAATTCTTGGTTGTCTGTAGCCAGGCTGGAGGGTGACCTAACACGTGGTCGACGTCTAGATTTAGATCAAAAGGATTTTGGGACCAGGAGAGGTATGTAGATGTTGGTCCTTAAGAGGTTTCGGCTGATAGCCTTCATCCTGGGCCTGGAATAGGTCTCCCTAGCATAGAGATATGGGGACACTATTAGTGTCTGAATCAGGGGTTAAAAACTGTTGGTTTAAAAACACAATCTGTTCCAAGAATATGGTACACCACAATAAAATCAGGGGCAAGGGAGATAAGGAACTGACCTTGGGGGCTGCAATGCTGCATGATTCTGTGGATTGCTTGTGGCACCCGAGACGAGTAAGGTGCAGGGTTAAGTGAGCTTCTAGGCGCTAGCGGCATGCTGTGAAAGGCTACAGGAGTCAAAAACACATATAGTGCAGGGTAAGTGTTCAGTTGCAGCTAATACAGGCTGAGATATAGTGACTATGGTGCGTGAGAATGGCGAGTGCTCACCTTGCTGGGTACTTGCTGTGTCCAAAAATACTGGAGAAGCATGGGAAGCCGGTATACTGGCCAAGGTCAGCAGGAAGCCTGACTTGTGTGAAATGAATGCTGGTTGGCGCCAGGTTCGTTATCTGGTCTGCGGTTGTTAAAAAAGAAAAGGAAAAAGGGGAGTAAATGATCCCCATTTGTTGTATAGTGTAAGTCAGGTCTGCTATATATTGCAGAATAAAGGGGTTTCTGGTTACCTTGTGTTAAGTTCGAAGTATGCTGCAGGCTGGCGAGTAAATTTGCGTGTGCAGCTTGCGATCGGAGCGCCGCGTACACTTGAGGGAGCTCACAGCAGTAAATGAAAAAGAAAAAGAAAAAGCCGAGCTGTGCACGGCTATGCTGGGTGCGCATGCGCGCCGCGGATAGTGGTCGGCTGCCCGGCGATTGCGCATGACCGTGCCTAAACTCCTGTAGCGTTTCCGGGTGAGCCTGTCATAGATGGAATCTGCCACATTCCATTTTGCAGTAGTTAAGGATAATGGTGGAACCTCAATACAGTTGTGGTCATCGAATACATGCGTAAAATTAGTGACCCAACTCGCTCCATTCACTCCATTTGACATTGAGTATGTGTAATTTAATCTGCCAGTATTGATGATCTCCCAAATATGTCTGCTGTCTTTTAGTATACTCAGTTTTAACATCTGTTCTGCTTGATTTTGCACTCGAGTCAAATTGAAAGATTTGATCCAATTCCGGTAGTGCTGGCGTCTTGTTTTTATTTGCATGATGACACATCCTGAATGATCTTTTTTCAGAAGCCTTATATTGTCTCAAAGTTTTTTCTTTTCTCTACTTATTGTTGCATTGAAGGGATGTTTTAATTCAATATCAGTCCCCTTATGTGTGTTGCTCCTCACTTTGAAATGATGCAGTAACAATGGGTAGTTTATCATTGAAGTTGTTGAATTTGCCTTTTCAAGGTTACTTTTCAACATTGGCAACTGGGGTGCGCTCAAACGCAGTCTGTTTGCTCCATTATTTATAGTAACACTCTCGTGGTACTTGAGTGATGCAGTTTTTGGAACTTTTAACCAAATCAACAACATTGCGTCATGGTCGCTCTTGTCCGTCTTTTTTACTTCAAGCGATATAACTTGTGATAGGATATTCCTGGACACCCATATATAATCAAGTGTCTTCTTGCTCTCGCCTCGCTTCCAGGTAAAGCCTGGGGGGATGTCCCCCCGTGTGGATCCATTCAGCATTGAGCACTCTCTTAGTGCCATCTCGTTTAACCATCGATCACCACGATCCTGCATTCTAGCATTGATCTTTTGTCCAGATGTTATACATTTTGCCATTAGACTATTTAGCCAGGCATAGTTAAAGTCTCCACATATTATAATTGCAGGATCTTTGAAAGATAGTAGACACTCGTCGACAGCTGACATTACTGCTCCAAGGAAAGTTGATTGTGAAATCATTGCTGTGTTCTAGTAAATGTTGACAATCAGTGTCACTTGACTGCGTGGGAAAGATGTCCGAGAATTTTCGATTGTGGTTGCTTGCACAAACATATTAAGGTTTTTCGAGGATACAATCTTCCAGTCAATATCATTTTTAATCATGGTGACCAAGCCAGAAAAAGGTCTACCAAAAAGATTCTTTCCAGCAGGGTTTAGGAAGACTGCATAACCATCACACACCGGGCATTCATGCATCCAAGTTTCTTGCTAGCATATGAGGGACAGTTGCTCCGGAAATTGCCATTTTTCTTCGAAGAGATGTGTAAAGCCTCGAGTATTCCAGGATAGTAGCTGGTGGTTGCCCTCGATATTATCCACTCTTAGCTATTGGCCCTTTTGTTTTAATTCCTTTGAGCATGGCGTACGCTTAATGCTCATATGAGCCCACAGTTCTTTCCTTCTTTTTTCATTTTCAGTTTGCTCCACTGGCGGCAAAAGTGTGCTTTCATCGTCGCAAACTTCCACACATAATACTTCAAAACCGTAGAACAGGAATTCATCAGCAGCTTCCTTTACAGCCGACCTGAGAGTTCTAGAATTTAAGTGTAGATTTACCCAGTCCGAATAATCCTCAGACATATATTCTACTACTGCTGCGTCTTCGGTTTTAGTTGCGCGCAGTGTTGGAATACACTGCAAAAGTTTTAGAATATTTCTTCAGTTCAGATTTACATCTTTTTGTTCTAGCAGGGAGTTTTTGATTTGAATTTTCCATGGACCTTTATTAGTGCTTTCATTTCGTTTTTTACTAGGCATGTTTGCACTTCTGTACAAAAAAGAAGGTGGGTGAGGCGCAGGCTCCAGAGGCAGCGCCACGGGGTGACTGTGCCCCGCTTTGGAGAATCATAAAGATGGTTCTCTCCCCTCCCCCAAATTTGGGAAGGACTTGTGCTTTGGAGGGGTGTCGGTTGCTGGCAACCTGAACAGAAAAAACTTTTTTCACTACAGCTACCAGAATCCTTTGAGTCTAATTAGACACACCTGCTTAACAGCCTCCCTGATGATTATTTGAGATAAGAAAGCGCTAGGAGGAGAACAACCACAGACCACAGAACTGCAGCTGAGGGATCTAACCCTGTTAATACTGACTACCTGATTTGCAGCAAGGGATCTAACCCTGTTAATACTGACTACCTGATTTGCAGCAAGGGATCTAACCCTGTTAATACTGAGTACCTGATTTTCAGCAGAAGGGATCTAACCCTGTGAATATTTGTCCATTTTGGGATGTGACCCAGCTACCTATTTTTTGCAACAGGTTTAATTGACCAGGACCGGGAGTGCGCGCCTCACCCACCTTCTTTTTTGTACTGAATGTTTGCACTTCTATCGAGTTTTTCGGCTTGTGCTCTTGTTAATTTCGGATTTAATTTTCCGCACAAGGGATTTGTTTGTTCAGCCGTCACTCCCTTATTTTGGTTCGACCCTTTATTGTCCTTGTTAGTGATCGGTAGAGGAAACATCCTTGTATTTTGCTTGTTTGCTTGCTCACCATTTAGTGATGTGGTGTCATTTGGGTCTCCCAGCCGCGGCTTAATTTCATTACCTTTTCTAACGGGTGCCGGATTGATCTCTGCCACAATTTCATCTCCACCATCAATGTCATCATCGTCAATTGAGTACATTGAGTACTCACATAGCTCTAAGGAGGCTTCAGGGAATGCGTCATTGTCACTGTCTGAGACTTCTCTTGCTCTTTTGGAGCAAGGTTGGACTGGCAACTTTTTCCCTGGTTCAAGTATAGATTTCTGCTGATCCTCCGATACTTTCCCCGGCCGGGTAAACATGGAAGAGGGCGGCAGAGTTGAGAGATTCCGTATTAATTTTTTCTTGCACGTTGTTTGTGCACGTTTGGCTACTTGTTTCTGATTTTAGCTTTTCTGAGATGATTTTGTTTCACAAATCTTTTTTTTCTGGGGTTGCTTTTCACTCACTTTCTCCAACGTTGTGGGCTTGTGAAAGATCCCAAAAGAGAGTTTCTCTGTTAAGTTTCCTAGATCTACTTCAGCCGCCCCTTTCTTCGAAGGTTGACCCGCTTCTAACAAGGCAGACGGGCAGCTCCATTACGAGTTTTGTCAGAGGGTACCTGCTGAGGGGTGGAGTTTATTAGCCCAGAAGACGGGTGGGATTCACTTGCGTGTCTCGCCGCCAAACCCTTTGCCTGCAAAATGGGGGAGCTCTTTTCAGGTGCCATTAGTTCGTGATTTGGGCACCCCACGGCCGCACTACGGACAGGCCCACCTAAGGTCTCAAGGCACTTTTGGGAGGCCTGACCAGACTCTAAGGTTATTTCTTCTGCCGAATGTGTTTGACTGGGCGGGACATGGAGCCCGTCACTTCCTGGTCTCTTTATTGTAGATATATTGTGGCGCATCCACTTTGTGCACTCGATTACTGCGTCCGTTAAGGCTGATTTGTCACCGCTTGACTGTCGGGCAAGATCACATAATCTGTTTTGCCATTTTAAGGATGTTTCGGCTTCGTTATCAAGTCTTGTGGCAATCGTTTGTGAAAAGGTTTCGAGTCTGGAGATCTTGGCATTAACAGATGCCAGCAGAGACGTTTGGTCACTTACCGCATTGTGTAAGGATTCGTACAATTTCATGAATGGGAGTAGGTCAATTGATGTTGCAGCCAGTACATTGTTATGGATTTGGATGCCTGCAGCTGTTGAGATGGTGCTTTTAGAGGGTAGATCGGATCTTGCTGACTCAGAGGCCACCTTTGTCGAACTGAGCGTGGCAGTATTTTCTTTTAACAAGCCATCCAAATTTGGGTTACTCATTATGGCTCTTGTCTCGACTTTCTTGATACCTGAAAACTCTACGCTTTCACAAGATATTTGATGGCAAGAGTTGTTTATATAAAACGACGTTGAGGGTTCAGATATATTGGTGGTATTGTGGGATAAACTCACTGAACGACTATTTCTCTTTGCTTCGATCTTGTTTTTTTGCACGGTTTGGTTTTTTAAAAAACTGTCATTCAGGCGTTCATAGGTGGCTAGAAAGTCTGCTTTCAGAACAGCTGTCAGCCGTGCTTCTCGTGCTGAAAGGTCAGTGGAAACTTGAACCGTTGTTAATGAAGGATCGGAGAGCCCACTTTCCTCGGATTTTGTATCTATAGGAATTTCACCACTTCCAACTTTAGAGGTGCCATGCACCTCCAACATGTTTGCTCCCCCATCAGGTGGTAAAAGGAACGGAAAAGCACATGACTTTCCTGTGCTTTGAATGTCAATCAGGGGTGACTGTAGCAAATCCTTGTCCTGTGTTAGAACATTAGGCAAGTTGATTGCCAGCAGATCGGAATCAGTAAGTTCAAAGGGGGATGTCTGCGCGACATCACTGGCATAAACATACACAGAAGGAGAGAATGACGGGGCCAGATCGACTGCCCCATCACATCAACCACGCACAGCGAGATCAGCGGTGACTGAACTCGTCACCGAACGCTGTGCCGTGCTCCGCGCATCAGTGTAGTATGTGTAGACCGGGCCAGGAATTAAAGTGGCAGTAACAAAAGCAGGGGTCCGTTGCAGCAGCTCCTCACATCAACCACGCACACCAAGATCAGCGGTAGACTGAATTCGTCACCGAACTCCATGCCTTATTATATTGGTTGGCCACACTCAAGTCAATATCTCATTCCCCATACATATATATTTTTACACTCTTACTCTTACGTTACATTTATCCCACCTCCCTCCATTACCCTCCTTTATTTTACTACGCATGCCTCAATTTGCCATACTCCTGAGTTTCTACTCACCATTTGCATATTTTCTTCTTCGGACTCTCGGGTTCGTACGCCTCCGTTACCGCCTCTTCAAACTGTTTTCTGTTCAGCTCTTCGTAGACGTTGATGGGGATTTTTATGGAAACTAAGGGGACCCGTTACACCCTCCTTGCAAGGATTTTTTCAAGTACACTAACCACTATCTACCGGGAGCTTCAAGTCCTGTCAGTCAAATGGCAAAGGTTGTGCGATATTACTGAGACTCTAAAGTTTACTTATGTCGACGATTGATGGATTTTTTAAAGAACCATCCTTTCTCTGCTACCAAGCGAACTGGGTTGCCCAGCCCTTTAAGATGAGTAGCAATACCCTGGAGATGGATGAGGATGGATGGGGGTGCAGATTTTATTCCTACATCAATAATCAAGACGACTCACGTAGTTTGGCAAAAGGGAGTCCGTTTTAATATCAAAGGTCTAAAACAGGGAGCACAACGAACATCAGTATTCGCTCGATCCTCTTACTCGACTCCTTTTAGTAGAAACCGAGGTTATATAATATAAAATCGTCATCAATGATGTGTTGACCTGTGTCATTACCTACGTGGCAAACTACAAAACCTATCGAGGAAAATGATAGGCTCTATGTGAACATCTAAGTATAAGTTCCAAATCAGTATAAAACTGTGAAGAAGAGTGATAGGGTATTTAAAATCAGGTGGGGCAACTAAGCCCTTCCATCAAAATGGCCAGTACGAATGTCACTAAATACACAACGTTCCATTGCCTACACAAACTATAGGACCCATGATTACATGGTCCTCTATAATTGGTTGGCTTCTAACCCCCGTCAGTACTTTTCCACATACGTCTAGCAACATGCAGACTGAACGTCCAGATGCTGGTGGGCTCGTTTTAACACTAGTTTCCCTTCCCACCAATTAATATATCAACCCATCATCACCTCAATGGTCCAGTGTCAATTAGTGCTTTGAAGTTTGGCCTTGAGTTTGTACTGTGCTCTGAGAACTTTTAACGAGTGCAGGCACAGCCTGCCCTCGTGCGTAGGTGTGACCACCTTGATCGTCTAACTTCCTCCTTCCACGTGACTGGACAACATGAAATCGAGCCTTTTTTGTGTATTTAATATTATTTTCTAATGGTCCTCTGACATCTTTTGTTTTTGCTCAAGCCTTCTGAACAGGAGACTCTGTTCTTTCACACAATTTGTATCCAATGTCAGCCAATTCCTGTTTGATAAAACCTTGGCTTCCTGGCTCAATCAAATCCTTTTGCTGAGATTTCATTTGTAATATAATTGCTTTTAACTGCGACACACTGAAATAAGGCATTCTTGTTAATGTTCAGCACTTCTTTATAATGCGTAGTGGAAACATCCATCTTTTACTTGTCCATATGCATCTATATATATTGGCGCTTGCCACAATCTATTTACTATAAAGCTTGAAGCCAGCTTTCAAGATGACTTTGCTGCTTGCTTTTCTGTTGCATCTGTACATGTTTAAACTAGCTTAATATCTTCATCTGTTGCTGTGGCATAAGCTTCTTCACCTTGATCCCAAGATGTCAGTTATCCTTGATACTTTCTTGATGCCTTACAGAATATCTGCATCCTCTGGTCCCTGCATCTCTTCTGTGTGCGTCATCTCTCTCTGTGTGATGTCACCATTCATCCTTGCCCTTCATCTGCTCTGCTTCTTCAGGAATCTCATTTAAATGGCCATCATATTGTCTTGCAAGCTGATACGGTTTTCTTAATGGGTACCTTGCCTCCCAGATCTTCTTAGGTGTAGGTACCTTTATTGGCACTGCACAGAGTCCACGCTCTGCTCTTTGCTGGTTCAACTCTTCCGCATATGTCACATACTTTGGTTCCCACTCTATAGTTTATAGAGGCGGGGTAGTTGGAGGGGGGTACTTGGCTTCTCCTCTACAACAAGTTTCCCCCCTTGCCCAAGTTGGGCATGGCCTTCTGCAGGAAGCTATTGAACTCATTTACAGTGTTTATATATCCAAAGGGTGTTGGGGCTAGGTGTATTGCTGCCCCCAAAGGTAAAAGCAAGCTTGTATTGGTCTTCCCAGCTCATGGGTACTGTCCAGTAACCATTGGTCAAATCAATGGCTGTATACACTTTTGACCCTCGGATCTATGCCAGCTCTTGATCAATGCAGGGAAGTGGCTGTCTTGACATGTGGACCCATTTGTTTAACTGCTTCAGGTCTGCACATGATTTCCATTGTCCATTGGGTTTGGAATTCCCAATACCGGGATTTTGAAGCTACTGTGGATCGGATGAATTACCTCAAAACATTTCAAATTATTAATAATCTCTATGAGTGACTCCATGGATGCCAGAGGTAACCAGTATTGTTTAATGAATACTGGAGCTATCTCTGGGTCCATGGCTATGGTGGTTGATAGGATAGCTGTATGTCATATGAACTTACTGAAAAGATATCCTTGAAGTCCAGAAACACCTGTTTCAGTTTCTGTCTTTCTTCCTCAGTCTCACAGGCATCTGCAAGATGGACCCATTCCTTGGGCCATCTGCCTGAAAGCTGGAAACACCTTGAGCATGGCAAATCCAGCTGTGTCCTCCAGTTCGGCGGAGAGATCTCTTTGTGGATATGAGGTTCCATGGATTTGAGGTAGTTGTTGTTAACACTAAATACCACATCTTCCTTCCTGATGTCACAGGTTACTTCTTCCACCCCATTAGGGCATGAAGAGTACACCAAGATATTCCCTGATGATGGGTAAAGATCTTTTCTGTAGGACTACCCTCAATGATGTCGAAACAGTATTGAGGAATTGGCCCAATTATTTAATGACCTTAATCCATGGAATAGTGTTGGGCATCAATCGCCATTCCAAAAGAGATGTCGGCACCCAAGGTGATACTTTGCGGGTCGCTGTTTTCCACCAATACTCGAATGGTGTTGTGTTCTAGATCCACAAAAGGGGTTGCATGTCAATATAAACTTTGTTGGAGTTAAGAGTTCAAGTTTATATAGGCATCCCTATATTTGAGGTTCTGTCCATGCTTAATTTTGACACTGTTGATGTATTGGACAGTGTTGAAATGTCCATGCTGGCCTTTCAGTCTGCCAGTTAAAAGTGTGCTTTCAAATTCCAAGACAATATTTCTGCATTTTTAGGCCCCAGTCAGCTGAACATAGTTTCCTTTTGTCTGGGGGCTGCATTTGAATCCCACAGGACCAAAGCAAACATGGGACAATACAAAATGAAGAACTGAAAAAAAAAACCTCAACACCCAGAGATAATGAGAAGCCAACAAACCACTGTCCTTCTCTTTTCCACATCCCCACAACTCTCACGTACTAGACACGCTCAGAGGGCTAGTGAAACAATCCACCAAAAGCACACAAACCACTCACCCTCTTTAATCATGCTACAAACCTAATATCTGCAGACAACAAAAAAACTCAGAACTCAGACACAGGACGTCACTCTTATGGACACAACATGCCCAGTGCACATAGCAAAGCACACCTAGAAAGCTCACATGCCCAGACAGCAGTTTCAACAGGTTCTACATGCGTCAACAGATGAACACAACCTCTATCCTATCCATCTCTCCTTTACTAACCAACCCTACCCACTACCCAGATAGTAAGGGGGAAGCTAGAGAGAGAGAGGCAAAGACAAGGTTGGAGGACATACCAAGGAGGTGGCTGGAGAGAGAGAGAGAGAGAGAGAGAGATAGAGAGAGAGAGAGAGATAGAGAGAGAGAGAGAGGAAGAATGAGAGAGAAAGAGAGAGAACAAAAGAACGAGAGAGAGAAAGAAAGAGTGTGCGAGATAGCTAGAGAGAGCACAATGGCTATATTGGAAAGTAGTTTAAATGTGACACTCTCAGTCACAAAGCAAGTTATAAAAGACACTTTAATAGAATTGAGAGCAATGAGGACTGACATACAAGCCTCATTGACAAAGATTAGAAGGAAAGGTGAAAAAGTGGATAAAAATAACGAGGCTTTAGAGCATTACCAGTTATCCATTGACATATTGGAGCTAAAATAGGAGAAGAGACTGGATACTTCGGAGAAACAATATTAAGAGTTAATGTATAAGCTGGATGACACTGAACATCAGAAAAGGAGGTATAATATGTGTATATTTGGGGAGCCTGAAATACCAAATGGACCCCTGGAGAACATAGTGAAATTCAACAGCTGGTGGACATCATGTTTAAAGATGATGAAGCAGTACAAGTAAACATGGATCTAGACCATAGGATTATAAGGTGAACAAGAAAATAATGAGGACATTCCAGGAAGTAGGATCCCTTGAGTTCAAAGAGAGTAACATACTTCTCCAGGACCTACCATATTTCACTCAATCAAATGTCAATTTTGCTCCCACAAAACCAGGTAAAATGTTGGTGGTTGTACCCGTTTGTCCACATATATGAAATAGGAGATGACAGATTCATACTGAGGGACTCAGAGGAAATTGGGCAAACAACAAAGAAACTTCCTGGTCCACATGCAGAGGAGGAAATAGTAGAGAACGATCCCTGCATTCTGAATAAGATGATGGGAGGAGTGGGTCAAGTGAACAGATTGAAGATATCAGGCTCCAGGACATTCATGTAGTTGGCCCATTCAGGAATGAAGAAAGGTGGTAGAGGGCAATCCAGCACCGAGTCCAAGGTGAAAGTAACCAGAGGGGAAGTGATCCCGAACAACTTGAGAGAAATAAGGTGGTGCATTGGAACTGCTGAAATTATCTAAATCGAAGAATAAACAGAGAGTAGCAAGAGGAAGGGGGTGATAGTCCGGTAGGAGATGAAAGATTAGAGGGGTGAGGTGTTTTTGAATGTGGGTATTGTGACTGGAGTTGTAAGGGAGGGAAGGGAAGGAAATGGACAGAGGACTGTCACTGGTCTACCTGGACTCAAAATAATGAGGGAAATGCATTCTCACTCATTTACAACTGCAGCAAGGAGAACCAGGGACAAAGGGTTTTCTAACCAAAGTATAGGTATATGCCATGGGTTTTCTATTAGACAGGCGTTGGGAAGATGGGGTGGGTGGGGAAAAGGCAGAGTAGAGGGTAATTAAGGAGACAACGATAGATGGCAGGAATGTGAGAATTGGATTCCATTATTTATGAATGCTTATTGAGGAGCTACAGATGGAGGGCAATATGTGAAATATAAGTGTAAGACAAGTTGAAAAAAGGTGTACTACATTCAAAGGGGATGGATGATGCGTGTGAGACCTCAACAGGATAGAAAAATCCACGCTGAACATCCTCCAAAACATAATGTTGATCATATTAGCTAATGAAATGGAGTTGGCTGGGATCGAGTGATTTAAGGCACTTGATTACAGGCTGCTGATGATGAAGGAGATCTACAAAGAGAAGAGGTTCACAATAGGTACATGTTAGGCCCCAACCATGGTCAGCAGGACTTTGTAGCAAGTGCAATGGAGAATTGCATTAGTTGGGTAGAGGGTCATACAGTCCTGGGGAGGACTTCGACCAATAAAGGGATAGGCTAGTGATAGAAAGAAGGAAAGAGGGGATGAAATGGAAGAGAGACCATTAAGTTGTGTACTAAGGATATATGGATTGGTGGATACATGGGAGGTGGCTAATGGGTTGCCGAGAGGGTACACATTTTTCTCCCTCTCTCTTCAAGAATTTCTCTTGCATAGATTTACTACTGCTGTAAGAACGCAATAGCTATTAGTCATCAGAAACAAAGTTGTGCCACTTACAAGGTCAGACCATGAGATAGTGATGGTTAATTGAAATGGCCAAAGAAAGAGAAAAGGTAGGGGTGGTGGTAATTCAATGATTTTTTAGGTAGACATACAGTATTTAAAGACCTAGTGGTAGAAAAAATTGAGAGATATTTTGAACTAAATGACAGTGGTGGGATTAGCCCAGGGATAGTATGGGATCCAGTGAAAGCAGTAGTTAGGGGGTTATTAATTGTGGATGGGTCCCAATAGAAGAGGCTAAGGAAGGTGAAAGAACTTCATCTGTGGAAATGGAAACACAACTGGGGACCCAGGGTCAACTAGCGGAAGAGCAGGAGGGATGGATAAGAGAAGAGAGAGAAAGATTGAAAGAATTGTTTTTGGACTAGATGCATGGTACATTTCTCTCAAAGGGCGTTCTCTTGGTAGTGGTGCTGCCACAACCTACTGGATATAAGTAGGAAGTAGGGTCCCTATTTCCTCCATGCAATCTAAGCTATGCATTTCCATCTGCACAGCGTCTTTGACTACACTGTTATATCGTTCTGATAGCACTTTGGCCTAGGGTTGGCACAGCTGTGTGGTGATGTATCTCATAATATATTGTTTTTCGAAAGTCCTGCATCTTGTACAACACCAATTGTGTGCCTTTGTCTGTTACTATCGTGGTGGGCCCAGTGTTGTGGATATTTCTTTCAAAAAATGTACTTCTGGCCAGTGGCTGTAATAGTCCACTAGCACTGTGGAAAGCTTCCTATCAATGGGTACATAGATAGAGGTTGGTCAATGGCTTACCACTCTTACTACATTCCTTGCACTCATGAACATAGCGTTCCATGTGCCTGCCCACCCTTGGCCACCACAAATTCTTGGCCGCAGCCAACTCCATTTGTGGCAAAGATCCATGGATGCCCTAT
Source organism: Ambystoma mexicanum (assembly GCF_040938575.1). NCBI lineage: Eukaryota > Metazoa > Chordata > Amphibia > Caudata > Ambystomatidae > Ambystoma > Ambystoma mexicanum. Next base: position 1,082,286,599 of record NC_090925.1, read on the forward strand.
ATGAGGATTGGAAGTGGGGCACATCTTAACATCTCTCGGAGGAATAACATTTTCCACTCTTTTGGTTACATCTCTTTCAATGGAGAGTTCTTCTACCACAAATCTGTAAAAGTCTGGGGGCCACCTCCAAGTTTTTAATGAGTAGCCTGCCTCTCCCTGTGTAACCCTTCACACTCAGCATCACATCATTGTTGGCCTCTGCATGTTTCTTTCTTCCTCAGGATGTCATAACCAAATACCACACAGACATTGGCAGCAAACCCTCAAGCAGTCCATCACAGCATTGGTGATCACCTTGTGTGCCCTCTACTGACAAGCATGAGAGGCAGTCAGTAATTGCTGTGTGACATCCTTGCCTGTGTTGGATGTTGTAATTAGATTAAACAAATCTTGAGGATATTCTAGAAAGCGTTGGTGAGGCATTCTCTATAACATCTGCAGACAGCACCCTAGTATTGGCTTTTAAGGGTACACCGCAGGTGAACTGGCTGTAGTGTTCAACAGCCCAGGAAAAGGCTAAGGCCTCCCTGTTGATTAAGTAGTATCTAGACTCTGGTGGTTTGACGGTCCTAGCGGCAAAGTGTAGTGTCACCTTTGGCCCGCTAGCCTTCTTCTGATGAAGTACAGCACTATTTCTTCAACCATGAGAATGCTGGGTAATTCAGTGTCAAAAGGCATTAGTGTAAGACCCATTATTATACTCTCCTTGGCTTATTTAAATGTTTCCTGGTGTTCTCTGTCCCATTCAAACATCTTGCCTTTTCAGAGTAAGCATTTAAAAGGTTCAATGGTGGAAGTGAAGTTCTGCGTGAATTGTGTACACTATTGACTCAGCTTGAGGAATGACAGTAGTTTGTTCTTGTTCTTAGGTTCCAGGTTGGCAGTTATTGCTCTTACAAGTGAATCTTCTTGCTGAAATTCTGGGTCTCATTCTGAGATCACACTACACCAAGTATTCATTTAAATAACCTCTTTATTATATGTTGGAACAATGAGACTGTGGAAACAAAGCCAAGGAGCATTTTGTTGCATCTGAACATCCTACCCAGTGTGATGCTTGTCGTAATTAAGTTCTAAGTAAAGGTCGGCACTGCAAAGATCCGGGGTGAGACTATTGTGGCATCCACTATTCTGTTGATCATTTCCCCTATGTTGTGGACAGGGCGACAGTCTGCTGTGATGAGCTCATTAAGTCCCCTTAGGTCTACACACAGGCGGTGATCCAGATTTGTTGCCAACACAATGGGAGTGAAGCACTATAACCATTCTGTCTCCTTGATGATGCCTTCATTGGCCATACCTTGTAACAAAAGCTCCAGAGGGCCATGCAGTCATAATGGAACTTTCCGCCCTTTACATCTTATCAGGGTGCACCTTACTTCAAGTCTATTTCAGGTTGATACCCTGCCAATGTCCCTACTTTGTGTGAAAATACTTATGAAATTGTCCTTGTCAGCTCTTCTGTCTTCCCTGAATGTTGCACTATCACTACCTGCGCAAATGCCTCAGGTTTGAATTCCATGCAGATCTCTGGCTCGTGTTGCCAGCTGATTATAGGTGGTTCCTTATCCCCAACATTGATCTACATGATGCTTTGTATTTCTTTGATTGTATCTGTGAAACAAGCCATCCCTCTAATCCCATGAATCCTACGTGTGTCCAGAGTATACTTGTGGCACTCATGTTAGGGGTTGCAGAGCTCCTACTATGGCTTCCAAGAATACTCTGTACATAGAGTTGAGTATGAAGAGATCCTGAATTTGCCATCAACTGCATAGATACACACCATCTATGCACACAGAACACGTGGAGAATCTCAAGGTAGCATATTGACTTGCTTGTTCATAAGTGTCAGCGATCATGCTGTTGGGATGGAAATGAGCATATCCCAGCCCCCACTAGGCACTTTAAGCTGAGGCAAATTCCATATGAAATAGTGTAGTGTATAGAGGCGGAGAGAACCGGTGTGGAGTTAATTTAGTGCAAACAGCAGCTGCCTAACATTAGGTGACACATAGAAAGAAACGCTATTTTACAGTTATAACGGAATCCCAGGCTTGCATGCCTGCACTGTACCAGTCAAGCTCCCTGGAACTATTTTACTAGGCCCAAATCATTAAGGCAGAATGAGTCTGCACCACCAGTCTCACAGAAGTTCACTCCCCCCCTTGTCCTTTCGTTGCAAATACTTGGCATCAGTGGAAGGAATGCGGCCTGCAGGACGGTGAGACAACACCAGGCTCCTCGCAGCGTCCATTCATCACAACCAAGCTGCAAGCGGGCCTCTAACCCCCACCCAGCCAGCCCAGAGCCCACACCACTGACCCGACCCCCACATCCCTCCATTCCATGATAAGCAAGCGACCCCCCGCACCAGTCCTAGCATAAACCAAATGACCATAAAAGATCTAAGCATGCGCGACTGTTTCACCCCTCAGCATAAAACTCATCCTTTGTAACACGAGGTACAGGGGGGGATAAATTATAGATCAAGGTTAGGGTGGAGACCTTGAGTGCAGGAGGGATGGTATCAACGAAGCCCAAAATGTGTGGGTCAGTGCAACTGTATTCCTTCCTCCCTTCCCCCTGGCACCAACCCTCCAGCCTCCCTGGTGCATACCATAGTGATGTAGTAGCAGGCTTAGCAATAGCATAGTTCTTACAAATGTAACTTATGAGAGACATGTCTTTTACTCACGGAAAAGATGAGCCCAGCTAACTCACGTGGAGCCTGACAGACGGTGGAGAAACCAACCAATTGAGCCGGCATCCCATATGGAGCAGGACCATTTATATGGCCTCTTCCAATCAATTGTGTGGGTTTAAACCCTATACTGATGTTATCTATGATGCTGTGGCACCACAAAAGGCTCTGACATGCATTCTGACAGCAGAACGTTCTCGAGCAGCAGAGTCCTTTGCTGATATTTGTATTCTGAATTACTAAACCTTGTTATCCTTGCAAAGCTATCTCCTGGCTTATTTCCCTAGAAGGTTGTATTCACTCTGGAGTGTGCGTAAATAGGGACTTGCCTTCAATGCATTCACGGTTCCTGCTGGCACCGGTGGGTTCAGTAAAGTTGTCCTTATTGGTCTCTTTGCAGTTTTCATCAACTAGTCGGACCCATGTCCTACCTTTGTGTTCTTTGCCACTTCAATGGCTTGGTCCTGCATTATTTGTCAAAGTGTCTGATGCAACAACATGCCTTGTACTTTCTTTTCCAGCGCTGCATAGTTTTTTGCTCTAGCTAAATGGTCAACATCACCACATCTGAAGCAGGGTGTTTTCCTTGACACTTTGTCTGGCTTCAATTGTGTTATTTCAGCTGCACACACTATGAAATGCACGCGTTGATGGTGTTAGTGCAGTGTGGAGCCAGGATGACGATTCTGTTAGTTTGCTGGTTTTGTTTCGGCTGAGGGTGATTGATGGAATGTGTTTGATGTGTTGGAGGGTTTGGGATTGAGGGTGTAAAAGGGACTGTGGAGAGGAGGGCTTGCCTAATGTGTATTTTGGAGTTGTTGAAGTTATCAATGAGGGAGTAGCATACTGAGCTGGATGGGCATATAGTAGGGGTGGATGGTGGTTTGTAGAGGGACATGATGAGGTTAAATAAATGCTATGTGCAATTGTGGATGTTTAGCTCTCTTGTGGGTAGTGGACAGCTTTGGTACTGCATATGGCCATTTTGTACTTCAGTCGCCGTCTTTGAAGGTTGTCCTGGTGGTGGGGCACAGTTCCTTTCCCAGGCTCTTTCTATGTGTCTGGTTTCCTGTTTAATGGTGAGGAGGGAATTGTTGAAACATGACTTGTGGTGGTGGATGTGCTTTTTCTGTGTTTTGAGGGGGCTATTTGGTCGAATGTCTGGGTGATTGAGGTTTTTTAATTATATAACACTAAGGTGGGGTGAGTTTGAGGGGATGGGGGATGGTATGAGTGGTACGAGAGCTGTCTTTGTGATGTGTTTGATGTGCCTGGTTGGTGCGAAAAGGATGTGTTGTGGACGCGAGGTTATTGAGTGGATGGGCGAGCATGAAGCTGATGGAAAAGGGGTCAGACCATGATTCCCAGATTCGATTTTGCACAGAAACTGAGTATGTTTGCAAGAAATCAGAAGACCACGAGTATTGGCATCTATGTGTGTGGGCCAGGTGGTGTTTTGAGTGAGGTTGCAGTAAGAGAGAGGATTGTGGATACTGTTCAGTATGGCGTGGTTGTCTGGGTGGGAACACTGTCAGGGTTGAAATCAGTGAGGTAGATGCTGGTGCAGGGGGAGATGTGGTTGTTGGTAGTGAAGTCAAACGTTTCAGTGTGGAAGTTGGGATTGTATTTTGGGTGCAGAAAATGAGGTGGATGAATGTGAGGTGTGAGTGTGGTGCAGGAGAGCAACTATTTTCTTGGACGTGTCAAGTGCCTCATGAAATAATTCTTCATTTACGTTTATATTGGATGTACCCATTAGATTTGAAACCAGTCAAATTTGACAGAGCTCCTTAGAATTTGAAATGGTTGTTTTTTGCATTTTCCGTCTGTTGGCAGTACAGATCAGATTTGTATTTATCCCTTGAGAGTGTCTGTATTGGATTTCGACTCATTGATAGTGCTGCGGAATTAGCTCTCCATTAGTCCCTCTGGTGTTGTATTTATACTACAAAAGTAATGTGATAATCAGAACATCCACTAAGACTCTTTATTTTCTTTTGTCCAATAAAGATAAACGCCACCTCAGGGACTTCTCTGGGACCTTAAAGATGGAGAAAAAATGTCAATTTAGGGCATCATGACAAGCGAAGCAGAAAAGGGAGCAGATAACAAGTTGCTCTCCGAACTGACATAAAAAGGATTCCTTGTTCCAAGACGAGGCTCAAAGTGTGGAAGCATGAGATTAAGAAGTCTCTGCATCTCCACAAAGGCTAACAATTGAAAAGCTATGCTCTGTTCACTAATGTTAGTAGAGAACCAATGAAACCTGGCCATTGTCGGGTTATTGCCTAGATTTAGAAGATAAAGGGAGGTTTTCTTAGGCAGTGGGCCGGAGAATTCGTAAAGGAATCCAGAACCAAGCTTTGTGTCAAGAAGCCATTCACAACAGAGGAAAGAGGAATGGGTACGGTGTAAACACACTCCACATCCAAACTAGGAGAATGAAATCATCCACATCACTATCCCCAACCTTTGAAGAAATGTGAGCCACCCCACTAGGGAGCCACACAACCTCTCCTTCTCCAAGCGTTTTTCTGATGCCATAATATTCAGCCCTAACCCCCATGTATTCTTAACTCCTCTCCTTCCCTTTAGTCATAATCCAGAATGTTGACTACAGGGCTAGCGGCGAGCATCAGCTAGCCTCCTTTTAGCCTCACCCCCCCTCCCTCCCAACACATTGAAGGTAATATATCTGCAAGGGATGGCATTACAATACTCAAGCTAAACAAATAAACAAATCAGGAATGTCAACCACGATGCCATTTCTGTTGTCACAAGTCCACCCACTTTTGACGTCTTCAGAATCATACCCATTTGTCTACCAGAGTGTGGGCGTCTCTGCCTATATTTAACTGATTTTCAGCACAGCTCATTGGAAGTGCTGCTGCTATTGTCTGAGTGCAGCAAGTAGTTCAGCCCAGGGACTCTTTACGTTTCTGTGGGGCCAAACGTTCAGACAACTTTGAAAATCATGGAGTACAAAAATACTATAGTAGCCCGAAGTTGAGTCATCCTATATAGTTGTGGACCAATGGGGCTCATTCTGAGTTTGGAAGTGCTGGAAAAAGTGGCAGTAAAGTGGTGGTCATTACATTAGTGGCAGCAATTCCATTACCACCATTTCAAGGCATCTTTTCCGCACAGCCACATTGTGAGTGTGGCGGTAAAGCAAAGTTATCACTTCCACTTTTACCACCAAAAACTGGAGGAATGACTGCAGACGGAATTACCATTTGTCTCGGGAGGATAGCTCAGGGGTAACGTGCTCACCTTGGAAACAAGATGGCACAGAGCACCACAGGTTCGATCCCTGGGTTCGCACTTAGAAACCTCTGGGTATTAAGCGTGTTATAAATAACCTATCATATCATATCATTTGTGACAATTCCTCCAAAAATCACACATGGGAGCCTATGGACTCTAAAAAGGGGGCTAACTCCTCATTTACCCCACTTATTGAAATCTGGCGGTAAATCCGCTGGGCCGAGTGGCAGTAACAGTAAATGAGTTTGGCGGAATTGCCATCGTAAATACTGCCAAACGTGTAATGAGGCCCAATGTGTTTGATCGCATTGCCCTTGGCTACGGCACGTTTAACAGGCCACATCTACGTAACGTTCCGTGCACTCATTCAGGTGCTGGGCAAAAGCTGGAGCTGAGCATTTTAGTTGTTTTTTGAAAATGGTTCCAGTTTACATGTGTCCAGTCTAATTGAAAAATCGATATTTTGATGGTCAATGTATATCTTATGAGCCAGTTTTGCAATCTTATACTCTTTTGAAAGGAGAATTCTGAACAGATAAAATAGCTTAGCAGATCACTTCTGAAAGGGGAACCTCTGTCATAGAGTATTGTGCTCATGTCACTGAGTTTCTGACACCGCAACACAGGTAAAAAAAAACCTGGCAGAGCCCATGACAGGGCTGTTCCATTGCACAGTCTGATAGAGGAAATATAGGGTAACCCAGACACTAAATTATGCATCAGCTAAATGGCCCAGCATCAATTACCTGGCCCAATGCTCTTATTCATTAGGGAGATTGAGTGGCACAGTTTCACAAAGCTAGCCGGGCATGTTGCTTAGGTACCTGTCCCGGAAGAGCAGTTGCTGCCTGCACAGAGAGGTATTTCAGTAAAATGAGGCCTGAGGAAGAGGGCACTGTGGGCGAAACAGAACACAGCAGAATTCATTGCATCTGAAAAGCGTGCAATAACCTGATGTGTTTGCCTATCGAATGACAGAGTTAGGTACAGCAGGATGCTGCAGTGGTGATTACAAAGTGATGTGGCAATAAAGGAAAATTTAGTGGCACACTCAGGGGGGCGTATATAACCAATTGTCCCTAGTATAACATGCTCCATTAGAAACCCATACTTTAGTCGATTTGGCCCATCATAGGTGAACCAAGACTACAACCATCAGAATGCATTAAGTTACTCAATGTGTCTACCTGACCCTTGAAAGCAAATGTCAGCAATTATGTTATAACTTAAACAAATGCACATAGATAGGAAAACTCATATAACTTGGATTTCGGTGTCCACTTTGTGCTCGTCCCATGACATGAGGATCTCTTGGTTCTAATCCTGGCCTATTAGTCATATTCACTTTGCAAGATGCTACTTGCACTATCAGCGTGGCAACAGGTCCCAGAATACACAATGTGTTGTTGGCTAAAAAGCCAAGACTGGATACAGATGATTCTGACGGCGTGGGGCAGATGGCATTTCTGTAAATTCTTTCAATGTGAGCTGCCTTATTTGAATCGGAGAAAGTGAAGGGGGCTATTTTTTCATAGTCATTAAGATATCTAAATCTTTGTAGCAGACATTTTTAGATTTCCAGAAATACCTGGTTTTCTGTTTTTTAATGTGAGTGAAAAATCTATATAATCCAAGTGTTTGTGTCAGTTTCTGCTTCCCCCTCTCTTTCATAAATTTTACATCTGTATATAATAAAAAAAAATTATGTGTATTTTAATTCAGTCCTTTGTGTCTTATTTTTTTTTAAAAGGCAGTTAAGAGGTGCGCGGACAGGACGGGTGTCCGGAATGTCTGTAATTAACCAAAAAGGGGGTGTCCTAAGGACACTAAACCTGTCTGTACTGTTCGCAGGCAAGGTGAAACTGTTCTAAGAACACACGCAGTGTCCAGAATGTCCGTAATTAACCAAACTGGGGGTGTCCTAAGACACTAAACCTGCCCGTACTGTCCTCAGGCAAGGTGAAACTGTTCTAAGAACACACGCGGTGTCCGGAATGTCCGTAATTAACCAAAATGGAGGTGTGCTAAGGACACTATACCCGTCCGTAATGTCCGCAGGCAAGGTGAAACTGTTCTAAGAACACACACGGTGTCACGGGATGTCCGTAATTAAACAAAATGGAGGTGTCCTAAGGATACTATTTCTGTCCGTACTGTTCGCAGGCAAGTTGGAACTGTTCTTAGAACACACTAGGGGCCTCATTAGGACCCAGGCGGTAAGGGGTTTACGGCGGCGCAAACAGCGCCGACCCTTACCGCCTGATTCCGAGGTCCCTTAGCGCCATGGAAGTTTTAACACCTGCTTTTAGCAGGTGTTAAAATCCATGGCGCTAAGGGACCTTGTTGTTAATTACGCCACCGTAATTTACGGTGGCGTAATTAACGCCTTCCCCACTCCCATTATGCCCTATGGGGCAAAAATGGGAATGGGGAAGGGTAAATGGGTTAATGGGGACTTACCGCCCCACTCATCCGGAATGGGGCGGTAAGTCCGCCAACCACCATGGCGTAAACGTAGTTTACGCCATGGTGGTAAAAGTACGACCCAGGCGGTAACTTACCGCCTGGGTCGTAATGAGGCCCTAGGTGTCCACTAGGTGTCGGGGATGTCCACTAGGTGTCCGGGATGTCCGTAATTATCCAAATTGCAGGTGTCCTAAGGACACTATAGCTGTCCGTACTAACTCCAGAACATCTACGCACATGCGCACCACACCCATAAGTCCTATGAACGTCGCGGCTGTCCGTAACTGTCCATCTCACTTGTGTCACACTTTTAGTTACTTTCAGGACCCGAACACTGACCGTAGAACACCCGCGCACATGCGCACAGCCGTTCCTGTCCATTTGGTGTCCTGCGGACACCCGTCCCCTTTGCAGACGTGTTTGCGACGTCATGTGTCCTGAATTGCGGACAGTGTCCGGGTCCCCGAACTTTTTCAGACAATCCAATGTATTTTATAGTAAAAATTCACCATAGCACATGCCCCAAATAATGACCCTGACATTCTACATACTTTTTGGAACTTTTTGAGCCTTTTTTGGGTGTTCGATCTACCGCAGACAGTGTGGCTGTGCGCAGAGCGCGCACCCGCACCCCTATAAAAGGCCACACCCCAGAGCTCATCCTCATTGTGCTTCTGGCTATCTGACAGAGCATTGTCTACTTTGGCTGGTAATCTTCTAGATTTTGCTGCTTTCCATCAGACCTGGTGGCATCAATGCTTGCTGCTCCAGCTGGTGCTACATCTGTCTCAGCACCACCCCCACACCCTCCACCACCACCTCCCCAAAGGCCTGAAGAGGGGAACAGGCGTGAGAATGTAGAGGAGGAGGATGAAGAGGATGACGAGGATGAGGTAGTGGAAGTCCCTACTACCAGCACTCGTCATGAGTCTTGGGTGTGGCGTTTGTTTACCATTCATGGTGACGTACCAAAAGCAAGTGCGAACAAGATCACCTATAACCAGTGCAAAATGGTGCTGAGTCGTGGGAGGCCTGGTTCGTACAGCTTTGGTACGACATCTATGAAGCGACACCTAAGGTCGTTCCACGGTGGGGCCGTTCGCAAGGTTGTACCTTGTGATCAACGTAGTATGTTGAGTTCCTCTACCACATCCTCCATTTCTGCTCCTGTCACCACAAGAGACACTTCTGTGGGAAAGCGCATCCCTCCAGCTGCCTCACAGGACATCCATGAGGCTGTTGACCCTTACCTTTCAAAGGTCACAGTTTTGTGTATGTACTGCAACGCAGTACTCTGCAGGGGGGATAGTCTTCGGAGTGATTTCGAGACTACGGTCAAGTAGCATGAGAAGGTCTGCCCACTACCTAAATAAGGCCCACCCTACATCTTCCTCTCTCCAACTGTCCTTTCTTATCCCCGTGATTGGTGTCCCTTCCTTACCCTTCTTTGCCCTCCTCTCCTAGTGTGTTGTGTGTAAAAAACCAAAACAAATATAAAACAACAAAAATAAAAAAAGGCTCTTTTCCGAGCCGCCTTTCACAGTCTAAAAATAGAAGTGACAAATAAATTGGGCAGGCCCCTGTGCATTTTTTAGAAGTCCGCGGACAGTTCACGGACATCTAAGATTTTGGGGTGCTGCCCTATCAAAACCATTACACTTTTCTCTGGGAGGAAGTGGTGTCCCTGAAAAGAGCATTTTGGTGGTGTTTTTTGTGTTTAAAAAACTTAAAATAGTCAACACCTACTGCAAAGTGGATGGCTGTTATTCCAAAAAAGGTCGCAATGCATTTTGTACATTTCTCAGAAAAATCTGATTACCAGCATAAGTAAGATGGACTCCATCGCTGCTAAAAATGTATGTGCTACGAAACATAACATTTTCATTGTGAAAAGAGGACATGCGAACATCTCTTAGAAAGGCACAAACAGCCTTATTGACATTGCGCCCAGCTTTCTCCATCTGTGGACCAAATGAAGAAGAACGCAGCCACATTTGTCTCTGTGCAATACGATAAAAAATTACTTGGGAATTTGGAAACATGTCCATGACCTTCCCAAGTCCTTCTTTCATTGCAAATTGCAAAGAAATTCCAGACACATGTCCTAAAATGTTCCCACCACAATGAATTATAATTATGTCTGGTTGATGCTCTGTCTCCAAACTAGCACAGAGAGTTACCAAGTCCAGCCACTTCATTCCACGCACTCCATGCCAGTGCACTTCCACATGAGGGAATCCAAGATCTGCAGCTACTTCACAGCATTCTGCATGCACCTCCAACCAATGTATCCATGATTCTCCCAAAATCCAGATAATCTGATGTCTGAAACACAAAGCCATAGCTATCTGTTCTTCTTTCAGGAAAAAGACTTTCTGACAAACTCTCTCCTTACACAACACACCCAGTAAACTTTACTGACCAATCTCTTGCACTGCTCATTCTCATTTTCATGTCTCTCCACTCCAAAATCCCTGTATGTAATACAGCCATGTCTGCGGACATATCGAAAATCTGAGCATGATGAATGTAAATTTAAATAGTGTGCCGTATTTCCCCTTTGAGGTTGGCTCTGAAAAGAGCAGTTTTTTTCAGATGTTTGACAAACACCTGTTATTTTGTATTTTTTTTCTTACTTTACTACTAAAATCTTCACATAACCTTCTCCAAAGCAACCCTTACATTCCAAAACAGCATGGCATTTCCCAAAAAAGATAAGGAAATGGCATCTTCTTTAAAATAAACAAGATTACTGGAATCAATATTCTCATTATTACAGAAAAACATACCAGCGCTAAGCATGAAAGCACACATGCCTTGGTTGATTGCACACCTAGCAATGTTTTGCTGAGGACGAAAAACAGAACTATTGTCCCATATTGCCCTAGGTAGTAATCCAGAACAATTTACTTTGGCACTTGGAAGGATGTTCATTACTGCTTGAACCAAGTGTCCCAAATCTGCCAACAAAGTAGGGGCACTGACATAGCCCAAATGGAAAGCACCATAGTGCAAAACTACCACATGGGGACTGTTCATCCTGCCCATATCTTCACAAACTTGAACAATTCCCTGTACAATCAGGCACAGTGCTCCACACCACCTCCACTCCTTTAACCTCAAAATTGTTTGCCAAATGCCTGCATTGAGCATACTGCTGTAAACCACCAACACCCTGACTTTCTCCACCTCTGCCATCTTCACTACACACAGCCTCTTTCAACACAAATCCACAACCTCAACATCTGATTGGCTGCTCCCTACAGTACCCTTTCCATGCTGCATTTGCTGGAAAACCCCAGATGTGGCACGCCCTGTCCGCGGACAGCCACGGTTTCCGCGGACCGCGTAACTCTTAGACAGCCTTTCTACTCTTTCCACTTCACTCTCTCTGCCATTCCCTCATTGGATAGAGCTAGGCAGTCACACAACCATCCACCAATCACATCCAAGTTCTCTACATCTAACTCCATCATCAGAGTTCAGCACTTCAAATGTACTGTTAATCACTCTGAGTACAACTCTCATATCATTGGAAAACACCTACTATAAAAACTACTGTACAAGTCTCCTAGATTTCTACTTACAGCTGCTTGCATATCCACATGCATGAATACAAACTACAGGTATGCATATTTTATTCAGAGTACATGTACAACTCTTATGAATGCATATAAACAGAGAAATGCCACTAAACCTGTATAACCTATAAAATTAACTTATTGCAATTTTTCTTTTTTAAAAATATTTTTATTAAATTTTCAAGAAAAACAATTGATCCAACAATAATAAGATAAGGGGAAGGAGCACGTACATCAATTCATCGGGTTTTCAGTCCAGTTTCCTCTCCCTTAAGTCCATCCCCATTCAGCGAAGCATAACAGTACCTTATCAACTCATCAATTCAATTTGAACTAAATCATGAACAAATTCATTTATCAACAATCAATTGAAGAATAATACAAGAATAAACAGACAGGAGGAGAGAAAACAAAAACATTCAACAAATTGGAGCCTGTGCAAATCTTAGTAATATCATTTCTGTGCAAAGTAAGCAATTTCAAGTCTGTCAGGAGTTCATAAAGTGTCTCATTAAGTTCTGCCTGAAGTACAGCTGCTCCCTATCCGACACATAGACCAAGAAAGGGTTCCAGATCCGTCTGAACTTCGAAAGCTTCCCCTCTAGCAATGCAGTGAGCTTTTCAAGGCCCATCAATTCCCACACCTTCACCCACCAATACGCCACCTGTGGCACTTCTACCGATTTCCAAAATCGAGCCCTACTGATTCGTGCCACGATGAGTAGCTGCGCAATTAGGGCTGCTCTGGAGCCCGTCATCGGGAAAGACCCATCCTCAGGCACGTTCCCTAGGAGTAATATGCATGGATCCATTGGAAGCAGCGTGCCAGTAACATCCTTGTTCTTGGAACGGACCTCCAACCAGTAGTCCTGGATGACCGAACAATGCCACCACATGTGTCCCAGATCACCCTTTTCACCACACCCGTGCCAGCATGTATACGGATAATCGGGATTCATGGCATGCAATCTAGTAGGTGGGAAGTACCAAATAAAGCAGATCTTAACTGCATTCTCTTTTACTAATGTACACCTGGAGCTCTTAGGGGCTCTATGCCATATCCGTTGCCAGGATTCCTCTGGGATTTCAACTCCTAACTCCCTTTCCCATGATAACATGTAGGGGAGCTTCTCGCCCTCTGAGACATTTTCTAGAAGGCTATAACAAGCCGCCAGCCTATGAGAACTCTGCCCCTCAAGAATTCTAAGTTCTATGCCAAATGGCGCTCTGCTGGCAGCTTGGCGAGTTTCCCTGTTAGTCAGCCAGTGTCGTAGCTCTATGTACCTAAACCGTTCCACCTCTGACAGCCCAAACATCTCCTTGCACTCCTGAAATGTCAGTGGTTCCTGATCTACATACAAGTCCCTAAGCCTTAATGGTCCATTTTATTCCCACCCTTGAAATGAGCTGGGAGTTAGTCCCGGCGTAATCGCCGGGTTTTGAGCCACAGAGGACAACGGACCCAGTCCCAGAGCTATCCCCCCTTTGCACCCTTGCCTTATCCCAACTTTGAAGCGTAGCCAGTGTCGTGGGCAGGAGTCCTCCCCGATAGCTTCGCGCCTCTTTGGCCAGGAAAAGGAAATACTCTAACAGCAATGAAGAGGTTTCCTGCTCTATTTCTTGCCATTTAGGAGTTTCAGTGGAACTTCCCCAGGCTAACATAGGAGCCACCTGTGCCGCCCTATAGTAGCGCTGAACCGAAGGCAGCCCTATACCCCCATGTACCGCCTTTCTCGTCAAGAGTTTATAAGGGATCCTAGGCTTCTTGTTTCCCCACACAAAGCATCATATCTCCTTCTGCATGTCTATAAGATCCCTCTCAGGAATCTGTATCGGTAAAGAATAGAAGGCATACAGCAGCTTCGGAATAAGAGACATCTTTACCGCACTCACCCTGCCCAGCCAGGATATTTCCTGTGAATCCCAACGTCGAAGCCACTCTTTGGCCTCTCTAAATAGTACTGGTATATTTGCTTTAAATAAGCCTGCGTAGGTCGGGGTCAGTTTAATCCCCAAATAGGGAATGTTCATAGAAGACCAGGGAATGGGAAAGGCCGCCTGTATCTCCGCCAGATCCTCCGGGGACTCAGTTAACACCATACCTACCGATTTGTTTGCATTCACCCCAAAGCCAGAAATGTTTTCAAAACTGGACAATAAGTGCATCAGGGGCGGGATGGACTTAGTTGCATCCTTCACGAAACATAGCAGGTCATCAGCGTATGGCGCTATCTTATGGCATTGTCCTACAAACTCGAAGCCCATGATCTCCCTACTTAATCGGACATGTTGTGCCAAGGGCTCTAATGCTAATGCAAAAACCAAAGGGGACAGGGGGCAACCCTGCCTAGTGCCCCTATACAAACGGATTGCTGGGGTCAAGTTCGCATTCACTTTGCCTTTAGTGGAGGAAAACTGGTAATTGGAGAGAATCAACTTGAAAATCTGTGGCCAAACCCAAACCTCTCTAGCACCAACTGTAAGTAACTCCAAGACATACTGTCAAAAGCCCGATGGGCATGTAACGATAACAGCGACAATTTAACCGGCAGTTTAGGGGCCAAAGCTATCATATCTATCGTCCGACGTATATTATGTGTCGAATGGTTCCGTATAAACCCCGTTTGATCTTTCTCCACTAGCGTCGGAAGCACCTCCCCCAGGTGCCCTGCTATCACCCTACTTAATAGTTTTGCATCCGTATTTAGTAAAGTAATTGGTCGGTAAGATGCACATTCAATCGAATTTCTTCCGGGTTTCAAAACCAATGTCGTAGTAGACCCTGCCATAGACTACGAAACCGACCCCGTTGCCCAGATGTCATTAAAGAGTTTTGCTAAATAAGGGGAGAGCTCAGCCCTAAAGGTCTTGTAGAATTTATTCGTGAACACGTCAGGTCCTGGGGCCTTACCCAGAGCAAAGGATCGAATCACTTTTTCTATCTCCTCCCTTGTAATTGGCTCCTCTAAAAGCTCACGGGTTACTTGAGGCAACTGCGGCAGATGTGCATCTCGTATGAACCCGTCCGCCATACGTACATCTGTTTGGTGGGGGGCAGAGTGAGCCCTAAAGTACTCCTCCACTACGCAAAGTTTCTCTCTCTCTGATGTGACCCTCCTTCTTTCCACATCCAACAATGCTTCGATCCTATTGCGGCTCGCACGTATTTTCAGCTTGGCTGCTAATAGCCGATTGGCTTTGTTACCTTTAGAATAGTAGTATTGCTTAACTCTCATCATACTATACGCTGCACGGCTCATGTGATGAGCCTCGAGGGCCCTCTGGGCTATCCTAACCTCACGTTTCAGTCTCTGGGTGGGACTACTTCTATGTGCCTCTTCTCTCTTCCGGAGCTCCAGCTCCAGCTGGGCTTGTATTTGTTTCGTTGCCCTCCCTTTTTCCACCGAGTAAGCAATTACCTGCCCCCGAAGCACAGCCTTTGCTGCATCCCATACCTTTGAATACGGCAGTGCCTCTGTCTCATTCTCATTAAAATAGTGGTCAGTAGCCTCTGAAATACACGAGCGGAACTGGTGATCCTCCAGGAGGAATTCATTCAATTGCCAGGTCCGTGGTGGGCTTGGCAAGGCCTGAAAAGAAGACAACGTGAGTAGAACCGGGGCGTGATCTGACAAGGCTTTGGGCAGTATATCTATGTCAATTGTTTGGACTATAAGCTTATCGGACACCAAGAACATATCCAACCTGGAAAATCCCCTGTGCACCGCAGAGTAATATGTATATTCTCGCTCTTCTGGATGACAGAATCTCCATACCTGTATAAGGGAATGCTCCCGCAGGAGCGTGGTAAGTGCCAAAAAAATATTTTTGTCAGCGCTAGTTGGGGGGAGAGACTTATCCATCAAAGGATCAATTACAGCATTGAAATTACCCCCAATTATTACTTCCCCCTCCGCATGTTCGAACAGAAGCTTCGAGACAGATTCAAAAAACGTGTCCAGCTGTGCATTGGGTGCACACAGAGAGACCAATGTCACCTTCCTCCCCTGTAATTTGGCTACAACCAAGACATACCTGCCTCCCACATCCTTCAGCGTCTTACAGACCACAAACGAGATTCCTCTGCGAACCAGTATGGCCACCCCAGCTCTCTTACTCCCTGAAGAAGCGCAAAATATTGTGGGGTATAATTTACTATTGAGCCTAAATTCATCAGATGGGAGCAAATGTGTCTCCTGAAGAAACAGGATCGAGGAGTTTAAGGTAGCCATGCGGTGCATCAGTGCCCTTCTTGTAATCAGAGAATTCAACCCCTGCACATTCAGGGAGAGACAGCAACAATCTGAGGCGGTCATAACCTTATCATTATCCCCTTCAAGCAATCATCCCTCGTCCTCCCCCAGTCAAGATGACTAAAATATATGCCCCTTCTCCACCTCCCTCCCCAGTCTCCCATCCCACCGGGCCCAAGAGAGACCAGCATAACAAGAAACTGATTACTCCCCATCGCCAACCCCAACATTTGTATTGCACCCTGCTGTTTATCAGGTATACTTCAAAAGGACACATGACATCTCAAACCCCGCAGACCAGTGCAAACCCCGCCACAACCTTCGAAGATCAGGCTCCTCAAAAGACATAAAAAATAAATAAATAAATAAATTGACTAAAATACAAATGATCAAATGCTTGCCAAACTCGTAATGCAACTGATTTAAACAGTAACCCTTCCAGGGTAACAATGACAGGCATAATCCGTGTGACGGGCACCCAACTTCAAACTCTCAGAAACATCCCCACATATCCCCATTTGCTGTAATCGCGCATCCAATGTGGATACATACAAATCCCCTCAAGCCTTGTTGCGTCTTTACATGTTCTAGAACGCCTGGGGCAGGATCCGGGATAGGCAGACATCCTATCAGTTTACTTGCGCTGTTGTCTTGTTTAGTCATTTCAAGATCAACTCCCTGCCCCATTTCCTCAATCACCATATAACCATGCCTAGAGCAAGGCGAATGTACATCAATATTAGACCAATTTATTCAAGTGACTACTCCACCTGGGGAGCCCCACGACCACATCCATTCACTTCCTATCAGTCATCCTGCTGGCATCTTTCACATATTAATGCAGCTACTTGCCACTGAGAAAAGCACCAGCCTATCATCACTCACTCAGCCTACTGTATTCCCATAGTCCATTTAAACTCTCTGCCGAGGCGTATGAATTCTTCATGTTAACTTTCGTCATCTATTCCAGGGGGAGTGGTGCTCCTTTGCTCCGCGTCCTTCAGTATCTTGCGTGCTTTAACTAGAGCCCAACCCCTGGGTCTTCCCCTCTTGTCCTTTGGCTTGGGGCTAACAGTCAGCCCTCTCTCCGTGTCAGCCCCTGTGCCGCCTGACTCGCCTGCAGCGCTTCACAGCCATTCCTCGGCCTCTCCCTCAGAACCGATGCTGCAAGGGTGGTTTTGGTATTCAAACAGTAGCCTCCACGGGTATCCCCATCTGTAGCGGATCTTTTTCGCTTGCAGCCAGGCGGTGATTTTCTGGAGGCGTCTGCGGTTTGCTAAGGTGTACGGTGAGAGGTCCTGAAACAATGATATGGCAGAGCCACGGAATTCCACCTTTTCCACATTTCTAGCCGCCACCATTATCTCTTTTTGCCGAAAGAAGTGGACCCTAGTCAGGGCATCTGGGAGGAGATTACGCTTTTGCTGGATAGAGGAATACACCCGATGAGTCCTGTCCAGGATCAGTTCTTCAGAGTCACGCATTTTTAACAAGGTTTTAAAGAGATCCTGCACATATCCAGCGAGTTCCTGGTCCTGGATCTGTCTTGGCACTCCTCGGATCCTAATGTTATTCCTCCTTGAGCGGTTTTCCAAATCCACCTGTTTTGTCACCATTTCCTCCAGTCTACTCTCCACATTCTGCATTCTTTTGGCAAGATCCTCATTGTCCCGCTTGTGCTCACATGCCAGGGTCTCTAATTCATCAACACTGGTCTCAAGGCCATTCAAATTGCAGCTTATTTCTGCAATCGACCGTGCCAGCGAGTCTTTTGAAGACTGGATCTCCGATGTTGTTGCCGTCGTAATGTCCTGCTTAAGTGCTCTCAGCATTCCCTCTAGTTTGTGTCTGGATAGGGCCGGATCGAGGATTGAATAAGACCCCTGTGAGGCGTGAACCTCTGCTACAATCGATTCCATCTTCTGTGGGTTAGGCGTTGCTGCAGTCAGGAAATTTGTAATTTTGCTCCCTCTGTTCTTATTTCCTGATTTGGGCATCGCCAGAGAGAGGTTGCTCAAGTCAGTAGAGTGCCCTTCGAAGTTCCCTTGAAAGCCATGCCCACAAACGTGCGCCCCTATGACATTAGCCTCTCATCCAGCAGCTCAGCACCTGCTTATACCAGGGTCTCGTTTGCCTTTTCGGCTAACTTGTCAAATCCATATCTTCAAGGTCACAGCTCCCAGATTAGGCGTCAAAATACTGCTTTCAAGCCACAATACAAACGAGTGGCTCCCTCGTCGTCCACCACCACACCGCTCCTCAGCTTCTGATATGGGCGTTCTCCAGCTCTGTGGAGTCAGTGGCCCCGAGCAGCCCGACACGAGCCGCCCGAGGCCTGCAGCCTGCAGGGGAAGGAGAGACATGCCCCGGCCTAGCCCGTGCCTCAATACTCCACCACTGTGCCTCCCTGGGCCACCCGCACCAGCGTCCCCCTTCTCTCCGAGGCTCTCCACTCTCCTGCTGGCCAGCCCGCAAGCCTCCGCCGTCCTGCCTTCTCAACCTTTGCTCCCCCAGCTGCAGGCTTCTCCAATACGCCCGCCCGCCTTCCCGGAGGCTTGCCTTCTCGATCCGGCTCCACATTCACTGGACTCACACTGGGCTCGCAGTTTGCCGCGGGACTCAGCGGCTCCTCCTCGTCTCCCGCGGCACCCTCAGCTCCTTCAATGCCTTCGCCGCAGGCAGCGCGATCGGCCCGCGGGATGCAGCTCTCTCCGTGATAGTCGCTCGCAGAGCGCCACGGGTCTCAGCGGCTCCTCCTCGTCTCCCGCGGCACCCTCAGATCCTTCACTGCCTTCGCCTCAGGCAGCGCGATTGGCCCGCGGGGCGCAGCTCTCTCCCTGGTAGTTGCTCTCTGTGTCGGTGCACCCCGGCTCGCATCAGCGCTCCTCTCCCACAGCCCTGCACATTCTTCAGGTCCTGCTTACGTCTCCAGGTCTCACGACTGAACTTGGATACCGCAGCTCCTGCGTGCCCGCCATCCTGCGCGCCAACGGCTTCCCCTCGCTCGACTCCGGGCCTCGAGAAAAACTGCTCCCAGGCGACTATAAACCTCACATCCAGTCGCCGCCACACCACAAGGCACTCCCAGCAACTTCCATGTCACAATTTAGGGGACTAAGGGCTCCTAATAGCTTTGAAATTGGGGCCCGTCCCGGAGCCTACAGCAGGCACGTCCGCATGACGCCCTGCCTGGCCTCGCCCCCGCTTATTGCAATTTTTCACATCTGCTATAATCAACTGTCACTTCCAAACCTGTCTGCTATCTACAATTTTTTTCACACTCACAACTATCTAAAAAATTATAATATTGGAAGATGCCAGAAATAACAGTATAATTGTGGAAAAACACTTAGTAGTGTATTATAAAATGACACACAGTCAGGAAAATGTTGTGTATCTTCATACACTCACACACATAGACACTATCATTGAAAAGCTCCCAGCTGCAGTAACACCACTGCCTGTAAATCACACCCTTCTGCTTTATTACCCACACTTTCACAAATGCATACATTCCATGCGTTTCTGCCATTTACCTTATAAAAATTGCAAAATAAATATATTATTATTTCTTCTTTCTCCTAACATTCTATAACACAGCTTTAAAAAACCAAGTGAATTTCATACACTTAATTTTCTACTCATTTGCAAAGCTAGTTGAACTAACATATTGAAAATAAAATATAAAGGCTGCACATAGTCAAATGAAATGCATGCATACACTATGTTCAGATATCAAACAAGAATACTACTCATTAAAATCAACGTCTAAATTAACATCAGTGCTATAAACACACAAAATTACTAACTTCTTTCTTTTACAATTGCAGTGAAGACCACTCTCCTGAAAAGCAGCAGCATCTGAACTACAAACAACATCTCCAAATAAACCTGTTCATTCCACAAAAAAAGAGTAAGTACAATACTAACTTAATATTCTTACTGTTACTCAAACACACTTGGGGTCATTGCGATCCAGGCGGTAAGTCACCAACTTTACCACCATGGTGTAAACTATGTTTACACCATGGTGGATGGCGGATTTACCGCCCCATTCCAAGGTGAGTGGGGCGGTAAATCCCCATTTTCCATTTACCCTTCCCCATTCCCATTTTTGCCCCATAGGGCATAATGGGAGTGGGGAAGGTGCTAATTACGGCACCGTAATTTACACCAAGGCGGTTTAGCGCCATGGATTTTAACGCCTGCTAAAAGCAGCCGTTAAAATTGGAATCAGACGTTAAGGGTTAACTACGGCGTTAACCCTTAACGCCTGAGTTGTAATGAGGCCCACTGTGTTGTTCATTCATGTAATTTGTGCACCGAAAAAACAGAGATTTCTGAACCATTCTGCCCACAAATCCCCATTTATTAAACAGGGATTAGCAAGCAGAATGGCACACAAATCCCTGTTTTTTGGAACACAAATAACATAACTCAACCCCTAGAATGTTAGTATTACAAAACAAAGAACTGTTTTAATTTTATACCATTAGATTTACTATTAGTGCTTCTCCTCACCACTAGCTCACGTTCTACTGTCATCTGATCCGCAGTATAGTAACACACAAATAGAAGAATAGCCTTCCCAACTAATTGTAGCTGCCCAATGCACAATCACACACCACCACCTACATCATTACCATCATACTCAGACACTCATGCACACAGCACACATACATTGCAGAACGGCCTAACCCAAGCCTTCTTTTTTTTCAACAGACCCCAAAGAATGCCTACCAAAAAGCAAGTCTGTAGAAAGCAATGCAGAATTAGAGCAAACGAAAATAAAAGTGTCCAAAATAAGCATCCATCGCTAGCAGAGGTTGAACAAAAAGTTCAAACAAAACAGCTAATACAGTCATTTACCGAAACAAAACAAGCTTCCAGTACAGAAACTTTGCCTCCTCTGTCAAAATTGTAAAACGAAACAGAAAATGATTAACATGAATTCAGCTACCACTACTGCTAAAACTGCTCCTATAAATCTTGATATAGTGGCAAGTAACCACACCAAAAAAAGTATTTTAGCAAAAATGTTCCGCCACAAAGAGTCCTTCAGAATCTTATAAAAACAGGAGACAAATCATGCACAACCCTTAAAACCTACCGTAGACAATTAATCTTAGAAGCTTTGATAGATAGTGCAATCTTTCTAAAAAGAAAGTAATTTATTTTAGTGTTAAACAGAATGAAACCACTAACAAAACTAACTATTAAATTACAAAAAAGACTTCCCAATAAATGGAATGTCAACAAAAATAACTTCTTAAATATCTGTGGAGGTGAATGGAGTCACACCACGAGCACAGAACCATATTTTAATGAAGAAGCATATAAACAAAAGCAAACAAACACAATTGCCATACATAGCAGTGGACGAGGTTATGAAAAACGTAATAATACCATAATGCAACAAGAAATACTGCTTACAAAAATATCCCCAGAAAACTCAGTTTTACCTCTCCATTCGACTGACTGAACCAGAACGTCCAGTATATAAATGGCCATGCACGTCCATGTGTAACATTGCCAAAAAATCTTTCAAATCTTTATGCCATTTCCTCAATCAGTATGTGAAAGGCAAAGACAAAATCAAAATGAAACTTCTGCAAAATATGGGTACCTGTCCAGTGCACAAATGCACAGGACTATAAGGACATACATATCAACACATCATTCAACTATAAGAAATCTAGTCTATAAACTGTACTATGCTAAAAGCCCTGCTTTAGCACTAGCCAATTTTAATAACAATCTTCTACATGGTACAGGCAAAGACCTACTCGAAGAAATAGAGCATATCCAGAAACAAATATTTTGGAAGTGAAAGCCACTTACAAAACACATTAGCTTTACAACAGATTAGCAACAATTGTACAGATGGCAACCTTCTACTACCCACATACGAAAAAGAAATACTAAAATTTAAAAGTACATCCGCTGAAGTACCAAACCACGTGTGTGTGTGTGGCCGCAGAACGTTTTATAAAACTAACACAAAAACTATTCACGTAACATACCAAATAGAAAACAATGAAGATTCCAAATAGTTTGAATTAGCTCTCAACCTTATAACAGAAAACAAATACGAAATAACTGACCCCTTAATACTTTGCAGTTACTGCACTACAAAACTTGAAAACAATCAATCTCCTTCACGTGCTATCACAAATAATTTGGAATTATTCCCACTACCAAAACCCCTGCAACAACTGAATTTATATGAGAGCATCATAATTCAAACAGTGCACCCATTTCAAGCAATAATACGCCTTCAACCAAAAACAGCAAAATCACTTCCCTCTGAATTGGTGAAAGGCATTTGTGTCAAAGTAGTTTATTTACCATTAGATATAAAAGAAAATGTACACACTCTGGGAGTGCAACGTCCAATAGAGCAATCTTTAATTGTCTTAGTAAATGGTGTACCTACAAAAGGCAAAATAAATTGGCAACAACTCGTAGACTTACATAAAGTTAGACAAGCCTTGCAATATCTAAAAGACAATAATGAATACTACAAAGAAATAAATATTGAAGAAAACTTAGGGGAAACAACTGAAATAATTCAAGAGTCACCAGAAACTGGTCAATTTGAACTTCTAGATCCTGCTACAGTATCCAATATTTTAGACAATTATACAATTCATCCATTACACTCTAATGACACCATAGATGATGTACTTGAAACGTACCAAATGAGACAAACCAAAGGGTCACCAATCAGCATATGGGGAAAAAGTATAGAAGCACATGCTTTTCCTCTACTTTTTCCTACTGGCAAAGGAGGAAGGTACGATGATAGACCTATTCAGATAACTGCATCAGAATACTGCTCATTATGAATGTATTCTGAAGATCCCAGATTTAGACAAAATGTGGAATACATATTCCACCTACTCTTTGAAAGTGAACTAGCAACTCTATGTTATGGAGTTGCACACACATTGAAATCAGGAACCCACTTTCAAAATATGTCAGCTACGCAATTACTACAAAAAGTTCAAGAAAAAGATGTGGTTTTACAATCAAGTATTACAAATCTGTTAGCAAACATGCGTGGTACTAAAGAGTACTGGTTCCGACGTCACAGAGATGTACGTTGTATAATAAGAAACCTTGGCCCACCCACTTGGTTTGTTACATTAAGTTGTGCAGAATATGCATGGGAAGATTTACATGATTTCCTACGCATATCAAACAAAAACAAAACAAACATAGATATACTAACACCTGGAGAACTTTGCTCTCTAGATCCTGTAAATGTTTCAAGATATTTCCATCACCGTTTCATTGCTATGCTAAACTTTATTTGTAATCCTCCCCTCAGAGAAGTGAAACACTTCTTTTGGAGAAAAGAATACCAAGCCAGAGGAGCACCACATATCCACATGCTTTTATGGATTAAAGATGCTCCTAAATTTGGTCAAGACAGTAATGCCACTGTTTTACAGTTTATCGAAAAATATGTCACTTGTGAAATTCCATCAGAAGCAACAAATAAGGATCTTCATGCACAAATTGTACAATTTCAAAGACACAAATGTAGCAAATATTGTCATTGCAAATACAAAAACAAAGGGAAATACTACACAAAATGCCGCTTTGGTATCCCTAGACCAGTTACAGAAACAGGTGAAGTGAACAACTTCATGTCTTCAGTTAAACATAGTGTTAAAGGTAAATCACCTAAGAACACATATTGCATAAAAAGAACAGAAGGAGCAAAATATATGAATGATTACAATGCAATCATTGCCCTCTTATGGAATGCAAACATAGATGTGCAGTACATTGCAGACAATTCCACTGAAGTTGCACAATATGTTACAGCCTACCTAACAAAAGCAGAAAAAACAGAGCTTCATGACCTCTGGAATGACCTATCATCAGACAAAACACTGTCTCAGAAAGTGTACAGCTTAGGTATAACAATGCTCTATAGAGAATGTGGCTTCTATGAAGCTGCAGGTCGTTTAACCGGTACTGCTTTGTAGGGAAAATCTGAAAATATAGTATGGCTAAGTCTTGGTCCTGCTAAATCTAGAAAAAGAGTTCTCAAATCATACGACGACATAGAAACAATAGCCAAAAATGATCCCGACAGCCAAGACAGTTTGAAAAACAATTTACTAAACACATACTACCCAAACAGGAGTACCACTTTGGAAACCATGTGTCTATACCACATAGCCCAAAACTTCACATACAAAAATAATATAAAACCTGATGAAAAAAAAGGTAGATACAGAGTGACAAATTCTGAAGGCAGCTTAGGGAAACTTACGAAACCAGGCTTAATTAATCATCTCAAATTGTCATTAAAAACTCCTCAACATAAAGAACTATATTACATGCCCCTGCTACAACTTTTTAAACCATGCAGAAAAGAAGAAGAGATACTAGATAACTATGACTCCTATTAAGACGCTTTCAAAGCAAATGAAAGCACTATAACCAATGTAACCTTTACACAGTACAAAACAATGTTGCACAATGAACAGCAACACGAAGAAGAACTCCAGGCCCAACTAGATAAGGACACTCCCGACAGTAGTCAACCTTCTGTAACAGGAAGCCAAGAACCACTGGGACAGCCACTAATAGCAAATGAGGCAGAATTAGCTATGTCAGAAGTAGAAAACATCATGTGTCACTATGAAGAAGATACAGAAGACTAAACTGTACTACAATCAAAATTGAACAAAGAGCAGCGTACCATTTTTCAAGAAGTAACAAAACAAATTGCACATGGTGTACAACATGAAAATAAAGAATGTACCTGCCAAAATGACAAAACTATACTACTATACGTCAGTGGTGAAGCTGGTTCAGGCAAAACATTCTTAATCAAAATCATCAGCAAGTTCCTTCAACAAATGACAAACAACAAACTGTCAGCTGTTGTAACTGCCCCCACAGGTTTAGCTGCCTACAACATAGGCAGTGTCACTTTACACTGATTACTACTCCTTCCAGTAGAACACCAAAACAAATTAGAATATTACAAACTTTCTACAGAAGCTGCAATGGAACTACGCAGCGTGTTAAAACACATGAAAATGCTACTAATAGATGAAGTGAGCATGGTCCCCAACCTAATGTTGGCTTTGATTCACCTCAGATTACAAGAAGTACTGAAAACAGACTACGAAGAGCTCTTTGGAGGAAAACACATTATTGTTTTCGTAGATCTTCTTCAATTGACACCAGTGAAAGGTGAACCTATTTTTAAAACCTTAGAACACAAACTCTGCCGTAAAACTGTTGGCAGCATAGGAAATGTCCAATACAGAGAATTAACAGAAAACATGTGCCAATCTACAGACCTCACTTACGCCAACATTTTAAAAGTATTTGAGTTGGTGTACTATCTCAAGAAGCACAAGCAATATTAAAAACCCGGCACATCCATGCACTTTATGGCCATAACTCATGTGCTACTGATGTCATGGAACAATTAGCACACAAAAATGTCAATTGTATGTCCTTAATGCCAACTCTTGCAAGCTGTTCCAAATTCAATGAAACAATGTTGAAAAAAGAAATGCAACCAATAATTGAAATTTGCTCCACGACAAACTGGACGTACATGGTATGACACTACCCATGTGTCAACAAGCCACAACCAGACTAAATACCTTAGAAAAATCTATCTCCATCACAGCTGGTTTGGAGAAAATATTAAAATTATCTTTAAACTGTAGAGTAATGCTTAAAAGTAACCTTGATGTGGAGCGAGGACTAGGTAATGGAGCACTGGGTACAGTTGTTGGCTTTCAAACATACCCACGTGACAACAACATTCAGTTTGTCAATATTCTCTTTGACAAACTTTCAGAAGTAAAAAGGATAGGACACTCAACAGCTCGATTCCTTCTTTTCAAAGACATGTATGTACGCAGAGAACAATTTTCTCTTACTCTAGCATACGCAGTCACCATTCATAAATCACAAGGTCTTACCCTAGATAAAGCATTGATAGATATTGGGAACACAGTCTTTAAAGAAGGCATAAACTACGTAGCACTATCACGCTTACTTACACTTGACGGTCTATTTCTAATTAACTTTGATGCAAGTAAAGTAAACACTGATATTCCTTGCATTTTAGAATACAATAGACTACATTCACTATACACCCCCCATCTAAAAACATATCCTGTTCCACAAAAAGGAAAACTTTGTAAAAGAAAACTACTTCAAACAGAAATGCGACAGGATCTCACTGCAAATCCCCCAAAGAGAGTAAAAGAAGATAATACTTCATCAATTACTACAACCAAAGAAGAATCTACTTTCTCAAAGTAACTCAGGTACTTCTTCAAAGAAGCAACACACACTCCGAAAAAATTACTTGGACACAGAACTATCTGGTCCATTCAAATTTTCAAATATAACTGGTGTAAATTGCTACGCAAATGTAGCAATCAATGTTCTATTTCAATTGCCACCAATTGTTGACAACCTTTACTTACACGGTACAGACCAATTGTGTTTGCAAATGTTAGTCCTTCATAGAAATGCAACCCACAATCCTGACAACACATATTGTGTTCATGAAATAAGACAAGAATTGGACTACTGTGCTGGAATGGTGAAATTCACTATAAACTAACAAGAAGATCCAGAAGAATTTCTAATGTACTTACTACAAGTACTGGAAAACAAAAACATACCTATAAATGAAATCTTCCAGATTTCATACATATGGAAACATACATGCACTCTCTGCAACAAAATGCAACATGAAGAAATCCCTAATGAACGTTTTGTGTATGTATCCATACCTAACTGTGAATCCGTTCCATTTCAGCAACTTGTACAAAATGCAAACCATGGCAGATTATGTACTACCTGCAATTCAGATAATCGCTCAACCTTACTAATACAAACACATAGTAAATATGTAATACTAATGCTTTTACGTTACAATGCAGATGGTACCAAAAACAACTGCAAGCTGACTGGATTCACACATGGTCAAGTATCACTTGGTAAGAAAACCTTCACAACCATAGGTATAATCTACCATGCAGGAACCACAACCAATGCAGGTCACTACACACTGCATATATAAAAAAGAATTGTGGATGGTTCGAATGTAATGATAGTACCATTACTTTAAAGCAAAGATTACCAGCAAATCTTATAAACGCTTATTTAATATTCTTAAAACCAAAATTGAATAACTAATCTGTGCATAAACATTAATAACACTTCCATTAAAAAACTATAAACAGTTAGAATACGCCAACAGATATCTAAGTTCCCCAAGATTCTGCAACAACCAAACAGATAAATCAATACCACTACATTATAAGAAGAAATAAACAGTTAGAATACGCCAACAGGTATCTAACTGCCCCAAGATTTTGCAACAACCAAACAGATAAATCAATACCACTGAAAAATAACAAGAAATAAACAGTTACAATATGCCAACAGGTATCTAACTGCCCCAAGATTTTGCAATAACCAAACAGATAAATCAATACCACTAAAAAATAACAAGAAATAAACAGTTAAAATACGTCAACATGTATCTAACTGCCCCAAGAATCTGGAAGAACCCAACAGATAGATTAGCAATTTGAGATTATAAATAAAAAACTACAACCAGTTACAATTCAACAAAAAGTATCTAACAATCTGCAACAAGCTAACAAATAGAACATTAGCTACAAACAACAAGTAAACACTGAAAACACAGAAATAATTTTACTGTACAAAAACAAAAAAAAGTTTTTTTTATCCAACATGGATTTTTTTCCCACACACCCAATGATTTAAGCAACAAACACAGAAACTGAGCAAATTGCACAGTACACTGCTTTGTAATCTACTAAATATGAGGGTCGAAATCAGAAATGTCTATTATTCAATGCTATAAGACTTTATTAACTACCAACACTAACATAATCTTTTCTTTTATCATAGAAATTGGCAAAGAATATATGTACTCCAGTTACCAAACCAAACAGTAAGTATATTACAATAAATACAACTCATAAATACTGCTCCATAACACAACCATTGAAGCAAACATGTAACTGTACACCACAATACAAAATGTTTACTTCCATGGATATGTTATACTGCAACTTCACATACAAACTATACAAATCAAACAGTATATAAACTGTAGATTTGCAAATATTTCATAGACATTCCATTCTATGCATGTGATCTATGGGTGTGATATGCTGCGGTGGTTGTGGCCAGGGCCTAGAGTCTTCAGCCATGCACCCAAGACTCTAGGCCCTAATAGGACCCGCCTCGACCTGACTCAAACCTTGACTTGAACAGTGTTTCAATTGTAACCTACGGTAAGAAAACATTTTTCATGTCTAAACACATGCATAAAATCAATTTATGCGTTGACAATATTCTTTTGTACTATCAATGAATTTTTTGTGATATTATACCTCTGGCGTCACTTGAACCCTTTCAGGTAAGTGTCTTGTTATCCTACTTCTATTATCTCCACTGTTGTCAGGTTTGACACTGCGTGAGAAACAAACATGTCTTACAACTAAGAATTGTCTGTCAGTGGCAAACCCGTATAATGCACAACTTTCAGGCAGTGCTTACCGGCTAAAGGGTCTTGTTCTGAGATGTGGCAATTATTTCCATCACACCGTAGCCTGTCGAGCCCCGCATTTCACTACTCCCTGGTGGCCAACTTGGGAAAATGCATAGCTGTCCCTCTTCGTTACTCTGGAGATATAAAACACCTGAGTATTTATGTCTGGTTCAGAACCAGGGACCATTAAACAAAATTCTGTCTGTGGAAGGAGGCTTACCAGAAAGCTTTCTATCGATGCACATCCGATCTTAAAGGATGGAAATTGTTGGAACATTCGCACCTAACGATCTTGCTTCTGATTCTATCATGGAGTACACCCCTTTCCTAATGAGACAGAACAAGGCGAACATTATACATCGCTGCAGGTTACAAACGGAGTTGTCACTCTCCGCCTATTTGTCTTACCTGCTAGATTGTGTTCGTGCTCCTAGTCTATGCCTCGTCTGGAAAAACAGATGCCCGATCGATGCAGCGGCAGAACGGTTGCAACTGACAGTGCAGTGCTTTAAATCTACAAAGTCCCGTGTCACGTGAGGCGTTGGCAATTTCATACGTCTACCTATCACGTGATATGTTCCATTATAGCGGCTGGCGACTTCTGACTCTGTATCTTTTATATCTGACTGACTCATTCTGAAGCCTATTTGAAGGCACAGACATTAAAAGTAAATCAACTCTTTTGCTTCAAAGCATACGCGTGTTTCTGTTTCTTCAAGTCACGTGATCGGACCAAAATGCTGTCCACCATCTTGAAACAGTACATTTATCATGACTTAGGTAATGATCATGGTGCTTATTGTAAGAATGTTCGAATGTTGGGCCCAACTTGTTTAGGACAAATACATGACTAGTGTCACATTTATTTGAGCAGTTGAGGATCTATTACTTATTCTCAAGACTGATACTTTATTATATGATATTGTAATAATATTGCATTATATATCAGGTATATATATAGAGACCTGTGCTTTTATTTTTTATAATGAATGAACAGGGACCATTTGATGGAAATGTTTAAACCGTTTTTCACGGTGTTCAAAGAATAGATCCATTTTTGTTCAGCTTGTCTTAGTTTCAAGTCTCTATTGCCTCCCCTTGGTTGGGGCAATATCATCTCAATAATGAACCAGTGTATATCATCTACACTATGGTGGGCACCTTTAAAATGTGCCACCAGTGGTTTTTCTGGTACCTGATTTTTAACACAGGACCTGTGCTCACATATCCTTTGTCGTATGGGTCTCTTAGTTTTACCGATGTACAGCAGACCACAAGGACACTTAATGCCATGTACCACCCACTTAGAGTTACAATTGGTAAAGTTTTTCAATTCCCATTTCCTCCCTTTGAGATCCACATACTTCATGTTGGACGTCAGTTTACACACCGAACAGTGTCCACATGTATAATGGCCCACCACTGGTGGCAGGTTCCATAGTGTCGATTGAGTATTCACACTCTTGTCTTTAGATGTTCTATATGTATGAACCAACTTGTCTCTCAAGTTTGGCATGCGGCGAAATGCAAAGCGTGGTTTGTTTATAGAGAAATCTTCAGTGTTGATGGTATTCCACTGTTTCAGTATGCACCTCTGCAAATCATTGCTAATAGGTGAGAACGTGGACACACAGCTGATCTTGTCTTGCTTCTCTCGAGGTCGTGGTTTAAGACAGTCCTGTCTCTGAGTGTTCTTTGCTCTTTTCATTGACCTCCGTACAATGTATGATGGATATCCTCTAGACTTGAGTCTGGACGACAGATCTTCACTATTCATCTTGAAGTCCTCTTTCCGGCTACAGTTTCTTCTCACACGTAGAAACTGTCCAAACGGAAGGTTTTGCCGTAAGGATAGAGGATGAAAACTCTCATAGAGTAATAGGGTGTTTTTATCCGTAGCTTTCCTAAACAAGGTTGTTATTCACATCTTTGTAGATCTCAAGATCTAAAAAAGAGATTTTCTCGCAGTTTGAACTCATGGTGAAATTGATACATCGTTCTTGGACATTGACCCAAGATAGAAATGAGTCCAGTTCTAGTAGGTTACCTCCCCATAACATAAATACATCGTCTATGTAACGAACCCAAAGTTTCATGAGATGTTTGAATGGATTGTGTTCAGCATAAACAGAATGTATCTCAAGGTAATCCATGAAATGATTCGCCAAGTCTGGGGCAAAAGTAGAGCCCATACTGCTGTGAATAGAATGTGTCTTGTTCGATGAAAAAATTGTTCATCAGGGCACGTCTGATGCATTCTAAAATGAATGCTGATGGAACCGTCCTGTCCTCTCTTCTTTACAGATATTTACCCATTATATTGACACATTTCATCTGTGGAATGCTCGTATATAGTGCCTCCACATCTAAGGTCACCAATATATCATCGACTCCTACACTTATAGTGTCTAACACTTTAATCATCTGTGTCGTATCTTGAATAAATGAGCGCATGGTTTTGACAAAGGGTCTCAGAAAGAAATCAGTGTATATTGATAAAGGCTCCAAGATCGAGCCAATGGCTGCCACTATGGGTCGGCCTGGAGGGTTCTCCGAATCTTTATGAATCTTAGGTAAACAGTAGAAGGCTGGGGTGACCAGATGATGTTGTATCAGGAAAGCTTTTTCGTCCGCGTCTATCCATCCCTCACTCTCTGCATGATTCATAAGGCTGTTAATCTCTTCCCGGATTCATGGTGTAGGGTTGCAGGGTAGAGGTTTGTAGAAAACAGCTTTTTCAAGTTGTTTCTTGACTTATGCGCGATATTGTTCGATGCCCCACAGAACTACCCCTCTGCCCTTATCTGCCGGTTTTATCACGAACATTGTGTTGTCTGCTAAGTCTTTCGTAGCCACTCTTTCTTCTTTGGAGAAATTGTCTTTGTGTGTGTTCTTAGTCTGGACAAGCCTTTTCATATCTCTAATGATCTTGTTCTCAAAACTGATGATTTCCGGAGAAACCATAGATGCTAGCGGAGTGAAAGTAGAAGGTGGTTTGAGACCGCAAGCACTGCTTTCTCGAGGTCGTTGATCATTCTGGTCCTTAAAAAAATATTTCAAGCGAATTATGCGAAAGAAATTTCTCATTTCTATTTCAGTGGTAAAAAGATCCGCTTTACTTACAGGTACAAAAGACAGACCTTTACTTAGCACCCGAATCTCTGAAAAGACATATCCTTTAAGGTGACATTGCTGCATTCACTTGCCTGATCACCCCATGTGAGGAGTCAGACATCTACCAGACTACTATTTGTAGTCAGACAAATACTGCGCCTCATCCCACAAAGTCCTCCTGTTCCCTTAGGGCCCTTCTCCAGGTGATCTATGAGGCTACTACCATCCCCAAGGTCAGGATCAGGAAGTGTCTGTCTTTCCCTGGCAACCTGGGGGGAGACTCGTGGCACGGTTTCTGTGAGGAATCTACAGGATTCATCAAACCCTGCTCAAGTACTCAGAGGGCTATTCTCTTAAAGTTCTGCATGTTCTGTGTTCTTTGACTGGAGTGGGTGTTTGCCTGTGTGTTCTAATTAGTTATTTGCATTTTTTACTGTTTAATTAAAGTACATATATCTTTATATAACCTTGGTTGGACATTCTTTTATTTTCGAGTCTTTGTACTATTGCTGTTTAAGTTGCTAGTGTGACCACTTCACATCCCTCCAGAGATTACAACTTGCCCTCTCACCATGCTACCACAAAAAGGAGAAGAAGTGGTGCACATCGGGCTGTGTTTGTTTTTACCTTTCTGATTGGGATATCCTCTCGTCTTGTATAAGTGTGAGGCTGAGTAGGTGGTTGTAGCCTCTACTCATCCCTATATTCCTGCCGAGAAGTAGTCATTTTATCAGAGATACACTGCCAAGTACTATCGCAAGCTGCTTTGACAATGGTGAAACATGACAGGACCTCACAAGTTCCCAAAATAACAGCCCCCCCATGTGGAAATCATTACACTATCTTCTTGAAAGGGCACTTGTCTGTATGCGCTTACTGATAGATAATTTAGAGAGTCATTCACTAAAATGTAACAATTATTATTTGTTTTAGTTATGGGCAATGCTGCAGGGCCGCCCAAAGTGAGGCAGGGTAACTGCTGTTACCATCAGCAGGCCTGGAGAGGGGCAGCCCAACCTCTCCCCCTCTCTGCTCCTCTCCTTCCCCAAGCCAGAGAGACACGCAGTCTGTGCAACACAAAGTTGAGGAAGGGTGAGGTGTGAACAATCACCTCACCCTTCCTCCATACAGCAAGGTGCTAAGCACCTAAGGAAACCAACAGTCAGGCAGGGATCAGGTTCAAAGACCTGTCCCCCCAGGGGGCCAGACAGTCGGCTATCCGACCGGGGGCTGGAACACAACAGCCCCCGCTACTATACATATCAAAGACCCAGGGCTCCCTGCGTCTTATAAATACAGAGCGGCATGCTCTGAGAAAACACAAACGATTTGTGGACCCTGAACGGGGACCCAAACACACAGGAGGTGCACTGTTTACTCAGTGCCTTCCAAACCTTTACTTCTTTAGCAAACTCTGAAGTTCGTTGCATTCGCAGCGTCTTTGTTTCCCTTTGAACATTGCACTGTTCATGAACCTCTGCACGGCAGCGAGCGGCGAACACTGAACAAACAAAGAAAGTCTCCCGGGATGTACCGAAGGGAAGCAGGAATCCACTTACCAGCGTGAACGAAGGAAGGAGGAACCTGCAGAGCAGCCCGGCATAGGCGGTGGCTCCAGTCAAGCGTCAATTTCAGGTAAGCCGCCACGCCAGGCTGCGAGCATGAAATAGAACACTGTTGTTTTCTAACCGCGTGCAACAAAGATAAACATCCGCGGGCAGCTGCTTGCCGGCGGACACGGGACGCACGCTGCACGTCAATTTCAATAGAAATATTGCAAGTTTTAACACCAAGGCTGCGGGGAAACCCCGTTCCGGGAAACCTTATCACAAAAGTACAATGAACATTGTAATTGAGGCAGTAGCCAGACAACTTTTGGTTCATACAACATTTGGGGCATTTTTTAAGGCCCAGGCCAACAGGGCACACGCAATTAATTGCAGTGAACAACAAAGGCGTAGTTTATACGCATAGCTCGAACCTGGGCACAAGAAATAATTTCAGCTCACCAAAGACCACTGCTGCAGTTTGTCTGAACATAAACCAAAATATTTTTTGGCACAACACTCTACATTTACCCAGCACGGGAAACAGCATTTTTTGCAAGCCCACTAGAATCCACAAACAATACAACAAGCATTATAATGTGCATGATAGACGGTGCTATTGCACGATGAGTAGAGAGCTCATTTTGACATCTGTGCAGAGACTGCTAAGACAGGTTCAGATCCCTGCAGGGCCAAACACAGCCTTTTTCAAATTTCTTTCTTTCAATCAAACAGGCTGAAAGGAAACATGAGTCCCAAACGAAAATCACAGGAACTCACAACCCAAATCACCCCACCTTATGGCAGCCATCGAGGCAGCGGAACACTAAGGTTGGGCATGGGTCAGCGAGAATATGTACGGCCTACCAAGGGAAGGGACACCCATACCACCCAATCAGGGTGACGTCACAATACCACCAAAGAGACAGAAAGTGACAGATGGCCTTAAAAAAGGTAACAAAAAACTGGCGAAATTGTGCGAGAATATGTCGGAAATGCAACAATTATTGCGCGAAATGAGGGGGGAACAATTACCTCAAACAGGGGAGCCGGGACCCACAAATCCCAACATACCCCTAGAACCTACCATAACGGTGACCACCCCACCAGCAACGATCCCAACAACAGCAGCCCCAGCCAAAGCACTGCCACAGGTGCCAGTAATGCCAACAGCTGCCAGCACAATTGCGCCAACTGCAGCCACAGCAGACCCAAAAGTTGCTTTAAAAGCATGGGCAACCCCCAGTACAGAACCACTGGGACAGACAGGGCAAAGCAACAGCAATCCAACAGACATAGCAACGATCTGCAATGCCCAATTAGAATTAAAATTGAAATCCTTCCAGACTGAAATACTGAATAGATATAAAAGATGCCTAGCAGGAAATATTGACACCACTATGAAAGAGGCCATATGGGCCAAATAGTTCATAGAAATCTTTTCACTTATAGAAGTCCAACACAAAGGGAAAGAGGCTTTTAGGGATCCCAAAAAGATAGAAGAGAAAGCCATAGCCAAAAATGCCCAGGTAGAACAGAATTGGGGCAACTGGCTACAGGCCTTCACCATCTTGGCAACAATATACGAAGAGAAATTCCCCAATGATGGCAGAAAACTATGGGCTTACTTGGATAAAATAAGAGAAGTAAAAATCACACAAAAAGGGAAGACCTGGCTAGCATATGATATCAGATTTAGGAGAAGCATGTCAGAGAGGCCAGCCATAGAATAGGACGAGGTCCAAAATGACTTATACACGTTAAACGCCGAGCCTCCATCGGAGGACGAGGTCTCACAGAACATCTCCAAAAATAGCAAAAATGCACAGGTTCCCAGAAATAACGATAACAAGAAACATAAAAAGGGGGAACAGCCCTTTCGGAAGAACCAGCCATGGGCGGCTAAGTCTAATACCCACAGGCAGAACAAAAACCACTCCCCAAAAGCCAACATTCCATGCAGGAATGTTGGAAAAAAACAGTGCACCTGTGGTAAGGACTGCTGGTACAAACACGCTTGCACAAACTGCAACGGTGACCATGCAGCAAGCAACTGCACCAGACTGCCAGCCAAAAATGCAAAAGATTAGCACCATCCATTCCCTTTAAACCCCAGGTTTGGCAACAGGCAGAACCCCCATCAACCCAAACAATTTTAGAGAAGCACTCATGAATTACCCAGACAGGGAAACCAGCAAGGCAATCTGGCATGGTTTCACCAAGGGTTTTACCATCCCGTTTAAGGGCACAGGGTCACAGAATATCCCAATGAACCTGAAGTCGGCCAGGAACAACCCCCAAATAGTGGAGAGCAAAATCAAGAAGGAATTGCTGTTAGGCAGGATTGCAGTACTCTGGGACCACATGCCCCTCAAAGATTACATAATATCACTACTAGGGCTGGTCCCAAAAAAAGAACCAGGGAAAATGAGGCTAATTCACCACTTATCCTATCCCAAAGGCCAATCACTAAACGATGGCATTCTACACACGGAATCTGCGGTATCATACACACACTTCCAGGAGGCAGTAAGACTCATACAGGAATGTGGCAGGAACGCCCTGAAGGCCAAACTAGACATCGAATCCGCTTTCAGAATATTGCCAGTCCACCCAGATTCCCAACAATGGTTAGGTTTTACTTTTAACAACAAATTCTATGTAGACAGTATCCTGCGCCCTATTCGAGCAATTCAGCTCCTTTTTTCAATGGGCTTTCCAAAAACAGAGACCAGGGACCAAAGTAGTACACTACCTCGATGATTTCATGGTAATGGGCGCAGCAAATTCTGATGAATGCAACAAGGCCCTGGTGAAATTAGAAGGAATGGCCGCACAGTGGGGCATACCTTTAGCAAAGGATAAAACGACCAAATCTGCCACCAACATAATTTTCCTGGGCATTGAAATTGACTCTGTACAGGGCCTATGCAAGATCCCAAAGACAAAAAATGCAGAACTCCTGGAGAAAATACAAGGCCTGACAACAAAAGACAAGGGCACAGTTAGAGAAATTCAATCATTAGCAGGGAGTCTCAACTTCGCTGCTAGAATAATCACCCAAAGGAGGGTATTTTCCAGAAGTCTGAAAAAAAAAAATCAAATCATACACCAAACCCCACCTACACATCCGGTTAGGCACAGAAGTGAAATAAGATCTGGAAATTTGGGTGAATTTCCTCAAAGATTTCAACAGGACCTCACTTTGGCATACACCTTTGAACACATGGACAAAAAGGGTCCTTTTCACCGATGCAGCCAGGAGTAAGGGGTTTGGAGCCATACTAGACTCAGCGTGGGTGGCAGAACATCACCCTCCTAGAATTATTTCCCATTTGGCTAACATTACACATCTGGGGCAGGCAGCTAGCTAACACGGAACTCTTGGTTAGGTGCGAGAACATGGCCGTAGTAGGCTCCATAAGCAGAAGGTCTACCAAATGCTCTCTAGTGCTAAAAGTCCTACGAGCCATCACAGCAGTCACACTACAAGAAAACATTGTGGTCAAAGCAAAGCACATCGCTGGGGCGGATAATAACATTGCAGATGCTTTATCTCGCTTTCAATGGCCAAGATTCCGGGAGCTAGCACCTCACGCCCCAGGAACAGATGACGCCAATACCAACGCCAGCGCCAGAGAGCCCAGGCCGGGATGCCCAACAAGAACGAGGCACCTCAAAAACGGGTGCCAACAAAACAACGGCATCAACGCCAGTGCCAGAGAGCCATGGCCGGGATGCCCAACAAGAACCAGGCACCTCAATAACGGGTGCCAACAACTCCTTAGGCTTCCTAACAGAGATGACATGGAAAGCACTGGCAAGCAGCACCGCGGCGCAGTACAGTAAGTGCTTACAAACAGTATTTAAAGCCACAGGCGTAAACCACGTAGAGTTAATAACGATTAAAGACATAGAAATATTTTTTAAATAGGCGCATGAACAAGGCTTTAAGAGAGATTGGGCAAAAAGACACCTAGTTGCAATCTCGTATTTTTCAAAAATACGGGGTGATTCAGACCCCACACAGAGCGCTCTTATTTCCTACGCAATGAAAGGTTGGGGTAAAATAGAGGGCCCCCAGGTGGACACCCGTCGCCCCCTGGATTTCAACAAACTGGTACAAATTGCAAACCAGCTGGATGCCATATGCTGGCCTCCATACAAGACCTTATTATTCAAAACAGCTTTTTTCCTGGCATACGTCGGGGCTTTCTGTGTTGGAGAGCTCATTGCCTCCAGCACCAAGGCTACCAATGGCCTGGGTGTCATGGAGGTCAGGGTTAGACAAGAGAGCATCAGCATAGAAATCCAACAATCAAAAACTGGGGCCAAAAGAACCATCAACATTTGTTGCATTGATGAGGCAGCAAACTGCCCGGTATGTATCACCAACCTTTATCACACGCAAAGGCCCAAGGTAGAGGGGAGGTTTCTAATCCACAAGGACGCTTCGGCACTGAGCCGCTACCAATTCAAAGGGGTGCTGATGAAAGCAATAAGCAAACCAGGGTGGGGCCCGAAGGGTTTTGGCACCCATTCATTCAGAATAGGTGCTGCCACCTCAGCATGGCAAGGAGGCGTAGCTCCCCAACAACTAAAAGACATAGGGGGATGGAAGTCAGATTGCTACAAAAGATACATCAGACCACAGCTAATATAGCCATCCTCCCTCATTTTTCTGTCTCCCCCTTCCTACAGAAACAACAGGCGAAGGGAGGACCGCTCTCCAATCAGCATGGATAGTCGGCCACTCATCTTCAGGACGGGCCGATGGGCAGAGGAGACCATAGAAAGGCCACCTTTCAGAAACACCATTTCTTCATGGTGGGGTTACAGAGGGCTACGATGGGCCGAGATCCACGAAACCCTAGCAGAACTGGTTGCATACAGAGACCCGCCAGAATGTTTGGTCATACACCTAGGGGGCAATGACCTGGTATCCATTGGAAGGAGAAATTAATTTGAGGACATGTGCTCCTCCCTAGCAGGCATTTCACATAATTGGAGGGGAACAGAAATATATTTCTCGGCCATCCTACCCAGAAAGAAATGGCAAGTGGCCAACTGCTACAAATCGATAGACATTTCTAGAAGAAAACTCAACAGGGGGCTAAAGAAATTCTGTACAGCAAGAGGACTGGGCTTCATAAAGCACCCGGCCATTACACTGGGTGAACTGGACCTTTTTCACAAAGACGGCACCCATTTATCAAACCAGGGCATGGAACATTTCTTTAGAGAAATTACAGCAACTCTAGCCTCCAGCGGTTGCCACTAGGAGATACTTTCGAGGGAACGTGGTCAGCCGCCAACCTGCCCACGTGTGGCGGCACAGGCCAGAAGGGGTAACCCCAAGACCCGGTGCCCAAAAGTATGTTACTAAGATGATATGTGATTATTGTTATCTTCATAACCATTTCTGTACAATAAAAACCTGCATTTTATTGCCAACACTTGACAACAATGTGTGAGCCAAAATATTCCGGGTGAGGGTATGGGGTTAGCAAATAATTATGCATGCATATGGGTTCAGCATTTATGGGCAATGCTGCAGGGCCGCCCA
Source organism: Ambystoma mexicanum (assembly GCF_040938575.1). Classification (NCBI taxonomy): domain Eukaryota; kingdom Metazoa; phylum Chordata; class Amphibia; order Caudata; family Ambystomatidae; genus Ambystoma; species Ambystoma mexicanum. Next base: position 1,082,325,686 of record NC_090925.1, read on the forward strand.
AAGCGAGGCAGGGCAACTGCTGTTACCATCAGCAGGCCTGGAGAAGGGCAGCCCAACCTCTCCCCCTCTCTGCTCCTCTCCTTCCCCCAAGCCAGAGAGACATGCAGTCTGTGCAACACAACGCTGAGGAAGGGTGCGGTGTGAGCAATCACCTCACCCTTCCACCATACAGCAGGGTGCTAAGCACCTAAGGAAACCAACAGTCAGGCAGGGATCAGGTTCAAATACCTGCCCCCCCCCCAGGGGGCCAGACAGTCGGCTATCCAGTCGGGCGCTGGAACACAATAGCCCCCACTACTATACATATCAAAGACCCAGGGCTCCCCTGGGTCTTATAAATACAGAGCAGCATGCTCTGAGAAAACACAAACAGTTTGTGGACCCTGAACGGGGACCCAAACACACAGGAGGTGCACTGTTTACTCAGTGCCTTCCAAACCTTTGCTTCTTTACCACAAAACCCTCCCACCCTACAAATAAGGGAGAAGAACAAAGGAAAAGAAGTACAAGGCACTGTACGGTGCCCACAACAAGTCGTGGGACATGAGAAGGCGGCCCAGGCCAGAGGGGGTAACCCCAAGACCCGGTGCCCAAAAGTATGTTACTGAGTTGATATGTGATTATTGTTATCTCCATAACCATATCTGTACAATAAAAACCTACAGCCTTTTATTGCCAACACTTGACAACAATGTGTGAGCCAAATTATTCCGGGTGAGGGTATGGGGTCGGCAAATAATTATGCATGCATATGGGTTCAGCAGTTATTGGGATATGTTATGCACCCATGCAAAACAAGTTAGCTTCAGAACCAACTCCACAGCGTAAAGTTGTCACACACAATAGAGGTGCACAAAGCAAACACTTTCCCCTCATCATTTAATGCAGTTTGCCAAACAGATATTATTACATGCTGCAACTCAAAGTTATCACACACAGGAAGACTGCACAACGATTGCAAATATAATTAGGTCAGGTGCCCGCACACAACTGAACAACAATGTTGTCATGACTGTCCCAAAATTCCAAGATGGCACTCATGAAAATGTTGCTTTAGTTATGGGAAAACGGGCTCAATGAGAGGTAATCTCTACATCACTCAGCAGCTCACTGTAATAGATTGGGATAATTGTTATATTTTCTAGCCGCACTGTAACAGAGTACCAAAGTGAAAATAACTTCAATGTACCAAGAAAATGACAATAAATTAATCTCTAAATGTAACATTAAATAATTATCTCCCCAACGTACACTGTTGCACTAACTTGTACAAGATGGGTAACACTATAACAGAACTTTCAAAATGATTAACTTTTACGGAGCAGCTTATTGACACCAGTGCCCCTCTAGATACTCCTCCATGAGCTCTATTAGAGACCACAGTTTTTCTAGCCAGACCTAAAAAGATATGGCGTCCACTAAGATATCTTTTTCTAGGGCAAGGTTGATCCTTTCTGACACTCCTCTCCTCTGTCCTATCACAGAACCTTATCAGGTGCCCCCAGTGTCCCTTGATTGTTTTTACATCTCCAGCAGGCCTCTGTGTGAGATAATCTCTTCTGCAACATTCTCACTATTGACCAGTGGACTTGGTAGAAACACTTGACTGGAACAAACGCCCTTGCATTCTACACAAGCAATGTTAGTCAGACATTCGTGCAGCATCTGGTCCAGGACCTAAATTCTATTTCTTCACCCATTTCCTAGATCCTGGGCTGGGACTTTGCTGCAAGACCCGGACTGGATTCAAATAACAGCTCATACATGTGGAAAGTTGGAAATAGATATACAAAATGTGTCCGCAAAATGTGGCACAATGCTTTGGTGATGTGATAATGGGAGGGATGTTTCTCGGAGACGTCTAATTAAATAACCATTTTATATAATCCATGTAAACGTGAATTTTGAAAATACATCAGCTTGGAAATCTGATGGCATGAAAGAAAAAAGTGTTTGGTCATGGGTGTCAGTCATATTAAGCAGTTGTGAATTGGATGCAACTATGAAGTGCATACAGTTTAATCTGAAGATCTGAAGTGCCTAATCATGCAAATCCCATGTTATTCAATACGACACAGAGCCTTGCAGTGAAGTATAAACTACAAAGAACAACTGATAAAAGTCTGTAGTGAAATCATACTGTCCCTTGAGGGGTTGCCAAGATAGATGACATTTGAAATATAAACTAAATTGCAAAAACCCATGTTATCCTTTGGACCAAAGGCCTTAGAACTAGACTCAGTTGCTCAAAACTAGTGATTACATGAATGACGGCCACGAGTAAGGGTTAGCTGGTGAGGTACTCAGGGTGGTTCTGATGAGCGGGTTCGGGGGGTGGTCTTGTGCTCGATATTACTAGCTGCACATGACAGCAGTGACACACAGACCACAGAGGAAGCTAGAGGCCACATGCTTGAGAAGCCACAAAGGGGCAAAGCTGGAGGACCTCACTGAATTAGAGATTGGCTGCCTTGGTAAGAGAAAGCAAGCAGCTTTTTTAAAGATGGACAGTTACAGTAGTTCCATCTGTGGACCGAGAATTGACACTTTGCTAATTTTTCTAAATACTAACTTTTATGCTTGCAAAAATAATTTGGAAACAATACTAAATTACAGAGCTGAACTGATTTGATGATAAGATGCAAACAGCTTTTAAAAGCCTTCAGCATGACAAAGTAAATATGCTCATGCAGCTACATTATTTTTCAAATTGTAAGTTTGTGACTGTTACACTATTTTGGGGGCTGAAATTACCTATTTTAGCAACATATTTTTCTTTTCCATGGTTACACCAGTAGGATACACTAGGATGTATTTTTCTTACATAGCCTTTCAACCATCCCTATTCTAGTGACACACTGATTTTATGGTCATACCAAGTTTTGGGAAAGCACAATGCATTAGCCTGTGCAGCCCCTTGTTTTTCTTGACCAGGATGAGTGGATTCACCAAAGCTTGCAGGATAGAAGAGAGGAGCTCTTGGAAGAGGAGTCCTTGTAGAGAGACTTAAATGTACTTACCTTTAATCTGTTGTTCCATTGCTTTATGTCGATTTTACGTTCTTAGCTGATTTGAAAAGCCTTGGACATTTGACTGTGTTTCTAACTCTTTTGATTGAATGTTTTTTACAGTGTTGTACATTTTTTACTTTATCTGTCCACTGACTCACCAATGCTGACAAGACCATTATTGTGACTATGGGCCTCATTGCGAGTGTGCCGGTCCGGTAACAACGGTGCCGGTCAGCCTACCGGCACCATTGTTACTGCACCGGCACACTATGAGGCTGCCTACCGGAGACGCTGTGCCCGGCAGGTCTGCACTGCCGGGCCCAGCGAACATGGTAAGCAGACCGCAAAGGAGGCACTGGCACTGTTATTTATGGTGCCGGTGCCTCTATGTTCCCCATTCCCATTGAGTCATACTGGACTCAATGGCAATGGGGAATTACATTTACCGGCACCTGATATACCGGAACACCTGGGTCGTAATCCTCTGATGATTCCGGCAAGCCAGGTGCCGGTAAATACTGCGAGTCTGGCGACAACCTGCCAGATTTACCGGAACGGTTACCGCCGAACTTGTAATGAGGCCCTATGTATTTAAGTTTACTGTGTCACAATACCGAAGAGGGAATAGAATTCTCCCTGGCTTTCTGAATTCGAAACTGTGGATCAAGGAAGACAGGGTTCAAATCCCCACCTTCCACAGTTCACACGTTATGTGATCCTGAGCAAATCCCTTTCCATCACTGTGCCATATTTTCCTTAACTATCTGTAGTGAAAGCCTCACTCATATGGGTTTACACTCTAAAGTGTTACTCTATTAATAATTATAATTTTAACAATGAGGTTAAACATACTGGTGAGGAGGTAGGATGGCAACTGAAGGTCTTATGTTGTGGGGGGTGGCTTAACAGGGTGCATGTATGGATTTTGTGTTGGGGCCTGAGGAGGCAGGAATGGGTTTTTACCATGCCAGCTCATGTTTGACTCTGAGAGCAAACTCAGACCCCTTGGTTCAGCAATGGCTCTGCTCTACCAATGAATTCACTAGCTTTGCCGCCTCTTTACATTGTCCTAAAACTAAAGATGGGATGGAAGGAGGTTGTTAAGCAAGATTGCATGCAGTACCCTTTGGATGCACTACAATACACTGACCTCCTGGCAATAGGAACCCAACCTTTGGTGTAAACCTGTACTACACAGGTTGGTAGAGTGTTGGGCAGCCAGGCTTATCTCAAGAGGGGTCAATGTGAGCTGTAGGGGAGTTACACAGAGATTCACAGTGACAAGTATTCAAATAAACTCTTACACACAAGGTTTCTTGATTAAACAATGTTTTATTTATTTGACAGTCAATTTAAGTAAGCCTTCTTCAGAAGGTCCAATATAATAGTAACACACAAATGCAGTCCAAAATACACACTCTGCGTTTCCCTAAATCAGCAAATACCCATTTGGGATGGCACAGAGACACATCCTACACCCTTGGGTGACTTAAATAGCTAGGACACTGTGGACATTACAATATCACTGTTGCACTTAGAGGAATACTTAGGAGTATGTCAAAGAAAAAGATTATTACAACAAAACAAGAGATCTCACAAATATTCTGAAGCAGGTAAGTACTTTTGGTAACCCCCAATGCAAAGTAAGTTAACCCCTTCCTGGAAGGAAGACAAAACGCAATGTTAGAGGGAAGAAGAGTATTCAGGGAGCCAAGCCAGGCCAAAGTCAACTGGACAAATGTCTAGGTGAGCTGAAGCAATTCTTGCAGGTAGGTAAAAGTCTTGCACAATGTTTTAGAAGTCTTTGTAGAAAAGAAGAAATCAAAGTAGGGCCAAAAGCTGATTAGGCTTGTGAGGTAAAGAAGCTCTTAGCAACTCTACAGAAGCAACCAAGACAAGTCTACACTGAGAACAAGTGAGGTTACACAACAAGAGGTAAGTTCTCTTAGACTTTACAGTGCCTTTGGTTAGAAGAAAAACTGTTCTAGCTGGCATCTGTTCCTGTGCAGCTCTGCAGATCCTGTGTTCCTGGGCCTCAGTCGTGGGGACAAGAGGGAGGACGTCTGGAGGACTCCTGCACTGTAACGGGACAGTCGGCGACAGAAAAGGGCCAACTTCTAATCAGTGGCACTTTGCGGTTTAAGCTCCTTGCGTCTCAGCAAATAGCACCACTGTGGACTCTTGGCTGTTGAGATGGGCTTTCCTTGCATCTGGGGTCCAGCACTCTGTTGGGGTGGCTCAGGCTCGGTCAGTCCTGCTTCCTGGGAGTCCGGAGGATCTTCCTGGAGCTCTTGGTTAACTTAAAAGCAACGCACACGATCTGGTGTTCCTCTCTCTAGCTCTTCGGTTTCCAGCAGCAACTGCAGTGGAAATACAACCGGCTTCGAAAGGATGTCCAGGTGGCTTACTTTGGAGTTGATTGGACCCACCAACTCAAGGGGAGAAGTCGTCCTTGCAGGGCTTCTCTGGTCAATGAGAACTCTGAGCTTCAGCACAGCAGCAGGGCTTCACCGGGCAAATCAACGCTCCAGGAGTTGCAGCAGGCGTCTCTTCCAAGTTCTTCTTCGGATTCCTTCATCCAGTGGTCGACTATGCCTTCCAAGCCAAAAAGCCTTGCCTTTTATGCAGGTTTCTCTCATACATTCCAGCCTAGCTGTCAGTCACCCAGCGGGTAGTTGTCCTTGCCCAACAGCCAGCCAGCCAATCACCTAAGAGTGCATTTTTGTCTCCTAGGAGACTAAGTACAGGGAGTTTTGGCATCTCCCTCACTTCCTGCCCCCGCCAGACACCCTGGAGCCAGAGGCGGGCTTCACTTGTGAATTCCGCCAAAGACAAAACGAACAAAGGGACCAAACCTGGTTTGACGCGCAGAGTAAATCTCAAGAAGGACCTTTCCACAAAGAAATGGTGAAAAAAAGACCAGGGTCATTTTGACAAAAATGGCACCCTTTGGTGCTTTACTGCAGCTGCGAACGCAGCCCGCGGTACAAGCACGCCACAGTAGTTAAAAGTAAACCACTGCCACCAGCCATTCATCCAGGAAAGGCTAACATAAAAATGTTACATGAGCAACTAGACAAAGGGGAGACTAAGTAACCCCTCCAGCACCATATTGTAAGATAGTGTGTGCCTGGTCTAGAAAGTTACAAATGTAAGTAAAGTCAATTTCACTTCACTGCTCTTGGAAACAGCAGTTTATCCAAGAGAAGTTATTTAAACCTTTGGGGAATCTGAGAGACTTGCCTGTGCCACTGCACTGAAGGTGCTGTGTGACACAATGAAAATATGATGCCTATGGAGTTTGACAGACTCCATACTTAAAGAAAAATAGAGTTCAAATCACATTAAAAATACATGAGAGAGTGGGAAAAAGTGTCTCACTCTCTCCAGGTTAAAAATGAAAAGTCCTAAAATCCAGCAAAGTTGCTGGGGGTCTCTAAGGTAGAGAGGAATTAGCACATTTCTGAGAATTCTCCCTAACAGAGGTGTAGCCTGCTGTCAAATTAAAAACTGTAACACATTGAAAACTGGGCTGAAATCCAAGTTTTCCCATTTCAACAATTATATAATTCTGGTGAAAATGTTTTACTATGTTTGGTTGGTAAACTGGAGAATTTCCAGGGCTCTTCGTCTCTAAGAAACCACAAACATAACTGAAAAATATGGTGCATAAAAGGAGTGCAATGTCAATAATAACTGCAATATATACTTGATATTGTGTGGGAGGGCAAAGGTTTGTATTGGTATTACTTGTTCTGGAAGATGCGGTCACTGCACTGTCGACTTGGGCAATTGCAATATGGTCCAGAAAAGTAAACTTGCCACCCACGCCAAATGTTGCCAGTCCTCCCCTGCTCGACCCCCACCAACCCACAGCCTGTACACTGATGAACCCTACAATATACTTAGAAAATGAAACCCAGTCCACTCAACACATGCCCAGGGCCATTAGGGGCAGTGGCCGAAGTGTACGAAAAGAAGTAGTGGAACTATGTTCCCTGCTGGCCTGCACCCACTCACCACAAACCCCATCACCACGCCCACTCCCACACACAACACAACCCCTCAAACACATGCACGTGCTGTTTAAGAGAACGTTTAGTGTAGAGTGCTGAAAGGGCAAGTTTCAACTTCTTCCTACACTTTTATTTTAAAACGAATCCATTCCGGAACGGTTTCTTTTTAAAATAAAAGTATAGAAAGTATAATGTAGGAGCACCGCTCCCGCTCACTTCGACCACTGACTAGGGGTCCAACACTCACACACATTGGTAAAATCGTTCCTTAACGGTTTATCATATCGTTTTATTCCATCTACCTAAATGTACCCCTCCACGTAAATGAATGCACGAATGTCGAAGGTGTGTGGGTGCTTGACCTCTTGGGCATATTTTCAAAAGGAATACGTCGCCCGCATTGTGGCTGACGCAGTTCATATTGCAAGTGCTCACGCGCAGTGGAGGTGCGCGAGCTCTGGCAAAGGCCCCTGTCTTCTCGAGGCTGCTGTAATTCAGGGGCTTTCCATAATGCACGCGTAGTCTAACAAGGCCCGGTTTGGCGAGAAATTAATGAGGAACGAGCATCAATAATGCATGCGCAGAAACAGTAGGCTTGCTAATGCTCCTGCTAATCACCAGAGCAGAACAGATGTATCTTTTTAAAGGCAATCTTAGAGGATATGACGCGGAAGACTCTGAGTGACGGAAACACGGAAACAAAACATAGCGGTGGAAAGATGGATTTGAACCTCGCCACGAATCTCTCAACACTTGATAGCAATGGTACTTTTGGTCTGGTTCTTAAACGGTGGCGTGGAGTTAAAGAATCTTTTCTGACGTGCTGAGGATGTGCTGTATTTTATGATATTTTCCAGAACCGTTTCTTGTTGTCGTTTCTGTTGAAAAGACTAGAGTAACCTGGAAAAATCGAGTGAAAAGTTTCCTTTTTATGAATTCTGTGTTGAAATCACTTACCTCACGCAATTACATTCCTATCAAAATCCCCAAATCAAATAGCTGGCTGCTTGCCAGAAAGGTGTCGGCCCCAATTTTGGTATTCCAAATTTCTGCTGTCCTCTCACACTGGTGGCTTAATTAAGTCAAGCCAGCTCCCGCTCAGTGCCTCGAGGCCTGGTCAAAGGCAGAGATCCCGAAGGAATGAGGAACTGGGAACCGAGTGTAACTTGTCAAGAGTTTGTTATCCATGCGGCCGCCATCGCAGATGCGGTGTCACATGCTCCCAGAGGTTGACCTCAGTCAGGGGCCTCGAGGACCACTGCCGGCACCGCCTTAGGCTTGTCCTGAAGAGGGACTGACACTTCTATTGCACTCTGATATCTAACACAGACCGCAGACTTTTCTTTGGCACTAGACACCTAAAACCACATTTATTAACTTGTCCATTTAAATGTTGTGGTATGGTCAGCACAGAGGACCCCGGAGAGACAGACCCCCGGACCTTGTTCCGTACGAGTATTTTCTATATCCTATAGAAGCTTAGAACACTGCTGTTTTAAGACAGTTGTCATGTCCCACAACCGTTGAATTGCATGGGATTTGTTGTGATCAATAGTTTCATCTGAACTCTGTATCAACTAAAGTGTTTTGACTGATATATGAGATTTTCATGTAGGCATTCAATCCATGGATTCCTATGGAATCCGCCTATTTTCATCACCTTATAAAAGCATGAGGAGTCTATGGGACTCCCTTGTAAATGCTGTCTGGAAAGCATAATTTGCAGGCAGCATTTACATTAAAAAATGAAAAATGGAGAGTAGAAATGAGGCGTAAGGAGATTCCCGCTGATTTTACTCTTCACTTTCAAATTCTGTCTTGTAAATGCTTAGCAATTGGTGCTCCACGCAATCTAGCAACTGTGTTCTGGTCGGTTGCAGGTCTACCAATCTCCCTGCCTATCTAAGGCTCTGTAAATATATTCCTATGGGTGGGTCGATTTGCAACCTATTATTATATCCCCCCTCCCCCTGGCATTGGTCTATTATTCTCCCTTTGTGCTGGTTGTTAAGTGACCAATTTATAACTTTAGAGCTGAGGCCATTCCTGCAATTAGTTGTACCTCCACATTTTGGGCTGAACATTTTTTCTTTGGGCTCTTCGCATTTTTCGGTTGTACTTTTTTATTATGCTTTATGTTTTATGTTGTTTTTTTGTATATTTGTTGTTCTTTTGTATGCGCCATCATGCCTGAGGGTTCATTGTGCGCGATACAAATAAATAAATAAACTGCAAGCTGGAGACACAACAACACATAACTACTAATGTTGGTGGTCCCCTGCACACAATTTATATGTTTAGCAAAATGACCCACTTGGTGTTTTTGCATATATTCTGAAAATAGTTTTTGGGACTTTCCTTTTTTCTCATGTAAATTCACTGCAAAATTATTTTCACTGCAAAATGACCACACAAATTGTTTGCATTGTTGAAAAAACAAGATGGTATTTTTTTATTTCTGAAAAGCTTTAGTTGCTGAAATGCATTGTGGGAGATATATAAAAGTATTCTTGCGACCCGGGACAACACTTCTCAATCACTTTTTTTATAAACTACTGGGCAGATTTGCACCAAACCAAAGAAGGCATATCTGTGCCGCGTTTTACTCAACTTGTTTCTTATTTGCTGCAAACCCATCGAGTTGTTTTCATGCTATGGGTGTTAACTGGATGCTGCTTGCTCTCAGTCGGAAAATTAAGGCCGAAAACAGCATTTTATTGTCTTTTTAATTGGTTTTAAAATATGGGATGATTTTTCTACAAAATGTGTGGCTTGGAGGGCACTACAAATTCCTTCAGAGTTGAAAGAAAAGTCTTCAGGTGATAGTACGACTTTGGCGACCGCCTCTTCATCTGAAGATTCCTTTCTCCGAAATAAGAGAAAGCGAGATCATTCATAGTCACGCTCATTGGAGTACTATGTGCTTTTTGACTAATTAATTCCTGGTGATTTCCCACTCCGCATTACGAACAGTTATTAAAGTGCCTTTTGTTTTGAATTTTGTAACGTCAGGGTGAAATGGAGATACTGACTTGTGTCTGTAGCAGCTCCCATCTGGTTCTCTGCAGTCATTTGGCGTTCACTGCAGTCTGGAGTCCTGGCATGAACATAGATGTCATTATCATTGCTGTCTTGCTGAACAGTTTATGCTCAATGGAGTCCTATGATGAATATCATCATAGGACTCCATTGATTTTAATGAGAAGAAGTACTCCCTTATCAGCCGGCGAAGATTGAGCAAACTCTTCCTCCTCTGGTGATCATTCATTTTTGAAAATCCATCCATACTTGAGGAATCAGTAATGCTGCAACATGTATTACTACAATAGAGCATACTCCTTCTTAATTTTCAGGCAACTGCATGTAAGCTCTGGATCCACAGGCCCAATATCGGTCCATCAATACTTCAGTTCCCTGATTCATTCCTAGAACCTCGATTACCCAGATTCTTTGTTTTCTCCAACCAGAACCAAGCCTTCATTCTTGAAGCATATTGTTGCATTCTTTAGTGGTATTATAGATACTGCTCCAGCTTCGTTGTCGACCGATGTTAGTAACTAAGAGTATTTGGCCCATGACTCTAGGCATCTGTCATTCACTATTTGCACTATGCTTACTGGTTCCTTCTTCAATAAGTGTGCAGGTAAGATAATAGTCCTTCTTCCCATCCGGTACTGGTGTCAACCGCCCACACACCAAATGCTGGTTCTCCTGATCTTTCAGTTATATCTCAGCAGTCCATCCTCTTCATCGCGACGATTTGTATTCATTCTTCAATTTTGGGAAGATACATACATTTTTTGCTTGTCCGCCGCATCCCACTTTCCATCCTCCTTGTTTTCACATACGTATCTTCATATGGAAATGTCCCTCTTGATCGCCATTGTAAAGTTGCCCATTTTCCTTCGAATTGCCCTCTGGTCATACACGCTGCTAGATGAATGAGACATTTTTCATCATGTGCAGGCATTTCTTTGGCAATAAATGTCCTTGCTGAGTTGCATATAATATTAGGAACAGACATAGCAGTTTCCCCTGACATTCTCTCTCCCACCTCGTTCATGGGCTGATACCATAAACTATTTTTTAAATGAGCCGTATTATCAAGATATGTATTTATATCTTCACGATCTTCCTCAACATCCCTTTTAAATTGAAATAGGTGCCTCATAATATTATAAAAAATGCTACTTGTACTTTTATTGTGGACAATAATAAATGTTTCAGTGTCAGCCACCATATCTGTGCTGTTTTTTTATAACATATCTAAATGCCATAATAATCTGGAGGAGAACACAAATCATAATACAGAATGATATCACAATTATTATTCCATGAAAACGTGATTTTCTTGATGGCAATTAGCCTCTTATATTCTGAAACCTCCTCATCTTATCTTGACTCTTAGGGGCCGATTCATGGAACAAACGTGCGCCGAAAATCTTTGCGCAAGCAGGCGCAAGCAGGCGCAAGCGCAAAAAAACAGGCGCGATTCATGGAAGTCCCTGCGCGTGTTTTCCTTGGGATGTGCGCCAAACCCGTGCATGGCGCACACGTCACTGCAACATCCCGAAAGACGTGCGCGACGCGCACAGTGAAAGCGCACAACCTCGGCGCATACACTAGAAAGTGGGCAGAACACGGGGCGTAACGCGCGGAATGGGGAACAACTCGCGAAAATAAGGGCGTAACTGGGGATGTACTGCAGGGAAGCAGACGGAACGCCCACACACACCCGAACCACACGTATTCATGGAATCGAATAGGGCAAAGCCACGCATAGCCAAAGACACGCACAAGCCGAAACACGTCCGCCACACGAAGGCAGGCGGTAGCGTCCCTGCGCATTACAAAAGTGGCAACATACAGCAATTGTGCCTGTGCGAGCGGGGCACGTGTATTTCGGGGTTGCGCGGGAAGTTACACAAGCGATTGAGCGGGGTACGTGTATTCCGGGGGTGCGCGGGAAGTAACACACGCGATCTGGCCTGGGGGAGCGGGCTACGTGTATTTCAGGGGTTTGCGTGAACTTTTTCACGCGATCGGGCCTGGGGGAGCGGGCTACGTGTATTTCAGGGGTTTGCATGAACTTTTTCACGCGATCGGGCCTGGGGGAGCGGGCTACGTGTATTTCAGGGGTTCGCGTGAACTTTTTCACGCGATCGGGCCTGGGGGAGTGGGCTACGTGTATTTCAGGGGTTCGCGTGAAATTTTTCACGCGATCGGGCCTGGGGGAGCGGGCTACGTGTATCTCAGGGGTTCGCGTGAACTTTTTCACGCGATCGGGCCTGGGGGAGCGGGGTACCACTCACCGTCTGCCTTGCATGTAGAAGAACGCGTAGCCAACACCCGCTGTGAAGTAATAGCGTGTGAACCCCAACAGATGGAAAACACACGCACCGCACGAAAAGCACGTACAGAGCAGTGTAAAGGCATGCGGGATCTCCAAGCCCTGCCAGGGCAACGCCCGTGCGCAAAACGTCACAGACGCGCTTTCGCTGTAAGGGCCTTTGGTCCAATGAAATCGCGTACGCGTGCTGACGCGCTTACGCGCTAAGGGCCTTTTTTCGATTTTCACGCTGACGTGCAGGATTTTCACGTGCCAAATCACTCCGTATCAAGCTGGCCACGCGAAAACACACGGAAGACCATGCTCCTGCCCAGAAGGCCGAATTACTGCCCCCCAGTGCCCCAAGCAGCCTCCCACGTGCCCTCTGCTGCTGCCTGCCTGCCTGCCTGCTGCCACCGTGCCCTGCCATTTGGTGCCTGCACATCAGCCATCTGCAGGGGTCCAGTTGCTGTGTCCACCCCTGCTGGAACAGAAGACTCCCGACTCAGATAACATCGCTCCACAGCCCAGCCCCAGGACCCAGTTGCCCACCCACTCCTGCCCCTGGGGTTGCCATGTCGGGCACATCCACATCTGGCACCAGTGGCAACCCCCGGCCAGAGGGGCAGAGGGGCACCAGCTTCACTGCCACCGAAGTTGTTGTCCTGGTGGAGCAAGTCCTGGGGCAGTATGATGCCCTCTTCGGATCGTCCCGCGCCAACAAGGAAGGACGGGAGAGGATCTGGGCCGACTGTGTGGTTGCCATCAACGCGGAGGGGGTGGCAACCCGCACCATCCAGAAGGTCAAGAAGCGCTGGGAGGACTTGAGGTCCAGGACCCTCATAAAGGCCCGGTGCCTCGTGGAGGGGGGCCGGGGCCGCATGAGTTCCATCCAGATGAGGGTCCTGGAACGCGTACACCCAGCGCTCCACGCCCAGGTCCTTGAGAGGGAGACCCGTCTGGAGTTGAGCGGTAAGTGGCCAAGCATTGCTGTGTGAGACAGGGCATGTTGCAGTGTGCTGGTTGTCTGATACTTGCCTGTATGTGTGACATAGGCCATGTACGCATGTATGTGTGCAGGGACATCATGGTAATGCATGTGCGACCAGTAATGTGTGAACCGCACGGTTGTTGCATGTGTTTAAATGCGACATGGGGAGCCCTATGCAGATTGTATACATGAGAGCATGGCAGTCGCTGTTCCTGGACATGGGTGGGGGTGAGGGATGGGTGCTGATGCCAGGTACATATATGGTATCCATGTCTGTGTGCCTGACCTGCGTGTCTGTGACTTGTGAATGCCATGGATGCATGACACATGTCTGTGACAATGTAGAGATTCACTGATGCAGCCTAGTCATCCTTGTATCCACTGTGATTGGGGTGTACGGGGCCAGATGGATGTGACTGAGGTGAAGTGTGTGCATGTGATAGGCATGACCCATGATGCATGTGAGTTCCATTACATTGTATGTTTCGAGAGTCCATTGGACATGTATGGAAATGTCCATGGCATGCACCATGACTGTCACTGTGTGTGTTTTGCCTCGACTGACACATGTGTTGTGGAGGGACATGATGGAAGTGTACTTTGACAGTGGCACTCATCTGCTATTGCTTCCTGTCTAGGGGACCATTGTACAGTACCCTGATGCTTGTGTTCTATGTCTCCCTCTATGCAGCGGCTAGTGAAGAAGAGGGCGGAGACGGCGCTGTGGAGCAAGGCGGCGGGGATGCCCCCACGGCTGCAGCGGAAGGGGTGGGTGAGCCCCCACAGGGGCCTGCTACGGCGGAAGACGGTGAGGAGCCATCCAGGTTGGTGGTTTCCACAGAGGAGGAGGAGGCCGCCACTGAGGCGCACATGGGGCCTGGTGGGGGCATCCCTGCTGGTGCAAGTGGTGCAGTCCAGGGGCAGGGGCAGGAGGCAGCACAGGTCACTGTGGAGGGGCCTGTGCATGTTGCCGTCCCTGACCCTGTGGGTGCACCACCATGCACCAGCAGGGATGCCCCGTCCCAGGCCCGTCCGCAGGTAGAGGGGATGTCCATGTCATCTGACTCCCCTCCACCTGCGGACGAGGGACCCCTGGCCGTATGGAGAAGGTCCTGATTGGGGTCGCGATGCGCACGGCTGTGATTCGTGATGCCGTGCGTGCTTCCCAGGAGGAGCACGCACGTCATCACGAAGAGCACCGTGCCGACGTGGCCCAATTGGGATCGTCCATGTTCGGGGGTTTCCTGCATGTGTCGGCCAATCTGGCGGCCCTCTCCTCCTCTGTGGAGACTATACGCCAGTCGTTCTCCTTGCCGTCTTCCGGCCCAGATGCCACCAGGGCCCCCTGTGGACCTGCCCTGACCAATGCAGCCAGCTCGGTGGGGATCCCATCCCTGCCACAGTCGGGAGTCAGAGGTCCAGCAGGGGTGGACACCACAGCAACTGTACCCCAGTAGATGGAGGATGTGCCGGCATCATCTGGCAGGGCACGTGCACAACGGCGTCGGTGGATTCCATCAGCCTGGATGCCGTCGTGCTGGCAGAGGCAGTGGCGTCGGAGGCAGCAGCGGAGTCAACGTGGGAGGCATCATGGCTCGGGGCCATCAACATCAGAGGGGCAGGCATCGGCCGGAGGGCAGGAGGACCCAGGACGGGAAGTGTCTTCCGTGTGGCAGCGGTTGGGCCAGCAGATAGGTGCGGAGCGGCGGCGGGCAGAAGAGGCGCGGCTCACAATGGTCAGGGCGGAGAACTCCATGCGGAGGGCCCTGAGGTGGGCCGAGTGCCTCGAGGCAATCCGCAGGGGGTTGGAAGAGGAGACGGCGTCGTCCCTGCGGACCCTCGGGCCATGGAACAGGACCTCCTCCGGGACATCGAACAGGAGTTCGATGATGCCCTGGCCCGGAACACCACGGAGTGAGCCGCTGGACTTGCCCGCCGCCTTTGTATATAGTTATATAGTTAGTGTTAGGTTTCCTTTATTTTTTTTTTTATTTGGTTGCGATTGGACAATGCGCCACATTTTTGTATGTAGTTCAGTTTTTAGTTAGTTGTCATAGTTAGGTTTCATTTGGTTGGGCTCATGGACCCGGGATTATCTTGTAAATAGTTCTTCAATGGATTTTTCTATTTTTTGGATTTTTTTCATCGCCATGGAGCAATGGTTTTTGTTTATCATTTACACTTGGATTACTTTTCTGACTGTGACTTTGGACACCATTTTTTTGGATTGTGCTGTGTGTTTTTGATTTTTTTCATGGACATTCATCTTCTTTTGATCGTTTTGCTTTGTGGTTTTTCTCATTTCATTTCCATTCAAGTTGATTTTAAATACATTTTTATTTTCATCCTTCAATGTGTCGTATCATCTCATTGCTTTCATGCATGTCATGTTGGGTGTTTTAACATTCACTTGCAGCCATTGTGTGTGACAGACATGTGTTAATTTGCATTATTTACATTGGGTGTGTAACATGTCATTGACTTTGATATGTGGGTGGATGCGATAGTTGGTTGGGCCTTTTGGCAGGGGAGGATGGCCATTACGGACATGATTGGGGATTGGTGGGACCCAGGTGCAGGGGGGCATGGATGGGACATGGGTGGGGGCCTGGTGGTGGGTGCCCCACAGTGCTGGGGGGTGGGGGTGGTGGGAGACATGAGTTGGACATGAGTGGGGGCCTGCTGGCAGGTGCCCCACAGTGCTGCGGGGTGGGGGGGTGGGGAACATGAGTTGGACATGGGTGGGGGCCTGCTGGCAGGTGCCCCACAGTGCTGGGGGGTGGGGGGATGGGGAACATGAGTTGGACATGGGTGGGGGCCTGCTGGCAGGTGCCCCACAGTGCTGGGGGGTGGGAGACATGAGTTGGACATGAGTGGGGGCCTGCTGGCAGGTGCCCCACAGTGCTGGGGGGTGTGGGGGTGGGGAACATGAGTTGGACATGGGTGGGGGCCTGCTGGCAGGTGCCCCACAGTGCTGGGGGGTGGGGGGGGGTGGGGAACATGAGTTGGACATGGGTGGGGGCCTGCTGGCAGGTGCCCCACAGTGCTGGGGGGTGGGGGGGTGGGGAACATGAGTTGGACATGAGTGGGGGCCTGCTGGCAGGTGCCCCACAGTGCTGGGGGGTGGGGGGGTGGGGAACATGAGTTGGACATGAGTGGGGGCCTGCTGGCAGGTGCCTCACAGTGCTGGGGGGTGGGGCTGGTGGGAGACATGAGTTGGACATGGGTGGGGGCCTGCTGGCAGGTGCTCCACAGTGCTGGGGGGTGGGGGGGGGGTGGGGAACATGAGTTGGACATGGGTGGGGGCCTGCTGGCAGGTGCCCCACAGTGCTGGGTGGTGGGGGGGGGACATGAGTTGGACATGATTGGGGGCCTGCTGGCAGGTGCCCCACAGTGCTGGGGGGTGGGGGGGAACATGAGTTGGACATGAGTGGGGGCCTGCTGACAGGTGCCCCACAGTGCTGGGGGTGGGGGGGGTGGGGAACATGAGTTGGACATGAGTGGGGGCCTGCTGGCAGGTGCCCCACAGTGCTGGGGGGTGGAGGGGGTGGGGAACATGAGTTGGACATGGGTGGGGGCCTGCTGGCATGTGCCCCACAGTGCTGGGGGGTGGGGGGGTAGGGAACATGAGTTGGACATGAGTGGGGGCCTGCTGGCAGGTGCCCCACAGTGCTGGGGGGTGGGGGGTGGGGAACATGAGTTGGACATGGGTGGGGGCCTGGTGGAGGCTGGCCCTGGTGGCTGGGGGGTGGGGGTGGTGGGAGACATGGGTGGGGGCCTGGTGGTGGGTGCCCCTGCACTGCTGGGGGGTAGGGGTGCTGGGAGACATGGGTGGGGGCCTGGTGGAGGCTGCCCCTGGTGGTTGGGGGGTGGGGGTGGTGGGAGACATGGGTGGGGACCTGGTGGTGGGTGCCCCTGCACTGCTGGGGGGTGGGGGTGCTGGGAGACATGGGTGGGGGCCTGGTGGAGGCTGCCCCTGGTGGCTGGGGGTTGGGGGTGGTGGGAGACATGGGTGGGGGCCTGGTGGTGGGTGCCCCTGCACTGCTGGGGGGTGGGGGTGCTGGGAGACATGGGTGTGGGCCTGGTGGAGGCTGCCCCTGGTGGCTGGGGGGTGGGGGTGGTGGGAGACATGGGTGGGGGCCTGGTGGAGGGTGCCCCTGCACTGCTGGGGGGTGGTGGGAGACATGGGTGGGGGCCTGTGGAGGGTGCCCCTGGTGGCTGGGGGTGCAGGGGGACATGCGTTGGTGGGCAGTAGTGCAAGTTGACATGTGGGTTGCCTGGGGGTCATGGCCATGGTGGATGGTGTGCCTGCAGGACATGTGCAGGGTAGGCCCCTGTGGTGTGAGCCACCTGCAGGGGCCGTGGAGGGTGTAGAGGGAACACCTGGGAGGACCCACACGTGCAATTCACGTGTGGTGCTCCCCGCGCACCCCTGTAATACACGTACCCTGCTGATTTCGCGTGTGAAACTTCTCCCGCACCCCGAAATACACGTACCCTGATGGAATCGCGTGTGGAACTTCCCGCGCACCCCTGGAATACACGTACCCTGCTGATTTCGCGTGTGAAACTTCCCCCGCACCCCGAAATACACGTACCCTGATGGAATCGCGTGTGGAACTTCCCGCGCACCCCTGGAATACACGTACCCTGCTGATTTTGCGTGTGAAACTTCCCCCGCACCCCGAAATACACGTACCCTGATGGAATCGCGTGTGGAACTTCCCGCGCACCCCTGGAATATACGTACCCTGCTGATTTCGCGTGTGAAACTTCCCCCGCACCCCGAAATACACGTACCCTGATGGAACCGCGTGTGGAACTTCCCGCGCACCCCTGGAATACACGTACCCTGCTGATTTCACATGTGAAACTTCCCCCGCACCCTGAAATACACGTACCCTGATGTAATCGTGTGTGGAACTTCCCGCGCACCCCTGAAATACACGTACCCTGCGGAAATCGCGTGTGTAACTTCCCCCGCACCCCGAAATACACGTACCCTGATGGAATCGCGTGTGGAAATTCCCGCGCACCCCTGGAATACACGTACCCTGCTGATTTCGCGTGTGAAACTTCTCCCGCACCCCGAAATACACGTACCCTGATGGAATCGCATGTGGAACTTCCCGCGCACCCCTGGAATACACGTACCCTGCTGATTTAGCGTGTGAAACTTCCCCCGCACCCCGAAATACATGTACCCTGATAGAATCGCGTGTGGAACTTCCCGCGCACCCCTGAGATACGCGTACCCTGCTCGCACGGGCCCAATCGCGTGTGGAAATTCCCGCACACCCCTGAAATACACGTACCCTGCTGATATTGCGTGTGGAACTTCACGCGCACCCCTGAAATACACGTACCCTGCGGAAATCGCATGTGTAACTTCCCCTGCACCCTGAAATACACGTACCCTGCTGATATCGCGTGTGGAACTTCACGCGCACCCCGAAATACACGTACCCTGATGGAATCACGTGTGGAACTTCCCACGCACCCCTGAGATACGCGTACCCTGCTCGCACGGGCCCAATCGCGTGTGGAAATTCCCGCGCACCCCTGAAATACACGTACCATGATGAAATTGCGTGTGGAACTTCCCGCGCACCCCTGAAATACGCGTACCCTGCTCGCACGGGGCCAATCGCGTGAGGTACTTCCCGCGCACCCCAGTGATACACGTAGCCCGCTTGCCGTGCTGGTACAGGGTTAGCGCAGCCCTTTGCGCTGGATTGGGTATATTGATGGCTTTTCCCTGCGCGAGAGGCGTTCTTGGGGGCGTAACTGGCGCTGCTGCAGGGTCGCTGCGCCACTGTGCGCCACGGCTGGTTTTGGTGACTGGAATCCATGAATATGCTGTGCGCGGAAATGGATTTTAGCGCACGCGGCTGGCGCAGGGATTCGCACGCGCACACTGTGCAGCAGCCGCGTGCGCCACTTGTGCGCTGAATTCTATGAATTACCCCCTTACAGTTTTGCATTCTTGAGTGGTATTTTCTTAAAGCTTGTACTGCAGTTTATCTGTTTGTGTTTGGGACCACTCCCAGAGCCAGAGTTTTTTTTTTTTTTAGCATCGGGATTCTGTTCAAGCTTCTCTACTGATATGTTTGCTTAGTCTAAGATCACTTGGCACTGTGAGGACCACGTTTATTTAACCCAATCCAATTTTCCTTGCGCATCAGGTTCCAGGATGTGAAATTGGATCGGGCCATTCAGCATGATAAGCTTGCGGAATAATAATAAAGCTTTCCACACCACTATGGTATAGATTGAGGCTAGCCCCAATGTGTGTCATATGATAATGATTGGTACGTAGTTGGGCACTCACAGATTTTTCCCCAGGACGTACCTTCGAGTAGTGACCACTCTTTCCAGGAGTAGCAGAGAGGTCTAAGCTCCATATGTAAGAATCAGCATGACTTTCTGTTTGTAAAATTTAACAACAGGAATCAATGAGAATTTTCCGTACCTTTTGTGAATTATGGCTCCTTGAACAGCGAGGTTCTTTGTTTTCGTTCTCAGGTTGGCTACGCGCAGTTTGTCGCATAAGCTCTGGTTTATTTCGACCCCTAAATATCTCATGCAGTGAACTCGAACTATAGGTTCGTTGATAAGGAGCCAATGGAAGTTGTTTGTTTTCAGTTTACCTCTTGTTCTTTGAAACAACAGGAGGGCAGATTTTGTGGCATTTATTTTTAATGCATTTTTTTCAATGTAGAGCTGAAGAAGATTCAGTTTACTTTGGAGGCCAATTGGTGTCAAATCTGAGATTATGAGGTCGTCTGCATAGAGAATCCATCCCACCGGTTTCTTGTTTATTCTTGGTGGATTAGAGCTGTAGTCCGACATTGGTTCTTTTATGTCCGCAACGAATAACTTAAACAACTCAGCGGCCAAAGGGCAGCCTTGTATTAGGCAGCAGAAGTTTAGAATCTTTTTGCTTAATAGGCCTTCCTTGTTCAGTCAAACCTGAATGGAAGTATCTGTGTATAGAGATTTGATTGGTTCCAGGATCCATTCTGGGCGGCCTAGTTATCCATTTTCATCCAAAATAGATCCCTGTCGACACTGTTGAAGGCTTCAGCAAGATCAATCGATGCAATATAGATTTTTGTGCCTTCCTTGAGGCATCGTAATTTAAGGATGTTCAGGATAAATAGGTTAAGGCCACAGCCCACATCTTTAACAAATCCAGTTTGTCGGGGTTCAAAGTGACCGGATTCTTTGACCCAGTTTTTCAATTTGACCAGAATAGGAGATGCAAAATTTTTTCCCAGAACGTCGATCAAGGCAATTGGTCTATAGTTCTGTGGATCCATTTTGTTGCCCTTTTTTGTAGATTGGTTTAATGATCGCTGTCTTCCAGGAATCAGTAATTTTATTTTGGGTCATGATTGCTCTAAATAAAATTATACAGAAATCAACCCATTCTCCCTTAAGATCTTCAAGCATTTGGTTCGACACTCCATCTGGGCCTGGGGCATTGGATGTGCTGAGATTTTTGATCATTGCTACGATTTCATCTTTGGCAAACAAGAGAGTCCATACTGTTAGTTTAGATTGCCTGATGTAGAACTTTTCAGCGCACCTTTTATTTTAAAAAGTGTTCAGAAAAAGCTCACCCATGCATCTTCAGGGACTGCGTTACTTAGGAGGCCAGTCTGGGCATTTGCTGTTTTATTTAGCGCAAGCCACAGTGATCTTGAGTGATTCGATGACATGATATTTAACATGTGTTCTGCGTCTCTCTGGATACTAAGCACTTTATGGCTTCTGATCCAATTTTTGTAATGTTGCTTTCGCTTCATGATAAGGAGAGCTTTGTTGCAATCTTTAATCACACACAATTTTCTTAGATCTTTGTTCAACTCCCGTTTTTTCCAGACAACTTCCTGATCATATATATGTTTCCGTCTAAATTGAGTTTTTTGACCCATTGATTGCGACCTTAGGTATTCACTAAACAGCGGTATGTAATCAACATTAGTAACCTGATTGTCACATGCCAATTTGAACTTGTTGCTGATTGCTTGTACATCTTGGGCTTTCAGTCTCAATCTATTTCTTCTGGGACATGCTTTGATATTGTGATGCCACACTTCTTTGTTTCTTCTGATATCGACAACCAAGGACAATTCTACCATATCATGGTCACTATGAGTTGTCTGAATTATCCTTAGGGATTTCACCCAAGGTGAAATGTTTGCGGACACAAAAAAGTAGTCCAAGGTTGACTTGTTGGGCTTCTCTTCTCCAAGTTGGTGCAGCCGGAATATCTCCTGGGGAGATACTGTTCAAGAGGTAGACATTTCTTTCATCTAGTTCTTGCGTCTACTTGGCGGCTCTCGAAAGCTTTTTCATCAAGTTAGTTTTCCCGGTTTTCTTCAATTTGAGGGAGGTTTGTAACGTGAAATCTGTATTCATGTCTCCACATAAGATCACCATTGGTTCATGATACTCAAGTCTGCAATTGTCGATCAGGTTTGTTACTTCCACAATGAAGCATTCATCTTTCCAGTCTGCCGGATTCCAGTAAAGATTTACAATGATCAACCATGTTGTTTCTGTATCAGTGTTTTTATCCAGCCTTAACACTACCATTTGCATATGGTGGTTTGAGCTTTTAGTACATGCTTCACTCAGACCTGAGCCTATTTTAATTAGAGTAGTTAGGCTAACCAACAGCCTCCCCTTTGTGCCTTTCTTTGACGGATTCAGAAACAGTGTGTATCTATCTACTGAAGGGGTTGTAGTCATCCACGTCTCTTGCAGGCAAAGAATGTCATATTTCATGTGGTTCCAGTTTTTATCATGAAGGAGGTGTATGAACCCTTGTGTGTTTCAGCTGCCTATCAGCAGGGTAGTTCCGGGGGGCGACGTGGACATTATTGTTTTTTGTTTAAATTCAAGGTCTTTGATAGCCACCAGGCAGTCAGAGTCTTCAAATCGTTCTTGTGCTTCAATTGGCACTATTATTCTTTGACATATATACTCTATCACATCATCTTTTAATCCACTACTTCTGTTCATTTCTTCTTCCCTTCTCCTCATCTCATTCAATTCCTCTGCCTATCGCCTTCTTTGCAACCTACGTACTTTCATTCTTTGTGCTTCTACCTCCTTCGCATTTCTTCTCTTCTAATCCCTCCTTTTCTTTCCTCATCCAGTACCTTCTTCATTCTTCCCTTTGCTTACTTTTTTTTCCCTTCTATTCTTTATATGCTCTCTCTCCTTCCTTTTCTTTCTTTTCCCACTCTTCTCTTTCTCGAATCCCACCAATGCTCTTATCATCCAGCTTAAGTAATATGTGTCCTCCTATCCATTCATTCTGTACTATCATTATTCCCTTAGCTTTGTCCTTTATTTCTTTCTGTTTCCTTGCTTCTTCCTCTGTCTCCATCTGTCTATCCTGCCTATCCTTCCTCTCATCACACTGTTTATTTTCATTGCTTATCGATATATATTTGCGTTTGCTGCTTTTGCTCTCTTCTGCATTGTCCTCACTGTTATAATCGGGGAGCTCGCATTTCGGATTAAAGGATAGTTCCGGGACTTTTTTTTTATTGTCCCTACGGTTCGGCCATGTGTTTTTAAGCATAAATCGGTAGATCGTAGAAAACTTTCCTATGGACCTTACCCGACTTTTCGTCCATTAACGCACTCGAAATCAGCCGCCATTTTCTGATAATCCTATCATTTCCCCCCATCGACCTGGCTCACCTGCTTTTGCGGCACTAAATCAAATCCCCCGCCCCTGAGCCTGACATCAGCAGACGCGTACCGCCCATTTCCCAACGCCAAAGCACGTTTCGTGTCAACAATCGCTGCGCCTCAGCTAATGAAGTGTCGCCATGGAAATGGCAGGACGCCTCTTTCCTCAATAAGTATAAACACACCGTTTCACAACACACAGCAGCAGATTTTCGATTCCATTACTCTCTCTGTGTTACTTTGAGTATTCTGTGACTCGTTTCTGTGCTCTGGTCAGCTACCTTCGCCGCTTCTAGGCCTTGTGAACACCTGTACCATCTCTGTAAATTATTTTACTTTCTTTACCACACAATGGCTACAATAATGCCGTATATGTACGAGCCCGAGTACACCGAGGAAGAACTACTGGAAAGGCAAGCACGCGAAAACGATGGGGATTCGGACGGCAGTTGGGAGGACCAGTCAACGGATGAAGAGCCTGGACCATGTCGCATGGACGGCGTCTCCACCTGGTGCACGTGCAATCGGTGCGAGCTAATGCCAACTGAGGAGGAGAACTGCTGCTGCCGTGAAAATTCTGGGTGCTTGGCCTACATTTCGGAAGGCGAGCCAAGTCCGCAATGCATCACCGAGCTGCCAGAGTTCAGGGAAGCCTGCCTCTCACGGACCGTGTTGAGGATGATGATGGTGCTTATGCACGAACTTCGCGGCACTGTTCGTCCGCGTAATCCGAGTAACGAGTAAG
The DNA here is from genome assembly GCF_040938575.1 of Ambystoma mexicanum. Classification (NCBI taxonomy): domain Eukaryota; kingdom Metazoa; phylum Chordata; class Amphibia; order Caudata; family Ambystomatidae; genus Ambystoma; species Ambystoma mexicanum. The sequence continues at coordinate 1,082,349,492 of NC_090925.1, forward strand.
TATACTCTGGTTGTGATGTCAGTGATGCCACTACTATTTCATGGTCGTCTCCCACATATAAAATTACATCTACATATCATTCGAATGCATGTAAATTGGTTCCATATTGTGCATTTTCTAGATAGAATTTTTTTCAAAGCAGAATGACATTTTTTACCTGAATCGACAGTGATAAGAAAGTTTTGTCATTTTAATACAGTTTGCATCTTTCATTTTCACAGGTGGTACAGGCTGGTGGCCTATCGTTGCTTCACTTGGTGGCTTCACGGGAGGCTCGGACACCGCGTTCGGAGAGTAATACCTGCCTGTGCGGTACTTGCCATTAGACAACATTTCCCCAGCGACAGTGGACAATACCGCGGATTTTCCCTGGATGTGCTGCAACCGGAACTTTACAATGTGTAATGTTTATTATTTATGTTCAATTGAAATTAAGATCTAAAATAAAACCCAACATATATTTTAACAATGGTTGTTTTGATTTTTTAAATGAATCTAGTGTGTCTCCATTGAATAGTCTTCCTGTGCCTTGTCTTGTCACACCACATGTCTCCGGCCAGCATCCTCCCTCACGCTGGCCGCCCACCTTCAATCCACATAACCGTTGAACCCATATGCAGCAGACATACATATGTTATTTTGCGGGTTGGCATCAAGCCTCCCGGCCTTGCCTCCTCCCCCAAAAATACTTACCACACCACTTTGTTCAAGCGTTGGCAATAAAAGGCCGTTGGATTTTATTGATACAAAACATGGTTATAGGTAAATAATCAATATGGTTGATCATAATAAATCATCCTTTTGGGCACCGGGTACAGAGATGACCCCCTCTGGCCCGTGCCGCCTTGCCACCACAGGCCAGCCTGCTGCTGACTAACTGCCTAGGCATCCAGGGTCTCCAGGGTGAACTGCACCCATATATTCTCCTGGGAGGATGAGGTATTTTTAAACTCACCCCCCTGCCTTCCATGTACTAGATCCTGCAGCCTGCCTCTTACATGCAGTTAGATGGCCTCTCCTTGGTGAGGCCCTGCGGCAAACGAGTCTTGTCTGCACGACCACCGCCCCAATCCACCCCCCCGCCCTATCAAAGGCAGTTCGCACCGGGGTACTTGCGCTGGCAAGTGGAGCTGTCAGGGAGCGATAAAGGCCAAGAGGTGCCAAAGACCATGTACACTTCAAAGTGGTCTATAGAGCATGGGTTGTTGTTCCCATGTCTACCTCCAGACCCCGTGTCTCCTGCCAAGCATCCCCCCTCACGCTGGACGCCCCCCTGCAATCCACATAAGTGTGTCTCCATTCACGAGTCTTCCTGTGTCTTGTCTGCACGGCCACCGCCCCAATCCACCCCCCCGCCCTATCAAAGGCAGTTCGCACCGGGGTACTTGCGCTGGCAAGTGGAGCTGTCAGGTAGCGATAAAGGCCAAGAGGTGCCAAAGACCATGTACACTTCAAAGTGGTCTATAGAGCATGGGTTGTTGTTCCCATGTCTACCTCCAGACCCCGTGTCTCCTGCCAAGCATCCCCCCTCACGCTGGACGCCCCCCTGCAAACCGCATAATGCCACAACATATACACGTCATTCATTCACAAACACACCCCTGTTTCGAATTCTTTATAACCCACTTCATATTTCTAATGAGAACTTCTTTGCGCTTTGCTAGTCAACCCGTGAAGGTGCTGGTTATCTGCTCTTCGTCTCTGTGAACTTCCGTGACCACTTCGAGGAAACTCGTCAGTTTGCAACCTGTGAACTGCTCCCTGTTCTACGACAAGAAACTACTCTGATCCCTGCATCTAACTGTTTGTTCGTCAAGGTAAGGCCATGTACCATAATCATTTTGCGTCCAATTTCTTTTCGTTCAAGACAGTACATGCAAGGAACTAGTCACATGTTCTGAGTTTAGTCAAATTATTTTTCTATTTTTTTAAAGTTATTCAAATACTTATCCGCATGTGAATAACGTGTATAGTTCCAAGAACCAAAACGAACCTTGCATTGAACCCTTTATGTGTCATTTAATTTTTTAACACATTGGTATTCATATAGAATTGTTGATCTTTACTTTTCAGAACTTTCCACAATGCCTGCCTGTTCCATTGGCGGTTGCCCTTCGAAGACCCATAAAAAATCTGAAGATACTATAATGCATGTTTTCCCTAAGACAATAGATCAGATAAGAGAATGGGTCCGATATTGCGGATATCCACCGTCTGAGCTTGAAAGTAGAGTCCTAGAAGTCTTTGCGGACAAGAGGGGTGATCGATACCGCATCTGCAGCAGGCACTTTAGCTCAGACATGTACTCCACATCATTGCTAATAAAGAAGAAAACACCGCGAGCGACGCGAAAATTGCTCTCAACCGCTATTCCCACTCTATTCGTCCACATCCCTCCACTGGTGAGTCAAGTTTACGGATTTAGCTCTCGGCCTTGCGGTAGTGTGTAGCATTAGCTAACAATAATTTCCCCATTTATGTATCCACTCAATATGAAGGCGGAAGATTCTCCATCCGTGTCGTTATTGCAGTCATCAGCCACTTCAAGCGCCTATCGGGTAATCTTACTTGGCTATTCTGCCACTGACTTGTTTTAGGCATGTATATCAATAGTTTTAATTTATCGTGTAATTATTTTACCTAATGGTACACCCTTGTACTCGTCCTCTAGTCTTTGTTTTCAGTTATAATTATTGTTATCCAAAATAATGCAAGTACTGTCTTTCAGGGAGATGCTGAGGAGTCCAACGTATTGACGACAACCGTTGATGTCACTCAGATGCTCGAGGTACGTTTCCGGACAGTTCCATCGATGGAGATCATCAGATCTTGCATTCTTGTAGCGTGATTGTTACACACAATGTTTCTTTCGTTTTTAGCCATTGATATGTCCTTCTGTCGTCGCCCTCCTATGTGTCTTCTTTTTTCAATATTGTGTTCATTACTAATGAAAGTCCTATGTTTCAGGGAGTCGATGGAGCATTAGTCCAAGAAGAAGGGGGAGCATGCAGTTACGGGTCGGCGCAACAGCTTGCAGAAGTGTGCACCGCAGTTACATCATCCCTTGATGTTCTTATGCATTTCGAGGTATGGATACTGACAGTTCGATCAAGCGAAATCATATGACGTGATTACATCCGCTATACTTCCTTCTTTATTAACGCAAGTACTATGTTTCAGGGAGATGACGGAGCTTCTTCTACAAGAACATCACCCCTAGTAGTTGATGCAGATCTCTGGGTGGTGACACTTCCAACGATCGAGCAAATCGAATCATATTTAGATATCCATTATTTATTTTAGACAACTGATCATTTGTGCAGGTCTATTTAGATGAGCCGTTGACGCCTGCACAAAGTTTATGTTCTTTTTAACAAAATAGAAAACCATACTAATGCAATTACTGTGTTTCAGGGAGTTACTGAAGCATCATCTTCAATAATATCATCAATGGAAGTCTATGAGGAGCCCGAGGTATGGATCTTGACAGTTCCATCTAACTAGATCAACAATGCGTGAATAATTGTCGTTTGAATGTTCTACACAAAGCGTTCATTCGTGTTTTGCTATTGAGATGTACGTGGGTATTGGTCCCCAAGTACATTTTGTGTTTTCAATATTATTATACATACTAATGAAAGTTCTATGTTTCAGGGAGTCGATGGAGCGTCAGTGCGTGATGGATGGGCTTATCATGAAAATATAGTCGTTGCAGCGCAAGAGGAAGTGGAGACATGCACACACGAGTCGGAGCAACAGCGTCCTGATGTTGAAGTTCGAGGCAAGAAAGTTTCAAAGAAAAGAAAGCAAAAGAAGGTTAGTGTCCTGGTCACTATATTATGTTGTTTTTCACTGTTAATAGTTCAATACTGTAAGTTGTGTTTAAACTGAACATCCCTTTTCCAATCTGTCCTCTAGTTGCGAGTGGGTGTACGAACTAGATCTACACAGACAGTGAAGCGAACGAGAGATGTTGCTTGTCAAACCTTTTGGCAGGGACTTGAGACTGGAGATGCATCGTGCCAATGGGAAGAATATGAAGTGATTGACAACGGAGCTATACCACCACCAGCCATTGATAGTGAATGTCCTCCTGGTAGTTCGGATGCAGTCGGAGATCAATTCACAGAATCCACACCCGCAAAAACTAAGACCGCGAGAAAGTTGAAGAAATTGTTTTATTCACCCATCGCCGGAGAAGGAACAGATGTTGCAATGGAAGAGAATGAAGTGGACGACAATGAAACACCATCAATATCACTGAACATAGCGGAAGACGATATCAGAGATTCTACCTTTCATGTGAGTGACATGTCCTCAACGTTACAGGCCGAACCAGCTGGGATGCAGAGTGACAGTATAAGGAAAGAGGCCAAATTCATTGTATTCGATAGTTGTTTGATTGATATTATTATTCGGATGAAATGTGGGCATTCGGTTGGTGGGGAAGTATGTGGGGAGCCATTGATTAATGTGACTCGTGCAATTCGAGGCACTAACCTTAAAATACATGCCACCTGTACAAAATATCATCCTTTCTCATGGTCTGCACAACCCATGCTGGGGCAACTGCCAGCAGGCAATCTACTTTGTGCAGCGGCTGCACTTTTTAGTGGTTCAAGTTTTAAAAGGTTAGAGTCTTTCTTTCAGTTTGTGGGAATCCATTTCATTGCGAAAACTCAGTTCTACAAATACCAAACCGATTATCTATTTCCAGCCATTAGCGAAGCTTGGAGAATGGAAAAAATGTCTATTGATAGTACATTCGCGGGCAAACGGTTCAGGCTAGCCGGTGATGGACAGTGCGACAGCCCAGGATTTTCAGCCAAGTACTGCACCTACCACTTTCAGGACATGGAAAGTAAGAAAATTGTGAGTTCGGTGGTCGTGCAGGTGTCACAAAGTACATCCTCAGTGGCCATAGAGAAAGTTGGCTTTGTAGCATCATTGCAAGAACTACAATCGCGGGGAATGGTGATCGACCTGATAGCCACGGACAGACACGTTTCAATTGCCAAGACAATGAGAGAAGAGTACAAATATATAAATCACCAATTTGACGTTTGGCATCTTGCAAAAACAATCAATAAAAAAATGTCGGCTGCAGGTAAAAAAAAAGATATGCAAGGTATTTCACAGTGGTCCAAGTCAATCAGCAACCATCTTTGGTGGAGCTCAAAAACATGTGGAGGGTCGTTGGAAATTCTACTGGAAAAATGGCGGTCAGTAATGCTACAATGTAGCAACGTTCACCGCTGGACCACAAACCAACATTTCCACAATTGTGAACATGGCCATTTGTCCACAGAGGAGGCACGGAAGAAGAAGTGGTTGATTCCTTCATCACCCACTCACAAAGCCATTGAAAAGATTGTATTTGATAAAACTATAACAAGAGATTTGAGGGGACTCACGGAATTCTGCCACACAGGAGATTTGGAGGTGTTCCACAATATGTGCCTAAAGTACAGGCCAAAACGATTGCATTTTGGCATGGAGGGCATGATAAATCGGACTCTTCTAGCGGTCTTGGCACATAACCATAATGTTGGTCGTCAACAAAGTAGGACGACCGGAACTTTAGGGACGCTTCGCTACAATAAGGCCTTCACTAAAAGAAGTAAACAATGGGTTATCAAACCAGTGTTTGAGGATATGCAATATGAGTTTATTGAGAGACTTATTGTTGATGTCCTAGATAGGCACATACATGGAGTTGTGAACGAACCTGTGCAGGGGACAACTGCATTGCCACCCAACATTGCCTCTGTTCCATGTCCACCTAAAGCAGAGCTCATTGAGAAATACACATCACGGTTTAAATGATTGTAATTTGATTGTCTGTTCTCTCGAGTCTCCTCATGTTTTAGGCCCATTGAATATGTGTATCTATGTAATGTGTAAATAAAAGTGATTGCTCAGTGTACATGCAATGTGTCTCTCCACCCTTGCCCCTCCCTTCACCGTGCAGTAGTGCGCACCACCCGGGTGTCACCTGTGACTTTGCTCTCGAGTCTCCTCATGTCGCAGGCCCATTGAATATGTGTAGCTATGTATTGTGTAAATAAAAGTGATTGCTCAGTGTACATGCAATGTGTCTATCCACCCTTGCCCCTCCCTTCACCGTGCAGTAGTGCGAACCACCCGGGTGTCACCTGTGACTTTGCTCTCGAGTCTCCTCATGTCGCAGGCCCATTGAATATGTGTAGCTATGTATTGTGTAAATAAAAGTGATTGCTCAGTGTACATGCAATGTGTCTATCCAACCTTGCTCATTTGTGCATTAAATTAAACCAAACAGTAATATAAATCATTTTTCAAAAAATATAGAATGTCTCCGTATTTATGGTTCTCTGGGGCTGCAAAGCACGCAGATAAAATGCAAAGATGGAGTGTAAATTTCAAGTCCTGTGAGATGGCCTTACACTGAATGTAGCTAACTAGGAATGTGTGCTCGTTCAAAGTAAAGGTCAGCTGCTTTGATTTTTTGCTCGGGTGCCGGAATGGCCCACAACTCAGTATAAGGTTCTATTGTTATTTGACCTTGACAGGCCGGGACCATCCCGAAAGACTTCTTTTTGGGGGTGTGGTGCAATAACGTAAGAAACGATAATGAATAAAATTTCAGAAACGATAGCCATTTAATGTTCGTTCATTAGAAGAAATAACGTCGGCATAGAAGGAGTGGTATTTCGGGGCTGCCCTACGCACAGACACAATGGAAAATGCAAATATAATGTAAGTAACTCTTTAGATGAGTTTATACCGCAATTTAATTACTATACAGTAGCTTTAAAGACGGGTTAAGTTGTACTTGTTCGTTCTTTGTGGCATATTGTTTTGTACCGCGCACTATCTTGAGGAGAACCATCTCCTTTTACGGAAGCACCTCAAAACCTTCCTCTTTGCTTCTGCTTTCTCTCTCCCTCTCCCCTGCTACAACTGGTCCACCGTCTGCGACCACGGACCTGGGCCCTTCCACTCTCCACCTGCACTGCCTCCCTGTCAACCCCTGCACTGGGGGACTGTCTCAGTATCCTACAGCCCCCCCTTCCCAGCACTTGTTCTGCACTTACCTTGCACTCGCCACCAGCTGGCCCTATGTATTTATTATTTTATGCTACTTACCTTGTACTCCACTTCCCCCCTCCCCTTCCCCTTGCACTTTTACCTTCCCCCTACCCCTGCACTTGCGCGATCTGAATGACACCTGGCCTAGTAGGATCGTTGTCTGTCTTCTCCTTGTCCCCCCCCCCTCCCTGCCTCGCCACGCCTTGAAACACTTGTGTATAGGCGCGTTGAAAATGCCATATTATATCATATCAGTGACGAAGTGGTCCACTGGCGCTCAGGCGGCTCTGAAAAAGGCGGAGGAGAGGGGGTGGGTTACTGGAAATGACTTATAATACCCAGTTGCACTGTCCTAGCTATGAAATAATTTCCCGACCTAATATATAAAATGAATAATTTTAATAAAGATCTGATGGTGAGTGAGACTAATTTCATTTTTTATGTTTTTAAAACAGGTACATCCTTCATTATTGTCCGTGTCACGAGTACCAGACACCGGCGGATGGCTTTTACAACCGCCAGTTGCTTCTCTGCGTGAACAACGTTACCACCCTGACCATTTTATGGGACGATCGCCAAGTACAAGTATGCCCTTACGCGGTACTAATGGCTAGATGCAACATACATACCGTTGTGGTGGCCTAGTGCCTCATTGTTGGAACAGCCATGCGATTATCAGTGCGACCGAAGAGCTTATTTTATCGTAAACCAACACCCTGTGTACTGCACACGAACATCGCTTGCCTCAAGACGAACTATTTTGGATCGAGAGCAAAGAAAAATGCAAATCGCTGAATATTCTCTAAACATTTGATGTCCAATAAATGTACTTTGCCAAATGTACAATCTTGCCGTTTGCTTTTAAACCACAGTTTCATATTCCGAATTGTGGCGCTGTATTGTGAGATGATCTAAGACCCTGTGTACAGCAAAGGAACATCGCGTGCCTCAAAACGAACTTTTTGGAACGTGAGCAAATAAAAATGCAAATCGCTGAATATTCTCTAAACATTTGATGTCAAATAAATGTACTTTACCAAATTAACAATCTTGCGGTTTGATTTAAAAGTACAGTTTCATATTCCGAATTGTGGCGCGCTGTGTTGTGAGCTAATCTGTGTTGGTTTCCGGGTTCTGTGTGGAGTCGCGTAGAAGACGCCTGGGCGCGTTTGCCTACGCAGCACAGTCACGTCACGGATAGAGGCGGGGAATATGAATGTTTTGATAAAGTCTGTTTCAGGGGCGGGGGATTTGATTTAGTGCCGCAAAAGCAGGTGAGCCAGGTCGATGGGGGGAAATGATAGGATTATCAGAAAATGGCGGCTGATTTCGAGTGCGTTAATGGACGAAAAGTCGGGTAAGGTCCATAGGAAAGTTTTCTACGATCTACCGATTTATGCTTAAAAACACATGGCCGAACCGTAGGGACAATAAAAAAAAAGTCCCGGAACTATCCTTTAACATACCCCGCTGCTGCTTTCAATTCCCTTAAGAGATCAAATCCCTTCTCCTTTGTATCTATGCTCTTATTTTCAGCAGGGGAAAGGGGAGTCGAAGGCGTTACATCCTCCCTTATTTGCTGACTAAGCATCCACTCCTTCTCGGCCGGATCTTCTTTCTCAATTTGGTACATCTTCCATAACTCTAAAACAGCCAACCTTTACTGTAACTTCTTTCCCTTATATGTAGCATGCAAACATGTCGTCATATGTTGCAATGCTGTTTCTTTACACTTATTGGACAGAAAATTACATTATCTTCTTTTTATATCTAATTACTTTATAATTTCGTACATGTTTCTCTTGTCGCTGCAGGCACATCGTTCCTCATAAGTATTTTCATATCGTTTCAGTATGTCCTCGTATAGCTACTTCATGACATCACTCTGCCCTCATCTGATTTCACTGAGCGTTCCATGATGTCCAACGGTGCATGCTGACATCCTTCAACTCTTTCAGTACGAGGATACATTCAGTAGGGTTGCCTGAGTGTATATCGTCTCCCATACACTCGATGCAGTATAAGGACAACACATGGGGCCTCATTACGAGTCAGGCAGAATGGGTTAACGGGTGCCGCTAATGGATGCGGACCCATTAAACCCATTCCGCCTGATTACGAGGTCCCCTCGCGGGACCCAGTAAGGACGCCTGGTAAAACCAGGCGTTGTTACCGGGTCCCGCGAGGGGACCAGGGAGCAAACAACGGGCCGGTCGTAATCGGCCCGTTGTTAGCTCACTGCACCCATTCCCATTGAGCCCTATGGGGGCTCGAATGGGAATGGGGATGGTCCAGGCCTGGGTTCCCTGAGGGAGGAATTACCGGGCCCTCCAAACTCAGAATGGCCCGGTAATTCCCCATTCTCAGCGTGAAGAAAAAGTTAAGTGGGTTTTGTTTATGTTGGAGGTGTGAGTGGGGGTGTGTTGAGGGTGTGGGTGGGGGGTGTGACATGGGTGTGTTGTGGGTGGGGGTGTGGGTATTTACGTGTGTTCGCATGAGAAAGGTGCAAACCTTTGGTGGTTCGCACCTTTCTCATGCGAACATTCCGGCCGCGGTAAAATCAGCCGCGGTCGGATCACGTAGATCCGTTTAATGTATTGGTCCCTATGCGTCCTAGTGGTTCACCTTCGGATTCATGCAATTGATATACGGGGGTTGCCAACAGGACTTTGATTAACATGCATTGACCCTCTATGCATGTAAAATCATGATCCCTCTTCCAGGCCATAACATGGTTCTAAGTGAACATGTTTTTGACAATTGCTTATGAAGATTTCCGCTATGATCAGATGACAAATCCATTGTGTAACCTTTTTGAAAAGAGATTGTAATGAGACCAAAAGCAGAACTGCATATGCTGCTCATTCTGTGTTGATTGGGGTATGGAGATCTGTTTACTTTTGATCAATATTCCTGACCAGGTCTTTGACAACCTTTATCCGCGTGAATGTTCTCGAAGTGTCTGGATCAATGTTTGTGAAAGATGTGGCCATTTACCTGGCACTACGGCATTGTCCTGATTGAAGACATTGTGCAATGACAGCAAATGTTGGGTCCACACAAGTCTCATTACTTATGTCTGTCAGTTCAAATGATTCTGGGCATCCATTCTGCACTATGCAATGGATGTGTGGCTGTGCTGACAAACACTTGGTGGGATTTATTTATTTTCTTGGTTCAGGGATAATATTGACTTTGAATTCTTGTGGTTATAGTATCCAACTCACTATCCTGGGAGGCATCTTTATACAAGGGTTGGCATATTTAGTTGTGAGGACCTGATGATCCGTGATTATAATGGACTACTTGCCTTACAAGAACAGGTGATAATGTTCACAGGCCCACACCACTGCTATAATCTCTTTTTAGGCCTTAATCTGTCTTCTCTTCATCACCAAGGATCCTGCGGGCATATGACACCATTTTGGAAGATGTTTAACACAGCCTGTATTGCGCAAGTAGGCTCCCAAACCTATCAGCCTAGCATCCACCGTCTGTTCGGTGCATATACCTGCACCTGTGAATTATGCATCTCCGGACACGAAGGATGCCAGCCAACACCACGGGTGGCAAGGACGAGCGGGCTGTTCTGTAAGGACACCAGATTACCAGCGAGCGGGTCTCTTTGCTGCCCGCAGAAGGACAGCTGCTCGTGGGCACCCCGGGATGGACGGGCTGTGGGTTCTCCGGTATCCTCATCGCCAGTTGTTATCTTATAGTGTATATGGGAACAGAGGACGCAGACACCGTCTAGTATCAACTACTACTTTATTCTAAGTGCCTGTTGCTCCCTGAGGCTCGTCCTCTTCCTTCTCCTGCAGCCTTGCCTCTCAGCCCTTTAGGGGCAGGCACTATTTTCACATAACAGCCATGTAGACTGATTTTGTAATGTGCCATTTGATTTGAACAACAGCTTTCTGGCAGTCTTGAGTCTGAATGAATTCTTAGTGTCTTTTGGTGAGGAATGGAAGTGGAGCACTAATTGATGCAGAGTCTTCAGTACATCTCATGCATAACTTGCCATTCAGAGGATAGCCGGTAGGGCTGATACATTTTCAGCACTCCATGTTCAGATGAGGGGGATTAACCTTTCTGGATCTGGTTCCCTTCCATCTCTGGAAAGAAATGGGGGCAAAGAAATTCAATGTCTGTTTGCAAAATGTTTAAAGTGATGTTTTCCTTTGTGAGTACCATACACTGTCCTCCCATTGTTCTATATTGTGTTGATCTGCGCCAAAGACTAAGGTTGCCATTGCTGTAATTTAAACCACTAGGAACATGAAGTATAATCATGTGAATCTTCTCTTGGGAAATGTCAGTGTTCGATGAGACACCAAAACCTAACCTTTAGCAGTCATAGCATTTCTTTTTATTATTATTTAATAAAGGCTTTATTTGGTTCAACAAAAAGGAAAACCTTTCGCCTCAGAACATTAAAAATACATTTTAAAAAATGAATTTGGAAACAAATAGGCTGTCAAAAAGAATGCAGTTCATTCTTGAATCATCCATGCTTTGCGCTGCTCATAGCCTCGTAACCTCCGTAGTCCTCTCCTCTTTGGTTTGAGCCAGACTTAATTCTTGAGAAGATTTCAATCAACAATTTCACCAGGGCCAAGGTGAGTGAAATGTGGTTCCCCCTTAATATTTCTAGCCACCAGTCTTCTAGGGCCCTTCCAAAGTATTTATTGGTGAGTTACGTCATGAGTAAGCATCTTTTGTCCTCCATTGTTGGGCAGAGTAAAACCAGGTGTCATATAATCCCAAATGCACAGAAAAAGAACTGATGTATCTTGAATATGATTGAACTGATGATATCCTTTGCCTAAATCGAGCTTCAGAAACATTGTTGCTCGATTGATGAGGTGCATCATGTCAATGAGTCTGGGAACCTGATGTCTTTCTCTTTGAACATCTTGATTAGGTGTCCACTTTTCTAGGGTCTGGAACTATGGGTGAAACCCACGGCCTAGGTCCTTTGGTAGGTTCCATGATATCCTGATCCAGCAATATGCGCAGTTCCTTATGTACTTGTGCAATGGGCTGCCACGGTAATGTCGAGTAACCGATTGGTCTGTGATGCCGCTATGCACTTTTATCTGATGATTCTTTCACTTGCCTGAAGCTTGTAACAAGCAAGGGAATAGATTTTCATTAAGGACATCTTACTGTTTTGTTGATTCAACAGGAGATGATATAAAACATGCATTAAACCCACTTGTAGTATGGCTTTGAGACTGAGGATCGAGCTTCTATTTACTTTGGTGCGGGTCACGTAGGTGTCAATCTTTCGCAGTATGCTCGTTCTATGTGCAGATAGCTGAGGACCTTTCTAAGCATGGCAACGTTGAGTGTGAACCAAAAGGATAGACGTCAATGGAGGAGGGGCACAGACAATGCCTACTCCTCTGTGATGCAAATTCTTTGTCGCCAATAGCATTAACAGTTGTTGCAGTGTCAATAAAGAATTTAAGGTGATGGCTATTGGTCTGTAATAAGACGACCGTGCTCCGTTTGGTCGCTGCTGTGTTGCCTAGAGCAAATACGTAGCCTTTCAGCCTTTAATTGCTAGAGTAAGAGTAAGAACCTCTGTGATGTGAAGACTTGAAAGCAAGGTGGTGGACTCTTTGACAAGGTTTATGTGGATGTGTGCAGTCTGGTGGGCATTGTGCGCGTTCTGGTGAATATTGGCAGCACTCTGGTGATTATCTTCATTCCTGCGTAGGAGACTGTCTTGAGGCATGTGCAGGCGTCTTCTCCAGTGCCGTTGTGCCAGTAGCCATGGTGGCGCAACAAACGGCCTAGAATTGATTTTCTCGGCCACAGGCATTGCTTGATCGTCCAGTCGCTGGGCACGTAGGTTCATTTGAGTAATCTGACCCACGTAGAAATCATCATTTTCTGGTAGTGCATGTCAGCATGTCACTCACTTGGCATATTGGCAGCTCTGCTTGAGTTTATCCATCGCTTTTGCTTGTATTTAGATCGCCGTGGAAATTCTTGCCATAGTCAGGATTTCGCTCAATGTATGTTGTTTGTGCAATAGATTTCAATGGCCCCTGCCTTCCCCTGACGTGTTTCCTTTCCATTTCTAAGTTTTGGACACTTCCACATTACAATGTGGGGCGGTTCAGAACATGGCGCACATGAGCAGCATGTCCTCCACTCTGGCTTCAGAAGCTTCAGATCATCCTCTCCAGCTTCCACACAAACTCATATCATTCAAAGTAGAGGGCACCATGCCACTACCGTTTCCAGCAACTCTCCGGGAAATGCAGCCTTGGCTGTGATCCACCTCTCCTCATCTGCAGGAAAGGGTTAACAGAGTCTTGAAGACCCTACAGCCGGGAGCACTTGAATTACCCTTTGGCAGGCGAGTTGCGCTAGAACTGAATAACCTTACTTTAGGCAGGTTTAAAATATTTACCCTGAGGCCTGTTGCATTCTGAATTGTTCAGTTACATATTGAATTATACGTAACCTATGGAGTCATATTGAACTGAGGCGTTCCAAGAGACCTCCCATAGACAACGAGACAGAAGCTAGAGTTGACCATGATGTCACTTAGAACTTCCAAGTGGACTACACCCTGTAGTTGAAACTACAATGATATGTTAGGTATAACCCACCCGCATCCTTTCGCCTCACCCATCTGTGCTGTGCTCATGGACCAGTTTTGCAGGCAACATAGGGGGGAGGGGCCAGGCAACTATATACAACACAACACATTCCGGGTTGTGTCTACCTTCACCCCCACAAGAATCCAAAAAGGAGGAGAAAAAACAGGTGCTAGGGAAAATGTTCTATCCCTCTGTTGTGATTTCCAAAGGGTTGATTACAAATTCCACAATCGTCTGCCATGACCTCCCAGCAGGCGGATACAATATTCAAAGAGGGAAATATTTGCAAGTGGCTCCCTTTAGAAGCCATACACAACAATAGGTGTTGCGGTGATTTGTAAGCTTGAATATAAACTTCCCAGTTCATGCCGTATACTTGCTAAAGTCCTGCAACCACCTGGTCACTTGCACTTTTCAGAACTGTGGACCCATGGGGATGTGGACAAGCTGCTGGCACTTTACAGGTGTGTACTGCCTCTCCCGTGTATCAAGACACGCCAAATGTAACTGGTATGTTTAGATCCATATGATGCGGACATGCTGGTCATGCCACAGTGTGCCAGTACGCATAATCTGATACTGCAGTCAGGTAAGGCCTGTCCTATGATGCAAAATAGCGTGCTTTAAACGTACATTGATCTACATGGACAGCCATACTTTCAATGGACAGCTAATGTGTTTCAAAGGCCAATAAGAGCTGGAACATTGCTCTGAGCCACCAAGCCTCCTCGGCCCGCCACCTTTCCCTTGTGTTTGCTTGTGTGGCAGCTCAGATGTACCCTCATGTTGCAAACCATTTTCCTGCCACGTATTGTTTGCTCATACTGAATATTGATTCGTTTTTCTGACTTCCTGGCACCTGGAGGCGGAGCATGCCCCCTCCTGTGACCCGAAACTCCGCTAGAGATGCACCTGTAATGTGTCGTCGTTTTAATGAAATAATTCTGTCATAAAACATTGTGTAACTCTTTTATCTATGTACAGATTTCTATCATTTTCATTTCAGTCTCACTGTCCTTTCACCAGCTTTCCAGTTAGACATTTTGTTTGCGTCGAAAATGTATAATGCTTGCACCCTCATCCCAGATTTGATACTTGGTACATCCTTCCTGAACTGCCGCTGCAGCTATCCTTGGTATGTTCCTAAATCATTGAAATGTTGAGCCATGCCCAGGTCTGGCACGTTTACCTTGCCCCTTCCATAGGAGTCTGTTGCTTTGTCATGCGGTGCTTTCCAGACCCCCTTCAAGGAATCCTGTTCCTGCATCCAGTTGTGCACTGAGCAAGGCCTTGCCCTGAGGCTTTATTGCTGGATGTTTTCTCCTCTGTCCTTTCTTGACCTCTGCAATGCTAGAGGTCAAGATTTATTCTAAACCTTCCAGCCATCAACTCTTTTGTTTTGCTATTGTCACCCCGAGTGGGAAGGGTATGCCCAGACGTGGGTCCCTTGCCTGCTGGGCCTAGAGACCCAAGCTACTCCTCACTGATGACGCCCAACAAGGCTGAAACATGTCTGGGGATGCTTGTGGTCTCGTGCAAAAGGGATGTGACCTAG
This sequence comes from Ambystoma mexicanum, assembly GCF_040938575.1. Classification (NCBI taxonomy): domain Eukaryota; kingdom Metazoa; phylum Chordata; class Amphibia; order Caudata; family Ambystomatidae; genus Ambystoma; species Ambystoma mexicanum. The sequence continues at coordinate 1,082,364,738 of NC_090925.1, forward strand.
CAGTTCGGGCTCGACTACCCCTTTGGGGATGGGACCAATCCTGATTTGCATATGGTTTTTCCCCTTTTGTAATGGCTTGGCAGGCGAAGAACGATGGTCTGGACGGTTGCCCAGAGCAATGCCAGAGGTCAAGATTTATTCTAAACCTTCCAGCCATCAACTCTTTTGTTTTGCTATTGTCACCCCGAGTGGGAAGGGTATGCCCAGACGTGGGTCCCTTGCCTGCTGGGCCTAGAGACCCAAGCTACTCCTCACTGATGACGCCCAACAAGGCTGAAACATGTCTGGGGATGCTTGTGGTCTCGTGCAAAAGGGATGTGACCTAGCAGTTCGGGCTGGACTACCCCTTTGGGGGTGGGACCAAGCCTGATTTGCATATGGTTTTTCCCCTTTTGTAATGGCTTGGCAGGCGAAGAATGATGGTCTGGAGGGTTGCCCAGAGCAATGCCAGAGGTCAAGATTTATTCTAAACCTTCCAGCCATCAACTCTTTTGTTTTGCTATTGTCACCCAGCACCCATACTTAATTGCTGCTGTGGGCACTCAGCTGTGGTAGGTGAGTCCCCTGATGAGCTGCAGCCAACCCTAGAGTGTAAGTGAGCTGTTCCAGCTCCAATGGCCACGTGCCAGAGAGGAGCAAATGAGAAGATATGCGACACTGCTGATACTACTAGCTGCCCTGTGAACTGGAGCCCACATGCCACAGTAGCTGTAAGGAGAAGGAAGGTTGCTGAAACTGGCCTTTGCCACACCTTATTTTCTGCAGTGTCTGAAGAGGAGAGGAGAAAGAAATGGCTTCCCAATCGCTCAGGGCTTGATAAATTCTTCCCCAACTCTGCGGGAAGGACCCGTGGTAGAGCTCTGTTCCCGCATACCTGACACCCCCTCAGTTAACCCCTGGCTGAGCTTCCCCCAAATAACTTGTCCCTTGACCTGGCCATTATTCCAGGTAATCTGTATAAGTCTCCAAAAGACATTGCAAATAAATTATTGCAAAATAGGACCCAGGTGCTGAGCATTCATATATAAGTTGTAGGTGAGCAATGAGAGGTTATTGGGGTTAATTTACTTGGTCCCTACATGTTTTGGAATTTTATGGAGTTAATCAAATCCCTAGCAAAACTACTCTTGGGTACGTCTATTTGGTGGCTGTGTTTTCCTCGTAGGAAATATATAAAGCAGATTATATTTAACAGTGACACCTAGCGACAGTTTACTGTTCTAGGAACTATCTTGTGTGTGAAATCTTAACTCGTAGTATATGGTGTTACCAGAGAAAGGGATTGTGTCCCTGTTGACACTAAAGTTTACAGTATTTCATTTCAACCGTTTCGGTTGACTCTGTATGCAGAGGATCCACTGCATTTAATCTGCTTGTGTAATATTCAACCTGATGTAAAGGTTTCCCCACTGTACTGTGTGAATACCACTCTCATATCATCTTGCCCATGCCAGAGAAAGCTGCTGTTATTCTGCCTTGCTGTATGGCATTACCGTACACATTATTCTGCATTGTGTAGCATTTGCATTTACCTGCCATGTTATTCTGTCAAGCTTTATATTATTTGCATTAAACTTGCACTGTAATCTGCCAATTCATTTTTTTACTAAAAATAAGTTCTGACCTGCATCCCTGATGCCAATAACCATCGCCTTGGGTAAGCACTCATTCGTATCTCGGCCTTTAGTCTCCCATTACCTCGCTTCATTGTGAGTGTGTTTCATTAGCTGTAGTTATTTTGCATTTCATCTTTGCTGCCCATTGTATTATCGGTTGTGCGCCAAGGTCGCCATTTCCCCAATCCATTTCTACCCCCTCACTTGGCATCTCCATTGGGAAGATTTCTACTGTAGCTATCCCATCCATACTGTTGATTGAAACTCGGTGACATTTACCCCTTTGTCATTCAGTGTTTATTTCATGAAGACACTCACTAATAAGAGCAGTGGTTAGTCCAGACCCTCACCCAATAAGGGCCCTTTGAGTAATCTTCACCCCTTACTTACATACATGTCAAGACTGCCCTGGTTAGGCCCATGTCACTGCTAGGCTAACATAACAGCGTTTTAGTCCAGAGGTCATTCCCATGTATCTTAAACGTGACTATGATGTTTAATAGAGACCACGGTCAATGTTACATGTAAGGATTACATCCCACTAGTGTTGGCAGGCAGGACACATTAAGCATGTTCGAATCCTTACAATATTAGAAGGAGCAGTGGTGTTATGGTATCAGACCCAGCAAAACCCAGTACTAACATGAAGGGACTGTGCTTGGAGTTCCACAAAGGCCACCACTGCCCTAGTAGGCTCTCGTTGTTCCATGTCTCACCTTCCTTCGCCTTGAGCCCCCTCTCAACATTACTGCATACTCTTTGGCCGTGCTGGGGGATTACAACAGTTGTCGCGGGGACACAAGAGACTTGCTCACAGTGCAACCTACAAACACCCAAAACTACGTTTTCCCCTACAATGAAGCTTTGGGGAGAAGCTGCGAATATTTTAAATGGAATTGTTTCCCCTTTGAAACCTCCGCCAACCAATAGGTGTTCTCTAGATGAGCATTTTTGTGATTGGCTATACACTCTTTCAGTTTAAAAGGACCTTCAAATCTTGCTTCAGTGGAACACATGTTTGCAAAGACCATGCCACAATACTCAAAGACTCTGCCCTGTGTCAAGACTCTCTTGTCTGTCAACATCACTCAGAATGGAAAATAGAGGGATTGGCTAGGTCCTGCATGTAGCCTTCCGTCATGTCCTGGAATCTCTGAGCTCCCAAATGGAATACCCTGCACGCTGAAAACTTCAGCCAGTGAGCTGCCAATATTCCAGATCCGGATACTTACCTAGTCTAGACAGCCAGGGAGACTACAAGAATAAGGAGAGAGAGAACATTCTGGGCCCCAGGTGTTAAGGCCCTGCACCCCGGGGGCTAAGAAAGACCAGGTGAGCAAAATGTCTCCCTTCTACAACATTTGCTTGCATTGCTGATGTGCTGTGCCCATTTGTGCTGGCCCTGGCTTCGAGGCACTTGGTCCTAAAACTAAAATGCTCGTAGCAGGTAGGTAACAGGGGCGTGGGTGAGGGGGGGACTTCCTTCTGAAATAGGTGAGCATTTTGCCAAGCTAGGCATGGTGCCTGGGGCACACATTTTAACAAATATTCAGTAGGGAGAGATGTTCTCTACTTTGCTCCAAAGATTCCTTGGTACACCCCTTGACTTATGCCAGACGTGCCATCCTTTGAGTTGGAGCCATTTAGCACTTTTGCACGTTTGGCGTTATTCACCAGGACTGGACCAATATGATGTGTTTTCCTGTTTTCTCAGAAAAAGAAGGAAGTGGGCGGGACCATTGTTAGTTCATTTTACTATGTTCCTTGCATTCCTACCCATGCCATAAATACTTTAATAAAAGTCAGTACTTTGTATTAAATAATGTAAACCATCAGTCTGGAAAATAGTCTCTTTGTCCCAAAAGGTGTGTTCCCGGAGTCCCGTCAGCTTTTAAAGGGTTGAGACCTAGGCTCGACCACACACACGTGAGCCAGGCAGATACAAGAGACACTTAGCTTGCCAACTGTCATGTACCTAGCAAGGCTGGATTTCATGGGCTTCTCTCCAACACAAGATGAGTGGTGTTGGTAACAAAAGACAGGCTACCAGGATAGACCAGAGGTTTCTAAGCGCGAACAACGGGGATCAAACATGTGGTGCTCAGTGTCATCTTGCTTCCAAGGCGAGCACGTTGCCGCTGAGCTATCCTCCCGAGAATGAAAAAGAATGTGGTTATGCCTGGCCTCGAGATGTAAAAGTAAACTCTTCTCCTGTGTGTTCCTTGCTCTTCGCGGTTGTCTTATGAGGTAATGCTCCAATCACAGGGCCAAGTGTTAGTGGGATGAGGAAAAGGGTGGGTGGGCTCTGGCTTTCCTACTGCTTATGATCCAGTAATATGGATATATAACAGGGAAACGTTAGGGCACCAACTCTGAGGGTACCTAATGATAACTATGCACCATATTTACGCTCGCTCTTTAGTCACTATTTAGGGGCATAGGTCGCTCTTCCGGCTCTCGACGGCAAAGGAAATGTTTGTTTGGAAAGTGTCCTGAACCGTGAAGTTCCTTGGCTTCCTTCTATTTTGTGGGCAGGTATTAACTCACAGTCGCATCCTGATTTGCTAGCTCCTGTGTTGGTAGATGTAGGAGTCATACACCCTGGCAGTGTGCACACTGACAGCAAGGTCTGAAGTCAATCTAAAAAGAACACCCTGACCTTGGAGATATATCAATCTTCTGGGGAGAGTGGATCTACAGGGAGGTGGTTGCCTGTGCCGAGCCCTTTAGAGGAGCAGCGAGTAGTTGATAAGATGTTTTAAAAAAACTGTAATTTCATTTTTTTCAGAACAACACATGGCAATGGCGAATCAAAGGAAAAATACAAAATTGTACAAGAGCAATACATCTTTATGGGAAACAGTGCAAACTATAGTTGATAAAATGTAGTGTTTGGCTGCGTGATGGGCTTGGGATGTGCTCCAACCACCCAGTTAAATTGTGGTGGCTTTTTAACACAAAATATACTCTTAAATTATTCCACGGAGCAAGAATATTAATTAGGGACTGCCAAGCCAAGATGTGGCCGGGTCTAGGATAGACTGTGTGAAATGTTGATGTAGTTGGAGAACAAAAGGGTAGGACAGGCTGCTGGGGATCTGTGGACACATTCTAGGGTATGTTGGAAGCCCGGCACTCAGCAAGAGAGGAACCGTTTGATCTTCTGATGGTGTGTGGTCTGAGAGTGCAGTCGCTGCAGAGCTCAGGGTTCCAGTGCAGGGATCTGTGGGTACCCAGCCATTTTACCAAAAACATAAGGGTGGAACATTTCACTGCGGTACATAACACAGAAAATCACCAAAAATATTAATTAAACATATATGGGGCAAGGGGTTAAAATGAGTCGAGATGGGGTTGGGGTGGCGTAGGGTGGAAAAACAAGGGCCTTTTAGGGGACCCCCGAATAAATAAAAAAAAAAAATTCTGTGTTTTTCGGTATTATGGCAGTAATGAAATGCGCCACTCTGCAATTGAGGTCGGTAAAATCACATATAACCGGATCTGTGTGGGTTACATGACTGTTACCATAAGGCTATGACATGCATCATTGCTTGCACAGTACTTCATGCCACTGTATGGCCCCCTCACATGACTCAGGAGCAGGGAGGAACTCTTTCAGGCTGCAAGCCAGCTATGGGAACGCGCGTGTGCCCAAAGATCTGCACTGAAGGGCCCACCAGCCAGGCAAGGTGGAGGCAAAAGGCATGCAACAGATGTGAATGCGCTGTAACACAGACTCACAGGCAGGAGAAATGGTGACCTGCACAGCACGTGCGCCATGGAAACCTGTAGAACCTGTATAACAACAGCCGTCTGGAGTGATTGCATCTCAAACATGTGTATTGGCTATATTTGCGACGCCCTGGAAAAACAATGAGCACAGTTGTCATTTTGGCAACATTTTCTGTTTTTTTCTCTTTGTGTTATGTCACCAATTTGTTTATCTTGCACTAAATCACCACCGTAGTAAAGTCTGAGCACCTATGCTTGGCCTTCCATGCAAAAGGTTTAAGAACATGAACACTGTCTTTGGCTCAGCAATGGCCAGGCTTTTGAGCCTTCCACAGTGGCAGGCTGTCATTGGGAACGTGGGCACATTGAAAACACACACAGAAAAACAATGGAGCAAAGCCTATTTACTCCCCTGACCCATGAACAGTCACAAATAACCGCTACACAGGAAATCTAGGAGGAACAAATGGCACTTTTAAATGAGGGTGGGGTTTGAAATGTGCCCCCCGCGACCTGGGTGCAAATATTTGGACCAGGTTTCCTGGAAGTTCTTTAGGCCTGCTAGGGGCTTTATGGTGAGGGCTATGGTGGTGTGTGAGGTGTGAGGCAGGACTCTTTTTGGGCTGAGGCTGTGCTCTTCTGGTAGTTAATCTGAATAATCTGCACAATCGATCCTTGTCTTCAGTTTGCAGCCTGGCCTGCAGTTACCTTGTCCTGGTCAATGATAGCAGTATGGAGTTCTTAGTACCAACAGGCGTGTGGAGTCTGCTTACAAGCTCAATTTGCAGGGCTATGGCCCTCTTCATGAACTGAATGGCGCTTGCATATACCACTCGTTTATTTGGGTATCTGTCACCTTTGGCTGCTTTAAAGTGTTTGTCGACATTGTACAGAGCAACAAGACATTCATGTGAAACAGCATGACAGAGCATGCTTGTATGACAAAACACGGTATTGTGTCCGGAAAAACTAAATGATTTGGGAAACAATTACTAAATAAATAAATAAATAAATGAATGAAAAGGGCAAAAAATCATTAAATGCAAAAATGCACTTCGGTTTACAACCTTGCAGTTGGGAAGGGGGAAATGAGAAAGGAAAAAAACAAGCGTGGAGCAGGGTTAGGGGATAGCTGAACTGTGGGGGGGAGCGGAAGTCCAAACAGGGGCCTATGAAGAGGCTCGGAGGGAACACTCGCAAAAGGAAAACAAAGGTGTACATCGAAGCACAATTTCAATCAACATTTCAGGCAAAGATGCTTTTGGGAACCAAGAATATAGGAACAAGTTTGCACATCAGGTCACAGCAGTTTAAATAGTACATGTCTTAGAATAACATAAAATATCGTAGCATAGCAACCCTAAGAAATGATAGCATTATCAAAGCAGGGCAGAGCATAGAACAGCTATACAGCAAAAACATGAGATACTGTAGCATACCCAACAAATAACAATATTATACTGCATAACAGCACACACCCTTTCTTTCTTTCTTTATTGTTCAAAACCCAATCGGGATTACATTAAAACGTGAGGAAACACACATTCATTTGCCCCAACACTGACTCAGACCAGACCAGGCATATTTCACATAGACAGGACTAATGCATTTTACTGCATTTAAACTATATCCAAATACCTGTCTCCTTTAAGGGGTGCCCAGACAGAGACACGAGGAAGCAAACATTTCTCTGTGAATTTGGTGGAGAGAGAAAGCAGACAGGGGTTTAACCCCTTAAGTGCCAAGGACGAGTATGCTCGTCCTTTTTGTTAAATATCCACATTCCCTTTCTTACTCCCTCTTGCCCGACTCCTCGTACACACCTACACCCACACCCCAAATAGAACATTTGCTTTCAACCCAGCAGCAGAGGCTAACTTTTTCATTTCTAGGTGCAATATCCTGTGTTTAAGGAGAATTATTGAGTAGTCGATTTGCACATTATTTAGTTGGCATTGCAAGGACCGCAATGCCAACTAAATAATGCACTAACAACTTCAGCCCTCCGCATACACCTCTCAAACTCTAACAAACACAACCAAAAGCCTAAATACAGCAATCCGCACAAACCTCACTACATTGCAACAACAAAACAAACCACACATAGACTTGCACAACAGCACACGACGTACAGACCGTAAAACACCCCAAGCCCAGCCAACAGACCCCCGGGCTGAGGCTGCCAACAGCACATCACTGCTCTCTTGCACTTTTCCAGCTTATTCCCACTAACTAACCCCCCCCCTTCTCCCTTTTCGGAGCCACCAGAGCGCCAGGGGACAACTCCGGTGGTGATAGTGCACGGTACAAATATCCTTTAACAATAACATTAACATTAACCTAAACTGTCTGTCAATTGTCCAGAGGCTGGCCAGGGAAAGGGGAACAAGTCTTATGTATTCAGGCTTTTATAAGCATTTAGAGCCTGAATTCCAAGATATCTGATTGGCTAGAGAGCTGGAAACAGTGAGAAGTATAAAAGAGAAGCATTGCACGCAGGCCCTTCCTGGCAGCTACATCCAGCATTCCACACGTTCTGGTTGCCTAAGACATGCTGTAATGGAGCTAAGGTTGGGGCATAACCACCTTTGGGCCAGGAGAGTGCTTCAAACTTTGCTCTTCCAGAAGGCGTACCTCCAGGCCTAATCCATCCCACCATTCTCAGATTCCTTTGCACACTGCAGGCCATACCTGAATTAAGACCCCATTGAACTTCTAGGCTTCCATGTAATGGGGTCTGCCTCCAGAGACAGGCCTTTCAACTTCCTCGCCTAACAATTGGGAGCACTTGGCATGACCCTTTGCCGCAGCCCAGGCCCACCACCAGACTGCACCCACAAATGACACTGACATCTCTACTGCAATGCAACGAAACAATGGGCCTCATTACACGGATGGTGCTAAGGGATTACTGGCACCGGTAAGGGCACCGGTGCCGGTAATCCCTTAGCGCCATACTACGAGGTCCCTCAGTGGGTCCTGTCCGTAACGTGTTGCCAGATCACGGAAGGGACCCGCTGAGGGACTTCAGGGCAAATAACGGTACCGCTAATACCAATTACCGTTATTTGCTCCTTCCCCATTCCCATTGAGCCCTATGGGGGCTCAAATGGGAATGGGGAAGGGCCTTGGTGGAATGGGGAATTACCGCCCCGCCAACCTTGGAATGGGGCGGTAATTCCCCCATTCACCAAGGCGGAATCGGTAAAATACCGGTCGGCAACCATGGCGCTACTAGCGCCATGGTTACCGCCGTCCGTGCAATGATTCCCAATGTATCTCGTGTGATGAAGTTCTTCTCCAGAATTAGCAATGCGCCGTCCTGTTGCTTTCATTGCTTGCGTTTTATTCTAGCTATGCCGTCCCTGAACCTTCTCCTGCCAGTCCCCTCTTTCACTTACAGTTCTCAGAAGCTTACGATGTGCACGTGGTGCTTTATAAAACACCAAATAAATACAGTCCGCTGCAATTCAAATAAATTCACTGAGCCCGCAGCATTTGTAGGGTGGATAACTCAGCGTGCCTTGGAAGCAAGACGACACAGAGCAACACAGGTTCGATCCCCGGGTCCGCGCTTAGAAACCTCTGGTTATTAAGCGCGTTATAAATAACCTATCATATCATATAATTTAACCTGCCTGTCGCTCACCATTCAACGTTTTGACACAATTAGTAGTTACACACTGCGTCACGGCTCTCAGCTTTACTAGAGCAATTTCCCCTCAAATTGGTCACATGGATACGGTTGTGAAGGGTAGCTGTCCTTTTTTCAGCATGCCAAACCTCCACATCACTTTCCTCAGAAAATGTCATCAGGCTGGCAACTTGAATAGGTAGGGCAGTGCGCGTGCACTGCATGCCACGTGCCCACTGCGGGCGAATACCCCTTTGAATGCGCTTCCGCACACTTGTACTTGCCACTTATCTGAAAGCAAAATGCGTAATGCACAACTGGGGACCGGGGCGCATTGAGGACAGCAGGAGCCCTGCCACGCCATATGAAGATCAACGCCCGCGCGCTGAGGACAGGCGTTTTGCCACGAGCGCCGACAGCACAAATCCCATGCAGCGTCATTGTCTGCCAACCTCGGCGTTCTGTGCCACCGCTCCATGTTTTATTGAGTAACACAATCCACTGGGCCATGTATCCGGCAGCGCGCGCCCTGCGCTCTGCAGCGGAAATAGCTGGAGTGGAGGGCACGTTAAAAAAAAAAAAAAAAGCTGACAGGCTTAATTAAATCAACCTGTAGTTTTTTTACCCGGCGAAACATTGCAATGAACACCCTTGTGCCAGATATTTTTGATATGGCAGGTTTGGTCAGGGTTGATTCCGCTCTTAAGTGTGGCATTGGATAAGATTTGCAATGATTTCGTATGTAATTCAGGGCAAAAATCTAAGCCTGTGGCACTCAATGGGTTACCATTTTTTAAAGGTGTTGTGACAAGGCCTACTACATTCAGGCTTTCTCAGAGAGGGAGTGAGCCTGCACCCCAACTCCCTTCCAAGCTGCCTGAGTGAGGGCAGACCCCCTCCAAGGCCCTCCTTACCCGGAACCCTGGCGGCACCGTGGCGACCATGCTGCAGTCAAGGGACCAGCGCCGCAGCAAGGCACAGCGGCATGGAATAGGGCCAAAGGGAGAGCCAGCAGCACCCCAGGGTGCCCACCCAGAGAGAGGAAGGCCGACACGACAGAGGACACTTGCACCACGGAGCAAGTAGCCGGAGTGGAACCAGCACCGGGAAGTTTGCCGACATGGGTCAACAAACCAACACTATGGGGTGCAGTGATGGGGACAATACTGGTTGCCTCAGAAGGTGGAAAGGATGGCTCCATATGGTAGTGTTAGCTGAAGCCGCTTACATGGGGATTCCCCCAGACCACCAGTGAGTAGTTTTCTTAAACAAGGGCCTGCAGGAAGCCATACTCAACCACTAGCCCACTAGGGAATATATTTGACAAATACAGGCTTCCGAGGACGCCATAATTACAAACCCACTCAGCCACCAGGGATGAATTTAATAAAAGAAGGCCCTGCAGGAAAGGGGCAACAGTCCATTGTGGACTGCCCTATATTTCATACTGGAAGTGCGGCAAGGCCACAGGGACAAAAGGGGGTGGGGCTTAGAAGCCCCTATCAGCACTCTTCAAACCCTTCCCCAGTCACACCCCCTGGAGACAAGAAAGTGATTGGTATGGTAGGTTGGCCAATCAGGGGAGGGGGTGGGATATTTAAGGGTAAGCCTGCGAGTTGTCTGGTGTGGGTTTGTTGGGTGAGGACAGGAGGTAGATGTGGACGTCCGAGAGACCAGAGGTGGCGAATGCAAAAGAGTGTTGAGGTTACTGGAGAGGGGGGCAGTCTAGGGTGCTTGTGCATGACAGTAAGGAGTGAGTGAACTAGCAATAGAGTAGGAGTAATGAGTGGTGGGAGTAGTTGGGGAGGGTGTAGTGTTAGCACAAGTAGTAGAGTGGCAGCTAGAGGGAGAGGAAGTAGAGTAGTAGTGGTGGTAACAAAGTGGCAATAGCAGTAGAGTGGAAGCGGTAGCAGTGAGAGGTAATAGTACAGTGGCAGGACCAGTAAAATGGAGTAGTGGATAAGCAGTGGTGTTAGGAACAGAGAAGTGGTAGTAGCAGCGGGGGAGGGGTAGTAGAGGCAAGTAGATCATGTAGAAAGGAGGAGAGATGAGAAGATACCAGCAGAGATAGTGGGAGATAGTGACAATAGTGAATAAAGAAATTGGGTAGCAGGAGAAGTAACATGAAAGGGTGAGGGCAGGAAGGCGGAGCGAATGATCAGAGAGACAGAAACGTGGAGGACTAGTATAGGAGAGGATCAAGTGGGAACGTGCGTGCCTTCAGCGAGAGTGACACCGTGTGGAAGAAGGCACCGTCCCTAATTCCCTAGAATAAAAAGCGGGCTAGGATAGCGAGAGTTAGAAGGCCCCTTCAAAGTCGGTCAGCCAAAGTCTTAGGGGAGGCCCCTGCAGCTTAAGTCAGACAACAGATAGTAGGGGTTACCTTTCACTAGCAGCACCCGATAAGGACGCCCTGGTTAGGGTATTGGGAGAAAGGGATGTCCCGAGGGCCAACTTCTCAAAAACTTGGTTGGCCAGAACGATTTCCCAGAAGTACTTTTGGAGTCAGAGTGGGTATTTTTTGGCGGGCACCCTGTCACAGTGTCAAAAAAATCGTGTTTTTTGTTTGTTAACTTTTATTTATCAGTGGCATTGAAATATTCTACCAAAACTACAATTATGTTTTTAGCATCAGGATCATGTGTTGCAGAGCTTCCTTTCAGTGGAAAGGAGCAGGCATGCTAGCCAGTAGCGATGTGCGGTGATGCTCCCTGTGGATCTAGGTTGTTTGACCGTGGCACAATTGTTCGCTGCACAATTGACTGCAGTCACTTTCGCAGTGAATACACTTTTACCACGGCCAACCTCACCAAATCTATGTCCCCCCACCTCCCCAATAAATCCCCCCATTACCCCACCCTCCGCTGCCTCTCCTGACACTGCAGCGTCAGTTCCGTCCTTCTAACGCAGGTTGGATCCGACGCCACATGGTCCCCTTTTCTTTTTCTCAGGAAGCAGGGGACACCCTTGCAATTCCCCAAGGACAAAAATACCGAACATGGAGAGCAGGGACACCCCTGCAACCCCCGCTCCCCAGGTTCAGTATTTTTTACCCAACTTGATCGAATCAAATCGATCGAATGGCACTGGCCCAATTCAGTCAAATGTACCATTTAATCAATATTATTCGATCAAATTTGGTAATACCCCACCTATGTATCCCGAACAAGATCTAGTCATGGACCTTGGCTACATGATCATCATATCTAACCAATCCACCTCTTTACCACCTATATTTACCTTAATACAAAATGCACAGTACCTCCACTGAGATCAATGTCTACGTTTGTATGTCATTAAGCTTGTGTAGGGCCTCCCCCTTCAAGCAAGATACATTTCACCTTTGGATCACATTACCTCTAAAAACATATCCACATATCAACACTGAAGTACGTCAGTGCTAGGGCCTCTTTTAGCTGCTCCGTATCTTCTGTCTCATCCATGGTCTCTGTATTTAATCCCGTTCATTTGACACTATAGTTGATCCCACTCAATGGGCAGCATAACAAAACCACCCAGGCGCAGAGGGGTCCGTGTAGTCTAGGAAAGCAGGCAGTGATTCACACAGAGTCAGGAGCTGCATGGTGAGGGTAAAGGTGGGAGCGTCAGAAACCCCCTCCATCTCTGCGGATGTGCGCAGATATGAGTCACACTTCCTCCATTGCTGAAGAGAGTGTCAGACCTGTGTTGGAGTATGACAACCACCCAGTAGTGCTTACATGCAGGTTCAAGGAGCTGTAGACTTTGTGGCAGACATTGGCTTGGGCACTGGTTGTATGAGAAGACACGCCAGAGTTTTAATTAAAACTTACGACCCCTGATATCAGCACTATTCCGCCCCAAGATAGTTCCCCGGAAGGCACAGTGTGCATTATCAGCAAAGAACCTGTGGCATTGCATCTTTTGCATTGGTCATCCCTGTAGTGAAAGGGAGAGAACAACTGCTCATAACACTCACATGCGCAGACATACATGAGGAGCTCAGAGTCAGGAAGACGAGCTGGACTGACCCCTGAAAGCAAACTCAACTCGTAAACGCTCAATTTCCCTACAATGTATGCTGCTTTCAGATAAAACCGCATTCTGGACTCCTACCACATCCTTCCCTTTTCGCCATGTGCTCATACCTCCTTCCTTCATTTGCTGTACCTGGGGTACCGTCTCTTTCTGTCTAGGCCTTCCCAGGCTCTCATGTCAAGGTTGCATGCCTCTGAAGCAGGAGTAATGTGACTCCCCTAATTCAGTTTTAGGTTCAGACCTCTCTCCCTGGTTTGGCAAATAATTGGAAGGTGGAAGACCCAGCCTGGAGTGAGTTTTCAAGAAGCCCCTGCCAAAGTAGAATCAAAACAAAAATTACTCAGGAGTCAAATTGGAAATGGACAAAGCAAGACACCCCTTATTACTGGTTTGAAAACCACATGAACAAACAGCACCCTAGTAGCCTGCCACCCAAATCTAACCCGACCGCCTCCAATTCACCTCCCTCTTATACCTACCCCTGGTTGGTCCCTCACAATACACATCCGTTTGACCTCTCCCACCCCCAAAACATAACAATGACCCTTCTTGTTCACTTCCGGTGTCTGTCCCCTGTTTCCATCCCGTCCCCCATCATCACGTGATCCTCTGCTTCTGTCAGTCGCTCCAATCTGACGACATCCTGCGTAGCCCTCCTCGGGTCAGGGGTGTGGTGCCACCGCCCCCTGATGCACTTCCAGCCAAGCATAAGGTTGCGTTGTTCGAACCGGTCTAGGTCGACATAATCCAGGATGGAGGCACAAATGGCCTTCACCCAGTGCCCTGAGAGCTCTTGAAAGCGCTGCCTCAGCAGTCCTACAGCGCATGTCTGTCTTAAAGAGCCCTCTGGGCAAGCATTGCCTAAATCCAGTAAGTGGTGATTTCTTTATCCATTGTCCGCTAGGATTTAAAGAAAAATAATATACACTCAGGCAATATATGTAAATGAATTACACTTCTGGTATTCAAATATATCCCCAGACTCCTCCCATATTATCATTTACCCTTGTGGATGTTTACTATCTTCTCCTTCTATTCTCAAAACGGTTCTGAATCACAGAAAGGGATGAAACAGACCTCTCGCTCTGTGAGCAAACACTTTTACATATACAAAGAAAAGTCTGGTATTTTCATGGGTAAACTTAACCCCTCTTACCACGACAACAATAGTATCCAATATCACAAAACTTTATTACAATTTCATATAATAAAACAATCATAAAACATGATCATAGTACATAAAAAACCATTATGTTTTAAAACCACACAAGTTTAAACACCCATAGTGAGTAATGTTTGCAATTATTCCGTAAGGATCTTACACTGTGTGTACATCTCACACTCAGATTCCTGTGCCACACTACTAAAGGCCTATTTCCTGGCAATGTAATGCAATCTACCCAACTTGTACAAGTTTCTGTCCTTGAACTACACAAATGTCGGACATTCTTCAGGGGACAAATTGTCTTGTGCCGAAATATAGAATATTCTTCTTTGCTGGGGGAAGACCCTGTTAATAAAAAATATATTGGACACCCTATTAGTAACTTATATTCGAGTATCAATCTCTACTAACATGACAAACATGTGCCACATGTAAAACATGTACAACATGTACCCTCATCCCTCAAAGGGTGCAGGATATGTCTAAAATTACATACCTTTATTCCCAGTAGTGAATATTAGGCCTCCTCTGTAAGGTATTGTAGATTCCCAATTTCTTCAAGGATTCTTACACCTCCTTTCTCTCCCCTATCTAAAATAGTGTGCAAAGTAAGCATAATTAATCGGGGATTTTGCTGTAAACTCCCACAATCCTACAATTCCTGAGCTAGTCAATACATAAAAAGGTGCTGAATCTTACCTATTTTAATGTAGCATTATGTTGAAAATTAATGCAATCTCCCGGTTCCGAAGATTCCTATACACTCTTTCCCATATCCAAGTAGAGTGTAAAAATTCAAGTAGAGTGTAAAAATTCTACACTCCCCTTCAAAAGTCACCTATCTGTAACAAATAGAGCACAGTACTCCCATTAAAATTTCACTCCATATTATAATCACTAAGTACATAAGCCCCTCCACAGAGACCACCAAGCAGCAGCCCTCTGCTCACTTACTTTCAATTTTTGTCTTGCTACTCCTCACTGCCAGCCACAAAAACGAGCTGCCTCTGATTCCAGGAGGAGCCAACACACTCCGCGAAATTCGCGGGTCAAAAACGCGTGACGCGATGACGTCATCACGCATCCAAGCAACGCGATGACGTCATCACGCGTAACGCGATGACGTCATAGCGCCGCCGGCGCGTCAAAAAACGTCCATACTTATGTGCACCCGTGCAATTCTGGGGCACGTAGGCGCCAAGATCACAAAAGTATCTCCAAGCGCCAAAAAAAGTGGGCAAACCTCACAACCACATAATGGCTACACTCCCCAATGAGAAAGACTCAACAATGAATCGCCTGCAAAAAGGAGGAGCCCAGAAGTAACACTCTAGAGATGGGAAGTAGATCAAAGAATCACTGATATTTAAGATGGTAAACGGTCATCTATGAATTGATTCAAAAAAGGAGAAATGTAAAGTATGTGGCCTTCACCTCAAGTTACATTCTAAAATTTGTTGGTAGTCACATAACCCTAGTGTGGTACACAGGTCCATCCACATAGGTCAAACAGTACCACAGTGCAAATGTTTATACACTCGGAGCCCCCTATGATTACATCACGACTCCAAGTTCACTCAATAACACTTCATGGATAGGAACAGTGTCTAGGGCAGTACTAGTGTCCAACTTCACAACGATATAATATTGTGCCCCCAACAACTATGCATTGCATAAACAGAGAACAGAGTCATGGATAGTACTATATATCAAGCTTACATTCAGCATAATTTTGTGACACAACCCCATTGCATAAATAATGGATAACACAGTGTCACGGGATGAACTGTACATCAAAACTTTCCATAGGTATAATTTTGTGCCACAATAAATCTGCATTACATGATGTGAGAAACAATGCCAACCAAGTATGTGAAACAAGTATTATTTGAAAGAACAGTGTCACGGGGTGGGCTGTACACCCCACTTTTCATAAGCATCATAAGGTGCAAAAATAGCTTTGTATTACATACTGCGAGAAACACCGGGGCTACCCCGCCCCATTGGTGAAAAAAGCAGCGAAGAGGGCTTTCAATAACAATCGCGAATCTCTCCTCGACCAGCAAATTCAAAGAGAAAAAGGGACAAAAGAGGCACCTCTAGTATTTGTCAACACGTTTAGTAATTTGTCGTATAAGATCAAGGGTATTGTGACAAGAAATTGGAAGAAGATCATGACCAAGGAAATGGGAAAACCAATTGTAGCTTTCAAAAAGAGTACCACCATACGTAATCTGATAATGAGAAATGATGTGAATATCAGAAAGAGGCCTATGCAACAAACCAATTTGTGGGGTTTGCCTCCAGTGGTGGGGCATTTTCCATGCGGGAATTGCTCTATGTGCTCGCAAACAAGAAAAACAATGAATGTAGATCTGGGGTTGGATAGGCTGTGGTACATCAATGAACATACCAATTGCAATACGAACAATGTGATCTATTTGATTGTATGTCCGTGTGAACGCATGTATATCGGCAAAACGAACAGAAAATGCAGAATCAGAATGATAGAACATAAGAGCTGCATTAGGAATAAGATAGAACAGGCTCCCATGGTAAAACATTTCATAGAAATGAAACATTCATGTAACGACTTTCAGTGGTGCATCTTGAAACAGGTGAAGGGACAATCTCAGATGGCCACCAATAGAAAATTATTACATCTAGAACAGAAACTAATTTTTTTGTCCAAAAGTTACATCAAAGGGATGAATGAAGGTGTCGAATGGCATAATGCTTGATTTGGGGACTTTGCGTTTCTCGCAGTATGTAATACAAAGCTATTTTTGCACCTTATGATGCTTATGAAAAGTGGGGTGTACAGCCCACCCCGTGACACTGTTCTTTCAAATAATACTTGTTTCACATACTTGGTTGGCATTGTTTCTCACATCATGTAATGCAGATTTATTGTGGCACAAAATTATACCTATGGAAAGTTTTGATGTACAGTTCATCCCGTGACACTGTGTTATCTATTATTTATGCAATGGGGTTGTGTCACAAAATTATGCTGAATGTAAGCTTGATATATAGTACTATCCATGACTCTGTTCTCTGTTTATGCAATGCATAGTTGTTGGGGGCACAATATTATATCGTTGTGAAGTTGGACACTAGTACTGCCCTAGACACTGTTCCTATCCATGAAGTGTTATTGAGTGAACTTGGAGTCGTGATGTAATCATAGGGGGCTCCGAGTGTATAAACATTTGCACTGTGGTACTGTTTGACCTATGTGGATGGACCTGTGTACCACACTATGGTTATGTGATTACCAACAAATTTTAGAATGTAACTTGAGGTGAAGGCCACATACTTTACATTTCTCCTTTTTTGAATCAATTTATAGATGACCGTTTACCATCTTAAATATCAGTGATTCTTTGATCTACTTCCCATCTCTAGAGTGTTACTTCTGGGCTCCTCCTTTTTGCAGGCGATTCATTGTTGAGTCTTTCTCATTGGGGAGTGTAGCCATTATGTGGTTGTGAGGTTTGCCCACTTTTTTTGGCGCTTGGAGATACTTTTGTGATCTTGGCGCCTACGTGCCCCAGAATTGCACGGGTGCACATAAGTATGGACGTTTTTTGACGCGCCGGCGGCGCTATGACGTCAGCGCGTTACGCGTGATGACGTCATCGCGTTGCTTGGATGCGTGATGACGTCATCGCGTCACGCTTTTTTGACCCGCGAATTTCGCGGAGTGTGTTGGGTCCTCCTGGAATCAGAGGCAGCTCGTTTTTGTGGCTGGCAGTGAGGAGTAGCAAGACAAAAATTGAAAGTAAGTGAGCAGAGGGCTGCTGCTTGGTGGTCTCTGTGGAGGGGCTTATGTACTTAGTGATTATAATATGGAGTGAAATTTTAATGGGAGTACTGTGCTCTATTTGTTACAGATAGGTGACTTTTGAAGGGGAGTGTAGAATTTTTACACTCTACTTGAATTTTTACACTCTACTTGGATATGGGAAAGAGTGTATAGGAATCTTCGGAACCGGGAGATTGCATTAATTTTCAACATAATGCTACATTAAAATAGGTAAGATTCAGCACCTTTTTATGTATTGACTAGCTCAGGAATTGTAGCATTGTGGGAGTTTACAGCAAAATCCCCGATTAATTATGCTTACTTTGCACACTATTTTAGATAGGGGAGAGAAAGGAGGTGTAAGAATCCTTGAAGAAATTGGGAATCTACAATACCTTACAGAGGAGGCCTAATATTCACTACTGGGAATAAAGGTATGTAATTTTAGACATATCCTGCACCCTTTGAGGGATGAGGGTACATGTTGTACATGTTTTACATGTGGCACATGTTTGTCATGTTAGTAGAGATTGATACTCGAATATAAGTTACTAATAGGGTGTCCAATATATTTTTTATTAACAGGGTCTTCCCCCAGCAAAGAAGAATATTCTATATTTCGGCACAAGACAATTTGTCCCCTGAAGAATGTCCGACATTTGTGTAGTTCAAGGACAGAAACTTGTACAAGTTGGGTAGATTGCATTACATTGCCAGGAAATAGGCCTTTAGTAGTGTGGCACAGGAATCTGAGTGTGAGATGTACACACAGTGTAAGATCCTTACGGAATAATTGCAAACATTACTCACTATGGGTGGTTAAACTTGTGTGGTTTTAAAACATAATGGTTTTTTATGTACTATGATCATGTTTTATGATTGTTTTATTATATGAAATTGTAATAAAGTTTTGTGATATTGGATACTATTGTTGTCGTGGTAAGAGGGGTTAAGTTTACCCATGAAAATACCAGACTTTTCTTTGTATATGTACTATCTTCTCCTGCCTTTATATCATCACCACAACATAAATTATGTTCCCCATTAACACCCTGTTCCTTCACATGACTCCCCATCCTATCCCTGGATGCTGCTATGTTGTCCGGTCCGGTGAAAGGGGTAGAATAATGTTTCCCCTTTTGGGCTGTATGTGTGAGACAAACATTAGAAACAGTCACTTGATCACAGAGGATACTCTCTCTTACCTTCACCCTTAATCATCAGAGGGAATGTACCTGGCGGGCCAAGTGCTAGTCATGTCCCAACTGGGTGAGAATGTTCCAACTGTAATTGGGACCAACTGTCGTATTATTTCAAATAACCAAACCCCCAGACATATGGGCAATGCTTAAAATGTCCTTATTAAATGATGAGAAACTATATATCATTCAAGTCGAATAACCACAGCAAGAATAAAAAACTTAGAGGAGATTGTGCCATCGCTAGTGTTGAGTTCGAAGGGTTTGTTTAATGCAAGACCCTTGTTAATTCTTTATTCCAGATTTTCAATCCTTTTAGGTAAGTCCAGAAGCCAGTTAGAAGAACAAACCTGCAGTGCAATAGTCCAATCATTTATTTATTGGGTATTTGTAAAGCGCCTATACAGCAAATGGTGTTTCAAGGTGCCGCAGTACAAAAAAGGGGTTGGGGGACAGGGATGAAAATAACAATAACGGTCCTACTAGGCTTTATGTCATTCGGATTGTGCAAGTGCAGTAACAAGAAGTGCACGGGAGAGGGGAGTTGGGAGAGGGGGGAGTGGCAGTCGGAGTGAAGTGAGATAATGATAGGGTGGGAGGGGAAATAGAGGGGAGAGTGGAGAGTGTGAAAGTGCAGGTGGAAGAAGAAGGGAGGCTGAGGGCCTCTGAGGCTAGGCATTGCAAGGGGGCGGACAAGTGGACAAGTGCCAGGGAATGCAGGGAGTGAGGTCCACATGTTATGGGCGAGGATAGGGGTGGACTGGGGCGAGGAGGGCCTGGTGCCCTGTAGGACTCAGAAGGAACCAGGCAGCCAGTCAACTGAGACAGAGGGAGGCATTAGCAGAGGAGGGGATGAGGGAAGGATGAAGAGAAAAGGAGGGTCTTGAGGAGCTTCCAGAACTTAAGGAGATCCGGTTCAAGCCTGAGAGGGGCAGGGAGGCCATTCCAGAGGGAGGCTCCTGTGGAAGAGAGAGATCTACCCCTACTCTCTGCCTGGAAAAGCATCTGATCTGCAGAGAGTTGAAACTGGAAGACCAAAGGACTCTAGCAGGGAGATATCTAGGGAGAGAGAGTTGGATGTTGTGGGTCCAGGCCCCAGAAAGTCTTGTGGGTGATGCAGAGGGTCCTGAACTTGATCCTTGCAGCAACCGTGAGCTAGTGGAGAGATATTAGGGCTGGAGCGATGTGATCCCTGGGCTTGAAGCCAAGGATAAGTCTTGCAGTCCTATTGTGGATTAGTTGAAGGGGAGAAGGGAGGATAAAGGCAGATTGTGGAAGAGGCTGTTGCAGTAGTCCAGCCTAGAGAGGACCAGAGATCTGGAGACATTGGGCCACATTACGAGGTTGGAGGTAGCCTTGCCGGTAAAACCGGCAAGGCTACCTCCAAACCCGTGAAACAATATGGCACCCGGCAATGAGGAATTACTGGGGTATTCCGACTTTGCTGGACCCGCTAATTCCTCCATTGCCGGGTGCCGGTGCCTGTCAGTTCCCATTCCTATTTGATCGCCATAGGGCTCAATGGGAATGGGGACATCGGATGCACCAGCAACGTTTACAACGGTGCCGGTGCCTCCGACTTGCTGAGCTTGCGGGTGCCCCTCTGCCCGCCAGGTCAGACCTGACGGGCTGCCAGGCACCTGTGAACACAGCTCGTAGTATGGCGGTACGGTAGCAATGGTGCCGGTAGCGCTACCAGCACTGTTGATACCATACCGCCATACTTATAATGAGGCCCATTGAGTTTCTGGGGGAAGGTGAGGAAAGCGAGAATACCTCTGAGGGGGTGAAGCTGAAAGTGGGCCTTCTTGGCAAGGTCTGTGATGTGAGGAGAGAAGGAGAGAGAGGAGTAAAAGATGACACCAAGGTTTTATGCCTCACAAGAGGGTGAGGTGAGGGGACGGTGAGGGGACCCATGGAGGGTGGCCAAAGGGTAGGAGGGAAGGAGAGAGCTGGGTTCCCATTGAGAAGCCTCTCAGTCTTACTGGCATTAAGGCAGAGATTGTTAACAGTGCACCATGACTGAATATCAGACAGACAAGGAATGAGAGAGGAAGAAGAGGAGGCAGTGGAGGGAAGCTTGAAGGAGAGCTGTGTGTCGTCTGCATAATGCTGAAAGTGAGGAGAGAAGGCGGACATCAAGTGGGCTAGAGGGGCTAGGTAGATTTTGAAAAGCCACAGAAAGAGGATAGATCCCTGAGGGACGCTGCAGGTGGAGAGTGTGATGGAGGAGAGAAAAGGGCCCAGTTGAATCTGGAAAGGCCAGTCAGAGAGGAAGTAGGTCAACCAGTCCAGTGCCAGGTCCGTGATGCCAAGGGTATTATGGAGCCGATTTATAAGGGTGGTATGATTGACCATATCAAATGCAGAGAATAGTTTAAGAAGGATGAGAACGGAAGGGGAGTTGGAGTCGAGATTTGAGAGCAAGTCTTCACAGGTGTTCAGGAGTGCTTTTTTTCCGTGCCTCTTGCTGCTCTGAAACCAGACTGGTGTTTATGGAGACAACCAACAGATTCAGTTAGTGGATCAGTTGGGAGATGGCCAGCTTCTCCAAACGTTTGCTAAGGAAGGTGGTAATGGAGATAAGGTGGTAGTTAGCCGGCCAGCAGGGGTCGGCAGAAGGCTTTTTGAGGGGGGGAGCACAAAGGGGTGCTTGAGGGGTAGCGAAAAGGAGCCTGTGACAAAGGAGAGATTACAGAAATCAGACGCGACTGAAGCAAGGGAGGCAATGGTGTCCTTGATAGTTCTGGAGGAGCAGGGGAGCACCTTTTTGGAGGAAACCTTCATGGCGAGAACTTACCTAGAGGCCTCATCCAGTGTTATGGGTGAGAAAGAGGAGAATAGGAGATAATGGGGTAGGGGGGGCCAAAGGAGGCCTGAGAGCAGGTGAGGGAGGAGGGAGGGGTGTGGAGGAGAGTGAGGACAGGATGTCCTGGGCTTTGGTTATGAAGTGGGAGGCCAGTGCAGTGCAGAGGGTCAGGGGTGGCAAAGGGGAAGTGGATACTGCAGTAGGATTTTCGAGTTCCTTGCAGATTTTGAACAGTTCAACCTTGTTGTTAGTGGCCCCAAGGATGCATGCTTGGATATAGGCCTTCTTCTTTGAGCGGATGGAGTGTCTGCATTGCCTTTGGAGCAGGGGGCAGGTCAGCCTGTTAGAGGATGTGCCTGAAGCCTGCCACTTCCGCTCAGCAACTCTGCACTTGCGTTTCAGAGAGGCTAGGTCAAATTCATACCAGGTGTTGCACTTGGAGGCAGGCTTCCTGCGGATCCTCATGAAGGGGGCAAGGATGTCCAGGGTGTTGGAGATGGAGAGGTGAAGGTTAGCAAGGGCTGTGTCAGTGTGAGAGTCCGAGGCTGGAGTGGGAGTAGTAATGAAAGTGGCGGCAAAAGCAGCAACTGACACTCGCTTCATTGGTCGAATGATGGAGAAGGAGACTGGCAGTGCGGGCAAAGTCTTAGCTGGGGTACCCAAGAGATCCAAGCTGGAGGACAGGAAAGCATGGTCAGGCCAGGTGGGAGGTATAGTGAGAGGGTTGGAGATGGGAATTTCTGTTGAGATGAGAGCATCTAAGCTATGTCTGGCTGAGTGTGTCGGACCGGAGGGAAGAATAGGAGGGAAAGAGAGTCAAAGAGGCTGCAGAAGAGTCCAGTGGTCGCATCAGGAGAGTTAAGGTGAATATTGAAGTCTCTGAGAAAGAGAAGCTTGGAAGTGGAGGCCAGAAGAGAAGATGTGAGGTCAGACCACTCCGAAAGGAAGAGGGAGACCGGACCAGGGGTCCTGTAGATGGTGGGCAAGAGTCAGCGAGAGGATTGGAGAGTCACCAAGCCTGCAGACAAGGCATTCGAAGGAAGAGTAGGTGTGAGTGGGTATGATAGTAGTGGGGACACATTCAGGGAGTATGTCAAAAACAGTGACAGTGGCAGTGAACCAATGAGAGTGAGGACGTCAAGGTTGAGGTCTTCAAGGAGGAGACAGATGTCAGAGGAGTGTTTGACAGCAGAGCGAGAGCTGAGGGGTAGCTAACTGAAGCTAGTTGCCACCTTTGAAGGTCTTCCGAGGAGGGGTACAGGAATGTGGTACGCCCGTCGGTGGTGGCGAAGGGGCCAGGGGGCAGCAGGGGGAGGAGTGGCAGGAGAAGGGAGGAGGTTTATGAGAGACGTAAGACATCTATTAAGAAGGAGGAGGTTGGGCTGAGAGCCCTAGGCTAGGTAGAGATTAATGATGCACCTAGAGGAAGGGAAGTGTGCCAAGAGTACTTCCCATCTGGTCCCACCATTAATGTGCGAAGAGGAGAAATGGGAGAGGACTGAGACCATGTGAGGGAACCATAGGTCTGGGGAGGGAGCGACAAAGAGGATGTCAGTGACAGTCTGCCTGGAAGAAGCGTTGATGTCGGTGTCAGCGATGGGCAGGCCTGGATTGGAGACCAGGAGATCCTTCTTGAACCTTTCTTTCAAGGCTTCACGAGAGAGATAGCAGTAGCAGTTAGAGGAAATAGGGGAGATGGAGAGCACCATGGAGGGAAAGAGCAGAGAGATGGAAAGGGGGACAAAGAGAGACTGAGAAATTGCACAATGCACGACAAACTCACCAGGCAGCCAAGCAGAAAGACAGTCGCAGATGAGTCCGGTGAACGAGACCTCCCATAGGTCACCGAGAATGGGGTGCTGCACTGCTCCAGTAGCGAGCGGGGGGACTGTCCCAAGATACAAGCACGCGTGTGGGATGATCTGCAGCACCCCCTGAAGGTAGGGAGACATGAGGTGCCAGGAGTCAGGGGCAGCAGGGACCTCATGCTGCTCCAGCAGCAGATTGGAAAAGGAAGGCAAAAACTCAGGTGGAACGAACCCTGCTTTGAAATCCACCCAGCGTGTATCAATGCACAAGTTTCAGAAGTAAGAAACAGCAACAAGGTCTTGTGCAGTTATTTTCATCAAGTGTACTATAATGATAATGATTTGTTATTTATATAGAGCCTTAAGCCAAAGCGCTTGGTGATGTAAATATATTGTGCCAGTTCAAAGGCCACCATGTTACCCACTATCTTCAGACTATGCCAAGTTATCCACCACCGATTTCCCCCTGCGGGGGGCACATCTTCAGGCCTCAAGAAGAGGAGGCACCACAACGTTCGTGAAGCCATGCACTGGAGACCCCACCTCAGCAGCAGCGCAATGATCAGCAATCCATCGGGGGCCTCTGGTTCCTTTACAACTGGGTTTGAGTACTCCTTTTAACAACTCTTGGCTGCCCAAAGCCGGCTGTGCGGACGTACCTGTGGTTGCTGTGATGAGCCAGTGGGTCTCACGCCGGTAGCATTGCCCCCCCGGATATTTATTTTAATATGCTGCTTCCCCGCTGGGTCGCCGATCAGTGCCGGGAGGTCGCAGGGCCCCCGCCTTATTCTCGGGCAATTATCTCTATGCCCGGTGTGATATCACATCCCACTCATGCCGCCATTACCCGCATGGGCAGGTGCGCTGGTTACAACATTTTAACAAAAACGCCATGGACTAAAGGATAATTTAACAGGATGTAGCGGTTCCGTCCTGGGAGTCCTTTCACGATGCAGCCATCTTGTTTCCTCTCCTTTGGAAGTAGTGCACTTTCTTCTTCTGTCCTTAAGTTGGGCACACATGGCAAATAATGGTAATGTGGACCTACGTTTACTCACAAGGCTCTCTTCTCGATGTGGATGCTGTTTGCAAAGCCCTGCGCCCATGTTGGTGGAGCTTATATAGCATGTGTCTGAAATGGTTGCCGAGACTTCCACAATCTCGCAAGACTTTAGGCTTTTTGAGTTTTGTAAAGTGACAGCGCCCAGATCCCGTTCCGTGTCTTCCTCTGACTTGCATTGTGTCTTGAGTTTTGTTAGGACCTGTCCTCGTTTACCATCTGAGCCATGTATTTAACATCCTCTTCCTTTGTCTAAGACTTATCTTGCTCCTACTGGAGGTGTGTCTATGTCTGTAAGGCCTGTGCAGGTATGGAGAAACTATGGTGATGGACCTTAATGTGACATCTCGCTCTTCTAACCTGCACCTGAACCTATTGTTCCACGTGGTACACCTGATCTGTCACTAACTCCTCCTCTGGTTGTCTCTCTTCTTTTCCCTTCTCCTTATTTCTTCCCATAACCTCCTGAGATCTCCTCTCCTCCGCCTCCTCTTGCCACCTCCTCCTGAGGTATTGCTCATCTTCCTCGTCCTGCTCTCTTCCTCACCTCTTCCTGAAGTCTGCTCTCTCTCTCCCCTCCATCGAGGTCTCCTCCTCCTCTCTCATCACTTCCTCCGAATGTAGACTCTCCTCTTCCACCTGTTATTTCACTTCCTTCTCCTCCAGATATCTCTTCTCCTCTCCCACCCTTTGTTTCAGCAATTCCTCCCTTACTAACTGTTTCCTTTCCCCACTCTCTGTCTCCAAGTCACCTTCTCTCGTCACCTCCAGTCTCTGCTCTGCAAGCTCTCTCACCGCTACAATAGCTCTCCACTGCGCCTCCACATCCGTAGACTCCCCCATTGTTCTGCCAAATTCCCTCCTTTTCCACGTCTTTCAAAGCAGGTTCATTGCAAGGCTTTCTGAAAATTTTGAAAATGTTTATCCTGGTTGTTTAAGTCTTTAAGCACCTGTAAGAAAAGTCAGAATTAACGTGATAATATTCTCAATTACTTCTGACAAGTGTATTCCCCACTTTGCCTGATATCCGTTATATATTTTACTTGTGATTTCTCTGCACCCAGTTTGTGAACTGAAGGCTGGTAGGAGTTCCTAGCATGATTGTAAAATGGATGCCTGACATTAAAGTCCAGGGAAAGAACCACTGCTGTGGTGAGCACTGTGTTGCCAAATGGATCATGGCTCAAGATGCCTTCCCGGTGTCACTTCGCCCGTTCTCAGAACACCGCTGCCAAACAAGCCCCATTATGGGTATGGTAAGGGGGAGTGAGACACACTTCCTCAAAACCAATGTGAGAGGGGGACCAACAGTTAGTGAAAAACACCTGGTCGAAGTCATTGAAGCTCAATGGGGTGCCACCAGTTACTGACCCTAATGTCGCATA
Source organism: Ambystoma mexicanum (assembly GCF_040938575.1). Lineage (NCBI taxonomy): Eukaryota > Metazoa > Chordata > Amphibia > Caudata > Ambystomatidae > Ambystoma > Ambystoma mexicanum. The sequence continues at coordinate 1,082,390,971 of NC_090925.1, forward strand.
CTTTGACCCATGTCAAGAGCATGCAGAGCTACAGGTAGTCTATTGCTGTTGCCATGTTGGAGTATTTAGCTCACTATGATCCTGCTTGGAGCTGGCGAGGGACTTCAGTGGATAAAGGATGAAAACATACCTGTGCGCATAAAAGAATCCTGGATATGCGTGGATTAGGATTCCTGTGCAACGGAGAGCAGGGAACTGGTTTGAGTGACTAGGCGCTGGGTAACCTTGTGGATCAACAGCACCTAAGTGATTGTGAGTAGAATAAAATAGACAATCCAGTGAAGACAAAGAGGATGTGCATTGTTTAGGGCAAGAAAACATTCTCATAGTCTTCATTCAGGAAATGCATCTCATCAGATTGGAGCAAATGGAGCTGAACTGACGATGGGGGCTTTGTTGAATGCAAGGGGGTGTACCTAGTTCAACTGCAACTTAGTGTGTTGAACGTCACTGAAGATGATCAGCTCAGGTCGATGAAACTGAAAGGCAAGTTGGTCAACCGGAAGGCCCCTCTGGTCAGTTTGCACAAAGACAATTAAATGATAATGATGTGTTATTTATATAGTGCTTTACATAGAACACTCAAGTTGCCAAACACCATGTACACCTCAAAGGGATCTTCCACACAGTGACCATTGTTCACATGGCCTCCCCAGACCTCCCCAGACCCAGTGTCTCCAGGCTCCCCTGTTCAAGTCCATCCATTCCTCTCCCTCCCCAGTATCGATGGCAGTTCACACCTATGACTGTGCGCTCCCAAGGGGCTGGGTGGGTGGGAACACTAAATTTGCCAAACACCATGTACTCTTCAAAGGGATCTTCCGCATCGTGACCATTGTTCACATGGCCCCCCAGATCCAGTGTCTCCAGACTCCCTTCTTCAAGACCCCGCTCCTGCAAACAACATAAGTTTGTGTCCATTGAGAAGTGTTCGAGGCCCTTTGAACTCGCCTCATGCCCATCCATCCCTCCTCCGGTGTCAATGGCAGTTCACACCTATGACCAATGCGCTCCCAAGAAGGCTGGGTGGGTGGGAACACTCAAGTTGCCAAACACAATGTACACCTCGAAGGGATCTTCTGCACGGTGACCATTGTTCACATGGCCTCCCCAGACCCAGTGTCTCCAGAATCTCCTGTTCTAGTCCATCCATCCCCTTCCCTCACTCCCTCCCCAGTATCGATGGCAATTCGGATCTAAGACCATGCGCTCACAAGGCAGCTCGGTGGGTGTGGACGCTCCAGGTGCCACAAGCTGTGGAATCGCTAGCCTCTGTGTAGCATTGAAAATATACATTACGCATCATACAAAATTATGTTTTTGTATTGGTAATAAAAGTCTGTGGCTTTTATTAAACATAACAATAATAAACCAAACAAGATTACTGTTTTTATGTCACAAATCAACAGGTGTGCAGCGTTATCATAGTTCTGAACTTTAAATCAGTGAAATGTGACCCTCAGTAAAAACGTCCATAGAGCCTTTTAAAAGTTGCATAATGTTTTCGAAATGTGCTGGTTGACATGTCTTTCTTTTTTTTTAACAACTTTATTTATTACGGTTACAGCGTTATCTATGCATTACAGGATTATTGTGAGTCCCTTTACAACTAATGTGCATGCAGCAAATTCTTTGCCACCTCCTGTGATCCCTCCTCCACCACCCCATTAGTCTGTGGCGCTCTGATGGGTTGGCGACCCGTCAGGGCTTTGGGGACCCAGAAAGTTCGATACCAGGCAGGATTGAAATGTTAGCCCAGGGAATCTGGAGTGGTAGTCCAGTACCAGGGCCCAGCAGTCGGTGAAGCGGTGGAGTGCCCCCTCCTTTGCCGCTGTGACTTTCTCTGCCACCAGGATCGCCCAGACCTTTATCCACTGAGGGCTAGTAGAGAGCCTTCCTGCGTCTTCCACTTTCGTGCCACTGTAATCTTCGCCGCCAGCAGTAGATGTGTCAACAGTTTGGCGGATCGTCCTGTTTTCGGATAGCAGTCCGGGCTCGCCACCCCGAGAAGGACAACTTCTGGGTCCATCGGCATTTTGCACTGAGTGATGTCTTCCGCGATCTGCAGGACCTCCTTCCAGAAGGCCTGAACTGTCGGGCATTCCCACCACATGTGGAAGAAGGATCCCTGCTCGCCGCAACGTCTCCAGCAACCCGGGTCAATGTCAGCATTGCAGTGGTGCAGGCGGACAGGGGAATAATACCAGCGGTGGAGGAGCTTCAAGGCGCACTCCTTGTTTGTGACACATCTGGATGTTGAGTTGATCCTGGACTATATCTCTACCCATGTTTGGTCATCTATGGGATGCCCCAAGTCTGCTACCCATCTGGACATGTACGGTGGTCTGACCTCCAGCATGTCCTCCTGGAGGAGGCGGTACAGTTTGGTGACCTGGCCTCGACCTGTGCTTTCCTCTGTCGCCTGTTCAAGGGGGTGGAGGTCCCGGGCAGCTCCCCGGTGGACCGCTGGCTGCGATATCCAGTGGCGGAGTTGAATGTATGCAAACCGCTCTCCTTCTGTCAGCTGAAAGTGGGCTTTGCATTCCTCAAAGCTGAGTGGGGTGTTAGCCTCGTAGAGTTGGGAGAGGGTTCGGAGGCGTCCTTTGGTCCAACGGCTGAAGCGAGCTGCCTCCATACCCGGCCTGAAGTCAGGATTCCAGGTGACCGGGGATAGCGGGCTCAAGTCCCTGGGCACCTTCCGCCTCTGTGGGCCCATGCCCATACTTCAAAGGTCGCTTTGGTTGACGATAGCATCTGGGGTTCTTGGCTCCGGGGGGACCCGGGGATATGCAGCAGAGAGTGTAACTGTGGCTGGCATCTGGATTGTTCGATGCGGGACCATTTCGGGGGGGCCTCCGGATTCGGCCAGGCCACAGCGCTTGCCAATTGGGCCGCCAGGAAATAGTTCATCAGGTTGGAGAGCCCAACGCCACCCCATTTTGCGGCCCCGGTCATGACCCTCATGGGTATCCTGGCTCTGCGTCCCCTCCATACGAATGTTGCTAGCTTCCTCTGTAGATGTTCCAAGGCCTGTTTTGGGGGGGGGCGGGAGAGCGGAGCACAGGTACAGCAGTCTAGGGAGGAGATTCATTTTGCACGCTGTGACCCTGCCTAATAGAGAGATCTCTTGGCTGTCCCATCGTTGGAGGTACTCCTCCAGTTCCTTGAAAAGCGGGGGGAAGTTAGCAGTGTATAGCTGTTTCGGATCGGCTGTGAGGCGAATACCCAGGTAGGCTGTTGAGGAGGAGCTCCATGCTAGCGTGCAGAGAGCCTGGAGGTTGGCTACGAGGGGAGAGCTCAGGTTGACGCTCAGGGCCTCTGATTTGGAGTAGTTCACCTGGAATCCAGCTACTCCCTCGAAAGCCTTCAGCTCCTCCAAGGTAGCGGGCAGAGAGGATTGGCAGTTGGTGATGGAGAGCATCACATTGTCGGCGTATAGGGAGATTTTGAATTGTTCGCCGTTTATTTCTAGCCTGGTGATGTTCTCGTTGGCACATGTCCTTTGGGCGAATGGTTCCTTGACCATAGCAATGATCAGCGGAGAGAGCGGACAGCTTGTCTCGTCCCGCAAGAGAGCCGGATCGGGGGTGAGGTCTTCTAGTTCAGGCGGAGTGATGTTTTTGGGTCTTTGTAGTTTGCTAGCACCCTTTTCTGGAATTTCGGGCCAAACCAGAATGCCTCCATGGTAAGGCGCATGAAGTTCCAGTCCACCCTGTCGAATGCTTTGGTGGCATCCAGAGTTAAGACCGCTAGACCCCGTTGTTCCTGGGTCGCGACCTCAATGAGGTTGAGCGCTCGACGGATGTTGTCCATGGTGCTTCTCCCTCTGATGAACCCCGCCTGGTCCTGGTCTATGATAGTTGGGAGGATTTGTGCCAACCTCTTCGCCTGTACCTTTGAGTATGCATTAGCATCCACATTGAGCAGAGATATCGGTCTGTACGACGAACACTCCTTTGGGTCCTTGCCGGGTATCAAAAACATGATTGTGGCAGATTCTTGCATAGATGGCACAATAGTGCCCGAGTCCCGGAAGGAGTTAAATAGTTCTGTCATTGGGTGTAGCAACATGGGGTGGAGTAGTTTGTAAAATTTTGGTGGGAAGCCGTCTGGGCCTGGGGCCCTGGGTTTCAGATTTTTGGGTACTTCCTCCACCTCTTCGGGTGTGACCGGGGCTTCCAGGGCAGCTCTATTCGCCTCTGAGATGTGTGGGAGCCGGGCGTCAGCTATGTATTGTTCCTGGAGTGACTGCGGGCGAGGGGCTGAGGTCAGGGTGTCGGTGAGCTGAGCTGTTGCCACCCGCAATTTCGCTCCTTCTCGGTACAGGGTTCTGCCTTTCGGGTCCCTCAGTGCGGTAATGTGGTTCCGTCGGCGGGTTTTGGCTAGTTTGTTCACCAGATATTTATTGGCTTTGTTGCCATTCGCGTAGTAGCTCTGTTTGGTCCGAAGCAGGGTCTGGGCTGTGTCCTCGGCATAGTGGGCTTCCAGCTTTGTACATGCTAGTCTGACCATCGTGGCCGCTTTAGGTGACCATCTCCATTTTAGGGCCGTATCAGCCTCCCTCATGTCCTCCTCCAGTTGGTTTCTGTTTATGGTTCGCCTCCTAGTATATGCGGCCACTTGAGCTATCAGTTCCCCTCTGATTACGTCCTTCATGGCTTCCCATCTTGTCGCTGTGGAGGTGAGATTGGGGAGGTTCTCCCTGAAGTAGTTGCTAATCGCCTTGGCTATGGTATCACGCACCACCATATCATGTAGCATTGGCTCGTATAGGGACCATCTACGCCGCTCCAGGGGATCCGGGTCAAAGACCCTTGCAGTGAGGAGAATTGGGGCATGGTCCGACAGCACCCTTGCGCCGATCTCCACATCGTCCATAAACTGCAGGAGCTGCGGGCTGGCCAAAATGAGGTCAATTTGGGATGAGGAACAGTGGACATGTGAGAAGAAGGAGTAGTCCACGGTGTCCGGGTGCAAGACCCTCCAGGTGTCCACCACGTCCAATGTCCTGAACAGGCAGCAGAGGCCCAAGGCTAGCCTGAAGTCCCTAGAGGACGGGGGGACCCAACCTGTCCAGTGAGGGGTTGGGTACCCCATTGAAGTCTCCGCCCAAGACCACCTGGCCCTTGAGGAAGGGGAGGAGAGAGGATTCCAGGGTAGCATAGAAAGCCGCCTGGCAGTCGTTTGGCGCATAGACCGCAATCAGCGTGTGGAGCTGTCCGTAGAGCTCCCCTTTAACCGCTACAAATCTGCCATCTGGGCTGCGCAGGGTCTCCTTCTCTTTAAAAGGGATGCCTTTTGCTAACAGAATCGCTGTGCCACCTTTCTTGTTGGGGCCAGAGGCCAGGTATTGTGTTGGATATGCACGGGAGCGCAGCCTGGTAAAGTCCTCTGCTAGGAGGTGGGTCTCCTGAAGGAACCCCACCGAGGCCCGAAGGTCCTGTAGACGTCGGCGGCTGGACTTGCATTTTGTGGGTGAGTTCAGGCCTCCGACATTTAGTGAGATGTAGCGGAGTTTGGTATGCTCCGGGGGGGGAGGTCAGTGGGTCGCCACTATGGTCCAAATAGGTGGTGGTTAATCCTGTGCTCAGGTGGGTCCCAGGGGGGACCGGTGACTGAACGATTCTGCTGCAACCGAATTTTAACTTTGTCTAACTCAGGGCCAACCGGGCCCAGGCAACCAAGGGGGCTGGGGAGGGTCCCCGCCCAACTGAAGAAGCAGAAGGAACAAAAATCAACCAAACTGACCCCAACAGGTCTCAGGCCGGAGTGACTGTCCATCCACTCGGCAGGGGCATTGTTTGGGATGCCCGGGTGCCAAGAGTGCAGGTTCTGGCATGGAGTGCTGAAGGTTAATTACTGATCGTGTGTGGTGGGGGTTCTCCCCCCTTTTGGGACCTTCCTCCAGCAGCTGTGCTGGGGTTTCGGTGTTGAGCTGCATGGTTTGTCTGTCGGGGAGGTAGATGAGTCCTCCTCGGGTGTCGAGGGCTCGCATCCCATGATACTGCTTGCCTCCTGCAGGGCATGGATTACCCTCGTCTGGCCCTCAAACGTAAACAGAACCGAGGCCGGGTATAGCCAACGGTATTTGATTCAGGGGGCGAAGCACTCTCTGCCGTTGGACCGTAGGAGCGGCCAGGTCCTGGAACAGCTGTATGGCGGCTCCCTGGTATGTCAAGTCACCTTGTGATCGGCTTGCTGCCATGATCTCCTGTTTCATCGAGAAAAAATGCACTCTTTTGATTACTTCAGGGCTAGCCGCCGATGGGGTGTTCCTGCGGCCTCGCAGTCTATGAGTGCGATCAAGTAAGAGCAGTGACTTTTCACAGTCTGGGAGGAGTGTCTGGAAGAGGTCTCCGATGTAGGCCGGGAGGGCCTGGTCCGGGATCGAGGTGGGAACCCCTTTGATTCGAATGTCATTTCTGCGGCTCCCGTTTTCCAGGTCCTCTTGTTTGCGATGCATAGATTCGGCGCTATCCTCTAGGGTCTGAATTTTCTGTCGCAGCTCCGCAATCTGTGCTGAGTGTTCCAAGACCTGGTCCTCCGTGCCCCCGACCCTATGCTCCACCTCCTCCACACGTTGTCCAGGCCATATATCCTGGTTGTGACCTCAGCCAAGCAGTTGCGGAATTTCATTTTGATGTCAGCTAGAAGGCCTTGGATATCGTCTTTTGTAGCCCACTGTCCTTGGGCCCTTGCAGGTGAGGCAGGTTGGGTCAGGGGGGGATCCTGCTGCTTAGGTTTCTCTTTCAGGTAGAGCAAGTTGGCTATGTCCGCTGATTTTGGACCCTTCTGCTTAGTCATCTTGGTATCCGGAACACCAATTACTGAGGTGCGTGTTATCCAAAGGCTGGTGTAAGGGGGAGGGCGATCCCAAGTGCGATCCCCTCTCCGTCTCCGCTGGCCGCTCATATCTCTGATGGGGGGGACCAGGGGGTGGGGGGAGAGTCGCACCCCGAGAGCCTCGGCTGATGGGTATCTGCTGGTGCGGTGCACCCTGTCTCCAGGGGGTTCTGGAGCTGACCGTGGTATGTGCTAGAGTACCCTCTGTCAGGTTGTTAGGCGTGCGCTGGGGTCCGGCTCTTCTCCACCTTTCAGGGACCGGGAAGACGGGGGCCCAATGCAGGGTAGCCAGAGGGGGGGGTGTCGGTGCCAGGGGTGGGGACCCCGCAGGCTGTAGCTTGTTGCGGTGCCTAGAGGGACTCCGCTGCTTTGTCTGTTGTGTTTGGCTGTTGGGTGCCTGTTGATCTCGTTGTTGCACTGACTTTGGAGTCCAGGCAGGTCCTTATGTGTAGCCTGTGTTGGCACGGGGCCACCCGTGTCAGGTGTGTAGAAGGGACCCATCTGCCTGGTGGCCACGTGCGTTGAGGATGAGCTGCAGCTGTGTCTCTGTGCCCCCCGGTGATGAGCAGAGGTGGGGGAGGAGGCCCCTCAGGAAGTACGAGGTGAGGGGGCCCAAGGGGGCCGCTGTCTTGGGCAGGAGGGGGCCTAGGAGGAGGGGTTGGCTCAGGCCCCTCTCAGGCTGTTGACAAGGTCAGCTGGTTTGACAGCAGGTTAGGGGGTGCGATGCAGCCGGCCTGTTCGTCAGTTGGCCGGTTCTGGCCACTGCTGGGACTGTGTTGATGTCTGCGGGGCCTCCGCAGCTCCCCGGGGTCCCAAGGCAGGTGAGGGTGGACCACGAGGGTGCTGGTGCTGTGGCGGCATTGGCCCCGAGTCCGGTGCGGGTGCTGCTGGTCCTGTCTCGGGAGGTCAGGGGACCCCCCAGATCCCCCGCTACCTCGGAGCTCAGAAGTATGAGGCCGCACGGGAGGCTGCGCCGGGGCGACCCATTGCCGAAGCAGTAAATGATGGCAGAGGGGGGGTGGGATCGAGCAAGGCTGGGCCGTGGCTGAGGTCGGCGGGCCTGGAGGACCCCCGCAGCGCCCCGCGGTCCACAGCACGCTGGAGAGGAAAACATCCGCTTCCCTGGGGGGCCGACTCCCCGCTGTGCCAGGCCCCGGTCTCCTCCTTATTGCTGGGTGCGGGTGCCTGCCGGCCGGGAGCCTAGGGTCTTCGGTCCTGGGATGCTGCGTCAGGCTGGTCGGCTAGGCTGAGGCCGCAGAGCGGGTTCGCAGGGGCCTCCATCTTGGAAGGCAAATCCCGTCTCTGGGAAGGCCCTCCAGGTAACGAACTGAGGCTTCCCCGCTCCGATTTCGCTCCCGGGTCCGGCTGCTGGCTCCCAAGGAATTCCGCCGCAGTTCAGGGTATTTTCGTGCCGGGATTTACAGTTTTAACAGCGTTTAATAGCATTGAGTCCCGGCCGTCCCACGGAGCTCTCAGTGAGGCGTCCGCATTATCGGCGCCTCAAGCCACGCCCTGACATGTCTTTCTTTACGTAGAGCACACGGATAGAAGCACAGGCCCTCACCAGTGACGAAACCACCAAGTCTAGTATCCCAATGGTGAGGCCTACCGACTTGCACAAAGTGATATTTTAGAGTGTTGGATGTGGCCACATTTTTAATACTAATTTACATTGTACTATTTTCGGACAATGTACTGAAAATGAAGGCGCAAGATTCTGCATCAATAACTTTTCCGGATTCGACATCGACCTCACTTGCCTATCAAGTAATTATATTGTATTAGTCCTTTATATGCGAATGGACAATATGTGCATTTTTTATGCTTGTAATTTCAACATATTCAAAGTTATTATGTATAGTATTGGTTATTTACACAAAGTGGCATGTATTGGTGTCTCTCTGTATGTATCATCATCTGCATCTCTTTTTTTAGTTTCATTTAGCTTTTTCATCTGTATTAAAACAAGTACTATGTTATAGGGAGATGCTGGAACTTCGACTACAATTCCTTTGCAACAGGTCCAGAGTATGGGGTATGCGTACTTACAATTTACTGGCTAGAATGAAAGTAAATCCTACAAAGGATATACTTTTAGAGTGAAATGAATTTAACCTTGCACTGTTTCAAACTTTTCTGATTTTAATTCTAATGTTACACTGCCTCCCAAATGCACAATAGATTACAAAAGAAACATTACAAAGCAAACTGCTTTTATAATCACTATGTTTTGCAGAGTGATCTTAGATCAAGTCCATGCGTCATCTCGGAAGGTTATCAGGTGAAATCTGAAATGTATATTATGTTCAAATCACGTACACTGTTTTCGAGGGTAAGTCCATAGGAATTTTCTATTTGTTTTGCAACAACAAACATTATAGTATATGGTTCGTAATCATTTTAACCTACTTTGTTCGGAAGTGTTCGGTGCGATGAAACACTTTACATTTCAGTGCAATTGACATTACATTTTTTAATGATTATTCTCTCCAAAGAATGTACTCAAGATGTGGAATTAGAAGAGGCTCATGGACCAGAGCTATACATAACCTAATATGAAATACAAATGGGTATCACATTGGATTGGGGATACATTTTTATAATTTTGTAATATTTTGAAGTCTGTCAAGTTGGTTCTGTTTGTATATATGTACATATGTTTGTTTGAGTGGAAATGAAATGTGCTTGATTTAAACCATATAAAAACTCATTTTTTTCAGCTTGATTTTGCGGTCGTCAAAGAGAAGGCCACAGTTTTGAAGTGAATTAAGAAAACAAGGGTAAAGAACAAACCAGTTTGTTTTGGAGAAGTTTTTAAGCAGATGTTTTAGTCATATTATGTTTTTAGTTGGAAAATCCTATCTTCTGTATGTGTGCTATAGATTGAGCATGTTTTTCTATAAATCTGTTACAGGGCCAGAAGGAAGAGGAGTATAAAGACACATACAACAACTGCCAAAGATGTTGCTTGCCAAATGGATTTCCATAATGGAGCAACTACTATTTGAGGCACAGAGTGGTCCAGTCAATATTCAGACTCATGATGCAAATGTCCTGTGGACTGAAAATGAATGGAATCTCACCTGCGAACTGTACAAAGTTACCATGGACCATTGCTACTTTGTGCATACTCAACCAGATACAACTGAAGACAATGAGATGGATTGCAATTGCTCACAGACCCTTTGACCCAATGTACACCCTCTAAAAAGGTTCCACCCAACAAACATTCGATGTTACCTGTTTCTCCAATTCATGCGGAAATATCACCGCCTGAACTACCAGAGGCTGAAGTTCAACACAATTGACTGAGGAATTTTCTCAAGATCTCGACTTCAGTTTTTGCTTAGTTTGGGGGAATTGTCCACCACCGTTGGTGGCAAAACACAGTACTGCAGGACGATTGGCTATTAAAGGAGACAAAATACATTGTATTCGACAGCTGCCCCACTAGAGATTGTACAAATGCTGAAATGTGATCATAAATTAAGAGGGAACATATGCAGGGAGCCATTGGTGAATGTGTCTCATTTGTTACAAGCCACCAACTTGAAAATCCTGGGCAGCTGTGTCCACCTCCATAATACATTTTCATGGTCTGCTCAACCGATGCTCGGGAAAATGCCTGCTGGGAATGTACTTTTTTTCAGTAGCTTTACTGTTCAGCAGATCAACTTTCAGTAAGATTTCCAGTTTCTGTCAATTTGTGGGACTTCAGTTCCTTGCTAAAACCCAGTACTACAAATATCAGAGGGAATTCTTACTCCCCGCTATTAGTCATGCCTGGAAACTGGAACAGATGTCAATAGACAGTACATTCTCTGACAAACGTGTCAGGCTCGCTGGCAACGGACAGTCCAGGATTTTCCACTAAGTACTGCACATACCACTTTCAAGACATGGAAAGTAAAAAGAAATTGTGTGTTCGGTCATTGTGCAGGCGTCTGAATGTATATCGTCTGTGGCCATGGAGAAACATGGTTTCATTAAATCCATCAAACATCTGGAATCGAGGGGAATGCAAATAGACCTGAAAGTCACTCACAGGCATGTCTCAATAGCCAAGGCCATGCAAGAGAAGTTTCCACGCATTCTGCATCAATTTGTTGTATGGCACGTTGCCAAATCAATCAATAAGAAAATGACAGCTGCTGGTAAGAAAAGGGTTCGGAAAACCTTTTAAAGTGGTCTCAGTTTATCAGCAACCATCTTCGATGGAGCTCCAAAACTTGTGATGGATCTTTAGAAATTCTACTTGAAAAATGGCGTTCATTGATGCACCATTGTTCCAATGTACACTCATGGACATAAAACCAACATTTCCACGAATGTACACATGGACCTTTAAGGAAGGAGCAGAGACGCAAGAAGAAGTAGTTGGTGCTATGTTCCCCTCTGCACAAAGCACTTGAGAAGATTGTGTATGATAAAACGCTTTCAAGAGACTTTCAATAGACCTGAAGAGAATTCTGTCATAATGAGATTTGGAGGTGTTCCATAATATGTGCCGAAAGTACAGACCCAAAAGGTTGCATTTCGGCATAGACGGTATGGAGGCCAGAACAAGGCTAGCTGTACTTGCGCACAATGAGAACTTTGGGAGGGAACAAGCGAAAACTGCAGCAATGTTCGGGATGCTTGGTTACATCATGGCCTTTACAAAACAAGGCAAACAATGGGTGGCCGAGCTAATATACCAGGAAATGGATTTTGAATTTGTGAAAGATCTGACATTGACTGTGTTGGCCATGCATACTCATGGAATGGATCCTGATTTTATTCCCAGGACACATACAATGCCACAAAACATTGCAAATAAGCCTTGTCCTCCAAAATCGGAACTTGTTGAAAGGTTGACTTCCAGATTTAAATGATTTGTAGCGGTCTTCAAAATCTGCTCACAATAAAATTTTAGATATGTTACCAATGTTTGGACATTGTACAGAAACAATCTAATGCAATTTCACCTGCAATTTCAATGCTAGCTAATGTATTACAAAGTATTTATTTATGCTGAAATAATCGTGTTTATGATGCATTAGAGGATTCAAACTGTCTTAACATTATAAGAAATGATATTCTAACCTTTCTGCAAAGTTTACCTTAGAAATGTTCTGCCATTCTGGAAAGTAGATATAAGGTTACTTTACTCACCTGTGAATTGGTTGTGCCTCATACACACAGGTAACGCTGTTGGTTTCACCTTATTATTCCTGCTAGGATATTTGTATAAGTGTCCCCCAACTGGGTTTTGCTGTTACCCTGTCCAGAATAAGTCTGCCTTAGGTTTTACCTACCTAGAATAACTTTGGGTGATTCATAAAGTGTAACAATGGGTTTTGTGTTCCCTGGTCTGTTTTAGACAAACACAAAAAGAGTCGTAGGTACCACCTAACTTTAAGTTGCTTATAACACCTGTAAAAAGTGTACAGGTTTTACTTACCTTGAGTGTAACTGTGTTATCCTAAAATAAGTTAGAGTTATTGCTTCCCTTAGTCTGTCAAATGAAAAGCAACTGTAATTGAATATTACACCGCAACCTCCAACTCCCCTAGAATAGCTGTGTTATCCTGATTCAGAGTTACAGGTTTACACTGTGCCTAGTATCTGTGTTTCACTAGATCAGAAAAGTATATTGTCCAGTTGAAATGACTAAGTGATTTCTTGCTGAGCGTCACAGTACAACTGAAAGGGTCTACTAGCCTAGTATTACTGAAATTAATCTAAAGGTAACTATTGTTTTTGACTTCCCAAGAACTCCTGTTAGGTGTCCCAAATAAGGTTATATTGTTTGGTCTTTGTAACTTTAAGCATAGTGTTGTGTTTTTATAAATGTGATCATATGTAATGTGATAGTACTTATTTCCCCCAAGATGTATCTGGGCCTACTGGCATTTACACAAACCATTTATTTGTACAATACATAGTGTTTCAGTGTTTCTTTGGACCATTTCTATTAACATTTCATTTGTATTGATTCTACAGCACTCTATCCCTTCTAAAATAAGCCTGGCTGCTCCGTCTACGCTAACCTGAACTCATTTGGTACAGCCTTATACTAAGAGTGGAGTCTTGGACTGCCTCATTGAATGGTTTTACTAAGCCCTTAGTTGGACTCCAGAAAAACTGTCCTAACAGCCACCCCTTAGCAGACGAAATAAGTTGTTCCAATAAGGTATATGTTTTTTATATGGCCGAAGTCGAGATGCGTCCCATTGACAATATGTTTGATGAAAGAGCAATGGGAAGGGATAAAAAGGATGTAATTGCAGACAGAAAATCAATCCCATGGCTCCAGTTGGCTACATGGATCAAGCCCTTGCATCATTTGACGGTTTCCCACTGGCAAAACCAATACCTTTTACACACAAATATCCCATAAAGGTATTCGCTGTTAGCTGGGTTAGCCTGCGCTCCCCAGATATTCGCACCTTTTGAAAACTGTTCTGCTGCGAAGGGCACATTCTACTCGAGTAGTGGGAACCAATTCTTCATCGCCTCAGGCCCCTTCCTGACTTTCTACAGCCTTCCTAAGAAGACCCTCTTTTTGCTTCACTGGTGCAATTGTGCGCTTAGACGCACTTCTGCACTTTTGAGCCCAAGGCTACCCACTTCTTAGGCCCCGACTAGAAAGTTAGGGAACGACTCCGAAAAATTGTCTAAAGCCCCTAGTGTGTTAACCAACATTTCTCTTTACAGGTTGTGCCTGTGTTTTCCTCAATTGTCGCATTAGGAAACTTATTGTATACATGCTGTATAGTAGAGTATTGCGAGTGGTAACTGTTTTCGCATAACTAAAGTTTACTTGTATCTATTGGTCCAGTCGACAATAAATGTATAGATATCTTTCATATGCACTTGTCTAAGAGTCATTTGCGGTTTGATGCTGTGTGTGCTCATTGTGGGCTTCCGATCACTATCACCCCTCCTGAGACTTAGTCTTGACTGCCTGCCAAGCTACCTAGATCGGACTGGCTAGTCCAAAAAATCCCTTGTTTCACTAAACCAAGGGTGGCCTCCTAAACTTCGGGCCATCAGGTAAGAGTTTAGAAATCCATCTTAACATCCTCCTGCAGCACTTGTACACCCATAGGCTCCTCCTTCCATCCCCTATACACTAGCACAGCCGATTGGCACAAGGCTTAGTCGGAGCACGAATGTAACTTATCTAGTTTGGGCACGCAATGTCACCAGTCTCGCATGATGGTAGAGAGGGCTGCCTCAGGTGCGCAAGGGAGTATGAACGGACATGCATGAATTATAGTAAGCGGTGTGCAATTGAAGGCAGTCCCCTGTTACGCTCCAGTCAGAATGAATACAACTCTCTGGGGAAAGAAGCCAAGAGATAGCTTGCAATAATAACACAGTTTAATTTAGCAGAATACAAAAAATATCAGCAAAGGACTCTGCCTTCTCGAGAACATTCTGACTCCATAATGAATGTTGTTGCCTTTTGAGAGGCCATAGCCACTGCGTCAGTATTGACATCACATATAGGGTCTAAACACACACAGTTGATTGGTAAGAAAGTATACATGATCCTGCTCGATAGTGGATGCCAGGCTACAATTGGTTTGTTTCTCAGCTGTCTGTCGATTCACACGTGGGTCAGGTGGGCCCATCTCTCCATCGAGTGAAGGTCTGGTCTCTCATAAGTTACATTGTGAAAACTATGGTAATATGCTAAGCATACTACCACATCATTATGGAATGCACCTGGGAGGCTCAGGGGCTGGTGCCAGGGGGAAGAGAGGAAGAAATACAGTCACACTGACCCAAACATTCTGCGCTTTGTGCCATGAAACAGTGCTGGACGAGGGAGAGGTGGGGTGTTGATTGAATTTTCTTACAGAGATGATATATCCCCGAAGCTAGCAGCAACACATGTCTTTCTGGAGTGTTATTACGTTCCTGTGGCGAAACATAGGTGTTTGTAACTGTCCTTGTTTTTTTGGAACTATTTGCCCGAAGCAGCATTATGTCCAGTTTTTTGTTTTTGTGGCATTCTTTCACAAAATTGACACCTACCCGTCTCTGGCTTCAATCACTGAAAACAGGCTGCTATTGTTATTTGGCCTTGAGCGAAAGTCAGCAACTGTTCGAAGGATACAATGTGTCGAATACCCACAAATAATGATAACATTTACTGTATTGAAAGTGGACATATGGAAATTGAGTTTCCATTTTTGCGATCTGTTTTTCGGAGTGTTTACTCAGCATCACAAAGAGAGAATGGAACTTCCTGAAATTATGTAAGCTCAACTATACATAATATTTATTCAATTAAAAAAAGCATGTGTGCTGTATGCATAATGACTTATTCAGCGATGTGCGAATGTGCGATTTGACCAAAAGAATTGACACAGTAAGTTATGTTATGTTGAATGATATTTATACCGCAAACTATAAAAAAACGTGTGCTTAACTCGCGGTTTGTTTATCTGTCTAGTAATGATTATTATTTGTTTATGGTTTAAAGAGGAGTGAATAGAGGTTTGATTTTTTGGGACATATTGCTTATTGGATTTGTTATGGGTTGTTAGCTGGAGCATTTTGTGAGGCTAATTATATCTAAACCGCTTTGTCCCATGGAATATCCTGGTGTGCTGTCACCGTTGCATCCTTGTGCACCATAAAGTGGGGTTTGGTGGGAGGGGCGCAGCTGAACCTTTTCCGTGGGCATTTGGTTCTCTTTTCGATCACTAATCTGACGAGCTCCATTACAATGCCACCTGTCTGTGGTCCAACATAAAACGTTACTATCGATGTCCTTATTTTCTGGTATGGCCCGCTATGTGAAGTGGGTGCATCTGGTTCTCCATCCCATTGTGAGCCATACATACTTCACAGCGCTAAACTTTCATGCATGTCATGGTCTCAAATAGTCCCCCATGTTGTCATCATGTGTGGGTTCATTCTGTGTGGTTTGTGTTTATGATTAGGTTTCATCTGGTTCTGAATTATACAGTAACTTGTTATATTCAATTACAGAACGGCTACTAAAATATATAATTTTATTCTGTTTTCTACACAGCTATATTATACCGTTCTGTGTATGCAGTAGTTTTCAGCTACCATCGGATGGATTCTTCAACCAATATTGGTGGATAATCATCAACAGTGCTTATTTGATCACTGTTATGTTGGAAGACCGACAGGGACCAATCTGCCCTTTGGCAGTACCAGCGATAAGGAGCAACCTGTCATTGTTTCTGTTGTGAAAACGTGATGGTGCGAAAGCATTGCACTTGAAAGTGCAAACAATCAATATCTTCTCACGAACGGAACACCATGTGCGTCATTAGAAGGTTTTGCTGGTGTAACATATGGACACACAAGAATTAGAGTGGAGGGATTGATCGATCGCTGATCGCAATCACTGTATCTTGAGGACGTTATAAACCACATTCGAAGCTTGCAATGTTCGCTTGCTGTGACTGTTATGACAAAAACATATTGTTCTTTTCGTGGACTTAATATGCTCTTGTGAGCGTTCTTTGAAAAATAAAAGCACTTGTTACATTGCAGACTATTGATCTTTTCTTAAAAATAAATGTTTTGCTCTCCTATTTGGGACAAAAAAGGCAAGTTACGCACTGTGAGAGGATGTGTGTGTTTATCTTCCAGGTTCTGCATTAAGTAACATTATGGCGTGGGAGATGACGAGGCACGTTTGGCTACGCTGGTCACAAATGTCATGAAAATAGGTGGAGCATATTGTTTGGGCTAGTGATGTCAGTTAGAGGGGCGGGCGATCTGTATTCATGCCGCAAGGGCACTTGAACGTATGGCGATGCATCAATGGATAAGATTAGCACAAGATGGTGGCACCCAACCCGTTGTTTTCATATGTGCAAAAGTGAGGTAAACTAAGGTAAGATGCATAGGAAAACATTTTAAGATCGATTACAGTATGCTTAAAAATACATGCCGGAACGATCGGGGCAATCCAATTTTTCAGCGAATTATTCCTTTAAGTGCGGGACCAGGATTCAAACCTGTGTTGCTCTGCATTATCTTGCGTCCAAGACAAACTCGTTGTCCCTGTGATATCCTCCTCCTGGCCCCGATTGCTCTGGAAAAAAGTGTTCTACAAGAGCCGAAGCAAAATGGTAGCTTCATCCATATGCATTAACAGACCCAACGTCTGGAGGTTTCTTACTAGATGAGGAGAAAAGAATCTGCTTTGAGGCCAATGTCGGACCCACTACCAATTTTCTATCAGTTTGGGAAAGCATTGATATATACATTAGAGGAACACACATCTCAACAGAGATTAAGATTAGCAGATAATTGAAGAAAACGAGGGATCAAATTGATATCCAAAAGAAAGATTTTGATTTGGTACAGCCTCAGCGAACAAAGACAAAACTACTGAGTTACAAGGGGCATATCTGGCCATTCAGACTCCCTGAACAGGTACAACTATTTACTGGATAAGCACAAATAATTTCCTTAGTTTTTTTGTCTTTGTATTTGTTGAGCAGAATGGCATAAATTTAACGTTTTATGAAAGTGAAGAGTGTGGGCACCTGCTTTATGGTTCAATGCCATTTACTCAATATAACAACAGTTTATGGTGCAAGTGGTTCACATAGGCACAGAAATGGATCTAGAATCTTAGTAGTAAACACTGCATACCATTGTTCATAAAGATTCACAATTCTAAATTGATCAGATTATGTCATCATAGTTAATGTGATTAATGTGATTGTATCCTCCTCAACAATAAGTAGTCAGACAGTGCTGACCAATGCATTTTGGACCTTTGGGGTCCCTCATCAGGGTAATGTCTTGCCAGAAGATGCGCCAGATGAACCGCATAAAATGACTAGAGAGTGTGCCAGAACATATAATTTGACTGGAAGTTGCGCAAGATGAACCACATAAAATGACTAGAGTGTGCCAGAACATATAATTTCACTAGAAGATGCGCCAGATGAACCACATAAAATGACTAGAGAGTGTTCCAGAACATATAATTTGACTAAAAGATGCGCCAGACGAACCATATAAAATGACTAGAGAGTGTGCCAGAACATACAATTTGACTAAAAGATGCGCCGGATGAACCACATAAAATGACTAGAGAGTGTGCCAGAACATATCATTTGACTAAAAGATGCGCCAGATGAACCACATAAAATGACTAGAGAGTGTGCCAGAACATATAATTTGACTAAAAGATGTGCCAGATGAACCACATAAAATGACTAGAGAGTGTGCCAGAACATATCATTTGACTAGAGGATGCACCAGATAAACCACCAAACCAATGCCACAGAAGGTGCCAAAATATGAAATCTGAGTACTTTAGCTGACTGTGGGTGTTCACTGGTGAAAAGGATACAGAGAGCAGAGTGGCTCAATGTGCCAGTCAAACCTTGTCCCGCATTACAATTTTGGGAGCTAGAGTCAGGTTCACTGGCACTGTGTTTGTCGGTCTGCGTGAATCGTCGAAATCTGAGACAAACAAAGCAAGTAAACAACCTGTTCTATGGGAGTGTGGCCACACATGAGGGTGAACAGTCAGGTTTTAGCCAACTGGGCCTTAGCAATGGGGAAATACCCATGTCCAGATCAGTCTGGACCCGCCCACAAGAAGAGTCCATCATAGCAATTCCAGACAATTTGCTTCCGAGTACCACCAGTAACCACAGGCACATAATTTGTCATTTATGCCGCACCTGTACACAAGTGTTTCTAGGCAGGACAAGACAAGGGCGGAAGACAAAGGTAGGACAAGACAAACAAGCTTACTAGGCCTTGTGTCATTCAGATCATGCAGCGCAAAAGTGCAGGAGGAAGGGCAATCAGGGCAGCGATGTTTGTGCCTCGCTGGGCAACATGAGTGCAGTGTGTCAGAGGGGGAGAATCCCTCTAGGTGCAGAGAGCAAAGGTCTATGTATAGACTCCTCTTACTCCCAAGCATTACAACATTGGCATTGATGACTAGAAATATATATCGTTTTATATATACAAACAGGCGGGTACGTAAGCACTGAAATAACACTTGACATTATCATCTCACTGTGTGGTACTCAATTTATCGACCTCAGAAGGACGAAATGTGGAGTTGGTGCTGCCGGAATTCGAACCTGCATCAGCAGGCTTCGCCCAGATGACAGAACGAGCGCTGAACTCGCTGTGCTATCTGACCGGCATATATTGGTTACTGCTCAGAAAAGCCGTGTCCACCTGCTACACTAGCATCATAACCCATTTGTCCCAAGAACAGCATTGTCAATTGTCTGGGATCCCACACTCGGAAAATCAAACCACCTTTGTTTGACACAGTTATCAAAGAAGCGAGGCAAATCATTCAAGGAACCACAGAAAACAGCAGGACTAGAACGAACCATGGGTGTCTCGTGACAGAATTGCTTGTGAGGCTTAAACTGCGCCCGGCCTGATCCAGACCATGCAGGAGGTGGCGGCTCCTCCACTATTCCTGGCTTGACAAGGCCCGAGAGGCAACAAGGACAGTTATTTGATGTGTTGTGGTCCACGGGGAACCGCATGGCTGTGCAGTGTGCTGAGTTGATGCCAAATAATTTCCACGCGAATTCCTTGAGTGCCAGATATGAATAATTCAGCAGCATTTAAATAAATCACGGGCAGGGAGCAATGTGCCCAGGTCGTTGCCGCGAGATGCTCAGACTAGTAACCAATGAGAAGAGAAGTAAGTAAAGCCTCCAAGTTGCACAATTACCTGTAGCGAGTCACGTGCAATCCGCTTTCTCTTTCTATAGCGAGTCACGTGCAATCCGCTTTCTCTTTCGAAGGCGCATACCTAAGGATCGGGTAAAGGGGAGGGTAGAAAGAGGGGGCCGGGGGGAAAGGGGAAAGGAGAGGGAGAGATATGACGGTGCCCGTAAAGTGTGCCATGCAGACTGAACCCTACCATCTCTTGCCATTCTACCCAATGTATTGTCGCAAAAGGCTTGAGGGTTGTGTCGACCTTTACAGTGAAGTGTCGTAGTTCCGACTTTCTGGGTCGTGTGTCTACATTTGTGACCCTTAACCCGGACAGCAAACAATTCCAATGGACGCCGCCCTCTCGGTGTTACTTGACCTTGACATGAATGATTGGTAAGAAAGGGAATGATGGGTAGCAATGGAGTTTGAGATAGTTTGCAGGCCTGCAGATTCAGTGTGGAATGATCAAAGCAGAGCAATGATTAGAAAATGACAAATGCTCCTGTGAACAAGTATATACCTGGGTGGCCAGTTTCTGATATATACTAGGAAGTACTCAGATTAGACAGTGAGTTGTTGCATGTTGGGTTTGAGATGTGCTCCGGTGTACCCTTAAAGCCTGTAGGCTTGTTTGTCCATTAGGTGTTACCGTAATCTGAGAGTCCCGAGAGACGGAAACCTGGGATTACCCAAGCAGCAGTCCACTCTGGGCTCTCCCAAATCAACTCTGGGGTGGAGTTCTGGAGGCCAACCTATTATGGTGAGCAGTAAAGACACTGAAGTCTAGCCAAACCCAATCAATGTAGGTAGTAGAGCGTTAAGGCTTAGACTCTGGAAGGGGTGAGAGTGGTCTAGGGCTACAAGAAGGCCTGCGAGAGCAATACAATAATTCTATTTAAACAGGTGAGTACAAAAATATACAAATAATTATTAGGCCCTTAAAATACATACTAAGCAATGAAACCTCTAGACAAATATTGTCACACACTTACTATAAAAAACATATATACATTCACTCTTGTGAGAAGATAGAAAAGCATATGATTCCAAACCAGTGCAACACAGGTGAGTAGTCGGATGCATAAAACACAGTAGAAACAGTTCCCTATTACGTAATATGTCCAGCCCTAGATGGATTGGGGCCTAGTGCCCTAAACTCATCAGTTCCGAAAGGTATACTTTTCAGGTAGGTTTATTATGTGATTGCATGATGTCAGTGGTTGTGATTCAGAGTTCCAAAAAGTTAAGGAAAGTTCAGGTAAGTAGCTCTCTCAATCCCACTACAATAGGGTAGGCTGATCAGGGGATCCTTGACTAGACGACCACCAATCAGAGTCAGGAAAGAGATGGACAGGGACAGGACCTTACAGCTATGTAACCCTGTGGAGGATGGGAGAAAGAAACATGTGTGTTAACTTATCCCCCTTATTTTTCCAGAGACCACTGCTGAGGTTCCAGATTTCATTGGGGACACGTTCTTCTGTGCTTGGTTAAGCTGAGGAGGCCCAAGGGACATGGTTGCAGTGGTCACTATCCAACGCAGGATTTAGTTGTGGTCGGTTGTGGTAACTGTATTATGGTTCCAGGCACTGTCCAGCTGAACACCCTTGTGAGTAAATGAACAAGACTTCTGCAGAGCTGATGACCTCAGAACACCTCCAGGGAGCAAAGAAGATGGGTTGCATTGGGAATCACCACAATCAGGTGGCGAAAGTTGATCTTGAACAAAGAAGCAGGCTCTACACGGTTTCTGTTGGGACTAGAAGGGTAAAACTGCAGGTGTGTTGTAGTATAAGTTGAAGATCCTCGAAGTTCAATGGATGCACTCAGAATGGGAAGGTCTATAGCGAGGTAGCCCAGGAGAGGGCTGGTCAGTACACTGGCTGGTCCAGACGACCTTCCATAGACTCAGAAGGCATGTATCCTCGAGCTCGGGTCAATACTAGACTGGTGCAGAGGTCAAAGCACCAATGAGGGTCTTATTGAGATCAGGCAGAAGAGCAGGGCTTCACAGGGACTTCACTGGACCTGATGTTAGTCAGCTGCAAACGTTGTCCTCAGGTTATCAGCGGCTACACTTCTTTGTTGGGATCTCGACTCCAGTGATGATCTGTTGAATGGCTGCCATAGTTCTCTTTCTATCCTGAATTTTGACTGAAAGGTCTCCCACCATTGGTAAGGACCTGCACCACTCAAACTGTCAATCATGAATAGCTAGTGACCACACAATCTGCCCATCAACAGACACTCTGGGGTCTGATGTGGACTGAGATAAGACAGTTGCAGCACCCACGTCTGGCCACACACAGAGCCCACACTTTGCTCTGGAAAGCAGGAACTTTCCCTGCAAAAGGATATTCCCTATATGGCAATTCCAGACCCAAGAGGGTGAAAAGAAGGTGAAAGAACACTATTGCCAAAAGACAGGTGAAAATCTCATGGAACAGCCATCTTAGAGTGCTAACCACTCTTAGTCACCATTTGTGGCGATTTCAAAAGTGCACGAGTAAAAAGTTCAAAACACAGTTGAAAAATATCCACTGCCACCAGCCTGTCCTGGACATATTGCCAATGTAATTTAAAAGCCACAAAAGAAAGGTTATAAGGTTGCAAAGTATCCTCACCACACTTCAATTTAGAGTGAAGTGTAGAGCTTTAAAAATGCAATAAAATCACTAAGGAACACACAGTCTCCATGTAATGATAGTCTTAAGATCTATCAGTTTCCCCATAAGAATTAGCAAAAAGACAAGGGAAGTAAAGCAGAAGGTTTTACTTACCTACAAAACGTCAGGTCAGCAGTCAAAACAAAGCAAAAATAAAGGGTGTCCCATAGAGGTCTATGAGTAGAATGCAGCAAAAAAGAAACTCTTTCCAGTCTGCAAGGTTTATAGGGATAGTGGGGGCACACAGGGGAAGATAAATCTGGTGCGTAGGCCGCCTGTCAGAGTACCATACTTGCATTGCCACATACTGAAGGAGGGGACTTTTGGTAATATGCTGATAATAGTTTGTAATATGTTCTCTGAGAGTGCAATTGATGCACATCTCAGGGTTCCCGTACAGGGAGTTATGTGTGCTATGTGACTGCTGCCAGGTACCAATGTGATGGACTTATTGCTTTTCTAACAACACTGAGGGTGAGGATCAGGAAGGCTTTGAGGCAAAGTAAGCTCCTGTCCACCCAAAGGTCTGCTCTTATAGTAAGGCCAAGTGGGTGCAACCCTTAGGACACTTCCAGGTTAGGGTACCATTCAATTAGCAAGTTCCCTGCCGAAAACACAGCCCTGACACTGCTTCCCGAGCAGTCATTGAGTCTCTGCCAGCAAATATATCAGCAAATATATCAGGATTCCTCAGGTGTTGTGGAGACTGAGACCCACTTGGGCAGTTTCTGGTCTACTTTGGAAACAATTTGCATATAAATCACCCATTTCCCAAAACGTCCCTGAGATGTGGATGCCCGGTAAGATTACCAGGTGGCAGTAGGATGAACCCACATAGCTCTCGGGATGTAGCTGAGTCTACTGGACAACCTAATCTTTGTCCAGCAATAACTTGTCAAATACAATTGCAGGAGCATGAGAGCGGGGAGATGGAAGGAAACAAACCTGGAGGTGGAGGAGGTCCAAAATACGCATGCCCAACATTCTTGGTCATCATCAGGAAATAGGCTAATCCCTGACAATTGTTTTGTAAATCCCACTGAATCACTGGGAAGGTAATGCTCGCCGTGTGGCGGAACAGAAATGGTGGTCTTTGCCGCTGATAAATTTGCAAATCCTTTAAAAAAAAAGCAGGTGGGATTCCATTAAAACCTTTCAAAACAAAAATGAATTTTCTCCAAAATGGTCTTTCAGACTGGGTACTTTGCAAGCAGCATGAGAAACTGGGATTTAGGCCATAGGTAGGCTTGGAAATCCATATATCACACAGCAGACAGACAATATTAGAGTTGTTTGGTTATAACTCTACCTACACAATAGCCCTACTCCTTACTGTATATCCCTGCAAATAGACTAACTGCCCCTCACGTGGGTGCAATCTCCCTAGTCGGCGCTAGTGATCTGCCTATCTAGTTTAGGGGATAGACAGAGAGACTGGCCCTTCCCTCTCTCACTACTTTTACTAACATCTAAAAAAGATATAGTGCACACTTGTGGAAGTCAAAATCACTTTTTAATTACTTCCTCATAGTGTGTCTTATCAGCTAAAATTGCCAATTAACAACAGCAACAATCTTGCTAGGAGATTGAAGGAGTTATTCAGCCTAAGGGTGGATCTCTTGTCTCCACCGTGGTTCTCACAGATTTAATCAGTAACCTAAAATGATTATGTTTATCCAAACAAGACAATAGTGGTCTGTCTCGCAGATCAGATCATCACCCTTAGCCTTAGTAGTCGATCGGTTTCAGCAGAATAGATCTACTTGTCTGCTTTCTTCAGTACTTGTCCCTGATTTTACTAATCAAGGTATGGCATTCTTATAAAAACATAATAATTTGTATTGTCTCAATCTCCGTCTTCTGATTTGGTGGAATGCGTCTCTTCTTTCTTTAAACATCCATCTCATTCTCGGATACCCAAGAAGGGAATGTAAATGGGAACCATCACTGTTTCTAATACTTTTATCCATCTTTCTCGAACAACAATACTGCTAAACTTGTGGCAAAACTTACCACTTCATGGTAGATGTCTTGTGCGGACATCATTTCTTCTTATTTTCACTTTATCTGTTGAACCTGTTGTGTTTTCTGGCCTACCCGATATATCTGTAGGTAAGACATATAACAGACAGACTTGTCTCTACTATGAACATCAGGTATAACTTATACGTCACTACTAAGTCCCTGGCCACAGCGTGTGTCTCGCTGCTTACCAGGTCGTAATTTACTACTTCTTAAATTACGCTTCAGTGTCTCATCTGAGTAGGGGATTACTGGATGGATGACTTTGTCGCTCTGACTTTGCTGCTGCAGATCTAAACGCAAGACAGAGAGCATCGATGTAAGTTACCTAATATCTCCAACTATAGTTTCCTCCTTTGTTAGTGGGCAGGTATCTAAACATATAGGCACATTTGCATCCATACGTCTGTGCAGTTTTTTTTACCATATCTTTCTCCATCGTTACCGCCGTTTAAGATAGCTTTTATAGGTCATACTCCTCCCTTTGTTATGATTGTGATGTTAGTTTTTCCCTGGGTTGCTCTAAGTATATTAATATCTGGAGATAGTACTGTGTGCTCAGCTCCTTGCCTGAGCGTTCTTACGGCACGGATGTTGTATTAGTTATGGCTCACCTTAATCTTTTGTGAGAAAGTTGTGTTGCTCCTGCCTGCGTCGCATCAGCGCTTCCCCACACCGTTATTACTTGAACAGCGTCTGTTCCGGCACCAGCGGAAATGTGAGCGGTCACATGGTTGCGGGGGTTAGCTCAGGGTCAACGAGTTAGTCTTGGCACGGCAACACAGGTCTGAATCCCAATCTTGCGCTTAGAAACCAATCTCTGGTATTAAGCACGTTATAAAAGAACAATTACAATAATAACATTAATTACCTTATAGTTCTTTTCAAAGGATTTCACACTGGAATAAGAGCACGCCGTTCTACTCAAGCTCCATTCCTAATGTAGTAGCTCCTTTGTATTTATTTTTAATTTTAAAACATCCAAAATTAAAATGATGGCTTATGGAAGATTTTGTCCCTCCTGATTTTTAGGTAATATGTTGCAGCAATGCACCTCCAGACAGCCCACGATTCCTTTTGTACAATGGCATTTTAGACATATTCAAGTGCCACTTAGCTTAACATACATAAAATAAATACATGTCAGCCTGCAATCCATGTAAAAACCTGGAAAACAATGTCTAACAGTTTAGTTGTGACTTCGCAACTGACGTGTAATAAAAAATGACATCACAACCGCTCTGTAATCCGTTATTACGCATCCGTTTTGATGCCACAATGCCTGCTGGTGAGCCAGCATACAGCAGAATTCAAATTGTCACTGCAGCACTTAATTACAGCTTTTCAAATGTCTTGCTCGTAAAATAGTTTTCTGTGACACTTTACAGCCATTAATTGACAAGGAACTATTTATGGTAGAATGTTTAGTTTGTGCACTGCTAGAGTTTAACATCTATGAGCAAGAATCTGTATGCAATTACTTTGAAGCACAAGATAAACATATTTTTTCTATGCATTATATTAAACGGCGTAAACTGTTTTTCAGCAGCACATTAGGAGCTGCATATTAGCTTTTTTTTTTTTATAGATCCAAACAGATTCTACATTGATCATATGGATCAGCAAAGGCAAGATCTCTTACATTAAATTAAGCAAGAGGTCAGGTATTAAAGAGAATAGCAGTGTATGGCCATGTATTGTAAGGAATCAAATACACACCACTGTGCGTAAAAAGAATATTGCAAGTCACCTAGGAGTTCTGTGACCTTATAAAGGAACTCAGCCTTTGACTCTGATCCTCTATATGGTCACAGAACTCAGTGACTTGCAATATCCTTATAAAGTACGGAAGGGGGTACTTTATCCCATATATTCCAGTTGTACTTTTGTAACACCCAGTCCTTCCATACTATTCCAAGTGCGTAAACCTCTACCCGTATGCAACAGAAGCAGTTCTCCTGAGATAAATCTCCACCCTGAAGGTACGCACAAGGGTGGCATCGAGGGCATTCCCCCACTGCCTTATATGACCATCGAGGGTGATGTTAAGAAGTAATGAAAAAGACACATGATTTTGAAATTAATTATTTCACTAACCAGCGAAAGGCCTCAATGACCACGCCCTACGATGGACTTTTATAATAAAAGGTCACAAAGGAGTGGTTCCATCATGAAACCTGAGTCCAAAATAGTCCCACGATATTTTACCTGGATAAAGGAATTAGGTTATGGCAAGGAACACATTGTCAAAGGGCTTCTGGAATATGCTACTGATGTAATATATAGCTCAAATTGTCCCAAAAGCCATGGGAAATGCTATGGAGGGAATGACAGGGAAAGGCCCATCTGTGAACAGGAAGGCAAACGACACACATTAACATTATGCACTTGTGACACATGTGCAATCCAGGTAAATAATGGTAAAACACACTATCACACATTAAAACAGCATGTAGAAATGACAGTACAGCACACCGTCACACACATTAAACAGCATGTAGAAATAACAGTACAGCACACCGTCACACACATTAAAACAGCATGTAGAAATAACAGTACAGCACACCGTCACACACATTAAACAGCATGTAGAAATAACAGTACAGCACACCATCACACACATTAAAACAGCATGTAGAAATGACAGTACAGCACAATGTCACACACATTAAAACAGCATGTAGAAATAACAGTACATCACACTGTCACACACATGAAAACAGCATGTAGAAATAACAGTACAGTACACCATCACACACATTAAAACAGCATGTAGAAATAACAGTACAGCACACCGTCACACACATTAAACAGCATGTAGAAATAACAGTACAGTACACTGTCACACACATTAAAACAGCATGTAGAAATGACAGTACAGCACACCGTCACACACATTAAACATCATGTAGAAATGACAGTAAAGTATTAAAATAAGATTTAGAAATAACAGTACAGAACACTGTTACACACATTTTATACTAGAATCATATGATTCTTTGTAACATCATGATGTAATAGTGCAATGCACAGAAGCACACACTGTGCATGTCACATGTGAATAATTGTAAAGTAATTTAGGCTAGCTGTAGTATAATGCTCAGGAATAATAAGTTGCGAACATACCTCTTCGACGCTTACTTTGTTGAATGCACATTTCTGCATTACAGGGTCGGTGAAAAGCAGTTTTTGTCTGGCTTATAACTTTGGAGCCACTCAATGAAACTGCATGAAATTCTGCAATATCATTCGGCAATGGTTAGTGCTGTTTTGCCAAGAGGAGGCAAATTAGAGGGTGTCCCAAAACATTTGAAAGGCTTATACATTTGTTGTCGTTTGACGAATCTACACAAAAGTTTTCCAAAAGATTTCAGACCCGGATTTGAATGTTTTTGTAAAGTTTGGTGAGGATTTGTCAAGAGGGGGCAAAATTGGAGGGCGGGGTCTTAGAATTTTTGGATGGCTCATAACTTCTTTGCTGTTTGAAGAATCTGCACAAACATTTACAGACAGATTACCAACCTTGAATGTTTGTGCAACGTTTTAATGGATTGTCAAAAGGCCAAAGACATGACCCAGACAATCTGGCCACTGGCCATGACCACGAGGGACCAGCAATGGGGTTAAAGTGAACATGGTAACCATGGACCAGCTATGTGGTAACGTTTTTCAAAATTGGATAGGCTTGAATGGGAAACAAAAATCTGTTTGTGGCTACAGCCCGAAGTGCTGAACGGGATTGCAGCAACATGCACAAGGAGCATCAGTAAGGGCCTCAGAGTATAGTTTTGCAAATCTATCCTTTGTTTTTTTTTTCCAAAGTGTCAAAATGTAAGTACATAAAATAGTGATATAACTTTGGTGCCTGGGCAGTGGGTCTGGCCCTGAGCAAGGACAAATGTGTACTATGATTTTCTACTTGGGGCCTGCGGCATGGGCGAAGCCCTAGGTTTGAACGGGAAAAAATATTCTGCTTGCGGCTATAGCCTGAAGTACTAGACTGGATTGCAACAAACCTGTGCGTGGAGCATCAGCAAGGACCTGAAAGATTGCTTTTGCAAATATGTCTTGTCTTATATTTTTTCCAAAGTGTGAAAATGTAAGTACAAAAAATAGTGATATTTCTTTGGTTCCTGGACAGTTCTTATTGGTGCATGCAGGTTTAAATGGGAAAAATATTCTGCTTGCGGCTGCGGCCCGAAGTGCTGGACGGAATTGCAGCAAACCTGTGCAAGGAACATCAGGAAGGACCTGAAAGCAAACTTTTGCAAATATGTCCTACTTTACATTTTGGAAAGTATCAAAATATAAGTACATATATATCTGGGCAGTGGGCCTGGCCCTTGGCAATAACAAATGTCTATTCTGATTTTCTTATTGGGGAATGCCAAAGCCCATACCCCATGGATTGTGGAGATGCAGGGTAGGTGCAGTGGATGACGAAAGTGGTTTGGTGGAGCTAGGGTCTTGGTAGAGCCCCATGCCCTAGGCAATTCAACCATAACTTGCATACCCAGCATGCGCTGTGATTAACAATACACTTCAGTATGCGTTGCAAAACATGTTTGTTAAAGGAGGTTTATAGTTCTTTCATATATGTTACAAGAGGTATTATTAATAACTTATATACAGTGATGTAACATCATGAACCATTTTCACTCCAAAAAACCTACAAAATTCACTGAAAAAACTTTGTTAAAGGGACATTATGGTTAACATGCACTAATAAAAAACCTACAGAATTCAGTGAAAAAAACTTTGTTAAAGGGACATTATGGTTAAGATGCACTAATAAAAACCCATGAAATTCAGTGAAACATGGTTAACATGCACTTTGAAAAAACCTACGGAATTATGTGAAAAAATCTTTTTTAAAGGGACATTATGGTTAAGATGCGCTAATAAAAACTTTGTTAAAGGGGCATTATGGTTAAGATGCACTAATAAAAACCTATGAAATTCTGTGAAAAAAACATTATTAAAGGGACGTTATGGTTAAGTTGCACAAAATAAACCTATCAAATTCAGTGAACAAACTTTGTTAAAGTGACGTAATGGTTACAAATAAAATAAAAAAAACAAGAAATTCGCCAGTCATGGTAAGCTATGCAAGCATAACTTGCGCCCCCGCCATGCACTGCTAACACTCACACCCAATCCCAAACCCCAACTGTACAGAATGAAATAATGATCTTGTCTTCAAAATTGGATGAATTTAGCAATGACTTTAAAGAACTTTAAAATTATGTTAAAAATCATGTTATTAGAAATGTTGATTATCACTGTCCTACTTATATCTGCCCCCTTTCCTCCAGCAATCACTGCAATCAAATTCACAAAACAAATCAAAGATAGTTTGATGAAACTTCTCTCCCTCTCCCCCCAGATGATGACTTTATTGAAATTCCAGACTCTCCCATTTATGTTTCCCATTCTGATGCCCCATCCCTTTCATAACATTTTTTATTTTTTCTGCTGTTCCGAGGGACCGTTTACGCAATAGGGCATCCGCAGGCATCATGCCTTGTCCCGGCATGTCCGGTCTCGCATGATGTGCTTTTAATTAATCCGCGGGCAACTCACCCATTTGTGGACATCCCTGTGCAAGCGCCCAGCATCTGTCTTCTGCCGACGTCTGCGGACACCTGCCGTGAACACTCTTCACTGCCGTGAAGACGTCATCATGTGACCGCGCCCGTGCAGCATGCAAACATATCCGCGGACACTGACCGTGACTGCAGACAGTTTGAAACTGCATTTCCGGCCTATCTGCGATGTTTCAAGGAGAAACTGTACCCTTTCAGAGCTCCTAGACCTACTCTTAGTTGATCTATCAACTTATTACAACTTTTCAAAGCCTATTTTTGACTCGATAGTCCACTGACAGGCATAGGGTCCGCAGACAGTTCCTCTGAAGGAACCCACCCATTACTTTTAGTCATTCTCAATCTGGCAGACCAGGAGAGAACATCTTTTGAAATCTACATCCTAGAGACTTCCAGGAGTTTAAGAATGACATCTGTCATGGCCATCCCAGCTTCCCGAGAGCCACAACCACATGGAGGGCCTGGACTGGGGAACAAGCTCGATGAAGCAGAGGAGGATGACGAGGAACTGGAAAATGAGGTAGAGGAAGTTCCTACCTCCAGTACCCAGAGGGAGTCATGTGTGTGGCGATTCTTTAAGACTGTTGGCGGTGTACCAAAAGCTTAGGCTGCCATTGTTGGATGCATTGAGTGCAGCGTCGTACTCAGTCATGGACAACCTGGGCAGAACTCTTTGAGAACTCCCTCCATGTGACGCCGCAATCGCTCCAAACAGCCGGATGCTCTGAGAAAGGCTATCCTTTCTCCGGGAGAAGTAGGTTATCTCCTCTACAACCAACTGCAACCAAACTGGCTCCTCCTGCGGGGCAGAGGGTCCCACAGGCTGCCTCCCGCACCATAAAGAATTATGTTGACCCTTACCTTTCGATGGTCACATAATCTGTACTGCGATAAACTGCTCTGCAGGTTGGAGTAGTTTTGGAGTGCTTTCGAGGCTGCGGTCAAGGAGCACGAGAAAAACTGCCACCTACCTTAGATTCAAGGCACGACCAACATCTTCCCCTGTCCGCCTGCCCCTCCATATTTGTGGTTGGTGCCCCTTCCCTCCCTGCCCTCCATCCCCTCCCAAACATTACCTTCTTGCCTCGCCTACAAAAACAAATAAAAAAAACCATAAAAACCAGAAAGACAAAAAACAAGGTTCCTTTTGGAGCCAACTTCACAGTTAAAAAATAGAAGAAAAAGAAAATCAGAGGGCCTTTTTCAGCCTGTAAAGTCAGCGGACACTGTTATAGTCTGCAGACACCTGGAAAATTCCAGGTGCGGAGCAGGGGAATTTAAATCAATTAACTTGTTTTTCATTAAAAAATGAGGCTCTTAAAATAACCTTTTTTTGCCTTTCTGGCTCTTATATTTCTTTGGTATTGTATACTGAAGTAACAAAGGTTCTACTGAACTTCATTCTTTTTTCTAACTTTCACAAAAAGTGCTTCTAATTTTGTTTTCTGCTTTTATTGTTTGTTTACTACCAGTACTAACAAATACTTCAATCCATATTGTATGTGTTCACAGAAATTGATTCAATGCATTTCGAACATTTTCAAGAAAAATCTGATTGCAAACATCAGTCAAATGCACTCAATCTGTTCGAAAAATGTTGACATTTTCATGGTGAAAGGATGTCATTCCAACATTCTGCAAAAAAGCACTTTCAGCTTTACTTACATTGTGCCTTGCTTTCTCAATTTGTGGACACAATAAATCAGAATGCTTCCACATTTGGCTTTGAGGTGTCCGAGAGAAAACAATCTTCAACTGTGGGAACAGTTGCATTAACTTTGCAAATGTACCCTTCATTTCAAACCGCAATGAAATTCTGGTGGCATAGCCCAAACAATTGCCTTCACTGTGTACTACAATGATGTCTGGAACCTGCAAAGTCTGCCCACTTCATTTCTCGAACTCCATATCAGCAGACTTGAAATCCAAGATTCCCAGGTAATCCACAGTGCTCAAAGTACACCTTAAACCAATAGACCCACGAATCACCCACCAACCAATCACTCTGCTTCCTCAAAGCCATAGCCATATTCACTGCACACAATAAAGATAACTCTTGTTGCCCAGTCACACCCAAGAAACCTGGTTGGCTGATCCCCCAATGTCCGCGACTGTCAGCGGTCACCGCAGTCCCCTCTCCATGCCTGGCATCCTTAAACGACCCGGATGGCATGTGCAGTGTCTGCGGATTACCATCTTGTCCATTGACGGCATGCCCAACTAAAAGGGGTCGGGAGGTTTAAACTCAATTTAAATCATTTATTCTACAATGGCAGCTCTAAAAGAGGCTTTTATTTTTTTGGGGGTTTTCAATTTATTTTAGTTTTTCTCATTTTTATGTCTTACCTACTAACAAATGCTTTAGTATACACTCCACGTCTTCCCTTTTAACTTGTTCAAATGAACTTTTTCAATGCATTTTGAACATTCAAAAGAAAAATCTGACTGCCAACATCAGTCAAATGCACTCAGTTGCTCTGATAAGTATTTGCACCATCCAACTTGATATGTCAAAAGATGCCATACCTAAACCATATACAAAAAGTACATACACCTTTATTGATGTGGGGCCTCATTACAACCCAGGCGTTAAGGGTTTAACGGCGCGTCAGCGCCGTTAACCCTTAACGCTTGATTACCATTTTAACGCCTGCTTTCAGCAGGCATTAAAATGCAAGGTGCTAACCCGCCTTGGTGCTAATTACGGCACCGTAATTTACAGTGCCGTAATTAGCGCCTTCCCCACTCCCATTATGCCCTATGGGGCAAAAATGGGAATGGGGAAGGGTAAATGGGGAATGGGGATTTACCGCCCCACTCACCTTGGAATGGGGCGGTAAATCCGCCATCCACCATGGTGTAAACAGAGTTTACACCATGGTGGTAAAGTAGGGAACTTACCGCCTGGGTTGTAATGAGGCCCATGGAGTCTACGTTCTTACATCATTTGCGGACCAAACACATTTGGACATCTCCATATTTGCCTTGGATTGATTTCAGAAAAAATCATCTTTGTACCTGGAAACAGTTCCATTAGGCTTTTCAGCATAGGCTTTTCAGCATATTCTTCATGGCAAGCTACAAAGATACTGGCATTATAGCCCAAACTGTTGCCTTCACAATACACAATAATGATATCTGGATGTTTAAAGTGAGCAATAGTCTCACAGAACAGTAATAAGGTTGCTCAGTTTAACCCACAAACTGCATACCACAAAACATTCCCTGCTTCCAATCCAATCCAATAGTAGCAGAGATGCCACAAGATTCAGTATAAACTTTCAATGAATGGATCCAAGAATCTCCCACCCTCAACAAACTCTGCTTTTCCATAACCATAGCCACAACAAAGAAAACACCTGCTACCCTCTCTTCCTGTATACCACAACCACAGAACCATATTGGCTGATCCCCCAATGTCTGCGGACACCACGACTCTCCACGGTCACTGCAGTCCCCTTTCCATGCCTGGCATCTTTAAAAGGACCCGGATGGCACATGTGGGTGTCTGTGGATACCGTAGCAGAGGTCAGCCCTTATACGCTTTTTACTTTTATGTTTGTAACACTCCCTTATTGGCTGCTTTCAAACAGTCACACATCCATCCACCAATCACATCCATAAACTCTACATTTAACCCTGTCATCTCAGTTCAACACTTCAGATGTACTCTTGACTGCTCAGAGTACATATCTCCTGTTACTCACAGCCACTGGCATCAATAAATACTTTGAAACTCTCCAAGATTTCTGTTTGCACATTCAACAACATCTGCATCACTCAAGACAACACTTTTCCAAATATACATTTACAGGGCTGCTGCCACTTACCCTGTAATAAGCTTCTCAATAAGCATGTTCTCTTTTTAAACCACTCTATTAAATGCCATGTATTGCAGCATTTTGCACCTGGTCACATCAAGTGCAGCTACTTTCATTCCTTCAAGTCTCCTCTCCAAAAGTTATTTGCCCTAGCCTTGGCTAGTACACCCTACGTTTACCATCCACCTAGTGCCCACTTCCAAACACATCACGACTCTGTTACCTCACCCATGTTACCATAACACTACAACCATGCCTATTTCTACCCATAACACCAATCCATACCTTAACAACCCTGCCCTATGGCTCCAACACTTTGCGTCTAAATCCATTCCTATCCAACCATGAGAAACGCCAGACTTGGCACAAGACTCACTCACGCCTCCTACCACCATCTGACTTCCTTCCACCAAAATAAACACCCACAACCTATCACTAGAACTGCTTCCTCTCCACACACACCGACATCCCAAACCATTAACCCCGTTGTGAACACTATCAAAGGGGTATTAATTAATGCCAGATCTCTCACAGCCCACGCCACAGAGGTGGCGGAGCTCATCCTAACCCATGACCTGGAATTTATGGCCGTCACAGAAAGCTGGCTTCACGCAGCCTCTGGACCTCTACTCCCCTTAGCCATTCCAACAAGCTATAATATCATCAGACATGACCGCAATACTAGCCAATCTAAAGGTGGTGGCATTGCTATCATCCACAAAAACTCCCTCAACTTCCGCCTCTCCACTGTTCATCAAATCTCATCTATGGGAGCCCTAACAGCCAAATTCGCCCTCACCCACAACCACACCATCTCACTCCACCTACTCTACAGGCCCCCAGGGCCATTATCCACTTTCGCTGAAGACCTCTCCAACATCTTGACAGACAACACTAAAACCAACTCCCAAATTATTGTACTAGGTGGCTTTAACCTGGGACTCACTGATCCCAATGACACGGCTGCCCTGACGATTGACAACCTGCTCACTAACGCAGGCTTTACCCAGCATATCAACACCTCCACACACTCCAAAGGTAGAATCCTTGACTGGATAGCTGACCTCAAATACGGAATCAATGTGGTAGCTAACCAACCTTGTGCCTGGACCGACCACCACTTAATCACCTTCAACATCCCCGCCAAAACCATCAGCTCCACTCCAGACGTGGCACCTTCTATGCTCACACGTAATAAGCATGACATAACCTGTGACAAACTCCTCCCTCTCATCCTTCCAGTCCTGAATGAACAAGCACTATTATGCACTGACCCTGCTGTCCTGATTGACACCTTCAACCATACTATGCTCAAAGCCCTTGACCTCATTGCCCCTTCAAAACTGAGAAAACCTAAACCACAAGTTCATCTCAACTCCTGGTTTACACCCCAACTAAGAATTCTCCGTAAAGAAAAACGAATCGCTGAATCACATTGGAAGAGTAACCCTACAGAGGTTAATAAATCTAGTATCACTCTAGCTAAATTAAACTATAAGGATGATATACTCCAGGCGAAAAAAGACATCTACAACAAACGCATTGAGCAGGCTAAATCTAATACTAAAGAACTCTTCAGAATCTTGAAAGAATTGGAAACCCCTGTCACTGCACCTGACACCTCCATCAAAGATAGCACCTGGTGCACTAATATCCGAAACGCTCTCCTTGGTAAGATAGCCACTCTCCAAGTCAAAAGTAACGATAAACAGACTAGTCTACAATCCAACTTGCAACCCAACTCTCTCCCAACTATAAACAATTCTATCCCAGATTCATTGACTCTGTTCAGCTTCTCACCCCTATCTATCACTGAAGTGGAAAATATTATCAATAGCCTTAAACCTTCTAACTGCCAAGGGGACTTCTGCCCAGCGCCCATCATCAAGGAAGCGGCCCACGAGCTAGCTCCATTCATCACTACTATCATCAATTCCCCCTTCAGCACGGGGACTGTACCGGACAATTTGAAGGATGCCTGGGTTATCCCGCTCCTAAAATAAAACAAACTTGGATGCCAATATACCTACAAATTACAGGCCCGTCACCACGGTGCCGTTCCTACTATAAATCCTTGACCGAGCTGCTTACCTACAGATCCAAGACTATCTTGAATCCAATAAACTCCTGGGTCTAAGGCAATCTGGGTTTCGCCCCCGCCATGGAACGAAACTGCCCTTATCAACCTCAAAACACAGATCGAAGATTTAAGAGACAAGGGTAAACTTGCTCTACTACTTCTTCTCGATCTCTCTGCGGCTTTTGATCTCGTCAATCATCAAATTCTGTGTCGGCCCCTTAAACCTGCAGCCCATTTTTCTGATAAAGCCACAGCCTGGATCAGTTCATTCCTGGACAACAGATC
This sequence comes from Ambystoma mexicanum, assembly GCF_040938575.1. Taxonomy (NCBI): domain Eukaryota; kingdom Metazoa; phylum Chordata; class Amphibia; order Caudata; family Ambystomatidae; genus Ambystoma; species Ambystoma mexicanum. The sequence goes on from NC_090925.1 coordinate 1,082,426,993, forward strand.
GATGCGTGTCTTCTCTCCTCTAGCAGCAGCATCGCCGGCACCCGTCACCTGCGGGGTACCACAAGGTTCTTGTGTCTCTCCCACGTTGTACAACGTGTTCACAAAACCTCTATTTGATATCTTGGACTATCTGCGTGTCACATATACTAATTATGCTGACGACACCCAGATACTCATTCCAATCTCAGGAGACTACGTCGCGGACTCTCTCTCTGTGAATGCTATCTACCTAGTCATCCAAGTCTGGATTGCAACACAGACTCTGTCTGAATGATGAGAAGACAGAGCTCCTCATTCTTGGCTCTCCTCAAAAACTATCCAAACTGGTCCCGGAGTTCAATTCCTTCATCATTAATGGTAACACTATCAAGGCCTCTAAGGACACTAAAACGTTAGTGACTTACCTCAACTCTACTTTATCCTTGGCCAGACAAACAAATGCAGTTTCCTCTGCAGCGGCATACACCTGCAAGCTTATTACAGCTAGCCGCCCTTTCCTATCACCAGCCAACTGTGTCACACTTGCCAAGACTCTCGTGCTGTCAAAAATTGACTTTTGTAATGCCCTCTATTTGGGCACCAACAGATGTAACTTAAACAAGGTACAAATCATTCAAAACAATGCTATTAGAGCCGCTCTTAACATCCCTAGGCACCAACATATCTCAGACACCAGACATAACTTACGCTGGCTCTCCATCCCCCAACGAATTACACTGAAAACACTTGCTCTCACTCATAAATGCTTATCTAACCAAGCACTCTTCCACTTAGCCAACAGATTCGCCCTCCACAACACTAACAGACGTTGCAGAACTGCTCAGACTAACTGCCTCTCTATACCACGCTTCAACCTTCAAAGATCTGGCAGAGCAAGCTTCCCAGTAATGGCGGCGAAACTCTGGAATTCGCTTCCCAACTCGCTAAGATCTGAACCGTCCTTCCACAGTTTCAAAAACATGGCTAAAGCCTGGCTAACCGCCCAAGACCCATCTCCTATTTGCCAACTACCTCCCATGCGCAAGCCACCTGCCTTCACCTCTTGTACATAGGCTATGTCCTCCTGCTCACCCGTAACTGCATTATGTATATATGTTTATAAATGTTACTGTAATTTTAAATTGTAATTTAAATTGTAATTGTATTGCGATGTCTGCCTTATCATGTTGTAACTAAAATACGCGCCCAGATGCCCGCGGGCCTGGTGCGCTCTATAAATAAAATAAATACAAATACAAATGTGTATTGCATAACATACTAAACTTCCACACAAAAGTGACACTTAGAAATGTTCTACACATCTTCTACTTTTCCTTTCTTTTAGATAAAAGTTACACACTTGCTGCTGTAAATGCACACATGCATTTTTTTTAACTTCCAACAAAATGCTCCTAAAAAGAAACATTTTTAAAAGCACAGCATTTTCCATTTTTCATTGCATATAAATCTTATACTTTCCAACCTTTCTCATTGCATGCCTTATATTGCCATCATTCTCCACCTGCTCTCACATATGTGCATACTGCCAACGTATCTATATACAACTCTTCACCTTACATTTAAACTTCTGTTCTTTTCCAACCACTACTGTGAGACACCAAACACTGCTCCAACTACAATCTGCCATTGCAATACTACTAGGCCCTATTCTTTAAAAACACCAGCACAAAAATAACCTAGATATGCATCTTTTTTACACACCCATTTTTACCCTGTTCCTTATAATGTCCCAAACAGCACTACTCATAGGGCCTCATTACAGGGTTGCTGGTAAAACCCACCGGTATTACTGTTACCACCACCTAACATCCCAGTGCTACCAGGATAGCACAGGTGGCAGTACAGGAAGTTCCCATTCCCAAGGAGCCTCATAGGACTCCATGGGAATGGGAACCCTGAAGCACCAGCACCGTTAGTAACAGTGCCGGTGCTTCAGTGTAAAGCCTGCCGGTACCAGCCTGGAGAGCAGTGCCCCTAGCAGCAAACATGGAGTGAGCTGGTCCTTTCTTTCCAGACCAGCTCACTCATAATGAGGGCCATAGTCCAATTGTTCTAACAACAAAAGTTACCCTACTTTACTACACCACCCATAACACAACATTAACTCTTTTTCCCAACAACTCCTACTACCTCAATAAATATCCTCTCTTACTAAAAGTACTTCACCATTACCACAGATACCCAATGACTTCTTTTACAATTACAGGGGAAAAGATTGAAGAAGACAGCTAACATAGAAAGCACACTCTTCATATCCTACAAAGTAAGTACATTAATATAGTATGTATATCTCACTAATTATAACAATGTACTTTCACTATAAGTTAGCCTAGAGTATTCTGTTCTACTCAAAAACATTGTATTTCACTCTTACTCATTATATTGCAACACTCACACTCTTTCTATTCCCATCTAAACGCTGCTCTTTATTCAATACACCACCAATTACTTACTGCCTAACAACATATCCATCTCTAGACAATTTATATACCACAATTTCACTTCCTTAATATTCCATACCCCTTTGCACAATGTCTCTAGCACGAGACCTGGTCTACACAGAAGGTTAGCCACTTAGACATTTTGCACGACCTATAGGCATCATGTGAAGCTGACAAAGGGATAGATGAATTTCTGAGAGCATTCAATGAAGAAATACAGATTAGAAACTCTAAGCATTTAACATATTGAGAGTGCACAGCGTGTAGAGTAATGTAGATGGTGACCTGTATGCAGCAGTACATTCGCAATAGTATAAACCCCTAATTAAAGGAAGGACACATATGTCACTTGCTAAAGTTGAAAGGATGCTCATAGAAGTATAATAGACAATGTTCATAGAAAATAGTAAGGCACATATAGAAATCCATATTGACAAGCCAGCACACACACACACACACACACACACACACACACACACACACACACACACACACACACACACACACACACACACACACACACACACACACACACACACACACACACACACACACACACACACACACACACACACACACACACACACACACACACACACACACACACACACACACACACACACACACACACACACACACACACACACACACACACACACACACACACACACACACACACACACACACACACACACACACACACACACACACACACACACACACACACACACGGTCTTAGAGAAAAGGTACAAGAAATTGTGAAGTCATGCAGCACCATAATGGGAATGGAAGGAAACGTATTAAAAATTAAAAGTTGAAACATGTTTCCATAGAGAATTCACAATATTAACTGTTATTTGTACAGTCACAAGGCTGAGAACAGTCAGATGGTGCCAATTAGGCCTCATGAGAAAGTGATGAAGAGATTACTTTTGTTGCCACACTATCTGCATCTTACAACATGATTGGTTAGTTAAGAGGGAAGAACCCCACCATAGAACACTCGAGGTGCGACAGGCAATGGGAAACTGATTTGTATGTTGCAAAATGTTAGAATTCACACCATCCAATTAGGAATGGAGAAGCTAGATAACCTCATGTTTAGGTTATTGTCAAGAGATCATTAGATTGGTCATGAGGAATAGGATAGGCCAATAGGGCTAGGCATTGTGTACATTTCTGTAGGGAATAGCAATTACTGTCCAATCAAGTGAACAATAATGTACATGTATATTGCAACATTGTTAGAGCTGTGATGTCACTCCTATAGAAACCGCCATTTAATGATGACAAGTTAAATGATTTTTGATTTGTTCCCAGCTGAGGCTGGATGTAATAAACTTCAGTTTTTCTTGCTACTTGTGCACTTTCATTGGCTCACTGAATTGATTTTTGACTAATCATGTTTTTGTGCCTTCCTTACAAGAGAGAGACAGACACATTTACATCCCATGAACTCAAATATGGCTTCTTCAAGCAAATCCCTTGCAACAACTACCTTAATCCCAAACAAACAACATGTTGTTTTTCCTGCTTCTGCTTCCCTTTCTCCTCCTCTTCTCTATATCCTGCGCCCCTTCTGCTTGCCGTTAGTCAACAAGCACATAATCTTGTGTTCATTTTCAATTCTATTCTTTCTCTACAGTCTCAAATTGCTTGTGTTGCTCAGTCCTGTCACTTTCATTTTCTAATAGTAGAAAAATTCAACCCCTACTGGCTTTTGCCTTCATGAAAATTATTTGCAAACTATTGTTCTTTCCCACCTTAACTACTGTTGTTCCCTGTATGTTGGCCTCACAACCCATGCTATTCTTCTGCTGCGTTCTAGCTTACAGTCTGCTGCTCCACTTCTCTTCTGTTTTTCACCTACGTCTAACATCTCGTTTTATCTATCTTATTATCATTGGCTCTAAACCCAGGGGTCCTTAAATCAGTAACATGTCATGCATGAATGGGATGCAGAATAACTCTTACACCAAATAATAAGACAGACTCAGGAAGTTGGCAAAAAGTCTCATCCGACTGTTTTATTATCAATTGTCTAAAACAGGGAGTTACAACGGACATCAAGGGTGTTCGATCGAGTTCTCAAACATTTTGCATAAAAAACACACTTATATACAAAAGATTTGTCATACAGGACGTTATACTACATGGCAAATAAGAGAAACTTAGGACTGTGTGATACTCTCAAGGGGAACATCTAAGTATCCTTTCTTTATAGGGACGGGTTGTGATTGGGTCTCTACAGTCAGGTGGACAATATATGCCCACCCCTAGAGCAAGTCATCATCATCAGTTATTAGATATACGGTATATCATTGGCTCTCAAAATATAAGGCCCTTCGTTATATGGTCCTCTCTAATTGGTTGGCACGCTTGTAGCCTTCTGGAACATTCAGCTCACTAGCAGCACATAAGATAGTACCCCAGGTTTTAGTGGGTGGACTTTAACCATGTCTACCCACCAAATTAGCCCAACATCTCTCATCGCTCATGCCTTCTGCCATTCAGATTGTCTTTGAACTTGACCTTGCAAAGTATCCTTGCTCCTGGGAATAAAAGGGAGTGCGAGCACACGCTATCTCAAGTCTAGAGCAGCATGCCCACCTTCTATTTCTATCCATAGCCCACGTGACAGGAGACTGTATTTCAGCCTGTTTTGCAGCATTTAATTGTCTTTAATAAACTTGCCATCCATTGTGTTCTTTCTTTGTACCTTAACACGAGATTATTCAGCGTCTCACAGTTACTGTTCTTCAAGGATAAATAACCAGTTCTTGGCCTCTCCATCCTTTGACACCAGGCCAGACAGCTCTTCCAGGCCTTTCCATGCTCTTACCTTCATGTTGCAACACAGCATTCCGATCCCTGTTTCTCTGTGGGTCTGAGCTAACTAAATATGTGACACCAATGTCGAGCTTCTATATAATGGTGGCACTGCCTGCAGTCTATTCACTATGTATATCTAGCCTTTAAGATTACTTAGTCTACTTGCGTTGCAGTGTCTGTACAGTTATTAAACGGCTTGCATTTTTTGCAATGCTCTTCACACGTGCAATCTTCATTCCGCATATGAAAGTTAACTCGATTCTTTATTTCGTCATAACATTCCATAAAGTCTATACATCCTCTTCTTTAGCCACTCTTCTCAGTGAGTTACGCTTGCTTCTTGTGACGTCGCCAACTTCTCTTTCTCTCATTCTTCATATTCCTTCGCGGATTTCCTCCATGAGATTGTCATCTCTACGGGGACACATCATATAGGGTTTTCTCAATGGATACCTATACTCAAAGGCTCTTCCTGGAATTGACACAATCACTGGTGTCATGCATGGAACAATTTCTGGTTTCCAGCATTTAGGAAGTATGGGGGCGGGACTTCCTGAAGAGGCATTCCGCTGCTCCTCTACAGCTCCCAGTCAAACAGCGGTTTGAATTTCAGTTTTTCTGCCTGGCATTTCATGCACTTGCTCCCCCTTAACTTTGTTCCTTGATCTCCTTGCATCAGGCTTCCAGTGATCGCTGCTCTGATTTTCAGTTTCTTCTATCTGTCCCCTTTCCTCCAGGTGCACTCCCCTGCTTTCGCACATTTCAAATTCTAGCTCCAAGTTTCTGGAATGCTCTTCGTCTCGAAATTCATGCCTATACTACCATTTCAAGAGACGTCTAAAATTGCATTTGCTTCATTTTGTATCCTCTTAAACTCTTTCCTTCCCTCATTTTGTGAGTTCATTTCCATGGCCTATGTTGTCTGTTCCCCGGTCTCTACCGTTCAATAATTGTGTATTGCTTTGGATAAAAGCGCTACATAAGCTTTGTAAAATAAATAAATGCATACATTTGTATTTCCCAACTGAAGCGCCATCCACCATAACATTCCTGAGGACAATGTATTGGCTATGTCAACCATGTTGTGTTTTAATATTTAGTTTGACAATTTATTCAAGTGGGCAAGTACATTTTTAGAAAACTCTATGGGGATATTATAAGACATGCCATCGAGGTGGAGATAACATTGGTTGAAAAAAACATATTTTAGCGTAGCCACATATATAATCGTGATTAGACCAAAAATCACAATACCAAATATATGTGGGTAGCTTCAAAAGTATATTTCTTATGTAACATTGTCCATAATAAATTGCCTGTATAGTTGCAGGCAAAATTATCAAACAAAATGATGAATGCGCATTTACTACACATTCTGCAGGTTACAGCGAATCCTATAATGCCGAACAAGTGCAGGGGGTTGCGGGGGTCTTTCCCTGCTCCCCTTGTTCAGCATTAGAGGTTTGGGGCTTGCAGGGGTGTCCCCCCACATCCATTACATGGAATGCAGGGGACATAAAAAAAAGAAAGAAAAAAAGGGGACCCTGTGGCGGACGTTCCACCCCATGAATGGGACACAGGGAGAGAGCTGTTGCAGGGATAGGGCCGCAGGAGTCAGGAAAGTGCACTGCAGGAGTCAGGTCAGTGCGCCGCAGGAGTATGAAAGGGGGAAATGAGTGGGGGGTGGAGGGAAAGCAGGAATTTTGTATTTTGGTATGCAAAGCTTTGGGCTTTGCAGTAGTTAGCCTTGCAGTTGTTTTAACGTAGATCAGTCTGTAGAGTCACTCTTATCTCCAACTACCTGGTACTTCTTAACTTCTCAAAATATCTCTCAATCTCTCTCTCACGTTTAAGCAGCACGGAAATGGTGAAAAAAATGACGGGCTGCAAGAATAACATATGCCCAGGTACTTTCTGCACCCATAGCGAAAATCAAAAGCTGGCACCCATGAATATACGCACAGTAGGTGAACATATGTCTTAAAGTGAAATGTACAAATATAGTTAATTTGAGCTTCCCCTTAGAAGAAAAAGCAGGTGACAAAATAGCATTGGACTTTAAAAAAAGTAATGAACACCACTAAAATAACCAGAGAGGAAGTTTTCCAATAAATATGTTGGCAAAGTATAAAAGGCACACACCTTTTAAATCCAGCAATCTGTTGTGAAATATTGCCTGCTAAACAAAATCCCAATACGAACAAGTGCTTGTGGTCTTGTGGGTAAGTGTCTGCACTGGGAACATGACAACCTGAGTAAAATCGTGGTAGCCAAATACTTGAGCAAGCTTGCCAACCTAAAAAAAACCTGTGTTGCATCCACCCTCTAAAAAAAAGTTACGCTCTTCACCCAGGTGTGTCCTTTACTTGTGCCCTGAAAAGCAGCCACAATCAGGGGAGAATAACTGCACCAGTGTTCAAGATTGCAAATTTGCTTGCCACATCGTGGGCAAATACTCATAACTTACTTGCCATCTCATAATTTCCGCCCCCCTACCCCCATTTCTGGCTTTCAACAATACTCTGCTTTATAAAGATAACTTGAAAAGTACACATTTCATAGTGTCACTCAAATATATAAATCCTTGTAGAACTATGATAGGCAAAAAGTGTACAATTGTAGCATTATTCCCCCCATCTTGAAAGTGAGACTAAAAATACCAGAATGCAAATCAGTCAAATGCAAAAGAATTGTCTCTGACTGCAAAACTTTCAAGTACTGACAGTAGCAGGGTTTAAAAAATAATAATGCCGGTGCTGTGTGTTATGAGATATTTAAAATTAAGAAAACACACAGCATTCGGGACTGTGGACTGTGTCCCATCCATGCAATAACCAGGACCAACCATGCTTAGTTTCGAAGCAAAGAAGAATCCAACCCCATTAAGCCATGTTTCTCTAAGTGGTCTTGTAAGGTGGGGTCAATTATTAGGCAACATGGACTTAGAGGGCTGACCACTTCCTCGCTTTGAAGCTAAGCAGGGTTTGTCATAGTTACTGCAGTTATGGGAAACCCACTGTTGCTGTAAACCAATCTTTTCTTATTATTATTGACTGGGAGACTACAAATACCACAATGCAATTCAGCAAAAGGCAAAAATGGTCTCAGTGAAAACCTTTCAAGGACTGACAGTAGCATGGTTTAAAAAATATTTTTACATGTTCAGTCGGTCACCCATCCATGCAGTAACCGGGACTGACGCTGCTTAGCTTCAAAGCAAGGAAAAGGCCAGCCCGTTTCTCTAAGTGGTTTTGTAACTTTGGCCCATTTATCAGGCAACATGGCTTGAGGAGGATGTCCCCTTCCTCAATTTGAAGTTAAGCAGGGTCTGTGCTGGTTACTGCATGGATGGGAGGCCTGGATGGCAATCTAGTCACTGGGCATGGTTGACACCCCAACATCACTGTAGCTGTAAACATATATTTTTTTTAAATAACTAGAACCGAGGGTATCGAACTACACATACCCTTGGCTATCCGTAATCCTTTATAGCCTTGAATATCAGAAAACCAGACAGAAAATAAATGCGTTCCTGCCTCCCCAGGCCCTCATCAAGTGCCCCCTCATACGTGCCAGATGGCCTCCTCATGCCCTGCCCTCTCCCTTCCCCCTACAACACACGCTGTTTCTGTGACGCAGTTTGCCTTGAGATGTCGGCTATAGCCAAGGCTACAGAAAGCTTTGCGTTGCAAACCCAGTCCCTAGACCCCCTCCAAATTTCACTTGGTGCTCTTTGGCCACCCCCTTAAACCCTCCCCCACCTCTAGCCTTATGGCATTTGCATCTTCTTTGACCTGCAAATGGCTTTTTTGCAACGTTCATTTGCCCATAATATTGGTTATAACCCCGAATATCTCTCAGATCGAGAGAAAAACAAGATGGTGGTGGTTTCATTCCTAAGAACACCCAGTTTTGGGTAAATCCCCAAGATATAGCTATCTATTTTTGAGAAGGGGGCACCCCCTTCTCCGTCAAATATTTAAATAACTACTGCTGGGAATAACCCCAAACCAAGCATGGATCGCAAATTAACGCTTCATGCCTGTTATTTTGGACATGGTCCAAATCCATCCAGCGGTTTGGGCTGTGAGGTTTGGCAAAAATGTACCTTCTTTGTCTATGGGAAAATGAATGGGAAATTGTCCGCAACTTTGGAAAAAAAATATTTTTGTCTTGTTAATAACTTTCTTATTTTTTAACATATCTTTACGGAACTTTGCAGTCTGTGGGGTGCGGGGTGCGAGTCCCTAATCACTTCTGAAATTTTTGTCAAATCTGTTACTCAAGTCAAAAGATATCAACAATAGAATTTTAATGGGTTCCTATGGGAGTCTGACTTATCTGAACTATAGGGCGGCTGTTGCCGTCTATAATATATATATATATCAAAACACCTGTTTCTGAAAGAACCACCAGCGCTCAGCCTCTACAAGTGGGTGCCTCCTGGGTGGCTTCAGAAACTATGCACTATTAAACCAAAACATTTGTAACATCACCTCCTGATATTCTTCTCAAAAATAGTCAGAAATGGTAGGTGTTGAAAACTTGAAACCAGGGAACTTGATCGGCTCTTTAAAAAAAATATGCAAAATGTATTAAGAAATTTCAGTAAAAAAGTGGCATAGTCATGGAGTAAATATTCTTGCAATCACCACGCATTTTGCCCTCTCATCAGGACTTCCTTAGCATTTGGCATTTGTGGCTGTTTGTACTCCAGTGGGTGGGAAAGATGCAAAAAAATACTTCTGTCTTTGAGAACAGTCTATATTGGGTCAGTATCTTCTCTAGGGTGTCTTCTGCTTCTTTACTGAAGTAGTTTGACCGTCTCCTATGGGGTAACGTCAGTGGGATTTTCTTGTCTTGTGTAACTGGTGGCACTAGAGAGGACTAGGGGTGTCCATTTGGGATTGAAAGATGTTTCTCTGGGATAAGGAGTACTGGTGCATGAAGTGTCACGAGGGAGCAGACTCTATACCATGATGATGCTAAATGAAAATAAGCCTTACTCCCACATTGCCAAAACAGGTCCATTAATGTGGCTGTTCCATCACGTAACGGTCGCATGGTGAAAGTTCTGTTGCAGTTTACATTCTGACCCACAGGTATGCTTCCTTTGCCCCTGCAACAGAATGAAGATCAAGTGAGTTTCTGTGCCTTAATGGGTTGATCATGTTGCTGGAAGCTTGTCAATCTACTGACATGTGAAGCCCATATACTTCTGCACCTTTCATCTGGATTTTTTATGACATCTTCTTTGTACCCCACCAGTCCCTCTGCTTTGAACACTGCTTGCCCCTTTGCCCACTTTTTATTCCACTAGGTTGCTCCTTCAGTGTGCATTTTTGGTCTGATAGTACAGCGTATGTAATCATGTCCTTCTTTTCCTGCACATTCATCTTAATTTACTTTTTCCAATTGTGCCTGTAATGTGTGTCCCTGAAACAGCCCTTGTATCTTGCTGAGTACTAAGTGTGCTAAGCACTGAGCATTTAATATCAGCACATTCGTAGGTATGAACAGTCAGGGGTACCAACTGCATGCAGTATTAGCCCACACACATAGCATGATTAATTACACTGAGTCCTGCCTATCTCATTCATTGTGTCATACCAAATATTTGTCCCTTCCAAATGATGTTCATCTATGACATTAGCATTTATATTTTCTTCTATTCACATTTTTCTTCCATGTCTGGTTACAAGGTTACCTCAAATTTATGTGACATTCACAACTTTAGTTCCATTGTTTTCTCTACTTCTAACCCCTAATTTAATTATTTTAATCATAGCATATGCAAAGAGAAGAGAAAACAAACAACATATCCCAATGTACAATTTCTTCATTCTTTTGTTATTTTCTGTTTGTGCCACAGACATTTGGTCTGACCACCCTCTTCCTGTTTGCCCAAACAGGCACACTGACTACATACAGGTTTTCATAATCTCTATTCTACTCAACTTTGGTTAAAGGTGCTTTCTCCTGTGTCTGCTTCTTGCTGATGTTGTGCAAGTGTCCCTTCAAATGTCTGTCAGGTGAGCTCAGGCGCATCTGTCTTTCAGCTTCACTGCAGTGGGAGTGGAGTATATCTTTTTTTTTATTTAATTTTTTTATTTATTTAAAGTGCATATTGGTTAATTAAAACCTTATACACTAACAAAAATAATTACATCAATAACAAAGAGCATACATTAATTTCATATTATCCATACATAAGAAGAGATGTTGCATTTTATATGAGTATATCTCCTCATGATCACCCATGAACTTTGGTTGTTTGGATGTTCTTTTATGTTTTCTCACATAGTCTCTTTCCCCGGGGTGGAGCTGTGCAGGTTGTAATCTCTCTGTGCTGGCTGTGTTCGATGTGGCACTTTGGAGATTACCTGGTGAGATATAAGCTTGGCACGTGTTGACAGGTCCCTATGGTATACATTGAATTCCTCCCCAGGATCTCTGTGCTCCTGTGAGCGTCTGTGGCTGTTCACGTTGGAGCAACCAGCATGTGCATCCTCTGACCCATCACCACCTCATGTGGTGACAGGTGGTGGTCTTTGCTTGGCTGATTGTGCAAACTGAAAAATGCTCAGGGCATGCAATATAACCACCCCTTTCTTAACATACTGCACATTTTAGCAAGCTTGTTTTTCAGCAAACAATTTAATCTTTCAACCTTCCCGCTGGCTTGTAGGTGGTATGCTGTGCAAATCTTATGTTTTAATCTCAATAATTTGATGATGTCGCTGAAGACTCCTTTGCAAAATGAGGGCCGATGTCGGACCTCAGGACATCCCATATTCTCCACCTTGGAAATACTTCTCTGATCAAAAATGTGGCTGCAGATTTTGCATCAGCGTGTAGACATGGACAAGCCTCTATTCATTGGGAAATGGGCATACCACTACAATCATGCAACAAAAATTACTGCACCTGTAGCCATGTCAATAAAATCAACATGGAGTTTCTTGAAGGGCCATGAGGGGCGGGGCAATGTCGCTCTGAGAGTTTTTAACGTGTGGCTTGGATTGAACATGTGGCATGCGGTGCAGTTGTCCACAAACTTGTCCACATGTACAGATAGGTTCAGATCGAACCAATCCTGGCTGATATCCACTGCAATGAACTGCTTGGGGGCATGCGTGGGATAGTGAAGTTTTTCCAGGGTAATGGTCAACAATGTTACTGGACATCCCATTGTGATTGTGGCAGATTTCTGAATTGCAAATTTAGCGGCTACCAGAGCCTGCTCACACGGGCAAAGGCTTTGCATTTCTTGTTCTAAGAGCCCGCTATAGTATGCTAAGGGCTTATGTTTCAGAGATGATCCTTGTGTGAGAACTGCTGTCATTACCATTACCTGTCCATTTGAATGTGAAAACAAATAAAATGGCTTGTTGTTGGTGCTACACAGCGCTTGGACTACTGCTGTTACTCTGATATAATGTATGCCTGGTGTTGAGCACATTATCCCTTTATCTGTAAATGAGATGGTCATATTCAATTTGTTGAAGAGGTCTCTCCCAAATAATAAGTTTACAGGTGTCTCTGTGCTGTACAGTAATGGCTTTAACACTTCCTGCGTCCCTACAGGAATAGGTACCTCTTCTGTGAATCAAACCATAATAATAGCCCCATATAATCCCTGCATGTCCTGCCTACCCTTATACAAGACATGGTGGCCCCGGTATCCACCATGAAGTTGAACATCCTATCGCCTATCTTCACTAATACCCTGGGTTCCTTTTCTGGGTCTGGGGTGACTGATAGGACTATATACTTCAGGGCTTACTGTGGGCTGTCTTATTATGGGTAAATCTTCGTCCATACCAGGAGGAAAGGATTGCCTCCCAGGACACTTGCTCCAGTGTAATGTGTCACCATCCCTCGTGGCAATACATTCTGTTTCCATGGCAGTGTGGTAGCTTGGGCAGGCACTTGCTGTGTGACACTCTGCATAAAATTTGAAGTTGGATACTGTATAGGCTGTACCTGTTTGGAGGCTGTTACCTGCACAGGCCTAACCTTTGTGATTGTGCGGACCCTGGGGCATATGAGGCATATGTTAGCACCTTGTACGGTGGGTCATAAGCAGAATACTGGTCTGGGGGTGCACCTGGATCAGACTGCATGGGGGTGCTTCGACAATCTCATGCCATGTGTCCCACTTTCCCACATGGCCAACACGACCCTCCAAATCGTGGTCTTAGTCCTCCAAACCCCCTTCCTGGTCCTCTTGGGTAGTAACTTCTTACCCCTGACCACTCCTATGTCCCTTCAGCCACTGCTTATCCTCCTGCCCGCCCTGCGGTGGTTCTTGTTCATGTTGCCCATCTTCGGCATTGGTAACGACTGCACCTTGCATGCTTACTTTTACAAGCTTCTTCTGGACTAGATTTGCTTCTGCTCCCTGCACTTGTCCTTATTTCTCCCTTTCTTTCTTGCGCTTCCAATTACAATAATGCACTACGGGCCTCATTACACGTTGTGCGGTAAAAAAAGGCATTTACCGGCATGGCGTTATTTGCGTCTCCGCCCTCAAAAGAGCCCGCAAATTGCGGACTATTACGAGTACGCGGACACGAGCATAGCGCCATGCCGGTAATCCTCCTACCGCCATGTCGTAAAAGCCCCCAAAAAGTCCATTAACGGACTCGACCAAAGTGCTAATAGCACCTCTGCCTTCTTACTGCATGCAAATTGCGGTCACCGCTAATAGCGGTCACCGTAAAAACGCGGAAGCGGAAATAGCGTCATCGCACAGGAACGGGAAAGAGCACGGCGGCCATCTTTAAAAACACAATCCATTGCCATCCTCCGTATCCAAGACACCTTTCCAGGAAACACGGACAAAAATCCTTCCAGGACAGCCTAAAGATGCCCAAGGCCGTAAATAAATCTACAGAGCGGCAACGTAAGGAAAAATTCTGCAATGAGGAGCTCATAATGCTGACCGAGACACTAGCGGCAAATGCACATGTTGTCTTCAGCAACGACATGTGGCTGGAGACCATCCTCAAGAAGAAGGCCATCTGGGCAGAGGTTGCCAACAAGGTCAGCGCGGTGGGCACCACCACCCGCACAGTTAAAGACTGTCGTAAGAGGTGGGACGACCTCCGGCTCCGTGTCAGGAACATACTGGCAGCGAACCGCAACCTGGCTATGGGTACAGGAGGAAGGCAGCAAATCGCCTATTAAACTCTGTGAGTGAGAGGAGACCTGTGCATCCACAATTGGAGTGGAATTCATAGAGGGAGTTGGAGAAATGGAGCATGGCGTGGCCACTTCGTCCGATGGAGGTGAATGTATGCATCAAAAAATGCACAGTGAAGTGTGAGGGCCCCCCCAATTATGTGTCCATATTAATGCCGTGGATCCAGCCACTAACATACATGCATGCATCACCACATACACGTGCAAAACAGACCCATTCATGCATGTCCCACCCAACATCCCCATTACCTGAATCCACAATAAAGAGGCCCAAATGCATAGAGCGGCATGACGTAATCATTCAGCATAAGGCAGGTCAAACCATAAATGATGAATATCCCCATTTCTCACCCCTACAGGATCACACACAGAAACTGAGGAGCCACGCACTGCGACACCTGCTCCCCCATCCACCAAAAAACCCAGGAGAGATGCCACAGGGGACACCGCCACAGCCTCAAGGGGAACCGGGAGGAGTGACCATGACCAGAGGGACAAAGGCAGCAGGAGCACCAGTTCCACGCAGCCTGAGGCCATGCCTTCTGCCATTGTAGCACCCACGGTAGTGTGTCTCCCTGCAAGTGAAACCAGCATGGAAGGCACGCACTCTGCTGCCACCAGTTCAACTGGTGAGGCAGCAGCCACTGCCCCACTTTCGGACGAGGAGGAAGCACATGGCATTGTGGATCGAAGCCAGACCCCCAGACCAACACGCTCCATTCTGGCAAGCCCAAGGTTGTCATCAGGTCCGGGTAGCCATGGAGGATCACCCACCCCCACCCTGGAAGGGGAATGGAGCCCCCAGGTATTCTCACCTGATGCCAGTGCCATGGATCAAGGCGCAGCAGTCATCCCACCAGCACCTAGCATGCAACATGACCTCTCATCCATCATCCAGAGGCAGGCAGAGATCACTGGGCTAGTAGGGCAGCATGTGGCTGAGGTAGGCCGTCTGAGGGAGGGCCTCAGTATGTATGCACGGCAGACAAGGGAGGGCATGGAGGCATGCACCAACAGGATCTGCAATGAAATGGCCCAACTCAGGCAGGCCATGATCCGTATAGCAGACGCGATTGAGCGCCGATGCCCACTCACAACACAGGATGAACCGGGCACCACCTCCTCTGGGAGTTCCCGGCAAACTAGCCCCCTACGCCGGTCTCTGCGCAACCTGAGGCGAAACCACATCCCAACCACCAAATGGCGGAGGAGGCACTGACAATCGGGCCAGCAAGGACTAGGTGGCACATGTGGAGAAGGACACTTTCACACCATGAGGCTCACATGGGGGTGTTGTTGGGGGAGGGGGGTAAGGGTGTTCTTGGGAGTGTTGTGGGGGAGGGGGGTAAGGGTGTTCTTGGGAGTGTTGTGGGGGGAGGGGGGTAAGGGTGTTCTTGGGAGTGTTGTGGGGGGAGGGGGGTAAAGTCGTTTGCACAGTTGGGGCCATGCACTTAATTATTGTCTTTTGTTCACAATACACTGTTGAAAAGTTGAAACACAGGCTTGGCATTCATCATTGTGTGTGTGTACTGTATTGGGGAGATGGTTCTTTGTGGGACTGACCACATGCATCAGGGCAGTAATACCCATCTGCATCCATAATAGTCATACCTTGGATGTCATGGAATCTGATACATCAGATGCTGACGCACATCGTGTCCCTCCTGGACATTGACACTTGCATGTCCTTGCGGGCCTTTTGACCCATCCTCATCATCCTCATCTGGCGCTTGCATGTCAGGTGGCATAGGCACATTCCGTCTGATGAAAATTTAGTCCGGCATCACACATGCCATGGTTATCTTCGCCACTTTGTCATGGCCGTACAGGAGAGCCTCACCCGGCACACTTAGGCACCGGAGCTGTGTGTTGGAGAGGCCGAATGCCTGCTCCATCACGACGCAGGTACGGGTATGTGCAATATTGTTGTCCTCTTCCTGCTGGTTCTGTGGGTTCCATACAGGGGTTAGGTGCTACCTCTTCAGGGGATAGCCGGCTTTGCCTGTATGGGGTGAAGAATGGGTACCTGTTACCCGCCACCCTGCTGTGGACTGTACATGTCACACATGTCTTCTTTGCATTGTGATTGGAAGTCACAACTGACAGCATGCATGCAGACAATCTGCGTGACTGCAATGTACAAAGCTGGGCTCAACCATGCAAGTCGACATGCTCGAAACATGCCTCCGCAAGTAATGGAAATGTCCTGGCTGAGGCCAGGCCTCAGGTGTCCTTGGGCCCAGGCAAATTTTGTACCGCTATGCCAGTGTGCAGCCATCCCTACATCCATGTTGCTGTGCTGCGGGGCATCACTTCAGTGGTGCTATGGGTTTGTGGTCATGTGCCATGGCTAGTGGTCATTCATTTGCATGCATTCTAGGGCACATTGCGGTAATGATGTTGTGCTGCCCAAATTCTGTATGACTGTCCTGAGGGCAAGATGATGATTTGTGTATTATGTGGTGTGGCATGATGTGAAATGTGGTTGTGGATGGATGTGTCATCTTTGAAATGTTGGAATGTATGCAATGTTGTGCAGCTTTGCATTTCATGTGGGGTCTTATCAAGTACATTGTGAAGTCCCCCAATGGACATTTAAGTACATCTGTATGACCATTTGTCCCACACACGCCAGACAATTCACAGTTGGTGTATCATTCTCTCCCCCCAATCACACCGCCCTGTGCCTGGCCTGCTACTCACCAAGTTGCCATGATCGTTGGCCAGCTTGTCGCTCCATGTTGCTTGGTGTGGTTGAGTTCTGCAGGACCATTGAATCATGCGTTGATCCGGGATGTCTGGCGCAACAATGTGTGATTGTCTTGTTTGCATCACATGCCATTTGGAAAATGATTGGGTGAAAATATTTTCTGTTTCTGTGGACTACTTCATTGTGATGTGGGACCACCAATTCCACATGGGTACAGTTGCTGGCCCCGATGCTACTTGGGATGTTTGCAAGTGAATAGATGCATAATTTGGTGTTTGCAATCTCCTGTGCAGTCCGTGGGAGGAATATGTGTTCGGCGTGCATGGGAATACTGGTTGTGAGATGCCATGCATCTGCCACACATTATGCTGCTGCGAGCCTGTGGCCAGGGAGTGGAGCGCAGTCAACACCTGCACTAGAGGGGGGATTGCAGTTCTGATGTCTATGAGTCTCACGCTGTCGTCATGTATCTTATCTACGATGATGGTGATGGTATCCCAGTGCAGACGGTACAGGGTTTGTATGTGCTCAGGTGTCTGGTTCAATGGACTGGCTTGGATCCTGGAGATTGGTGGCTGGCTCTGTGGTATTTCTGGGTGCCCTGGTGGTGCTTGCTGCACCTGTCTTGCCCTACTCGTCCTCCTCCTCCTCCTCCTCCTGCGTCTCCTCTGTGCTGCCTGTTGTTGGTGCTGCCGCACTGCAATCATGTCCTCCAGCCCATGTAATGCTGGCAGTATTGGAAGCATTTTTGTGTGGGAAGGGGTGTGGGAAGGGGTGTGGTGTACTCTTTTGTGCTGCCACAGTCTCCATCGCCTCCACCTATGCTGGATGTGGCCACCTGTGGCAGGTGGAAACACTGCTCAGGTCTCTTAACGGGTGGTTCGCTATGCCGGTATTTACGCCATGCCGGTAAGGGGTTTTTGGGTCTTTCCCATGCCGCTATTGCCATGTCCTCCTAGCTTGTGATGGGATGCTATTAGCGCCATGCCGCTATTTCCGACCTGGGGGTCGCGTGCCCATGGACTTGCCGCTATTAGTGGCACCGTACTTACCGGTTGCGCTAATAGCGGCAAGTCCGGGTCGTAATTAGATAGGGAATTTAGCGGCACCGGTAATCGCTTACCGGTACCGTTATTCCTTTACCGCCGTCCGTGTAATGAGGCCCTATATCTGATTGTATCTCACCCCATCTTTTTGCTTCGATGTCCACTGTTTTGTCCACGATGTCTGTACTTCCATGAGAAGACCTCTGCATAACATATGATAAAATATTGGTATATTTTTATCCAAAGCTTCCCCTGTCTCTTCTCACCACATCTCCTGAATTGAATGAATAAACAATGCAGGATCTTCATCTTGCCTCATTGTGTGGGCCATGATTGATCCTATCTTTATCTGGGTATGCTCTTCTTAAGGCATCCCAGACATAGGCTTGGCAATTATTAAATGGTGCCCCAGCATGTGAATCACTCTCTAATTGAACCCCAGGGTGCCCGGTTTCCTCCGAAATTGTATTTGTTTGTTCTTCTAATATAGCGGTGAGTAAGCTCTTCATGTCTCCTACTGCTAAAGTGACTCCTGCTGTCTGTTTTTCTAAGGTATACATTAACTTACCTGTTCCTGCTGTGAGTGTATGCAAGGTCTTCATTAGATTGATTTATCCATGTGCGGCCAAGGCACTTAGGGGCCGATTCATGGAACAAACGTGCGCCGAAAATCCCAGCGCAAGCAGGCGCAAGGTGGTGCAAGCGTGAGAAAGCAAGCGCATGCGCACGCGTGTGATTCAAGGAAGGTGCTGCGCTTGTTTCCCACTGGTTGTGGGCCAAATCCATACATGGCGCATGCGGGCACACACGTCATCAAACGGCATGCGCTACGCGCACAGCAAAAGCGCACATAGCGCGGCGCACACAACAAAAGTGGGCGGAACAGTGGGTGTAACACGTGGAATGGGGAATAACATGTGAAAAAGAAGGCGTAACTGGGGAAGTACTGCAGGGAACTACACGGAACGCCCACAAGCACGCGAACAACTCGTATTCATGGATTTGAATACGGGAAACCCGCGCATGGCCAAAGACGCGCACAGGCGCCAACGCATCCGCCACACGAAGGCAGGCAGAAGCATCCCTGCGCACAGTAGAAAAGTGCGCGCAAACAACAAACACGTATATACAGCTACGATGAATGACCCATTTGTCGCAGCACTGATCGTGGGACACTGCAGGAGGAGGAGAATAGCCAGGGCACGCTTTTTTACACCACGGACAAGCCTTTTTGGGATGCCCGACGACCAGGTCTATGGCAGGTATAGGTTTCCACCCCGTATCATCCTAGACCTGGTCAGGGAGTGGGAAGATGACCTTACATCCCCCACCCTCTGCTCCCAAGCATTGAGCCCCTTGGAGAAGGTGCTCAATGTCCTGCATTTTTTGGCCACTGGGTCTTTTCAGCGGACTACTGCCATAGTGGGGGGGGGTCTCACAGGCCACGCAGTCACGCTGCCTACACAAGGTCTTGGCAATCATGACAGCGCGCCCCTCAGTCCGCAGGCACATATACATGCCCAGAACACCCGCAGAAAGGCAGACCGTTGTCCAGGACTTTTACAGGGTGGCACACTTCCCCAAAGTGCTCGGTGCCATAGATTGCACCCATGTGGCCCTATGTCCACCTAGGGCCACTGAGCACATCTACCGAACTGCAAGCACTGGCATTCCATCAACGTACAGGTGGTATGCGATGCAAAGGGAATCATCACCTCTGTCTATGCAAACTACCCTGACTCCACCCATGACAGTTTCATATACAGAATGTCCGCCCTGAGTCGGGCCCTGGAAGCTGGGCAGCATGGCGACACATGGCTCCTAGGTGAGTACAAATGCCCATGCACATGGATGCATGTCACACGCACACACAAATACACAAACCCCAATAATCACAACCATTGTCACCTCTCCAGGGGACAGTGCCTACCCTCTGAGCAACCACATGATGACGCCAATCCGGAACCCCATCACACCACCCCAGGTAAGATACAACGCCGCCCATATTGCAACCAGGGCCATAGTGGAGTGCACATTCGGAGTGCTCAAGTCACGCTTCCGCTCCCTTGACCGCTCTGGCGGGCAGCTACTCTATGCACCCCCAGTAGTGTGGAGGATCATTGTGGCAGCATGTGTCCTGCACAATGTTGCAACATGGCAGGGCGTACCGGTGGACATGGTGGTGCCCCCACATCCCCAACCACAGGCACAGGCGCTGCCCATGGGAGGGGATAGGGCACGTGGCGAGGCAGTCCGGATCTAGCTTGTGGCCACATTTTTCACCTAAACTCCCAACCCTGCAGAGTACACACAGGCCTGGCACATACCAGGTGACAATCGATGATGACAAAGAGACAGTAAACTGTCCCAACCTTACCACCCTGAGATTGTTGCCATGGAATTGCCACATTGTGTGCATCCCTAGCTACTTAAACACAAGCAATCCTGTGTGACCAAAAGGCACACATGCAAGGTGTGAATCACACAGACCTGCAAAACAGGCCATGACTATCACTGGTATGTCACGCAAACCCTCCCAAACCACAACATGACATGGCAAGCAATAGCCATACACCAACACAGTACCAATAAGGTACACATTGCCATGTGAAAAATGTAATTTGGCATCAGACAATGATGCCTGACATGGAATCAGATGAAATGACTGACCAACAACCTCCCACCCAAAATAAGTCATACCCAAATGCATTCCAAAAGTTGTAGTTGTAACATAACAATGAATGCCTGTCTACATGCACAATGTGCATTGCAAAATCAACACTGCAGCTTCTGTGTGCCGTGTCCACCTCCTGCAACACACTGCTCAGTGCACAGCACAGTGAACAGCCATTGTGTGTGATGCACACCCTGAGCATCACATCTAAGCGACAAACAACATCAAAAAGCAAATTAGGCATGTACAGGATCCACAATTGTTCATAGAACATGTGCTGCAGGGACACAGTGGGCACCAGAAGGCAAACAGAGCGTACACGTGGACATGGAAGGGTGGTTGTACATGTAGTGGATTATAGTACGAGTGTGTGGGTCAATAGGGACATGCACTCAACATATGCATGTGCAATCAAGTGTCCATCAGTGTCCTCTACACATCACATGTGAACATTCACCATATGTATACCCCAGCATGTCAAACCACAACTATCCCCTCACACCTGAAAGGTAAACACAACACATGAACAGGCATTGATCAGCAGAATACATCATGTAAATAGGATACCACAATTACAATGTCAGGGTGCCCATCACACTGCAGGGCAAGGCAACTATCAACAACAAAACACCCCCCCCCCTCACAAATCACCACGACCCACTGAACAACTGCACCTGGGTTATTCAGCCTCATCCTTTAATTTCACATGGCCACAGGATCACCCTTCCCCTTTGTCACCATCTCCCACCTTGTGTGTAAAAAGTTGCCAGCACCCTCAGAGTCCACCTTGATTTGCAAAAGCACCAAATCCAAGAGAACTCAAAGCAGGCCAACACAGAAGCCAAGCAAATAGCCTGCAGGCAGTAAAACAAACCAGAACAGCCTCCAGCAGATGACTTGAAGTAGCAGTACGCCACAAAGGCAAAGTACTACCACAATGATGTTAACAACCAAGGTAGCACAGTTAAACAATGTCACAACAGGATGTGTACCATGTGTGGTACATAACATAGAATGATGCACCACAAACGGATTTGTACTGTCACAGCTCCCGTGTACAGGCGCAGGAGTGGCACAAACCAACCACCCCCACCGTGGTCTGGGTGCCTGCAAGGTCAAACTCACACAGGCATCTGAGACCCTGGTGGGGAAGGAGGGTCAGGGATATGCAGTCGGGACAGGCATTGGCATACTAGATAACAAGAATGAGGGGCATGAGAGGGCAGTAGGATTGACACGGGAAAGTAGGGAATGCACAAAAATGTAGTACTCACATTAACACATAAACAATTAGACCAAACTTGTTCATCATGCACATAGCAGCAAATAACTCAAATGGAAGTCAAAGAGAAACTTATCTTTGGGGTGAGTGCTAGCCTCCTACCTGCACGCTCTCAGGTCCGGTAACAGGAGCAGTTCAATGCTGCAAAGAGAGCCAGAGTTAATAATCTGTGCGTGCCCAAAACACACAAACACACCACTAAATATGCACCAAAGTAACAAACTACTCTACAAACAGACAATCTTGTGTGGATGCTTCGTACCCATACGTAACATTACCCCTGTGATGGTTCATACACAGTCAATGCAGTAAGTCAGGCGCCAGTGGGTGCGTGGCAAATGGAACACCAATGTGTCACGATTCACACAACATGCAATGTTCCCTGGGTAAGCAGACAGACGCATTTAGCATGGTATGACTTCAGAACAAGTCGTGTACCACCATGACCAAAATAAAGTAGGCAGTGCATGTTTCAAATTCTACTTGGAAATGAAATGCACTGCACCCGAGTCTGTCCCTTGCTGTCTGTCCCTGTGAGCTGCTTCTTTCCATGTCTCGGAACGCTACATGGCTAATACAAGTGCCTCAATGGCCCATGGTGGCCCGGAGGGTATGTGCCACTGCCCCTGCAGGTGCCCCAGACAACCTTCCCTATCAACTAGCCATCAGTCCACTAACACATCTGAGCTGAATTGTGCGCTTCAACACCAATATTTGTCCAAGCTCACCGTCAGTGCTGCTACTAAGCATGCATGTGCAACTGGCCTGGTGGAAGGTTTGCTGTGTTGTGACCCCCCTGTGCTGCTCACCTTGCCTGGAGTCCTTTGAAAGACGTCAGCAGTTTTCGGATGTATGATCGCAATCCCTGTGCCTCTGCTTGTGCACACATGCGCATGTCGGCACCACCAAACGTGTCCAGATTCCAGACGTCCAATGGCCCATGTCTGCTGGCAAAGGTGGTGTGGAGGCTCATCCCCCTGCAGAAAGGCCATGAAACACGTGATTAATGCTTTAGATTCATCTGTGTGTGTTTCTTCAGGCATTTCATGACTGGACCATGTCAGAGACGTACATAAGAAATCACACCATCAGTCCGTCTTTCACAGCCAAAGTGTGGAACACACTATCTACGGCATGAATTGCAACAAGCACATGTACAGTAAAGATAAGAAACATACTACACAATGCATAGCAATGAATGTACACATGAATCATGAAACACCCCATCTAGCAAAAGAAGAACAGTGGTCAATTACACCCCAATCACCCCCACTAGGGGTGCCAACACAAGTTTCACAGCAGCAGACATGCCACATATATGACAGTCTAAAGCCCTTGTGTAATAGGCTGTTACACCGAACCATCCTTGCGAGCCCATGGATAAGGGAAGCAGGAGTGGCATATGTGAGTCAAGGACCCCAAGCAGCAAACACATACACAAGACAAGCTTGAAGGGCCCAGCTGGAACAGACAGTGGATGCTTTCAAAAGCCACAAAGCACCATACCGTCACATGAAAGCACAATAGACAAGCAATTTTAAACTATATTAACTAATTACACTAACTATGAAAAACAAAACCTACATTACCTATTTAAACTAAATATCAAACAGAAACTTAACTAACTAAACTAAAAGAAAAATCAAAAATGGCCACATACGACCCGGGGGGGGGGCACCCAGGAAGGGGAGGTACAGGGTGCTGCTCAACACCCACATGCGACGATGCTGAGGAAAAAAAAAACCTGCATGGGCTCAACGCCTGCACAGCCCGACCGATGTGGGAGATAGATTGTTGTCCAAGTCTGGCTCTTCCTGGAAAGGAGGACGTGGCACAGGAGCATGACCACGCCTAGCCGCAGCTTGCCCCTCGTCGGCAGCAAGTCTGCCGGACAAGTGAGCCTGGTTCTGTGTGGCGATGACACGTAGATGCAGAACCTCCTGTGATACACGTGCTTCCTCTTGCAAGGTAGCACGTGTAACACGGAGTTCCTCCTGGAAGGCCTGGCTGGACAACCACTGCACCTCCCGGCAAGCATGTAGCTCAGCCGAGATGGTACGCTCAAGCTGTGCAAACCTCTCCTCTGCCCGCTCCCTCTGGGACATCAGAAGGACACCCAGAGTGGATCTGTGGGAAGCATACTCCTCCCTCAGGGCCTCCATGTGTGCCTCTGCATGAGCAGCAATTGCTTGATGCAGAGACGACATTTCAGCCTGGCGTGCCCTGTCTGAGGCCGCCATGCCCAGCCTGAGCGAGCAGGCCATGGACCGTGCCGCCTGCTGCTGGAGAAGCACCTGCCTAGTAGGGGGAAGCACAGATCGGGCCACACTCTCCATGCTCTCAGCTATGCTCTCCATTGCTGCCCCCTGGCGTTCAGGATTGGCAGTCATGTCTTGCTCCCACTCAGTATACAGCGGTTGCGCTCAGCGACCGCGTTGCTGGGCTTGACCCCTGCGGGACCCAAGGACCGGGTGTCCTCGTTGTGTTGGCACCGCCCGCAGCTGCACGACTACATGCCCCCGTCGACGTGATGTCCCAGGCACATCAGTGACTGGTGTGGACGGTGACCCTGCGTCCCGATCCACCACGGGCAGAGGTTCCAAGACTGTCTGACCCCTCAGTGCAGGTGTCGCGGACAGAGGAGTGTCCACATCAGAATCACTCACCCCTGACATATGGACCTGATGCTCATCCAACTCGACATGGTCGTCAGAGTGTTCATCAGGGCTGGACTTATAGGCAGCCAGAGACAAGATGCACTGTAGCACTTGGGGGTTTTCGTGGCCTACCACCCCACGACCCCCACTTGTGCTGGGTTGATGTAGTGATAACAACCCTGTGCCTGGCATGACAACACCATCCTCCGGCTCCATTGCGTCATCACCTGAAAAATAGAGAGAAAAAAGGTCACTACACATGTTAGAAGCACACAACACACACACACACCGACACCAAACACATCAGGCAGACATGTGACACACAAAATAGAACCTGCCATGCATGCTGGGTCAACTTCTGTGATTAGACCTGTGCAAAGGTGGCAGTTTGCACTGAAGTGGGTCTATGCAGTGCAGCAAATATGTATGTTCCTCACTATCTACATGTACAAGGACTTCATGGTGTGTGTCAGAAAATGTGAAGGCAGTGCAAGGACAACTTCAGGCATCACGTGCAATGTGCATTCAATGGGTAGCATGTCTACAAGCAAACCACCCCTCCCCCCAAGTGCAAAAGCAGGGATGCCTAGCATGGTATCAAAAGGCTGACCATAGACCTGTGTATTGACAGACAATGTTGACTAGCATCAACAGCATCATGTGAGTCAAGTGACAACACTGCAAATGATGATGGGACAGTAAGCAGGACACATGATGAAACCTCTGGAGTACACCCACGTGTGAAGAAGACACTACACCAGTTGGACAGAGTCATTGGCCATTAAACAGGCTGATGCCTGTGACCCACACAGATTGTCAGACCCTAAACATGTGTGCAACGCAGTACTGAGCCACAGCTGACATGGGAAGGCAGATGAAATGCCATGCAATGTAGGTCATCCAGGACTTGTATTACAGTGATCATCCAGTCATGGACACATGGGGCATGCGTGGAATGCACATGGAGCGTTGAATGGGCACTCATGTCCCTGCGGGGCATCTGACCTCTGCACAGTCCAAGTGAGACACCCTGCATCAAGTACTAAGGACGTACCACACAGCATATGTCTGGCAGATTGGCACCTGGATGTTAGCATGTACACAGGAGGCATGAACAGGGAAGTACCCAACAACAATATTGTAGCAGACCAGTGCTAAGGTGGAATTGGGGTGCAGAGCGGGGGGTTGAGGGGCAAGGGAGCATGCCTACATTGAGTACCCGCTTGCAGGCAGAGGACACATGCACGTCAGTCATGCTATGCATAGTCCCTGGGCTGAAATGAAGGTCACCCCACGCTACATGCAGAAGTGCCAGTGAGCTGGAACATGGACCGGAGAGGCATACTGGTAACCAGCATGTGAGTAGGGTGCAATAGTGATGATGCGGACAGTCCCCGTCTGCTCCACATGTCCACCATCCAGCAGAGTAGACATGCATCAGGGAAACATTGCATTACTTGCACATCAGAACCATGTACACGTGACATGTAGTGGCAGTCATGCACAACACATCACACAAGTAAAACACACACATCCTCGACAAACATGCATCAACACTCACTGGACTGGGCATCAAAGTCCGGCATCTCTCCCACTCCTTCGACCGATTCCGATGGTATGAACTCCGCAACGAGTGACTCATGCGGAGTGAGGTCTTCCTCCTCTGGTGCAGGCCCACTGCCAGTCGCCAGAGTCAAGTTGTAATTTGAGGCACGCTTAGCCTTAGCGCTGCGTTTGAGGTCATTCCAACGCTTTTTGCACTCTTGCGCCGTGCGCACCTCATGGCCGAATGCACTCACATGTTCCGCAACTTGCTTCCAGTGGGTATCACGGTGGGCAGCCGTAGTCTGACAATTAGCCCCCACTAGCATGTCACGGCTGCTGCAGGTGCAACCTTCCTCCTCTTGGATTGTGGCACAGACCCTGGCTGGCTAATGCCGCCCTGATCAGTATGGCCAGTGGGTTCGGTGGATTGAGCCAAGGGAGTGGCAGGTGGAGGGACGACCAAAGGCCTGACTTGTGTCAGTGGCAGCTGGGTGCCCTCTAATGGACCCTGCGCAGCAACATCCGCTGTGGCAGGGTCATTGACCGCAACTGTCCTGGTTAGCAGACTCACAACCAGGGTGTTGTTGGATGCATCTGCCCCTGCACTTGCCAACACCCGGCTGGTCGGGGCAGCAGATGACATAACTGCCCCAGGGACACGTGTCTTGGTCAGGGCAGCCCTACGTGCCCCTACGGTTTCCCTCCTGGCCTGCTGGAAATCTTCCAAGGGCTCTTCAAGTGCCAATGCAGCCTGCGCTGGCAGACCCTGAGCCTGGGTGGTGGTGTCCACAGCTGCACCTGCAGCTACCACTACCCTTGGGCACGTGGCAGTCGATGAAACGGACTGCCGGGTCACACAGGCACCAGTGCCAGATACAGAAGCTGCATCTCCCGGAACCACAGGGGGTGGTGGCATGACTGCAGCGACACATGGCACAACATCGTGCTCAAGTGGCGCACCCCTACCTCTTCCCCCTCTGCGGCCACCCTAGACACCCTGGAGTCCCCCTACTCCCTGGTCACCCCGGCCACATCCCTGACCACACCTGCCATGAGGAGGACGCCCAGCTGAGGCGCCCATCACCCTTGGTGGCCTCCCAACCATGGCACAGATGTAGTAGTGGCGGCACAGATGGAGTAGTGCCAATGGGAGGTGTACACCACAATTGACCTGTGCAACTGGGGTGAACGGGGTGGGATGCAAGATGTTAACAGCCCCCCTGCACCTGCAAGGCTGTATGTGACCCCGGTGATGTAGTGACGGGCAACGCAACGCTCAGGCACCCCATAACTGCAGTAAAACCGTGCACGCAACCCTGCAGCCTACGTGCGTGGAATCAACCTCCCGCAGTACGCGGTGGCACCCAGTAACACGAAAAACGTGTACGCATGGGACACGCAGGCTACTAGGACCTCGTAAACGGGTGCAATACACAGGGGCACCCGCAGTGGGAAAAATAGCGTGCGGGACTCACCGTCTGACTAGCGCAATGCAGAAAAACATACGTAGCCAATACCCCCGCCAAAAGAAAAGATACGTCCTTGATAGCTGTGAAGTTGTGATGGCACGCGAAACAACACGAAGCAGCAACACACGTCGGTCTCCACGAAAGGCACGTACAGCGAACTGCTGGCCCAGCTCACCTTTAACCCGTGCTGAGGGAAACGCCCGCGTGCGTCACGTCACTTACGCGCGTAGGCCCTTTTCTCGGATTACACACAGACGTGCAGTTTTTTCATGCACGCTGAACCACTATGGCCACGTCACGAGAGAAACGCCTGCGCGTGTAACGTCACAGACGCGCTTATGCGCTAAGGGCCTTTCCTCGAATTACACGCTGACGTGCAATTTTTTCACGTGCCAAATCACTCCGTATCAAGCTGGCCACGCGAAAACACACGGAAGACCATGCTCCTGCCCAGAAGGCCGAATTACTGCCCCCCCAGAGCCCCGAGCACGCTCCCACCTGCCATCTGCTGCTGCCTGACTGCCTGCTGCCCACGTGCCCTGCTATTTGCTGCCTGCACGTCAGCCAGGGGTGCAGTTGCTGTGACCACCCCTGCTGGAACCGAAGACTCCCGACTGGGATACCATCGCTCCACAGCCCAGCCCCAGGACCCAGTTGCCCACCCACTCCTGCCTCTGGGGTTGCCATTTCGGGCACAACACCATCTGACACCACTGGCAACCCCCAGCCAGAGCGGCAGAGGGCCACCAGCTTCAGTGCCAGGGAAGTTGGTGTCCTGGTGGAGCAAGTCCTGGGACAGTATGATGCCCTCTTTGGAACTTCGCGCGCCGACTATGAAGGACGGACCAGGATCTGGATGGACATCGTGACTGCCATCAACGCGGAGGGGGTGGCAGTCCGCGACTTACAACATGTCAAGAAGCGCTGGGTGGACTTCAGGTCCAGGACCCTCAACAAGGCCCGGCGCTCTCGAAGGCAGTGGATGCCAAGGGGCGCCGGGGCCACCTGTCCGACCACCAAATGAGGGTCCTGGAACGCATATGCCCAGCGCTCCACGTCCAGGTCCTTGAGAGGCAGACCCGTCTGGAGTCGAGCGGTAAGTGTACATGCATACTGATTGGACGCTGTGCGTGTCGTGGTGTGCCAGTAGTGTGCAGGTTGCACATGTGTTTTTGTAGGGCCATGTAGGGATGTGTATGAACATGGGCGTGAGGCTGCCACATGTGAGTCCTCTCAGGTGTGAGACACATCGATGGTGTATGTGTTGGTAAGCATGCTGGGCAAATGCAGGTGTGGGAGCACACATGTTTGAATTTCTGTGTATGTACGTTGGCATGGTTGTGGTGTCACACATGGATGGTGGTTCCTGCTGCATGTATCTGAACTGTATACATGTGCATGTGTGTGTATTTGACAAGTGTGCAACTGTGATGCAACTTGGATGCATGTGACACTGACATGTAGAAGGCTGAATGCCAGATGTGACATGGATGGCGATATCATCACTGTGACAGTTGGTGGACATGTACACATGCATGTAAGTGTGGTGGCGTGTGTGCATGTGTTGTGCACTCCCCGTGTTTCATGTGACGTAAGGCTCACCTTCGGATGCTCATGCTGTTGTATGTGTATGGATGGTGCTGGCTGGTGCAATATTGCTGTGGAATTGCTCATGTGTGTGAGAACAAATGACATGTGTGTTGGGGAGTGTGATGCCATGTCTGAAGTATGACACGGCCACTCATGTACAACTGTCAAGTGTGTATCAGTCCATTGTACAGTGCTCTGATGCCTGTGTTTTATCTCTCCGTGTCTGCAGTGTCAACTGATGAAGAGGGCGGAGAGGGTGCTGTGGAGCAGAGCGGCAGGGATCGCACCACCAGCCGGAGACACAAGGCCCGGGGAGTGAGGAGTCTGGTGCCGCATCCCAGGCCGCAGCTGACGAGGGTAGGTCCAAGAGGCGGAGTTCAGAGGTGGACTCCTCGACAGCAGACGGGGCAGCTGAGACCCCACAGGGTCCAACGGAGGAAGATGGCACGGAGTCATCCAGGTTGGTGGGGGTTTGCTGGAGGAGGAGGCCGCGGAAGGGACACACATGAGGTCTGGAGGTGGAGATTCCACTGGTGCTAGTGGTGCAGTGCAGGGGCAGGGACAGGAGGCAGCACAGGCAGCCGCGGAGGTGCCTGTGTGTAATCCTGTCCCTGATCCTGTCACTGCATCATCTGGCACCAGCAGGGATGCCTACGTCCAGACCCGTTTTCAGGGAGGGGATGAGCGCACAACAACTGGCCTTCCTCTCCCTGCGGACGTGGCTATCCAGGACCGTGTTCAGCCTGTCCTGGCTGGGATAGTGTTGCATCAACGGGGCATGCGAGGTGACCTGCAGTCTTTTCGTGGATAGACTGCACGTCGTCTCACATGCCTCTTTGACCACGTTGACCTACTGGGACGGGTCACCGGTGCTGGATTCCTCTGTGTGCTGGACCTTCTTGCGACCCCCTCCTCACCTGAACCCCCTACGCACCAGTCGTCCTCCATGCCATCTTCCCACCCATGTATCACCTGGGTACCCTGTGGAGCTGCCTCTGACCCAGCGGCCAGGCTGGTGGAGGGCACATCCCTGCCACAGTCGGGAGTCGGACGTCCAGCAGGGGTGGCCACCACGACAACTGCCCCCCTTCCGGAGGAGGACGTGCAGGCAGCAAGAGCCAGGGCACAGGCACAGGCACAGCAGGAGCAACATGGTGGGAGCAATGATGGCTCGGGGCCTTCATCATCGGAGGGGCAGGCATCGGCCATAGGGCAGGAGGACCCAGGATTTCAAGTGTCTTCCGTGTGGCAGCGGTTGGGCCACGCCATAGATGCGGAGCGGGCGGAAGAGGCACGGCTCACAATGGTCAGGGCGGAGAACTCCATGCGGAGGGCCCTGGGGCGGGCCGAATGCCTCAAGGCAATTCGCAGGGAGTTGGAGGTGAACATGTTGTCATCCCTGTGAACCCTCGGGCCATGGAAGAGGACCGCCTCCAGAACTTTGAGCGGGAGTTCGATGATGCCCTGGCCAGGGACATCCAAAAGTGAGCCGTTGGACTAGCCCGCTGCCATCGTAAATAGTTTTTAGAGTTAGGTTTCCTTTTCCTTTGATTTGTGGTGAATGGACTATGCCACACACATTTGTATATAGTTTTTTTATTAGGTAGTTTCGTAGGTAGGTTTCATTTCTTTCGTTGGGCTCATGGACCCTTGACAATGGATTGTACATAGTTGGACAATGGATTTATTTGAACTTTTTATTTGATTTTGGACATGGATTAGGATTTTTCTTTTGGACAATGGATTGTACATAGTTGGACAATGGATTATTTTGAACTTTTTCTTTTTATTTCACCATGGATCAATGGATTTGCGTTGGTGGAGAGAGTTTTGACTATTTTTCTTTAGGATTACTTTGGATTGGTTATACTTTTCATTTACTCATCTTTTCCACATGGTTTTCATTTCATGTTTGCTATTTTGTTATGCTTTCATTTCATTGCTTTATTTTTGTACATAATACATTTTCATATTTTAGTTCCATCTGTGGGATTCGCTCATTGGGTTGATGCATGTGAAAATGTGGGTTTACACAATCAATGACAACCAGTGTGTGTGTGTGACGGACATGTATTGATGTACATAGTTGACTTTTGGTTTGTGTCTTGAGATAGGCATGTCAGTGTGGGGTGGATTGGGAAACCATTGCGTCTCAAGAATGGGGTGGCGTGCTGCGGTATTTTGGTGTAGAAGTGGGCCATGACTGTGCATCTTTACTTCATCTAAGGGGGGGACACGAGTGGGGGCCTGCTGGCAGGTGCCCCTCACTGCTGGGGTGTGGGGGTGCTGGGGACATGAGTGGGGGCCTGCTGGCAGGTGCCCCTCACTGCTGGGGGGTGGGGGTGCTGGGGGACATGAGTGGGGGCCTGCTGGCAGGTGCCCCTTACTGCTGGGGGGTGGGGGTGCTGGGGGGCATGAGTGGGGGTCTGCTGGCAGGTGCCCCTGACTGCTCGGGGGTGGAGGTGCTGGGGGACATGAGTGGGACATGTGTGGGGGCCTGCTGGCAGGTGCCCCTCACTGCTGGGGTGTGAGGGTGCTGGGGGACATGAGTGGGGGCCTGCTGGCAGGTGCCCCTCACTGCTGGGGGGTGGAGGTGCTGTGGGACATGAGTGGGGGCCTGCTGGCAGGTGCCCCTCACTGCTGAGGGGTGGGGGTGCTGGGGTACATGAGTGGGGGCCTGCTGGCAGGTGCCCCTCACTGCTGGGTGGTGGGGGTGCTGAGGGACATGAGTGGGACATGAGTGGGGGCCTGCTGGCAGGTGGCGCTCACTGCTGGGGGGTGGGGGTGCTGGGGGACATGAGTGGGACATGAGTGGGGGCCTGCTGGCAGGTGCCCCTCACTGCTGGGGGGTGGGGGTTCTGGGGGAAATGAGTGGGGGCCTGCTGGCAGGTGCCCCTCACTGCTGAGGGGTGGGGGTGCTGGGGGACATGAGTGGGACATGAGTGGGGGCCTGCTGGCAGGTGCCCCTCACTGCTGGGGGGTGGGGGTGCTGGGGGACATGAGTGGGACATGAGTGGGGGCCTGCTGGCAGGTGCCCCTCACTGCTGGGGGGTGGGGGTGCTGGGGGACATGAGTGGGGGCCTGCTGGCAGGTGCCCCTCACTGCTGGGGTTTGGGGGTGCTGGGGGACATGAGTGGGGGCCTGCTGGCAGGTGCCCCTCACTGCTGGGGGGTGGGGGTGCTGGGGGACATGAGTGGGAGCCTGCTGGCAGGTGCCCCTCACTGCTGGGGGACATGAGTGGGACATGAGTGGGGGCCTGCTGGCAGGTGCCCCTCACTGCTGGGGGTGGGGGTGCTGTGGGACATGAGAGGGACATGAGTGGGGGCCTGCTTGCAGGTGCTCCTCACTGCTGGGGGGTGGGGGTGCTGGGGGACATGAGTGGGACATAGTGGTGGCCAGCTGGCAGGTGCCCCTCACTGCTGGGGGGTGGGGTGCTGGGGGACATGAGAAGGGGGCTTGCTGGCAGGTGCCCCTCACTGCTGGGGGGTGGGAGTGCTGGGGGACATGAGTGGGGGCCTGCTGGCAGGTGCCCCTCACTGCTGGGGGGTGGGGGTGCTGGGAGACATGAGTGGGACATGAGTGGGGGCCTGCTGGCAGGTGCCCCTCACTGCTGGGGGGTGGGGTTGCTGGGGGACATGAGTGGGGGCCTGCTGGCAGGTGCCCCTCACTGCTGGGGGGTGGGGGTGCTGACATGAGTGGGGGCCTGCTGGTAGGTGCCCCTCACTGCTGGGGGGTGGGGGTGCTGGGGGACATGAGTGGGACATGTGTGGGGGCCTGCTGGTAGGTGCCCCTCACTGCTGGGGGGTGGGGGTGCTGGGGGACATGAGTGGGACATGTGTGGGGGCCTGCTGGTAGGTGCCCCTCACTGCTGGGGGGTGGGGGTGCTGGGGGACATGAGTGGGGGCCTGCTGGCAGGTGCCCCTCACTGCTGGGGGGTGGGGGTGCTGGGGGACATGAGTGGGACATGAGTGGGGGCCTGCTGGCAGGTGCCCCTCACTGCTGGGGGGTGGGGATGCTGGGGGACATGAGTGGGGGCCTGCTGGCAGGTGCCCCTCACTGCTGGGGGCTGGGGGTGCTGGGGGACATGAGTGGGACATGAGTGGGGGCCTGCTGGCAGGTGCCCCTCACTGCTGGGGGGTGGGGGTGCTGGGGGACATGAGTGGGACATGAGTGGGGGCCTGCTGGCAGGTGCCCCTCACTGCTGGGGGGTGGGGGTGCTGACATGAGTGGGGGCCTGCTGGCAGGTGCCCCTCACTGCTGGGGGGTGGGGGTGCTGGGGGACATGAGTGGGGGCCTGCTGGCAGGTGCCCCTCACTTCTGGGTGTGGGGGTGCTGGGGGACATGAGTGGAGGCCTGCTGGCAGGTGCCCCTCACTGCTGGAGGGTGGGGGTGCTGGGGTACATGAGTGGGACATGAGTGGGGGCCTGCTGGCAGGTGCCCCTCACAGCTGGGGGGTGGGGGTGCTGGGGGACATGAGTGGGGGTCTGCTGGCAGGTGCCCCTCACTTCTGGGGGGTGGGGGTGCTGGGGGACATGAGTGGGGGCCTGCTGGCAGGTGCCTCTCACTGCTGGGGGGTGGGGGTGCTGGGGGACATGAGTGGGGGCCTGCTGGCAGGTGCCCCTCACTGCTGAGGGGTGGGGGTGCTGGGGGACATGAGTGGGACATGAGTGGGGGCCTGCTGGCAGGTGCCCCTCACTGCTGGGGGGTGGGGGTGCTGGGGGACATGAGTGGGACATGAGTGGGGGCCTGCTGGCAGGTGCCCCTCACTGCTGGGGGGTGGGGGTGCTGGGGGACATGAGTGGGACATGAGTGGGGGCCTGCTGGCAGGTGCCCCTCACTGCTGGGGGGTGGGGATGCTGGGGGACATGAGTGGGGGCCTGCTGGCAGGTGCCCCTCACTGCTGCGGGCTGGGGGTGCTGGGGGACATGAGTGGGACATGAGTGGGGGCCTGCTGGCAGGTGCCCCTCACTGCTGGGGGGTGGGGGTGCTGGGGGACATGAGTGGGGGCCTGCTGGCAGGTGCCCCTCACTTCTGGGTGTGGGGGTGCTGGGGGACATGAGTGGAGGCCTGCTGGCAGGTGCCCCTCACTGCTGGGGGGTGGGGGTGCTGGGGTACATGAGTGGGACATGAGTGGGGGCCTGCTGGCAGGTGCCCCTCACTGCTGGGGGGTGGGGGTGCTGGGGGACATGAGTGGGGGCCTGCTGGCAGGTGCCCCTCACTGCTGGGGGGTGGGGGTGCTGGGGGACATGAGTGGGGGCCTGCTGGCAGGTGCCTCTCACTGCTGGGGGGTGGGGGTGCTGGGGGACATGAGTGGGGGCCTGCTGGCAGGTGGCCCTCACTGCTGAGGGGTGGGGGTGCTGGGGGACATGAGTGGGACATGAGTGGGGGCCTGCTGGCAGGTGCCTCTCACTGCTGGGGGGTGGGGGTGCTGGGGGACATGAGTGGGACATGAGTGGGGGCCTGATGGCAGGTGCCCCTCACTGCTGGGGGGTGGGGGTGCTGGGGGACATGAGTGGGGACTTGCTGGCAGGTGCCCCTCACTGCTGGGGGGTGGGGGTGCTGGGGGACATGAGTGGGGGCCTGCTGGCAGGTGCCCCTCACTGCTGGGGGTGGGGGTGCTGTGGGACATGAGAGGGACATGAGTGGGGGCCTGCTTGCAGGTGCTCCTCACTGCTGGGGGGTGGGGGTGCTGGGGGACATGAGTGGGACATGAGTGGTGGCCAGCTGGCAGGTGCCCCTCACTGCTGGGGGGTGGGGTGCTGGGGGACATGAGTGGGGGCCTGCTGGCAGGTGCCCCTCACTGCTGGGGGGTGGGAGTGCTGGGGGACATGAGTGGGGGCCTGCTGGCAGGTGCCCCTCACTGCTGGGGGGTGGGGGTGCTGGGGGACATGAGTGGGACATGAGTGGGGGCCTGCTGGCAGGTGCCCCTCACTGCTGGGGTGTGGGGGGGTGAGGTTGCTGGGGGACATGAGTGGGGGCCTGCTGGCAGGTGCCCCTCACTGCTGGGGGGTGGGGGTGCTGACATGAGTGGGGGCCTGCTGGCAGGTGCCCCTCACTGCTGGGGGGTGGGGTGCTGGGGGACATGAGTGGGACTTGTGTGGGGGCCTGCTGGTAGGTGCCCCTCACTGCTGGGGGGTGGGGGTGCTGGGGGACATGAGTGGGGGCCTGCTGGCAGGTGCCCCTCACTGCTGGGGGGTGGGGGTGCTGGGGGACATGAGTGGGACATGAGTGGGGGCCTGCTGGCAGGTGCCCCTCACTGCTGGGGGGTGGGGATGCTGGGGGACATGAGTGGGGGCCTGCTGGCAGGTGCCCCTCACTGCTGTGGGTGCTGGGGGACATGAGTTGGACATGAGTGGGGGCCTGCTGGCAGGTGCCCCTCACTGCTGGGGGGTGGGGGTGCTGGGGGACATGAGTGGGGGCCTGCTGGCAGGTGCCCCTCACTGCTGGGGGGTGGGGGTGCTGGGGGACATGAGAGGGACATGAGTGGGGGCCTGCTTGCAGGTGCTCCTCACTGCTGGGGGGTGGGGGTGCTGGGGGACATGAGTGGGGCATGAGTGGTGGCCAGCTGGCAGGTGCCCCTCACTGCTGGGGGGTGGGGTGCTGGGGGACATGAGTGGGGGCCTGCTGGCAGGTGCCCCTCTCTGCTGGGGGTGGGGGTGCTGTGGGACATGAGAGGGACATGAGTGGGGGCCTGCTTGCAGGTGCTCCTCACTGCTGGGCAGTGGGGGTGCTGGGGGACATGAGTGGGACATGAGTGGTGGCCAGCTGGCAGGTGCCCCTCACTGCTGGGGGGTGGGGTGCTGGGGGACATGAGTGGGGGCCTGCTGGCAGGTGCCCCTCACTGCTGGGGGGTGGGAGTGCTGGGGGACATGAGTGGGGGCCTGCTGGCAGGTGCCCCTCACTGCTGGGGGGTGGGGGTGCTGGGGGACATGAGTGGGGGCCTGCTGGCAGGTGCCCCTCACTGCTGGGGGGGTGGGGTGCTGGGGGACATGAGTGGGACATGTGTGGGGGCCTGCTGGTAGGTGCCCCTCACTGCTGGGGGGTGGGGGTGCTGGGGGACATGAGTGGGGGCCTGCTGGCAGGTGCCCCTCACTGCTGGGGGGTGGGGGTGCTGGGGGACATGAGTGGGACATGAGTGGGGGCCTGCTGGCAGGTGCCCCTCACTGCTGGGGGGTGGGGATGCTGGGGGACATGAGTGGGGGCCTGCTGGCAGGTGCCCCTCACTGCTGTGGGTGCTGGGGGACATGAGTGGGACATGAGTGGGGGCCTGCTGGCAGGTGCCCCTCACTGCTGGGGGGTGGGGGTGCTGGGGGACATGAGTGGGGGCCTGCTGGCAGGTGCCCCTCACTGCTGGGGGGTGGGGGTGCTGGGGGACATGAGTGGGACATGAGTGGGGGCCTGCTGGCAGGTGCCCCTCACTGCTGGGGGGTGGGGGTGCTGACATGAGTGGGGGTCTGCTGGCAGGTGCCCCTCACTGCTGGGGGACATGAGTGGGGGCCTGCTGGCAGGTGCCCCTCACTTCTGGGTGTGGGGGTGCTGGGGGACATGAGTGGAGGCCTGCTGGCAGGTGCCCCTCACTGCTGGGGGGTGGGGGTGCTGGGGTACATGAGTGGGACATGAGTGGGGGCCTGCTGGTAGGTGCCCCTCACTGCTGGGGGGGGTGGGGGTGCTGGGGGACATGAGTGGGGGCCTGCTGGCAGGTGCCCCTCACTGCTGGGGCGTGGGGGTGCTGGGGGACATGAGTGGGACATGAGTGGGGGCCTGCTGGCAGGTGCCCCTCACTGCTGGGGGGTGGGGATGCTGGGGGACATGAGTGGGGGCCTGCTGGCAGGTGCCCCTCACTGCTGGGGGGTGGGGGTGCTGGGGGACATGAGTGGGACATGAGTGGGGGCCTGCTGGCAGGTGCCCCTCACTGCTGGGGGTGGGGGTGCTGGGGGACATGAGTGGGGGCCTGTTGGCAGGTGCCCCTCACTGCTGGGGGTGGGGGTGCTGGGGGACATGAGTGGGGGCCTGCTGGCAGGTGCCCCTCACTGCTGGGGGATGGGGGTGCTGGGGGACATGAGTGGGGGCCTGCTGGCAGGTGCCCCTCACTGCTGGGGGGTGGGGGTGCTGGGGATATGAGTGCGACAAGAGTGGGGGCCTGCTGGCAGGTGCCCCTCACTGCTGGGGGGTGGGGGTGCTGCGGGACATGAGTGGGGGCCTGCTGGCAGGTGCCCCTCACTTCTGGGGGGAGGGGGTGCTGGGGACATGAGTGGGGGCCTGCTGGCAAGTGCCCCTCACTGCTGGGGTGTGGGGGTGCTGGGGGACATGAGTGGGGGCCTGCTGGCAGGTGCCCCTCACTGCTGGGGGGTGGGGGTGCTGGGGGACATTAGTGGGACATGAGTGGGGGCCTGCTGGCAGGTGTCCCTCACTGATGGGGGGTGGGGGTGCTGGGGGACATGAGTGGGACATGAGTCGGGGCTTGCTGGCAGGTGCCCCTCACTGCTGGGGGGTGGGGTTGTTGGGGAACATGAGTGGGACATGAGTGGGGGCCTGCTGGCAGGTGCCCCTCACTGCTGGGGGGTGAGGGTACTGGGGGACATGAGTTGGTGATCACTAGTGCAAGGTGACATGTGGCTTGGCTGGGGGGCATGCCCATGGTGGATGGGCTGCCTGCGGGACATGACCAGGGGTGCAGGGTAGTCCCCTGTGGTGTGGGCTGCCTGCAGGGGCCGTGGAGGGGGTAGAGGGCACACCTGGGAGGACCCACACTGCCAATTCACGTGTAGGACTCCCAGCGCACCCCCGAAATACACGTACCCCGCTCTGACAGCAAAATCGCGTGTGAAAATTCCTGCAAAGCCCCGAAATACACGTACCCCGCTCCAATCGCGTGTGAAACTTCCCGCAAACCCCAGTTATACACGTACCCGACTCGCACAGGCCCAATCGCGTGTAAAAATTCCTGCGAACCCCAGTTATGCACGTACCCCACTCGCACAGGGCCTATCGCGTGTGAAACTCCCTGCGAACCCCAGTAATACACGTACCCCACTCGCACAGGGCCTACCACGTGTGAAACTTCCTGCGAAACCCAGTAATACACATACCCCACTCCCACAGGGCCTACCGCGTGTGAAACGTACCGCGAACCCCAGTAATACACGTACCCCACTCGCACAGGGCCTACCGCGTGTGAAACTCCCCGCGAACCCCAGAATTACACGTGCCCCGCTCGCACAAGGCCTACTGCGTGTGAAAGTCCCCGCGAACCCCAGAATTACACGTGCCCCGCTCGCACAGGGCCTATCGCGTGTGAAACATCCCACGAACCCCAGTAATACACATACCCCACTCGCACAGGGCCTACCGCGTGTGAAAGTCCCCGCGAACCCCAGAATTACACGTGCCCCGCTCGCACAGGGCCTACCGCATGTGAAAATTCCTGCAAACCCCAGTTATGCACGTACCCCACTCGCACAGGGCCGATCGCGTATGAAACTTCCCGCGAACCCAAGTAATACGCGAACCCCACTCGCACAGGGCCTATCGCGTGTGAAAATTCCCACAAATGAGCAGGGTACATGTATTTTGAGGGGTGCGCAGGGAGTTTTACATGCGATTGGCCTAGCGCGAGCGGGGTACATGTATTCCGAGGGGTGCGCGGGGAATTTTACACGCGTTTTCGTGGTTGGGGGGCTGTATGCTGGTCCACTGGCCTGTGCGCCATGTACTGGATTTGTGCGCTGTTCATGGCGCACGGGGCGGGGTTGGGGGGCGTAACTGGCGCTGCTGCAGGGTCACTGCGCCACGGCTGCCTAGGGATGTTAAAATCCATGAACACGCTGTGCGCCAAAATGGGTTTTGGCGCACGCGGCTGGCGCAGACGCCGCACGCGCACACTGTGCGCCAGCCGCGAGCGCCACTTGTGTGCTGAATTCTATGAATTACCCCGTTGATGTTATCTCCCTATTCCTTTCTGAATCAAAGTGAATTGTGTCCTGCTCCTTCCTGTTTTTAATGCTTTTGCTTCATTCTTCTCCCTCTCTATTGCCATTCGTCTTGGGTGAGGTCTAAGCCTTTCCCCCCATGGCGTTCTTTACATTTGCTCTTCCTCTATCT
This sequence comes from Ambystoma mexicanum, assembly GCF_040938575.1. Lineage (NCBI taxonomy): Eukaryota > Metazoa > Chordata > Amphibia > Caudata > Ambystomatidae > Ambystoma > Ambystoma mexicanum. The sequence goes on from NC_090925.1 coordinate 1,082,466,547, forward strand.
CCCAGTCTTCCTCGTCCCCCTCCTGTTCCCTTCGCCCTCTGAAGCTTCTGAATCATAGTCAGAGCTTTGCTGGTGTTGCTCTCTGCATTATATACCTTCTTAATTCCACCTTTCCATTCCCTTCTTCTGTCTCCACCTTAACATCCTTAATCATTGCGCTATCTATTTATAATAGAATCTCCCTTGCTGTCCATGTATCTGCATTTATCATTGGACACAGTCTTCCCCTCTCACTTCTCGTAACCCTCTGAAGCTCCTCCTCTGTCTTCTGCAGAGCTACCTCTTACTCCCTACGTGCTTTATTTTCTATCTTTGTTATAATCGGGTCTCAGACTTTGTTATTTTCTACAGTGCACCATGATGCCTTCTGTTCTGAATCTTCTTGGGGATTATAGCGGGATTAGCATATCCTGCGGCAGGCTGTACGGGATATGTCCCAAGTGTGGGCATGACTGTTGGCTGTACAGACATTGGAGCCTGTGCCGAACTGGGGAACTCTCCTGGAAGGGACGGGACTGCAAACTACACAGGCGTTGGAGCCTCTGCTGCACTGGTGCTCTCCCCTGAAAAGGGCAGGAATGTGGCCAAAACAGGTGTCGTATCCCCTTTTTCATTTCTACTCTTCGATTTCCCCTCTATTTCGTCATACAATTTCCATAACTCTAGTACACTCTGTCTCTTTTTTAACTTTTTGCCTTTATATGTTGACAACAAATCAGTACACATATGCTCAATGATTCCCTTATCATTTCGTTCCTGCCATGGGCCACGCAGTAAAACATCTTTCATTTTGCCCATGTCACCCCTTTATTGTGATATTTAAGGATTTTCTCCCTATAAGTTGGGGGCTCTATACACATATGCGCAACCAGCGTACACTTGTTAGACAACAAAAGTCACGATGATGTAATGGCAAACAACAAATCATTCCAATAAGACAAAAAACATTTCCAACAAAGACCTTCAGGGACCGCCGCCTACGCGTACCTGCTTTTCACCAAAAAAACACAAAGTAAAACAAAAAACCACTGTGCGTCTCTGCACAACAAACCCCAATACATCCCCCTCCCACAACGCATTCTCCACTCCAAATTCTCCTCCCACTCTTCGCATACACCAAACTACTCTCATCTCAAGCCAGACAACACACTTCTATCTATAATTCATACAACAAAGCCAAAACGTCCCCACTCATGTACACAATGGTTTATTCTTCCTCCTCTTGTCCCTTACCTCGGGACGGAGGGATGCAGTGCTCTCCACTACAGGACTGCTCTCTTTTTCTCTTACGCAGCGCTGCCCTTGCTCCTCTCTCTCTAGAGACGTTTCACTTCAAAGCCTTTTTTATTACTATTGTGACATCGTGCCCCCCTCTGCGGGAGAACCTCTTCTCTTTTTCTACTGAAATTAAAAGAAAAAAGAATATACACACACTCTTCACTCACTCTAAATACTCACATTCCCGTTTGTTGTTCCTGCGACAGGTGCACTCCCCATCAAAGGACCTGCATACCTCGGGGCAAGGCCAAATCTCCAGTAATAGGGCAAGCCTTTGGATAGCCCCGGCACTTGAAGGCCTTTCGTGGTGTGTGCAGTTTCTGCTCTCTGCAGGCAGGTGCCAATTACAGAGGAAAATGCATTGGAGGAGCTCCTAACCCCTCGAATGGGACGGAAATCACATTGGGGGTCACCAAATGTAAGTAGGCCCAAATGCCCGATTAGTCAAAAATCAATCCAACAAGCCAATAAAAGAGCACGACTAGCAGAAAACCAAAAATGTATTACATGCAGCCTCTGCCGGGAACAATTCAAAAATCCTTCTAAGTGTCATCATTAAATGGCAGCTTTTTATAGAAATGAGTGATATCACAGCTCTAACAATGTTGCAAGATTCATGTAAATTATTATTCACCTGATTGGACAGTAATTGCTAGCCCTTTCAGAAATCTATGCCTAGCCCTATTGGCCTATACTATTCCTTGTGACCAATCTAGTGACCTCCTCTTGACAATGACCTAACCATCAGGTTATCCAGCTTCTCCATTCCTAATTGGATGGTGTGATTTCTAACATTTTGCAAAATACAAATCAGTTTCCCATTGGCTTTCCCACCTCAAGTGTTCCATGGTGTTGCATGGTGGGTTGTTTCCATCTTAATTGACCAATTGTTTTGTGAGGTGCAGACAGTGTGGCAACAAAAGTCATCTCTTCAGCACTTTCTCATGAGGCCCAAATGTTGGCACCATCTGACTGTTCTCAGCCTTGTGGCTGCACAAAGGACAGTTAATATTCTGACTTTTCTTTGGAAACATTTTTCACCTTTTAATACATTTCCTTCCTTTCCCATTATGGCACTGCATGACTTCATGAGGCTTATTTCTTTGCCCTTTTCTCCTCCAAGACCATGTGTAAATCTGGATTGTACATCTGCATGTGGATATGTGTGCGGCCTTTGTAGATTTCATTTCATGTATACAGTTGGTTGTGGGGCAGGGGTGTCACTCATTTCCACGACCCTTGATGACAGTATACTTTATTCCATGCATTTGAACAGGTATCCTTCTGTCCCTATTAACAAAATACCCTCGTTTGTTTGGTACTCGCAGCTTCAGTCTAAGTGGCTGCTATTTTCCAACAGGGGGCCGTGTGTTTCTTCTGCCTGATCAACTTCGACTGGTGCACCTCTCAGCACACTACCTCATTCTCACCAAACTCTAGCCTTCATCCTGCTAGTTTTAAGTGATGTGTAAGAACATTGTTTGTTCTATTTTTCACTCATTTTGGGCTTGGGAACCTGCTGCACCCTCTGCTTCTAGCCAATCCCTGTGCAGCATTTCGCGCCTTGCCTCCAGAATTCTGACCTTGTCTCTTGCTGTGTCTGAGACAAACAGGAATAAAGTGTATTTCTCCACTATAAATGTGAATTGTTCTCTGCTGCCTAGTGTTACTACTATAAAAGACTGCTTTTTGAAGTGCATTTTATTTTAGAATGGCACAAACTCCAGCTGCTTCATGTTGGCTTGACAATGTGGATTTCTATATGTTCCTTACTATTTTTTATGAGCGCTATACTTCTAAGAGCAACCTTTCAACTATAGGAAGTGGTATGTATCTCCTTCCTTTAATTAAAGGTTTATCCTATTTCAACTGCTGCATACAAGTCACCTCCTACATTACTCTACACGCTGTCACTCTCAATATGTTAAATGATTTAAGTTTCTAATATGTATTTCTTCTTTGACTGCTGTCAGAAATTCATCTATCCCCTTGTCAGCTTCACACGAGGCCTATATGTCGTGAGAAATGGCTAAGTGACTAACCTTCTGTGTAGAACAGGTTTCGTGCTAGAGAGATTTCCTTAGCTTGTACTTTCTCTCATGTTTGGGGCGTTGGACATTCTTCCCTGCACTCTCCCCCCCTCCCCCCAAACCCTCCGTTGGCAAGCCCGATCTAAAGATCTAATGATGCCATCCTCCCACTTGTTTTTCTCTTGGAGAAAAACCATTATTTACATCCAGTGTATTCTCCCTGCCTACAAGTAGCTTGGTCGGTGAGGTGGGTTATGTCACAGGTGGGGGGCACTACCCTTTTTGAAGCTAATTCAGCTATAGGGGACATGGGCGCTGCTGTTTATTGGTCTGGTACCCATTGGGAAGACAACCTTAATTGTCGGACCAGTCCAATGTTCACACATTTGACACATTTTAGTGCAAGCCCATTGTGCAAGTTTCATCTATGGGTCTCATACAGCTTTGAACTTTCATAGTAAGAACCTTTGTGCTGTGACATTACTATTGTGGTGCGTTCTATTAATGTTGTATTGTATTGTATTGTTTTGTTTTGAGTTACGGACGAGCAGGCACTCCCTCCAAAAGAAACGGCGTGTAAATGCTCGACTGATGAGATCATCAAGAAGAGAAAAATAAAATACTGATTTCTCCTAGTGAGGTGGATGGATAGTTGAGATTTTATTAATGTAATGTAAGTAGTCTTGTATAGCGCCTCTCTGCCAGTATTGGTGGCCTTGCTACGCTTATCAGTAATGGAGGCGAATGTTTAGCCTCACTGTGTATTTAGGAAACGATAGCACAGAAGGAGAGTTTAGGGACGTTTTGGACTTTTGGACATTTTCTGAAGAGGACGTTTTGAGGGGGTGACATTTATGCATAAAGATGGATGTCGCGTTATGGGAGCAGCCGTTCTGTTGTTTTTTCTTGTTGCTTTAAGAAAATAAAGAAAGGGAAACACTTAATGGGAGCCTCCATAACATAATAAAATCTCAATTGTGTTTCGGTATTGGTAAAAAATTATGGAGACCTGGAGAAATGTTTTGATATTTTGAATGTATGGAATTATTATGGGATGTATGGAATTATTTTTTAGAAAACATATAAATGCAGTATGTATTTGTATAGAATCATTTTTAAACATATTTTTTCCAAAATTGTTGAAAGATAATGTTACGATATTGCTATGAATGTTCATCTATTGACAGCGATTATTAAGGTGTAAGATGATTTTAGAAAAGCTTGTGGTTTAACTACTTTGTTCATGGCCTATTTAAACCCATTATGCAAATATACGTTTACAAGTACGTATGCAGAAGGGGTTTTCTATGCTCCTATGCATGGGGTTGGGGTGCATTATTAAGGATGAGAGATGGGTTAAAGGAAGAGGGAGGCACTGGGTGTGATCAGTGTCCAACAATCAGCAGTGGATTAAGGGCCTAATTTACAAAACAAAAGCACTAAGTCTGCACTGGGTAATTAGCCCAAGCAAGAACATTGCACGGACGAAATGTATAGCACTGGGAGCTGATTAATGGAATTAAATACGCACAGAAACATGCAGGGCAAAGAAAAACAAGTAGGGCCCGGAATGCCCACAACACATGCCCATGACAAACAGAGCATAGCGCTGTCAAACAACTTTTGCGTGGGACCTGTGGAAAAAAGTAATCAAGGATAACTTAACAGCAATCACCATTGCTTCCACTCTTCCCCAGCGACCGACAAGTCCTCGTCCTACCACTAATCTGCGCCTCAATCCCCTAATTTAAGGCAGCAGCCATAGATCTGCACTTGTCCCAGTACCCCTACTAATCTGCACCCCAAACCGCTAATTTAAGGTAGCACTCACAAGTACAGCCTTGTCCCAGTACCCCTACTAATCTACACCCCAAACCCCTAATTTAAGGTAGCACTCACAAGTCCAGCCTTGTCCCAGTACCCCTACTAATCTGCAACCCCAACCCCATAATTAAGGTAGCACCCGCAAGTCCACCCCCATACCATTACCCCTACTAATCTGTGCCACAACCCCCGATCTAAGGCAGCATACCAAAGACACACATGGCCCAGTTCAATGTGGAACACTTACCTACCATACCTCCTCTGGCCTGTGTCTACCACGAAGTACACTTGTCAGACATGCTCCTCCAACATGATCACTTGGAAGCAGTGCCATTGGATCCATGACAGTCCCCTCTTCCATGGCTCCCCGTTGGATCACACTCAACTGCACAAAACAGCCAACCCTACTGTTCTGAAGCTACACTTTGCTCCCATGATGTACAGTTGACATAGTCCACATGTGATGTGTGCAGCACAGTGATCCAGAGTGAGGCCACATCCCTTCTCGCCATCCCCAATTCCAATAAGAAACAGAGTGACATGGCGGGCTGATTTACTAAGGAAGATACAAGTCGCAAATCCAATTTAAGCCCATTTTGAGTTGCAACGTACGTGGAAACAACTTACACCTATATACAAAAAGGACTTAAGCCTAAATAGCAGAAAGGCGGAAGTCAAGAAAAAGGGCCTATGCCAAAGCAGAACTTCCATCAAAGGCTGAAGTTACGCAAAGACGGAAAAGCGTAAATTAACCACAAAAACACAGAACAATTCATATCAATGCAAAACAACTACCAGTAAATACACACCACCACCCACAATCACCACCAAGCCACAAGAGAGGAGACAGGGCACACAAAACACAACAGATGCCCCGCAACACACCACAAAACACATCAAACACAGATAATTCCACATTATATGTGAAACTAACACAATCATCCAGAAAATAAACAACATTTCTATGAAGAACAGACACGCAGCACTAGCAAACAAATCACATCTGAAACCCACACACACTGCTGCAGAACCACCCATGCAAGCAAGAACAAACCAACCACTAGGGAAACAATGCACACCAGCATGCACAGCATGACGCGCTCGTCCCAATATAAAGGCTCACAGTGCCACTCCACGCCCCATTGCAGGAAATGTATCACTTGGATTTTGCGATCGCAGCAATGTCATGATGCTGCAGTCTCAAAGGCTGCCGCAGCACAGCCGAGAAAGAGGAGATGGAGAGAGCGAGTCTTCTGAACCAGAGTCACCCTCTTCGGCATGTCCGACGCAGAGGTGTACGGAAGGTATCACTTCCCTCTGCATGTCATCATGGACATGTTTCAGGAGTGCGAGGGTGCTTTGCATACCCGCCACCATGCAGTCACATGACATCGGGACACATATGAAGCTCCTGGCTGCACTGCACATATCCATCAATGGCTCCTTCCAGAGGACCAGTGGCATCACTGCAAGCATCTCTCAGGCAACGCAGTCACGTGCACTGCAACAGGTCGTGGCATGCATCATATCGTGCAGCTGAAACCATGTCCACTGTCCTCAACCCAGGATGAGCAGAGATAGGTGTTTGTCGCATATTACAAAGCTACCCTAAAAAAGGTTGAGACCGGACTAGTGTCTGCCTCTACCGGGATGAAAATCTGGAAAAAAGGACACCTATAGTTGGCATGTATGATCTCAGTGAACTGTTCGTGAGAAAGTGTTAGTGTTGGGAAAAGTGGGGCGGAGGGTTGAGTTCCTAGCTATCCGACCTGGTAGGATGAGGAAAAGGTGTTACAGGGAAGGGTATACCGCGTCTCACCATCAGGTGCCCCACTTCCACTTCCCGAAGACTTTTTATCCAGGAGATCCTCCCCCACTGGTCCACCCCCTGTATTTAGCCTTTTTGAGTCACTTTTACTAAACCCATCACACATTTTGTGTGAAAAATAATCCACCCAGAGTGGATATGAGACTGTTATTTGGTGTATTCAGACATTTTAACTATCTATATAATAAAAGCATGTATTTTTGTGCATTAAAGCACAGAGTGCAGAAACGTTCCTGCAGGAAGAGTATGTTTTGAATGGAGTGTGACTGCAAAAATGATGATAATAGGTGAATGGTCAGAGTCATGATAATCATACGTGTCTCCTATAGGTTTTCTTTTTTCTAGCATATTACGAAGCACACTGATTCCCCTGGGTCATCTGTGCCATCTAGTACACCCATGTCGCACTATGCCCCTCCATAGGACAAAGCGCACATGCACCGCAACTGGCACTGCTGACGCTCCATCAACGCTCAACTGGTCTCTAATGCCCGGGCTCTGGCATGACAGCCACATATTCCCGGTCGCCACCATCTGTGTGCAGTTGGAAGCCGGACAGTACGTGGACATGTGGCTGTTAGGTAATTACACTAACTCCCAACACACACACGGACACTGAGACACATGACCATCGCAAAACGGACACCTCTTCAATGGGTCCACACAAAAGCAACAATCACGTGTCCAATACCACACACAAAGAAATCCTCAAGGAATTCTAAAACCATCCATGGACTTCTACGCATAGGTGATGCCAGTTACCCATTGAGGCCCTACCTCATGACACCCTTCAGGTGGCCTACCACCCTGCAACAGGAAAAGTACAATATTGCACACAGTGTGAGCAAGGGCATCATTGAGCGGTCCATAAGCCCCCTGAAGTCACGGGTTCATATGCCTAGTTCTCCTGTACAGCCCACATGTTTTGTGTGAAGTCATACATGCCTGTTGCATCCTGCATAACATTGCAGTGCACAAAGGCGTACATGCAGACCTAGTAACTGACCTCAGGCCAGAGCCACAAGCCAGGTCACAGATGAGGGGGGAGCCCAGTGTGACAGCAGCGCGAGTGAGGGAGCGTCTGGTCAACAGCTTCTTTGCATGAGCATGCACGCGGCCTGAAATGAATAATGACCACACACAAACGGTGTCCATGACAAAGGGATGACAAGGGCCTGGCATGCCCTTCACACACTCACCGCCCTAAGACACCCATAGAAACAACAGACATGTGGCCATGGTAACACATAGTAAACATGCACGCCCCCACACACAGAGCCTTGCACTGCACAGGAAAGCAATGGAAACATATCTACAACCAGTCTACCACGCCATTAAAGCACATGCCCAACATCACATAAGGGAAGGCCATTCCGCATGGGGGGGATCAACAGCAACTCAATTGAACACAGCATCACACAAACCAACAGGTACCCCCCAGCACCACATGATCCAGCATCATTGTCCACACATACAGCCACATTACCAGACATGCACCCTACATGACACACATGGGCAACCACATGCATGCCATACCCGCAACAATGACCAATTGTGCACGACACATCGTGACACAGAAATAGCACAGTCCCACAGAGTTTAACCATTCCCCAGAGCAGTAACCAACTCGACATGCCATACGCAAAGCAGAGACTACACCATCCCACTGAGGAATATCCACCACACACCCGTCATCCAGAACCATGCAAAGGCAAGAAAGCACCACTCAACTACCACTCACGCAGAAGGGGCAGAGTGACAATGGGATACATCAGAATGTTGAAAATATGCATCACCATACAGCATGGAGGAGGTGTAATTATGCAAGCTGGATCCTCACCCACTGTGTCATCACACGCAAGCACAGACAACTCCTGTGTCATGCCACAGTTGTACGGAACGGACAGGACAAAGTGTCCAATCTGAGCAGGAGTCACAAAGTGCCCCAATGGAGTGAGCAAAACTAACATACCACCACCAAGAATTGTACAATGGACGATTGAAACACTGTGTGCCTGAACATTGGGATGCACACACGATGGTGCATTGCCTGGTGAAATGACACCAAGCACACAATGTGATGCAGTAGACACACCAAGTACAAATTTGGGTGGCAGATACATCTTCCACACAAGGGCATGGCGCCACACGGGTGAGACGGTTGTGGATTCCAGAAACGTTTCACCAAGGAACAGGCAGGAGATGCACAGATGACATGTGGCCCTGTAACTGCAAGCCACAATAAGCTGAACATCAGTAATAATCAACGTATGCAACCAAAGAATGCACACAACTCATGATTACACTACAATGCTGCCATCAAGGGCACTGATAGTGAGGGCTAGTGGTGAGCTGCCAATGCAGCTGCACACTGCATACCTGCACTGCCTGGAATGAGACATCAGGGGTGGAGGGTTCCACTTGGAATAGCGTTGACACAGCAGTAAGGACCACCCGCCCCATGGCAATGTCTCTACCTAATCCACATGAGAATGTACAGCACCACTCCCACCCACACACAGCGGACAACACCTCTCTGCAAAAGTGCACCTCCCACATCCCACCAGCCAACATGACAGCCCATGAACAAGACAGCACAAGTGTGAACATATGTGCACCTTGCTTTCCAGATGTAGGGACACCGCCCCAGACAACCTGTCATAAAGCACCACGAAACATCAACTAGTAGATTGCTACAGGATCCCTGCATGGACCCCATGGAATGGGACATTTTCCCCATACACCTGCACGCACCCACCACCCCTGCATAGCCATGCAGCACACATGTGAGAGAAGCAGCAAGTAGCCACGTTTGCACAAGAGTACCAGTATGAGCAACAACAACCCTGTATAACAGGCAGGCCATGCCTTACACTTTATTGAAATTCCTGCACATTGCATCACAGGAGTAGCACGAGTGTGCTGGTCACCAAGCCTAGCAGTGCATGCGGGCAACCCAGTGTGGTAATGTCACTCTACATGATCAACAAGGAGCTGAAAAATGGCAGGTGAATGGCTGTCACTTCTCTGAAAAATCCCTCTTCTGCGACAAATATTCTGCCAAATATTCTGCCTGCAGAAGCATGTGCCAGGTGGAACTGGGTGTACTTCAGTTTCACCTTCTGCTTCTCGCCCAACAACTTCTTTTTGATTTCCTCAATCTCCTCACAGATGCGTTGCTCAATGCCCAGGGCTTTTGACCTGCCCCATGAGCCTCAGCCAGTGCGTGTGTCGCTGGCTCTGCATGGGGCGGTTTCCAGGCATCTGGAGTATGCAGGTCTGGTGGCTATGGATGAACTCAACCATCAGGTCCACCTCACCTTCTCTTAAGTTCATCTTGTGCCCGACCTCCTTTGAAGCTTCCATCTTGCTGGAGACCACGACCTATGCAGGGATTGGGGGCACATTTTTATGGTATTTATAGTTTGTCAAGAGTGATGGTGTGGGCGTTCTACTCTGATTGGGGTGTGTATGTCATTAAGTTTTGTGGTTTTCACTATGTGTGCTGCGTCGCTTGTGTTGCAGGTGTTGTGCCTTTCATGCGACCAGAGGTGGGTCTTATTCCTACGGTACACCTTGTTTGCGGATTGTGGAAGCCATGTGTTCTTGGTGTTGTCACATATGTGGTGAGGTCGATGCGTGTGTTCTGTATGTTTCTGTTTTAGTATGTGCTTCAATGTGTCTGTGTCACCTTGTGATGTGTTTGTCCTATGGGTGCTGTGTGTGTGTGTGTGTGTGTGTGTCTTGCATTGTGTTGGCTATGTTGGCATTGTCGGTGCATTTCTAGTATACATGTGCCATCTGGCATACGTTCTGCCATAATGTTCGAGTCGGGATGTCCGGCATTTATTGTACACATGTCGTTGACGTGCTTTTCACCTCTTACTCACTTTTTTGTCCATGTGGTATACGCGTTTCTGCAGATGTGGCCAGTGAATTGTGGACGTGTCGGTGCGTATGTCTGTTTTTGGTGGGTGTGTCGGTAGAAGTGTCCATCCACTGGGGCGTGTAAATGGGTGTGTCCATTCATTTGGGGGCTTGTCTGTGTTTTTTTGGTCGTGCCAGGGCGTAGTGAGTCTCAGCGAATGTGAAGCACAAAGGGTGTAAGTATGGCGGTATTTACTGAGTGAATTCGGATCTTGGGAGATGTATGTGGAGTGTCGTAAGTTAAACCATGATATTGGTGGTGTAAGTGTTCTGTGTGATGCAGGTACGTTTGTTGATTCGCGGATGCGGCAGGGGTGTTTGGTGTAAATGTGTGAAAGCACAGGAAAAACATTCACGAGTGATATGTGAACATGTTCCTCATGTTTGACTTCAGTTTTCCTTGATGCTTTCACTTACGCTGGTGTGTGCTCCGCCGACGGAAGTTATATGGGGTATATTTTTACCTGCATGGTTTCTCTTAGTGAAATAGGCTTCCCTTATGTCCGATTTTGTGCACGTTGTGAGATGCACTTAATTTCCATATCTGTGACAATATAATATAATGTGCTAAACTAGGTCAGTATTTACCTGACAATGCTTTTCGGCGGTCGGGGGAGGGGTGGTAATGTGAAAATAGCACAGGAATGGTGGCAGAGCTCAATAACACAATGACATAGAGGTTCTGGGGTCAATGCGAAATAAGCATGGGACAATTTTAATTAGGTGATGTGACACATGCTTTGTACTTTTTTCAAGGGGGAAGTGTGGAACTGGCATGGTAATTGTTGGAAATGTGAAACTGACATACCTAAGTGATTAAATGGGGCAAAACTGACATTACACTGTTGAAACTGGTGTGACCTTTTATTGATGGAATGTGTTTAGCTAGGCAATGTAAAACTGACTTGGCAATAAGGAAAGTGACAGGCTGATACATTAAGAGGCATTGTTGGGATCTATGTCTGAACATCGCAAACATAAGGTCAACACTACAGAAAGCAGCCGCTAAGGCCGCCCCCGCAGGGTTGGTCTTATGTCTGCCTCTCCCTTCCCCATGTCTTCTTGCAGGGTCAACACCACTGCCCCCGTCTCCTTCTGCAGCCCTATCGCCTCATCCCTCCCCCACCCCCTGCCTCCGTCACTTACCTTAGCAGGCCTCCAGGCCTGACAAATCACGGTCTCCAGACCCCATCCCTCAAAGCCGGGTGCACTGCACGTTGCGCTTCCTCGCACAGCCTTTTGTGTTTTGAGGAACACTTTCTGGATACAACGAACTGAATGTTTGCATACCTGAGAGTACCATGCCATAGCTGAGCCCCACCTGGCCAATTGGTGCATTAATCCTCAAATTAATAGCAGGACTGTGGAATATCTGAGCAACACTCTGTTATACACTCTGTTATACCCTGCACCCCAGGTTATTTGGGTGACAGTCAACCATTCTGATTGCATTTGAATTTCTACAAATGTTATCGTATTTAATAAATATATAGACATATACAAAACTGTGTGCATTTCTACTGGCCTCTCTATCCCTTTGGGGAAAATGCCACTGGTGCAGGCACTGTCAATTACACATCTTGTGTTTTTATCAGGCACTGATGGACACATAGATGACTTGTTGCTGTCTTGAAAGAAATACTCATGTGCACTGTTGCGGACGCAGAGTATGGACGCTTAAGCGGTAGACTATCACGTGTTCCGCTTCAAAACTGCATATTTGCTTTATGTCTTTTTATTCAATTACTTGGAAAACCTTCTGGTCCCATTATTGTCCACTTTTCTTTTGGGGGGAGCCCCCTATGCCCTACAAACCTTCCTTGGAGGTTTTTTTTTGTGTGTGCTTGACCGCTTCGCTTTTCGGCGTGGTTAGTCCATGCCCACTTTTATTACGTTTCTCTTACTACCAATAGTCCCTGGGGGCTTATCTGAAGGCCTCCGCCTAGAACTGATTAATTTTGCAGTTTGCACTTTCTAGCAACTAACTGCACTCCTATTCACACCTTTCCTCTCTTGAACCCACTCCACCACCAACCCGTGACCATTTATTTAATTGCAGTTCTTCAAAGCGCTATTCGATATGAAAACAACCAACAAGGTATGGCCAAGTGCTGAAGTGGGTGGGGTGAAAGCGCCCGGGTAGTAAGAGGAATAAAGTACTCTCCGCAATGTGTGACTTGAGCATTGCCTCACACCCTGAGTACTGTGTCCTTAAAAAGGGACTTGCCATGAGGCCTCGTTCTGCTCTATGAAGAATTATCTCCTCTGTGAGTCTAAATATTCGTAAAACATATGGGAGGCAAAGCTCCCAGGTTTTCCCATGTACACCGAAAACATTTTCTTGAAACGCTTGGACTTGTAGTTCTAAATTTAAAATGGAAAAGACAAAACTACTATTCCCAGACTTCCATCTGTGAAAGAAAGCCAGGCCTGAATGAGTTTCTCACACATGGCATGGACAAACTTGAGAGCACTGACAACACTTAATTATTCCAAATGGATTGCGAGACATGCTGACGAGGCTCCTGCGTGCATGATGGTAGAAAAAAGCCCTGAGCTGGCCGGGTGGGATGTATATTAATTGACCTTTTCACAATTGACCTCGGGAGAATTGACCTTGGGAGAATCGACCTAATTTAAAAGGTCAATTAGGACATATATGGGGGGGAAACCCCCTGCGACCCATTTCCCAATCCAAAACCCCCCACCCAATCCCCTTATATTACTTATAATCCAGAACCAACCCAATACATATATAAAATAACTAAAATAATATAAAGGTCAATTGCGCAGAAGGTCAATTAGGACCACTATAATTAGAACAAAAGGTCAATTGTAAAAGATCAACTTGGGTTATACCGTTTCTTTCAAGCTTTAGCCCTGTGGGTTGGCATGCACTAAGTGCAGGACCTGGTGGAGGCCCTGCCTGGATTCTGAGTTCAAGCAAGAGCCTCTTCTAGATTGGGAGGCTTGTGCGTGTTCCTCTTGCTCTGTACATAAAGGCCCGCAGACAGGAGAGGGTGTTTACAGGGCTGCTTGTATGTGAACCTTAGACTGGTCTCCAGACCATCCTGCACTTCAAACAGCAGTTTCCTTGAGGCCTCTGTGTGAATATGCAAAGCAAAGAGGCGTATGCTCTGTGCCTGAATAGTTGGTATTGTGTAGACATTGCACCCAGTAAGGACACAGGGAATGCATTTCGTAGAAGTCTCGTTCGCCCTGTGTGCAAACGCACTTAAAATCAGTGGTCGAAGTGAGTGGGAGCGGTGCTCCTCTACTTTGTTTAATGAAGTTTTACTGTTCCTATACTTTTATTTGAAAAAGAAGCTGTTCCGGAATGGTTTCGTTTTGAAATAAAAGTGTTGGAAGAAGCTGCAAATTGCCCTTTCAGTGCAATACACGGTGCCTTCCCTTTACCAGCAGGTGCATGTGTTTGGGGGTTTGTATTGTGTGGGAGGGAGCGAGGTGATGGGGTTTGTGGGGAGTGGGTGCAGGCCAGTGGGGAACATAGTTTCACTACTTCTTTTCATACACTTCTACCACTGCTTGAAATAGGAGTTTGGCAATGTTCCCTTTATGAACCAAGATGTCCATCTGTTCTGACATATGCTCAAGTATTGAGGTGATCTCATCCCTTTTTCTCCGGAATCATTTGCATGGTCTCCATTGCGGGCATATGCCTCATATGAGAAAGCCTGTTGACGCATGCAAAGTTGAAACCACTTATGGGGCCGATCATGTCTAAGTCATGTTGTGCGAGGTGTTCCCTCTCTGAAAATGTGGGGTTCTGCTTTTGTTTGCGCTTTAGCTTGCCGAGCTAACTCGTCGGACTCTGCAGCCAAAGGCAGAACGGGAGAGAATAATTGCAGCCCCAGTAAGACAGTTATGAACATGCGCGGTAAAGCATGCAGAGGCTGGGAATCGTCTTAATCGACTCTGTTTGGGAACATTAAAGACGAGGCATAATTTACCATAATCTAACACACGGGTCACGGCGCTGGAAGACCCAGTCAAACTCTGATCATATTTGCTGGTGGGATTATTGCAGGGTCAGGGGGGATATTGCTTTACAATATGTTTATCTGCGCATTAGCATATATAAATGTGGTTAACGGCGGTTTTCAATATACTGCTTTGGCGAGAACCACTCCTGCATTCCCCGAGGGAGCGCCGTTCGCAGTGGGCGCACACAGGGGGGTGGTGGGGGGACCTGCGACGCGAGAGTTTGACGGACACAAATCAAATGGCGCCTTGACAGCGACATTCTGTACTGGCGCGCGCGCGAAGGAACCAAGCAATAACCCACGAGGCGGAAAGCGGAAAGGGGACAGGAGGAGGGCAAGGACCAGAGGAAACGGCATGCGTCGCAAGGCTTGACGGGCAGGCCGGTGGGGAAGAGGGCGTGGCCAGACCAGAGGCAGGCAGCCAGGGCTCGAAGTGGGCGGGAACAAAAACATACGATGTTCCTCTACTTTTCGGGAAAATCGCTCCATCACGTTTTGTAACTTGGAGCACCATCCCTGCATGGCAAAGAAGGGCACCTTTGTTTTTTGTTTGGGATTCGAATCTAAGTCCTGCTCTGAATACTCTAGTAAAAAAAAAGTTGGGGCTTTGAGGTGTAATTCTTATTTATTCATCTATTTTTAGCTGTAACACGTGTGAAACGCTGCCTTGCAATGGCATTGCTGAAATCATGTTTTTAATAGAAGTACAACCCCAGGTATCATGATGCAAAGAGAAAAACGGACTTTATGCCAGGCAACACTTCATCATTAACTCAGGTGATTTGAGAGGCCATAAATCATGTCCTGAAGGGCAGTCTAATGCACACCACTGCTCCAGTCTCACATATTGCTGCGCTATCTGGGCAGGGTGGGACTGGGCCATAACATTGTCTCGGCTTTCAATGAAAAAGTTTCCCACAGTTGCAAATGGAAATTCATTCCTTTTGTGACACTGTTTGAATAGTACCCAAGGGGGAGTTTTTTTATAAACTGGTCAAAACAACTAGCCGCATGGTTAAGTAATTCATCAAACTGGCCCACACTGGTGCAAAAAGTAGCCCACTTTGATTTTAAAAAAACCGCCCCCACACCAGCATTTAGCGTTTTTGGTTTGGCCATGGGCCTGTTGCCCTATAGGCCAGTACGAGCCTGTATCTCGGGCACTAGTTGGCTTATCTTTATTTGACTAGTGTTCTTGGAGCATGAGGTCCGTTCCCAAGCAGCCACATAGCGCCGCGCAAATCAGCATTCATCTTCTGCAATGAATGCGAAATTGCTATCGACACAGCTGTGTGTGCAGGTGATTTATTTATTTATGTTAACATTTGTAAAGTGCCTAAGCCTGGGGGCATCCACTGGTGTAACATGGGCCCCCGCAGCTCCCACAGCGCGGGGGACCCGCGTCCTGGGAGGGGGCCCCACTTGGAGTAAAAAAAAAATGTAAAAAAAATATTTTGAATTTTTATTTTTTTAAAACATTTCTTTTTGAATTCACTCTGCATTTATAAAGAATGTATTCATGTAACAGAAATAATTTCTTTATGAAGGCAGAGTGAATAAAAAATAAACTTTCTTTTTGAAGTCAGGGGGCTACCCCCACCCCATGACATGAAGACCCTATGCTGGAGGCCTCCATGTCATGGGGTGGGGGAAGCCCTATGACTTCAAAAATAAATAGTTTATTTTTGAAGTCCCTCTGCCTGCATAAAGAAATTATTTCCGTTATACTTCAGTCCTTAACAGAAATAATTTCTTTATGATGTCAGAGTGACTTCAAAAAGAAACAATTTATTTTTGAAGTATTATGACTCCCTACAACCCCATGACGTGTGCGTGTGTGAGTGTATGCTGAAAGAGTGCACACTGAAATGTATGGGTGGCTGCCTGGGTGTGCCTGTATGGTGAATGGCTGCATACTTAAATGTATAGGTGACTGTCTATGTGAGTGTATGGTGATAGGGTACACATTTAAATGTATAGGTGGCTGCCTGTGTGAGTGTATGGTGAAAGGGTGGACACAAATGTATGGGCGGCTGGGTGTGCCTGTATGGTGAAAGGGTGCACACTTAAATGTATGGGTGGGTGCCTGGGTGTGTGTGCCTGTATGGTGAAAGGGTGCACACTTAAATGTATGGGTGGGTGCCTGGGTGTGTGTGCCTGTATGGTGAAAGGGTGCACACTTAAATGTATGGGTGGCTGCCTGGGTGTGCCTGCATGGTGAAAGAGTGCACACCTAAATATATGGATGGATGGGTGTGCGTGTGTATATATGGTGCATGGTGTGTGTGCTTGTGTTCAGGGGTGCAACAAAACCGACATTTCAGGGGGGCTAACCCTTCAAATGTTGGGAGAGGTGCTAACTTCAAGTGTGGTGGGGAGGAGTAAACTTATTTGTGCGGGGGCATCTAATTTCTTTACGCATTTTAATGAGACTATTCTAGTGCAGCTTCAATGTTACAAGCAGTTAACTCTGTCCTTTACGTCTGAAAGCACCCACTTATGGACTGCTGTGAGAATTACTGGTCTCCTGTTCCCTCTCTACCCTTCCAATCACGCCCCTGGCATGCAGGTACTAAACCCACATCACAATTTCAATTGCTTAAAAAATGTGGCATTTGAATGCAGATACAGTGCAATGCTGTACATTAGTAATTGCTGGGCCGGGCCCTTGTTAACAGAGAAACCTAGGTGCCGTTTAACATCTGTGTTCTTTTCTGTCCGGTAACTGCTCTGTAGGTCAGCCAGGTCAAGTCAACATAGCCCAAAATTTCGGGGGGGGTGGAGGAATGTGCTGAAGCCCAGTCAGTTCAATGGTGTTGCACCACTACTTGTGTTGAAGGCCTTGATTACTTATTGGTACTCTTCATTACTCCTAGTCCTATTCTTCCTCATCCCAGTACTGCCGTATGAGACAGTACTTGTTTATGAGGCACTATGCCTCATACACAAGTGCTGGGATGAGGTAGAGGTACATGAAGGTAATGCCTGATTTAGCTACCTGTAATCTTTATTACTCCTAGCCTCACTCGTCCTCATCCCAGTACTTACCTATGAGGCATGGAGCCTCATACATAAGCACTGGGACCGTAAAAAAGATACTAACTCGAAACCTCTAACAGACAAATCTCAGAACTGCTCAAAACTACAAAAAGAAGTTGCAACTAAACCAATTCTCAAAAAAATTACCCTAAACGCTACACCAATACTTAAACTGACCAAGGGGTCCACTCAGCGAACAACAAAAGAGGACCAGAAAACACAAGTGAAGAAACAAGAAACCTTAAAATGGACTACCACACAAGAAGACAATGTGGAAAACACACAGTCAACAGAAACTAGATCGCTCACGCTTCCAAAACATAAAGCGGAAGCCCCTGAACCAAGAGAGGTAACACACAAGACTTCGGAGTTAGAAGACAGCGTGGGAGAGGAAAAGGATCCGTCAATCTCAGACTTACTAAACATCAGCCAATACCTTACAGAAGATGCAGAAAAGGGGCAGGACGCCAATACAGAAAAAGGAACCCAGCCGGCGACATTAGAACCAATCTCCAACAACCAACCGAAGAAAAAAACTCCCTAACAGCGCCTCCGGAATCTCCAATCCTTGAAACCCTGGACCAGAAAAGAAAGAAAATAATGAACCTAGAGAGTCGAGACAATCGATCGCAGCCGACACACCAAGATAAAACCAGAATTAGTACAGCAAGAAAAGTACATAAAAGGGAACCCAAACCCTGTGCCAAAAACACAGACACCAACCAGTGGGAGGCCAATAACAACAACCTCAAAAGGACAAGAACACTGGAAAAACGTATAAGGGGCCGGGAAACATCAAAGCCCCGCCGCCACAACAACAGGAGCAGGTCAGGGTACCAGAGAAGATCGGTCTCAAATAAAGACCGGCGCAAAGAAAGCGCATACGACAAACAAAGGCCCGACAGTAGAAGAACATCATACCTGGAGTCGATTACAAAGAAAACAAAACTAGACATAAGGAAAGAAGAGCCCTTACACAGCTCGAGAGAAACAAAAAGATCGCAAACGACAAGAAACAAGAGATCAACAAACACAAGAACCTTCAAACTAGAAAAACTCCTAGCGGAGGGAGGAAAGGTGATCCTGAACAGGAAAAACACGCTAAAACTATTAACACACATAGAAGATCTGAAAAACATCAAAACAGATGACATAGACATCATAGAATTTATGGATAACAACCACACAGACAGAGTATACCTTCATATATCATCTAAGTGGGTGAAAAGAAGGATCTCAGAAGCCAGAGACCAACTACGTGCTATGGGCTATGATCTGAGCCCGACATTCTCCACAAGAATCACGGAAGAAGGTTCAAAAGACAGAGACGAAAGACGAACTTACAAAGACTCAGCCCGACAACAAGAGCAAGAGAGGATCCACATAGAAGCCCCTAAAGCGCGCAATCACGACAGAAGAAACAAGGACTCTAATACATATAGAATGTGGAAATGTGACGACACTTGGGACCACAATAACAAAAACAGATCAACATATAGATCCCGAAGAGAAAACTAGAGAGAAGAACAAAACAAAAGACCCAGGAACCAAACTACCTCGTTATGAAAAATAGAGTATAAGAAAAAATTCACCTCAAGAACGGAATACCAGCGAATAAAAGAAGATCACAAAAATCGCTACATCAGAGAGTACAAAAACACGTATAATGAAGAAGAGCACCTACCAAAAGGACCACTACAAAACTGGAACATCACAATCGACAGGGAACAACCATCTTGAACCCCAGCCGATCAATCACACCAGAATGAGGATAACGAAAGGAAAATAGAGAAAAGCAGCTGGGAATGGCTACCCAAAGTGCTAGCGGAGCCTAGAAGATACTAGCAACGAAAACAGCTCACTGAATCCAGACGGATCCAGAATGAGCATAGAACACCAGAACAAAGACCAAACTTAACAACTCTGGGATCATGGAACACACGTGGATTCTCACACCTCATGGACCCATGTGAAGTCATTTTAGGAACCTATGACCTGATATGTCTTCAAGAGACTTGGCTACTGAACCCTCCAACCGTTGATGGCTACGAAATAATAACTTCCCCAGCAACAAAAGGCAACAAGGGACGACCAGCAGCAGGACTGCTAATTGGAATAAGATCAGGCAGTGGATACAAGCTGGAATCCATTGAAAGGAAAGACACCTTCTTCTTAGCCGTGACGATCTCTGGAAACCAACCCTACATAGAAGCAACAGAAAGGGAAAAAAAACACTCCTACTGCTAATTATGACATACTGGAGCCCAAAAGCCCAACCAGATAAAACCTTCTTAAGCGAACTGGAACGTACGATTGACGAAGCATCAGTTAAAAAGCTCATTGGCCAAACGGTGCTATGTGGAGATATGAATGCAATCAGCTGTGGTCCTATAAAAGAAACGCCCAGGCACAACATCAAGAGCAAGGCTGCCGCCCAGAGAGGAATTAAGTTAGATCGCCTTTTACTATCACGAGACCTGCACAACCTTCAAAACTTAAGAACAAAAGAAAATATGGAGATCTCGACCTGGGAAAAAGATGTTTTGAGAGCCAACATAGACCACATTTATGTTTCAAGATCAATACTAGCACTAACTACAACCTTAAAGGTCAGAAGAACCTCTAAAAGTGATCATAACATTCTACAAACTGGTTGGGAGATACCACCAACTCCCGCACCTTACTTCATGAACCAACAAATTGAACTGACCCAAGAGGGCAAGAGCTTAAAACTGTCGGACGCAGCAATAGCAAATGTCACAGCCAAATATCGCGAAGTCAAAGGAGAGCTGACATCCAACCCCAGCCGATCAATCACACCAGAATGAGGATAACAAAAGGAAAATAGAGAAAAGCAGCTGGGAATGGCTACCCAAAGTGCTAGCGGAGCCTAGAAGATACTAGCAACGAAAACAGCTCACTGAATCCAGACGGATCCAAAATGAGCATAGAAACCAGAACAAAGACCAAACTTAACAACTCTGGGATCATGGAACACACATGGATTCTCACACCTCATGGACCCAGGTGAAGTCAACTTAAGAACCTATGACCTGATATGTCTTCAAGAGACTTGGCTACTGAACCCTCCAACCTTTGATGGCTACGAAATAATAACTTCGCCAGCAACAAAAGGCAACAAGGGACGACCATCAGCAGGACTGCTAATGGGAATAAGATCAGGCAGTGGATACAAGCTGGAATCCATTGAAAGGAAAGACACCTTCTTCTTAGCCGTGACGATCTCTGGAAACCAACCCTACATAGCAGCAACAGAAAGGGAAAAAAAACACTCCTACTGCTAATTACGAAATACTGGAGCCCAAAAGCCCAACCAGATAAAACCTTCTTAAGCAAACTGGAACGTATGATTGACGAAGCATCAGTTAAAAAGCTCATTGGCCAAACGATGCTATGTGGAGATATGAACGCAATCAGCTGTGGTCCTATAAAAAACGCCCAGGCACGACATCAAGAGCAAGGCGGCCGCCCAGAGATGAATTAAGTTAGATCGCCTTTTACTATCACAAGACCTGCACAACCTTCAAAACTTAAGAACAAAAGATAATATGGAGATCACCACCTGCGAAAAAGATTGTTTGAGAGCCAACATAGACCACATTTACGTTTCAAGATCAATACTAGCACTAACTACAACCTTAGAGGTCAGAAGAACCTTGAAAAGTGATCATAACATTCTACAAACTGGTTGGGAGATACCACCAACTCCCGCACCTTACTTCATGAACCAACAAATTGAACTGACCCAAGAGTGCAAGAGCTTAAAACTGTCGGATGCAGCAATAGCAAATGTCAGGGCCAAATATCGCGAAGCCAAAGGAGAGCTGACATCCAACCTCAGCCGATCAATCACACCAGAATGAGGATAACGAAAGGAAAATAGAGAAAAGCAGCTGGGAATGGATACCCAAAGTGCTAGCGGAGCCTAGAAGATACTAGCAACGAAAACAGCTCACTGAATCCAGACGGATCCAAAATGAGCATAGAACACCAGGACAAAGACCAAACTTAACAACTCTGGGATCATGGAACACACGTGGATTCTCACACCTCATGGACCCAGGTGAAGTCAATTTAGGAACCTATGACCTGATATGTCTTCAAGAGACTTGGCTACTGAATCCGCCAACCCTTGATGGCTACGAAATAATAACTTCGCCAGCAACAAAAGGTAACAAGGGACGACCAGCAGCAGGACTGCTAATTGGAATAAGATCAGGCAATGGATACAAGCTGGAATCCATTGAAAGTAAAGCCACCTTCTTCTTAGCCGTCACGATCTCTGGAAACCAACCCTACATAGCAGCAACAGAAAGGGAAAAAAAACACTCCTACTGCTAATTACGACGTACTGGAGCCCAAAAGCCCAACCAGATAAAACCTTCTTAAGCGAACTGGAACGTACGATTGACGAAGCATCAGTTAAAAAGCTCATTGGCCAAACGGAGCTACGTGGAGATATGAACGCAATCAGATGTGTTCCTATAAAAGAAACGCCCAGGCACAACATCAAGAGCAAGGCGGCCGCCCAGAGAGGAATTAAGTTAGATCGCCTCTTACTATCACAAGACCTGCACAACCTTTAAAACTTAAGAACAAAAGAAAATATGGAGATCTCAACCTGGGAAAAAGATGGTTTGAGAGCCAACATAGACCACATTTACATTTCAAGATCAATACTAGCACTAACTACAACCTTAAAAGTCAGAAGAACCTCGAAAAGTGATCATAACATTCTACAAACTGGTTGGGAGATACCACCAACTCCCGCACCTTACTTCATGAACCAACAAATCGAACTCACCCAACAGGGCAAGAGCTTAAAACTGTTGGACGCAGCAATAGCAAATGTCACGGCCAAATATTGCAAAGCCAAAGGACAGCTGACATCCAATCGGGCCCTGGGAAAACTGGACTACAGACCATTACTACGGCCTTATCTGCGACCAAGAAAGTAGAACTCCACGCAAACTACAACATTCCTACATTCCAGGAACGAGAAATTGATGGAGAAAAGAAAGGCCATGAGTCACGCTATTAGAATAGCCAAGAAAAGACCAACCAAAAAAAACACAATTGAAGCTAACATGGCAAAAAAAATCTACAAATCTTGGCTTAAACATCACAAACACGTGCTGTACCAAGAAGACTCTGAGGCAATGCTAAGATGTCTCAGTGGCAAAAAAACAAAAGATTTCTGGTCTCTGATCAACTCGACAAATCAACTCACACAAGACAAGCTGATGAATAACGTAGGGGAAAAAACATGGTTTGAACACTTTTCAAAACTTTTCCGTAAACCAGAAACAGATATCCAGTATAAAGGGCCACAAACAACTACCCCATGGCAATTGGCCTACGACAGAGACTCGATTGAAGACAAAATCAAAAAACTAAAATCCTCACGGGGCCCGGGCCCGGACGGGATCACCAATCAGGACCTGAAAGGGAACAGAGAGACCTGGGTCCCCTTAATCACAGACATCTTCGATACCTGTATCAGATCAAAAAGTTTACCACCGTCCTGGACATCTGCCAACATAGTCCCCATCTACAAAAAAAAAGAAAAAACGGACCCCGTGAACTACCGCCCGATAGCACTCCTGGATGCGCTGGCCAAGCTGTTTGGATCCTTCCTCTTGGATGGCTTTAGTCTATGGGCAACATCTTCGAAAAGTAGAGATCCTTTTCAGGCATGTTTTGTCAAAAACTCGGGAACACTGGCAAACATCTTTGCTCTAAGTGCCATGAAGATGAAAATCCTGGACGGGGGATCAAAAATATTCCTGGCGTTCGTGGCTTTAAGCCAAGCATTCGACAGAGTTAACAGGGACAGACTCTGGCACAAACTGACAACATGGAACTGTCCAAATACAACTCTAGCCCCAATCAAAAGTATCTACTCAAACACCACCATGCGAGTGAGGCTCAGTGGCACTGGACAGCTATCAAAAGAAATCGAAACTGCAAGAGGAGTAAAACAAGGCTGCCCACTAGCACCTCCATTGTACGATGCTTACACAAGCGACATTTGGCACCACGAGATGAACCTAAGGATTTTTCCCCACAACTAGGAACCGCCAAAATCATCGCCTATTGTATGCAGATAACATAATATTGCTTGATCACACGGCAATAGGTCTTCAACGGTGACTAGACGGGGTGCAGGCATACACTATGGAAAATGACCTGGAAATCAACATCCAAAAAACGAAAATATTAATCTTGGAAAAACATCATAACCCAAAAGAAAGCATAAAATGGTCAATCGCGGGACAAAAGTTGGAAAAAGTCACCTCTTTTACATACTTAGGAGTGACTATCAACAGCAGCAGAAAAGAATCTCAAATGCAGGAAACACTGTGGGCAAAAACAAAACTGGTGACGGCACAAACAAAGGAAATGGACAGAAAATACGGCAGGTTCTCGATACAAGCAACAATAAACTTCTATAGGTCGAAAGCTATGCCGACCATACTATACGGCACAGAAGCGATGATCGAGATTCCAGACACCATCTGGTCCAGACTAGAAGGTTTTCTATGGAAAAGAAGATTACATTTACTGCAATCAACTCCAATCGTGTCAATAAGAAGAGAACTCACGCTGGTCTCCATGAAAGCAACGGTCTTGCTAAATGGCTTGTTGCTGTATCGAAAAATCAAAATCTCTAACTTCAAAACTTTTGAATTAATCAGGGAGGAAATGGAAAATAAAAGAAACAAGATGCTGACAGCATGGGCAAAAAAAACAACAACCTGCTCGTAGAAAAAGGAAGTTCGGAAAGTGAATTAGAAGAAAATCCAAACAAAACCAAATCAAGATTAAAAATCTGGGATTGGATCCAAACCCTGGAGGAGGCAGCAAAAAACAAACTCACTCAACATCTGCCACCGAACTCACAAAAAGTAAACGAGAAAACTGACTACCTTTAAAAATTTCTGTACAAAAGAACACAATCAACTTTCTTAAGAATCCGCCTAAAAACAAATGAGACACTTGCTATTCGAGGAAGATCACCAACCAACAAATGTCGCTTCTGCCAGACCGAGGAAAACGTGGAAACCATAATGCACTTACTGTTAACATGCAAGGGAACAACACAAAACAGAGAAACCCACATGGGCCACCTGTTTAAAAACGCATTGATCTTAGAAGAACAATACTGGTGGGACCAGTTGATGTCTGGTAAATCAACAAAAGGGGTCATTGCAGCGGTAAAATTCTTCGACAGCCTACATCTTGACACACTAACTGAGAACTTACATAAATAAGAATAAAACAGGACCATAAATTACGAGGCTCCTCATCAAAGAAAAGAAACAAAGACAGTTAACCAAAGATGACATGAAACTTGTAAAAACTGCAAAGAACAGTTAAACCAAGTATAAATAAAAAAAAAAAAAATAAGCACTGGGACAAGGAAGAGGGACGTGGAGGTAATTCTGGCCCAATGAACTGATTTTGGAGGTTGGGGTAGGGTATGGGAGGGAGAGGGGATGTGTGGGGGAGGGTGGGATTGTGCAATAAATCATAATGGTCGTCCATGCCCATGCTAAGCAGGCATGATTTGCGGTATTAGTGGCATTTTGGTGCAGTCAGTCAAGTCATTCCTCAGTTTGTTATGAATTTTTTTAACTGGGCATTTCTGATAAAGCAGTCCTGCTAAGTGTAATTACCTGGCTAGGCTGGCATTTGGGTTATGCCAGTCTAGCCGTTTCTTACTGCGGCACTGTATATTTTTCTGGGCATCTGGGATGAAAATTATATGATATGATAACTCATATATAACACGCCTTTACACAAGTGTTTTTAGGCACGACATAACAAGGGAAAGAAAATAGAGGTAGGACAAGACAAATGATCTTACTAAGCCTTGTGTCATTCAGATCGTGCAAGTGCGAGAACAAGAAGTGCAAGGGGAAAGGGAGGGGGGAAGTTCAAGGGAAAGGGGAGGGTAAAACAGGGCAGCAATGCTCTGAGTAAGTGCAGCCAGGGCAGTGCGGCTCTGGGTAGTGCATGGAGAACAAGGGACTGTAGGGTCACAATTAAAGCCCCTAAATGCGTGGTAGGCCCGGAGGCACTGCAAGGGTGACTGATCAAGAAAAGCCTGGACTCGGTGAGACTGAGGGTAACCAAGCAACCAGTTGGTACAGCAGACAGGTAGGTCAGGTAGGTCAGCAGGGGAGGGAGAGAGTGAAAGCAGAAGAGAAGAGGAACGTTTTGAGCTGCTTCCGGAACTTCAGGTGGTCCGGCTCAAGTTTGGGAGGGGCAAGGAGGCCATTCCAGAGGGAGTCACCTGCAGGGGAGAGGGATCTACTCCCCCACACTCTCTGCCTGGAGAAGTATCTAACCCTTAGGGCTCAAGAAGGAAGGTATTTTGGAAGAGACCGTCGGATGTAGTGCAGAGCTCAGCCCAAGAAAGCCTTGTGGACAATGAAAAGGGTCTTGAAATTGATCCTTGCAGCCACTGGGAGCCAGTGGAGAGATTTCATGGCTGGATACGGTCTTTGGGCTTGAGGCCACGGATAAGTCTCGCAGTCCTGTTCTGGATTAGTTGCAGAGGGCGGGGAGTAGAGGAAGGCAGATTGAGAAAGTGGCTGTTGAAGTAGTCCAGCCTAGAGAGAACCAGAGGTCTGGAGACAGTGAGCTTCTGGGGGAGTCCCATTGAGGAGGTGCAGTTGGTAGTGGGACTTCTTGGCGATATCCGAGATGTGAAGAGAGAAAGAGATAGTGGATTTGAAGATGACACCAGGAATGAGCGAGAGAGGAGAGTAAGCTGAGGGGAGCCTGAATGAAAGCTGAGTGTCATCCGCATAACACTGAAAGTTAGAGGAGAAGGTAGAGAGCAGGTGGGCCAAAGGGGCCAAGTAGAGGTTGAAAAACAAGGGTGAGAGGATAGAGCCCTAGGGAATGCCACAGGTAGAGAGAGGGTGGAAGAGTGAAAGGGACCAAGTTGGATCGGGGAGGGGCGGTCCAAGAGGAAGGAGGTCAGCCACTCCAGGGCCTGATCCATGATGCCCAGGTTCTCCCGGAGTCGATTGATCAGGATGGTGTGGTTGACCGTGTAGAAAGCAGAGGAGATTTCAAGAAGGATGAGGACAGACGGAATGCTGGAATCAAGGTTAGAGATCAGATCTTCACTGGTGTTCAGTAGAGCAGTTTCCGTGCCTCTGGCAGCTCTTAAGCCAGACTGATGGTCATGCAGACAAAGAACAGATTCAGTGTGGAGCGTAAACTGGCCAACCAGCTTTTCCAAGAGTTTGGGAGAGGGGAAAGTTCCAGTGGCAAAAGAATGATTACAGAAATCGGCCACGGCTGGATCAAGGGTGTCAATGTGGTCCTTGATGGTTCTGGAGGAGCAGGCGATCACTTGTTTCGACAAGTTCATAGAAGGGACTTGTCTGGAAACCTCGTCAGATGTTAGAGAGAAAGAGGAGAAAGGAGGAGGAGAGGGAGAGGTGGCCAAAGGGGGCCGAGAGTGGAAGAGGGAGAGGAAGAGGAGATTGTGGACAGGATGTCCTGAGTTTTAGTGCAGAAGCGAGAGGCCAAAGCCGCACAGAGGGCCTATTGAAGGAACAGGAGAGGTAGAGACTGCAACAGGATTGGCCAGTTCCTTGCCGATTTTAAAGAGTTTGGCTAGAGACGCAGGCTTGAATGTGTGCTCTCTTCTTGATGAGTCTTATTGCTCCGACTGGCCTTTGGTGCAACCAGTCTAGGTATGTCTTAATGTGGCCTGGCATGCTTTACTGTAATGTTATTATGTGTCTACACTGCTCTACATTGTGCAGCCAGTTGGATATGTTTTCATTGTGGCATGGCATTTCTAATGGCAAAACATTAATGTTCATGTGCACTGTTGATGACTTGCATGTATTGGATTGGTGTTACCCTACAAAACAATAGCAAACACTGTGGCTTTTTAGTCAATTTTTCTCAGAAAATGTGCTGTATAGTGCATTAAAACACATATTTATATCTTTCTCCCATTGCAGTGTGTGGCATACCCCTTCAGCAGCACGTTAGTGCGTATTGCGCAAGCAT
This sequence comes from Ambystoma mexicanum, assembly GCF_040938575.1. Taxonomy (NCBI): domain Eukaryota; kingdom Metazoa; phylum Chordata; class Amphibia; order Caudata; family Ambystomatidae; genus Ambystoma; species Ambystoma mexicanum. The sequence continues at coordinate 1,082,494,542 of NC_090925.1, forward strand.
GGTAATCTAGGCCGGACCAGAGTGTGGCGTGACCCATGATTTGTTGCCGGTTTGGGGGGCCCCCCTCAGCATGGCTCGCAGGGGGGCCCCCAGATATTGTGTTTTGCCACTGGGGGCATCATGATTAATGGGTGTGGAAGAGGCGTGGTTGTAGTCCTGGACATGTCCCTACAGAAGAGCGAATGGTGGGTGATTGGAAAGGAGAAGATGCATAATGCTACATCCTGTGTGGGACAATGACTGAAAGTAATGGTGGTTATACAGTTGTAAAACACGGTGTTGAGGGGTGGAATGGAGGAATGTCAGGACCTAGGTTTCGTTTTTGTATGGGGGAGGGGTGAGGGTGGGTCCACTTTGAATAACTTACCTCTCAGGGCCCAAGCCAAAATGAAGCCAAGTGCCAAAGGTGAGGAAAAGGCTACGCCCCTGATCTTATAAATGCTACGCCGAGTAGCCGGGACACTCACGCAGGCTATTTTCCCTGTATCTGCCAAAGGCTCCAGCTGTCATACATATCTCAACATATGCGTTACCGGTCCATCAACTCTTGCAATTTGGAGCACCTTCATGAGGCCATGCAGAACCACTGAGTATATCCCACGCCTCAGCGCCCAAAGCCCATATCCTTGTATAAACCGCTCCAACCGGGAGAGCAGGAACAAGGGCGGACTGGGCTGCACAGTAAAAACATGACAAAAAAATACTGGTGCGTGGTGTGGGCAGGCAATCAGGAGCTGGCAAGGCAGGCAGAATAAAAAACTAGTAGACAATAGCCAGAACCGGGGCAAAAGCAATTCTGGGGTGTAGCATGGTGACGGTAGGCAATCAGAAGCAGCATGCAGGCACAGAGGGGTGGAGACTGAGCCCACTCTTCATTCACTGGCCCTTGGTGGGTCCCACGATCAGCAGTAGCCCCCTTCAGTACTCGCTGACCGTCACTGGCACTAACTGATAGACGGTAGTCCTCTCGCTGCAGCGCCGCACTCCAGCGTCCTTCGAAAAGTTATAGTTAAGGACTCAGTAACATCCAAAAACGCTAAGCCGCACTGCAAAAGCAACAGCTTCCGACACAAAATGAAGCATATAGTTAAAGCGGAACCGCCACCATTGTACGAGAGGATATCTCACACATCTGACCCGCTCTTGAGGCATACTCTGGTCCCCATGTTCCCCTATGTGATACAGTGAGGCCAAGTGAGGTCCCAACACTTATGTTTTCATGTTCATTCCCCATCAATGATTCTCTATTGCAGGTACATCCAGAGCCAATGGACTGGTATGAACCATACCTCCCTGAGGAGGTCACATCTCGTCTGACTCGCAATCCTTTTTGTGGTTGGGGGATATTTGTCCAGCAGTCTCTTTGTAGTGTCCAAAAGTATAACAAAATCAATTAGTGATATATGCAATTGCCTGGGAAAGTCGGCAGATGCTTATGGGCCAATTCACTGCCAGAGTGGCTACTTTGGGTTCAGGTCCTCAATATGTTACTAGAGAACCTGAAACCAAGCTTGTGGGCCTAGAAGCGGGAAACAGATTGGTTAGTTGAAAAACAGCCAAGCCAATCTAATTTGTTGAGGGCCTGGAATGGCTGTCATTGTGGTTCATGTGCAGGTGATGGGCCATCGGCCACTCTGGGAAGTTTCGGGTCTGGCCAGGAGGATCCTACTCCACTCAAAGTAGCTACATATCGAGCTTGCGTTCTTCTTCTTGCTGACAAATTGTATCCATCAGCAGGGATTATTGGATACCGAGGCTTGAGCCTCATTACTCCATCCTCTCTTGTTGAGTGTGCAGGAGTGGGTGGATTTCTTCATGGTCTGTGTGGACTTGTCACAGTAGGTTGTTTTCACAGGGTCTCTGCTGTCAGGGGCCGCGGGTAGCGGTCATGAGGGTTTGCAGTGCTGGCAGTGAGTGTCCTGATCAGAGGGTTTGCGTTCTGATCCAGTCCTTGGCAGAAGTTCTTGCTCAGCTTTGCTAGATGTTCGTGCAACAGCTCAATGTCCAGTTCTCTTTGAAGGTCAGCTGTTCTTGTGAAGAGTGGAGCTCCAGCTGCTATCGGCCGCAAGGCTTTGTTCTGCACTTTTTGAAGACTCATCCGCTGTCACTCCTGGTAGGTCATCCATGCTGGGGAGGCATACATCAGGGTAGGTCTGATGATCGCCATGTAGACGTTGATGTTTGTCCAGAGGGGGCTTTGTCTTTAGGAGAGCGTGGAGGGCTACCAGCTTTCCTGATGCCGTCTGCTGAGTCTTCTCAATATGGCTTTGCCAGTTGAATTTGCTGACCAGGGCCACACCCAGGTAGCGGCTGCTGCCTACATTGGTCCATTGGGTGGTTCAGGTATTGCCCCTTCCCAAGGACAAGTAGGGTCTATTTACAGACCTTTCTCTGTTAAGGTAAGTAGTTTGACAAATTAAATGCGAGAGGTGAGTGTGCATTACTTAATCACAGGGGTTTAATGCTTTAATCAATTTCACAGGCATGTTATAAATATGAAATGATGCAGCCATTCTTAACTTCCCAAAATGTACTTTGCTTTTATGCAAATGGCCAGGACCTATTACCAGTGTAGGTACCTGTAGTATCTGGTATTCCTTCCCTTCCCAGGGTGAGTTAACCTTGTTGCTGTGCTGTCATGAGTGAGTGATGGAATTAATGCGTATCATGGAAGGTTCCTTGCAGTAGGTTTGAGGAGCTACAGTTGGAGAGAGCTGTCTGTGTGATGGGGACCTGTGGGTTTTCTCCTTCCCCTGTACTTATAACTTGTGTACCTAAGATCTCATAAAGGAACCTACTTCTACCTACATGAGACTGCAGACTTTGAACTACTACAGTGCCCTTTCCCCTACCTCCCCTCCCACCTGCACTCGATTCATTCCTTCAGGAGATCTGCACAAGCTGGGGTGGGGCTCAGTCCCTCAGCCCCACTCACATAACTGAACAGCCCCCCCCCACGACCCCACATGAAGGGGGAGTTCCCACAGTACATTTTGATAATATCCAGTACTGATGAAAATGCTTTTTTATATGGTTCAAATAAATGTGAAAATGATGACCTAAGCATCCAACTCACCCAAGGGCACAGGGAGCATCTTTCACCCACTTTGGGTGATTTTGAGTGCCACCGGATTAAATATTAGACCCATTCTATAGCTTGTCTGTCACGTCCTTGGCACTAACTTCCCAGTGATAAGAGCGTGGCATACTCGTTCTGGATGTATTTGCTGCCAATTGTGCTTATCACTGCAGAAAAAGGCATGCAGCAGTAATGGCGTGCCTCATTGCATTTACTCCTCATCGTGCACACAGGTAAGCACACCTTTCCCTGCAATCAGCCTATCAGTATCTGGTAAGCATCGCCAAGGTCAAAAGCCTGAGATTGGGAGGCTAGAGGCCAGCGGCTGCAGAAATACAACTCTGGAAGAAGCTTCCGGAAGATGGGAGAACCTTTGAAAAAAACAGAAAACCTCTCCTTTGAGAATGGTTTTCCCTAAACAGGAAGCACCACTTTTCCCTCGTCTCTGAAAAGTGGGATTTTTCAAGGGGAGCCCAAGTTCCAATTAAATGGTACCCAGAATCCGCATTATGGTCACATGCGGATGACTCTCTGCAACCTGTATTAACAAAAACGTGTATTATGTCACACCATCTATATGAATTGTTCACAAGGATCGCAATGTTCATGGATCACTGTTGCCTGACTGTTGGTTTGTTTTTGTTGTTCTGCTATCTGACTTTAGGCTGGGAGCCCATCTGTTTACATGTTGCTCTATTGCCAGAGATAATAACCTGCCCTGATGAAGGACCTCGGTCTCAGAAACGCATTGGGCCATTGGCAATGTCTTCGAATGTTGGTTGATTAAATAACCTAGTATGGTTTCTAAACCATTGATGAATTACATATGACGTGGTTATCTTTTTGTTCAACATATACGAATGACTACAGAAAGAATCTATGAATTTTTTTCTAGATTTTCAGGCTAGACAAAGGGAGTGCAACCCTCGCCGTTGGCTTTTGAGCCTTGGTCCAGTTGTAACCAGAATGCGTGTTACCATGGTAGGGGGCAAGGACCATGACTGGCACACTTTCTCTTTGGCACATGGACTGCAGTGGGCAGCCGCTATGCAGCCTGGTAGTCCTAGGTTCTGTTTCCGAAGGGCTCACGCTCATCTCCCCAGGGCGCTTTCCACGTCTTCACAGGTCAATACCGAAGTGGTAAACCACTGATTAATTATGGTCAAAAAAATATCTCTTTTCACTTTTATCCGCATGAGATCTTTTAATGCTCTAAAGCCGAAATCTCATCTGTTGGCCATCTCTAGCAAGAGAAAAAGAAGTTCCTAAATTGACATTTCAATTAAATATTAATTCCGCTAATCATATTTTAATGTGTGTTTTAGAAGGCGGAAGGTTGTGGTATAACCCGAGGCTTACCGCTGCATATAGCTCAGTGTGGCAGGAGACAACTTTCACATGAAACGAGAGAGGGCTCCAGGAGGAAGAATTACAAGCGAACCGCTCACATGTCCCGGACACTGACCATTTACACAGCGGGCACCATTCACCGGCCTATCACTTGTCCCTTCACTAGTATCAGACTCAAGGGTACTCATTTTATCAACCTCATAAAAGATCAAAGGCTTCCAATCTACAAGCTTAGGGGGTTACACCCAAATATCTCCACTAGGTACCCAGCCCAAAGAGCTAGCTGGCCTAACAACAGCTATAGTGTATTTTAAAGCACAAAACATAGACTACATAACACCTAAGAAGACAGCCAGAAATAGGCACTCGAGGACAGCCTCAATTATTTAATAGCTGTTCTTTTTTTAAATATGTGATCACGTGATCCAAACAAGGACATTCACAAATTCTCCACCGTTCGACCATAGCAAAATGCCAAGTTATAGGCACTCTAAGAGGAGTAAAGATATCATCTTTTGTTGCTGATACTGTTATGGGTGAAACGTTATAGGTATTTAATTGGGAGGTCAGCCTTAATTTGCAACATTGGACCCAACCATTGATACGGGAAATAATCACACAGGAATGGGGGGGGCACCTGTTCCAAACAAAGCAGGGTTGGTGGTAGGTGGCTGAGTAAGGGTTCCGCATACTGTGAACAAATAGAGGGGTGGGAGGACCACTTTTAGATTCACAGCCTACTCCAACCAATCAGGGGTGGGGGGCGATTTAGGAAGTGACCGGCGCTCCATGTCCCTATTGAAGGAGGACATCAATGCCCATTGGTGGCCCAGGCTTTAGAGCTCATTTGGTGTCATCCGTCCCTTAAAGAGACTGCTTTGTCCGACCCATGGACAGACCGGCGCATCAGGCTGCTCCGCCATGGATGCCAGGAAAGCAATGCTGCAGCAGAGTGGGTTGGAGATGGGGTAATCTGGCCCAGGGTAAATGCTGCTCGCCGGTGCTCCTTCTTCTGGGCTGTCCAATCCTACTGCCCCTGTATATTTTGGCTGCAGTGTACACGAAGATGAACTTTCCCACTGCTAACCTTTTAATGTGAGGTCATATAGACATTGGCACAGAAAGTCTCCCTCAGTATGCATGCATGCATGCATTGGTGGAGCATTCATTGGAAGCAGGGCTGTATGGAGGGTGCTGTTGAGTGGCAACAATAATGGCGGCATTATCATCAGCTCCTGCCTCGACAAAATTATGAACAGAAAATATCTGTCATGTTGCCTGTGGATGCGGCTTGAAAATTGTACACCGATCCGCCATGCCCTGAAGATTATTTTGCCCAGTTATTCGGTTTAGGGAAAGTCCATGTTCGAAGCCCCACGAGTCGAGTGGAGAAGACGAAGACTGCGGCTGCTATGTGCTCCCACAGCTGAGCCAACTCTGCAAATCGAGCCTGGTGCCACCCAGACTCCTGATTTTGCCGGTGCCTCGCTGACGGAGGGTGAAGTACCGCTGTGTGGTGTGACCTGCCCCGCTGGGATCTACAAAGCCGCGGCACGCTCGTATGCGGGCGAGGAAGAGCAGATCGACCAACAGAAACTTTGCGGTGAGTGGAGGGGACCGAGCAGAGGCCGCGTCACAGCAGGGGCCCAGCCTGTGCAGGACACATCATACGGTGCCTGCTTGCCCAGAGACTGCGGCCAGCTCCCCCTGCCTTGTGGGAGGGGAGGCCCTTGTGCATGAAAGAACAGCCCGACCCACCGGTGTCCACTCCGGAGGAGGGCGGCCACCAGGAGCTGTGACCACCCCCTGGCACAACACCATACCCCAGGGGCCGGCTGCTGAACTACCATAGTACAAAAACTGATCCTGTGCACTGACACTAACACAGGTAGTGGGAGTCGTAGACCTCGCGCCCGGCATGCCACAACAAATACATAAAGCTGGACAGCACAGGGATGGACTCCCCCCTATAGCACTTAACCAATGCTTAGCCTGGGAGGGGACGCTCCGGAAGGCACCCCACATACGCTGACACAGGAGGATACAGTGAAGGTGGACACCCTCTCTGGGCAGTGGGGAAGAACGCTTGGGTGGGCAGGTGGAATTGGACTAAGCCGCTTCCTGATCCCTGCGCTCTCCAGTAATCCTCTGAGGGCAGGGGCGACCCAGGTGAAACTCCAGGCTGCTGCGACGCTCCAGATACTCTTACATATCCTTTTAGCCCAAATTTAGATCTTGCGACGCCGACTGCCGGGACCCACGCAGGTGATACAGAAGGACCACACAAGGTAGAAAGGAACCACATGATGACCATTGAGGCTCGAGACAATCAGTTGATGACGGCCATGCAAAGTGGGTTCCTAGCAGTCAATGCCAAGCTTGACAACATTGTAGCCGCCATTGGCTCTTTAGAATCCAAGCTTGAGAAAGAGTCAGGGTGTATAAATGAAGCAGAACATAGGATAAGCACTGTTGAGAACACAGTAAGTCAACACGGCCGGAATATCACAATGCTCAAAGCAGAACTAAATAAAACCTGTGGAAAATGTGACGACCTTGAATCTCGATCAAGACAAAATAATATCCCGATTGTCGGAGTACCTGAGACTACAAGCAGGGGACCCATTGAACCCTTCATAGAAAAGCTACTCAAGACACTATTTGGGGACGATCAATTTTCCAGCTATTTCCTTGGTGAGTGGGCGCAACGCACGTTAGCTCTAACCCCCAGACCTGGAGCCCCACTGCGTACAATAATAGCAAAGATCCTCAATTACAGAGACAGAGACTGCATCCTAAAATTATCGAGAGCTGGGGACGCTACACACTACGAAGCTAAGAATATTCATATTTACCCCGACTTTGCTGCTCAAGTGCAGGCACAAAGAAGGTCATATGATGCCGTCAAGAGACTGCTGAGAGCCAGACAGGTTCCACATGCCCTCATGTTCCCTGCGAAAATGCAGATTCAGCACAGAGGAAGGGCACATTTCTTCGAAAATCTGGCAGACGGCATGGTGTACATTGAGTCATCAATGCCACTCTCTCCACTTGAACAGGGGAGAGTCCCTGACAGGCATCCGGATGAGAGGAATGGTCAGAACAAGGATCAGAACTGAAGGTGAAAGTGGCAGTGGCATGGTACTGAACTGAATCGTACACAGGCACGTGAACATGTTTGTTTATTAATCGGGGTCTGGGTAGCTGGGTGTCAGGCTACTGAGCTGCTCTGAGCACGACCTCTGGAAGTTTCCAAAGTTTAAAGGGTTGACATCATCAAGTTGGGGCAGATGGTGAGGGTGGGGGTGCAAATCAAGGGCAATGTCTGAATGCTTAAGCTGGGATAACGGGGTGGGGGGAGGCGGGAGATGTTTGGAGGGAAGTTATCTGTTATTTGAAAAGTGACACCAGCGGGTCGGTGGGCGGACCGATCAATGGCAACCCTTGGAGCACATTGTATGCATTAATGGTTCATAATTGGATGTCATTAGATTGGCATGCCGGGCGACACAATCTAATGTCTTTGAATGTCCGGGGCCTGAACAATCCTATTAAGGCCAGAAAGATTGCACCATATCTGGCTAGACACGCCCCAAAGATAGCAATGTTGCAAGAAACACATGCTCTGGGCACGGTTAACACTGGTTTTGTGCATAGCTAGGTGAAACAGAGGTACTGCACAACCTATTCATCCCAATCCAGAGGTGTACTAATCATGATACACCACACAATACCCTTTCAGGAGGTGGCGGTGAGGCTGGACCCTGCGGGTAGATATGTGGCAGTAAAAGGAATACTGACCGGGGAAGTGGTCACCCTAGTAAATATTTATGGCCCAAATGTGGACGATCCCGAGTTCTTCTCCCAGGTATCACAAATACTGCTGGAAATGGGCAACGCCCCTATAATTTGGGGTGGAGACTTTAATACGATATTAGATATAAGCCTAGATAGAACAACCACTACCAGACATGAGCTGTCTGCTGCAGCCAGAATGCTTAAGCAGATAAGGAATCATGTGGGAACTTATAGATGTATGGAGGGACCTGCACCCGGACCTTACAGAATACGCATATTACTCTACGGTCCATGATGCAATGTCAAGGATCGATCTCTGGCTGCTCTCTTCTGCCTGGGCGCCCCTTGTGTGTGGCAACAGAATCCTTTCAGATCACTCCCCGGTGGTGGTGTCCATCGGGTTGGGCAATTTACCAAGGCCCCAATTATTGTGGAGAATGCCTAGAGAGGTGCTGATTGACAATGCGGTAGTGGAAGATCTCCAAGACAAAATCGAAAGTTTTTTTGAGGTAAATGAGTGCTCAGTCCCCAAGTACACCACAATACGGGAGACCTTCAAGGTCTGGCTGAGAGGCACTGTGATCTAAATCACAACGGGGACACTAAAGAATATAAGGCGAGAGCTGGCGGAAGTGGAAGCAGACTTATGTAGGCTAGAGAATTAATATGCCACAAAATCAGATATGGCACTGCTTGGGGTGATAAAGGGCAATCTTCTTAAGTTCCGAGACCGAGCTGACCAGGAGGTACACTACATAGCAAAACCAATACGGGTGAGGCGCTACGGTGAAGAAGATAGACCTGGGAGCCTACTAGCGAGAATAGTTAAAGCTGAGAAAGGCATAGCGCCCATCACAGGAATATTGGGAACTAACGGCAGGCTTCTAACAACCACAGAGGCTACTAAAGGAGAGGTTTTAGGGTATTACTCCAAGCTATACGCTAACTCTGATAAGAGAACGATAGGCAAAATTGATGTATTTTTAGACGGGGTACACCTCCCGAGCCTTCCCCCAGAGAGCAGGATGGTTCTGAACTCCCCCATTACTACTGAAGAAAAAGGAAACGCAATAAATATGCTTGCGTCAGGCAAGACTCCTGGCCCGGACGGCCTGGGAATAGAATTATACAAGACCCACTCTGAAATTCTGGCCCGAAAGCTATTTAAAGTATGATATGATATGATATGGCATTTATAACGCGCCTATACACAGGTGTTTCAAGGGATGGGAAGAGGCGTTGGTAATAGAGCAGTTTCCCCCCACATTGGCTGAGGCTATCATCACGGTACTACCAAAACCGGGCAAGATGGCGAATGAGGTCGCCTCCTGTAGACCACTGTCCTTAATTAATTGTCATTCCAAAATATATGCTTAAGTGCTGGCAAATAGAACACTACCACATATGACACACCTCATACACTCAGACCAGTCTGGTTTAATCCCAACCAGATCTATGGCACTTAATTTGCACACCTTTGTGCTGTATTATCCCACATTGACCAACAGGCTCAGGCAGTGGCAGCATCGCTTGATGCAGAGAAACCATTTGACTCTGTGTCTTGGAACTGCCTGTTTGCAGTACTAAGACAATTTAAGTTTGGTGAATATTACATTAAGTCTCTTAGGCTCTTGTACACTAACTCAACTGCCAGAATATGAACCAACAGGACTCTTTCTAAATCATTCACACTTGAACGTGGAACGAGAGAGGGTTTTCCCCTCTCACCATTACTATTTGCACTTAAAATATAGCCATTGGCACAATGCATCAGGGAACATCACACCCACAGGGGCAGACACATAGCAGGACCACCCCAGGTTATATCCTTATATGCGGATGATACCCTACTGTTTATAAGGAACCCAGAGACACATTTGGGACCAATCATGTCAGAAGTGGTCAAATTCTCCATCAATTCCGTTTACAAAATAAATTCTACCAAATCTGAAATGTTCACATTGACAGACAACACTGTAATGCCGACTGTCCTCATGGGACTTAAATGGACCTCAACAAACCTTAAATGCCTGGGGGTGAAGGTAGCACGTACCCGACAGTTACTATACGGACTGAAACATGAGGAATATATTAACACTTTGGCTGTAAAATTCTAACTTTTTGGGGGAAACCCTGATGTCAATGTATGGCAGAATATCCCTCTTAAAAATGGTAGTGGTACCCAAGCTCCTGTACTATTTTACAAATATACCGATATGGCCGGGGAAAAAGTTCTTCGTAAAACTCTGATCCATGGCAGTGCAGTTTGTGTGGGGTGGAGAGGTCCCATGTATGAGTTGGGAGAGACTTACAGAACCCTACGAAAGGGGTGGCTTGGCCACCCCGGATTTTGAATTGTATTAACCGGTGGCCCAAGCACAATATGCGAGTTACTGGCATGCAGCGAGCCCCAAACCAATGCATATAGATACGGAGCGCTACGGAGTTGCCCCAATGGACCTCAAGGCGGTCATCTTAGATGACCAATAGAAAGACTTGTGTGTGTTTGACCCAGTGCGTACAACAGTAGGAGCATGGACCCGGCTGTTCAAGTGCTTAGAAGTAACGGTCCCATATAATAGAACAATTGGGCTCTGGAATTGCCCCTTTCTCCCCCCCCCCCACATATGACACAGATATGCAAAAGTCTTGGGACCCAGGTAGAGAGATGGTGCTGGGTATCCTGTTCCCAGGGGACAGGTTTGTGACACTAGATGAATTCAAAGAAAAACTGGGGACAAGCCCGGTTAGGTTGTTACAATACTTCAGAATCAGAGCAGCAGCACGCCGTAAATGGCCATCATTCCCACAAGAGCCAGAAACATGTGAATGTATCGGGGAGGTGACCTCAAAGGAAAGTCACGGGGTCAGGCCGCATGTTTATACAAACTGGTGCAGATTGCCCAATCCCGTAGAATTACAGTTAAATCCAACTGGGAGAGAGACCTGGGTGGGAGTATTGACGATCTGAAGTGGCGCAGATACCGCCTGCTGACGAAGGAGGTGGCGCTGAGCTCAAGATTAAGACTTATACAATTTAAAGTTTTTGATCAGTTACATTACACCCCGGCTAGGGTGGCAAGTTTCTCCCCAACAGTGGAGGACGAATGCTTGAAATGTGGACGAGGGGGCATAGATTTGTACCATATGTTTTGGACCTGCCCTGCTGTGGCACATTTCTGGCATGAGGTGGCAACAGCGCTGCATGCCATGGTGGGTGTTCCTCCCACGTTAATCCCACTAAAATACCTGCTGCAAGACATAGGGAAAGTCTCTCCGCTAAAACATAAATTGTTTAACATATCATGTATTGTGGCAAAGAAGTGTACATAACTTAAGTGGAAATGGAAAAATGCGCCCACACCCACTGAGTGGTTAAGAGAACTGACATTTATAAATGAAAAAGATGTGGAGTCCGCAATCTCTGTAACACCCGTGAGCAGACCAATGGACATATGGGACCCGTTCCAGTCATATCTTGATACAGTCACAGCAAGAACTTGAGCCAGAGACTATGTATGCTCCTGAACCGAAATTGCATGTACATTTATTGTTTGTAATGTCGGGGTCATGTGACCTGGTCCAACCTGTCTGCCTATCTGCTTAAATAAAGGTTTTTTTAAATAAAAAAAAAATGGTTAGCTGTAGATCCACATCAGCTGTGTCGCAAGCCTTGCCTCTCACTACAGACCGTGAGCGCTCCATCTTCAGTGTTATGTTATGGTATGTTGAAACATTTACAATGGGCCACCTAACATTGTACAGAACAAAATTAATTAGATAAAAAAGGAAACTTTCAATAGAATTGGATTAGGCAGAAAACAAGAAAGTCTTTAAATTCTTGTAAAATTGAAACAATGCTGGAGATAACCGTAAGGTGATAAGAAAAGATTTCCATAAATGTGTTGGGGCAAAGGAGAAAGCTTGCTGAGAAGTGTTGGATTCAGATACCGTAGGTATCTGAAGAGCAAGCTTGTCTTTACTATGGCATCCAGAGAAAAATAACTTGTCAGCCAAATAAGGAGGTTGAGCTAGAACAAAAAAGCAACATAAGCAATACAGGCCGCAATCACGGTGTCCACTAGAAGCCAGTGGACTACAGCGAAGACAGGGGGAATGGGATCCAAGGTTCACTTCCCAGACAGCACTCTGGCTGCAGAATGAAGAACTGACTTTAAGGGTTCAGACCACCGACTGCGCTAACCAATCAAAAGGGTGTTTCCTCCATCAACACGTGAAATTACCAGAGCTTGCACCACCGATCAAAATGGTTCAGGAGGGAGGAATGATTTAATTTTCCACAGACGAAGCAGTTGGTCATTTGTAATTTGAGGTCTTTTTTTCAGCGTAAGGTTTCTTAGAAAGTTTGTTATTGATCCAGAACCTAAGCGATTTTGCAGCTGGAGCCAGTGTGGGGAGAAATTCCATTCTGAGTAAGAAGAGCAAGCCTGGGTTGGATTAAAGCTTCCCGTCCCGGACAGGCAACAAGACAAACTCTGTTCAAGAAGGAACAAGTTACTTACCTGTAACTCTTGTTCTCCAGCCTGGGTCATGCATGGATTCACATGCTCATGAATATTCCCCGTCGTCAGGCTGGGAATCCTCAGTAAAATTAAAGCAGTTTAGCTTTAAGCTTTTTTTTAGCTTTAAGCAGAGGAAGGATAGCTTAGGGGCAACACGTTTGTTTTGGAAGCAAGACAACGCAGCACAACACAGGTTTGGATCCCAATCCCGTGATTAGAAACCCCTCCTGGTATGAAGCACATTATAAATGAACAATTATAATTATAATCATAACAAAACTGCTTGTCGCTTCTATAGCCTATCACTGTCACTTTGGGTCATATTGCCCCAACCAATGCCACTGGTCCTCCTAAGATCCACCACTGGTGGCCATCTTCAGATTTGGTTGTGCACGTAAAGTGGCAGTATGAACCAAGAAGAGTCAGAGAGGGGAAGGATGGAGGGTTTGCATGTGAATCCATGAAAGACCCATGCTGGAGAACAAGAGTTACAGGTAAGTAACTTGTTCCTTCTCCAGCATGGGGTCTTGCATGGATTCACATTCTAATGAATACAATTACACAGGAGTACATATGCACAACCACGGGAGGTGGCAGGGCTCACAGAAGCAATACACTTACCACCCCTGGAACAGACTCACCTCAAACGGACAGGTTGCACAGCACTGCTTGGCTGATCGCGGACTCCTCCATAAAATCCCTGTCAACGCAGAGGAATCTTGTGAAGGTGTGGGTAGACCTCCACATAGCAGCCTTGAGATGTCGAGCAGGGAAAAACCAGAGAGAAAGACTGCAGTTGCTGGGATGGCTCCGGTGGAATGGGCTCACGGCCGTCTTGGAAGCGGTCTGTTGGCCAGACAATGGCAATGCATGATACAGCCAAAAAGCCACCTGGAGATGGAAGCGTTAGACAGGGCCTTCCCATGTCTCACTGGTCCAAAATTGATTACAAGTTGAGAGGTCTTTCAAAAGTCCTTTGTGCGTGCAACATAGAACTTCAGGGCACACGCAAATGCAATCACATTTCAGCCGGAGAAGGATTCGCAAAAAAACTGGTAGAAAAAAGGCTTGTTTAGACGAAAGTCCAACAGATCTTTTGGCATGAAGGAAGGATGAGTTCACATAACCCCCTTGGTTGAGTGGAAGGATAAATACGGAGGCTTACAGGAGAGAGCTTGCATCTCCCACACCCGCCTGGCCGAGGTGATTGCCACCAAGAAGGCGGTCTTCCATGACAGAAACCTCAAGGAGGCCTGATGCATAAGTTCAAATGGAGGCCCCATATGTTTTGACAGTACCGCCTTTAACGCCCATGCAGGGGCAGGAGACTTCACTGGAGGAAATGTTCTGAAGAGGCCCTTGAGGAACTCCTTAACGAGCCTGTGCGACCACAGGGAGATCTTGAATGGAACCCGGGTATACAGGATACGGCAGCCAGGTGGACCTTGATAGATGAATGAACAAGGTCATCCTTGGATAGCGAGAGCAGGTACGGGAGAAGCTGCAGCGCTGTGACCTGTAGCAGAGAAATCTTCTATGGCTGGCACCACCCTACAAACGCTTCCGCTTGTGGGATTCCAAAGGCAGCAAGTAGTGTCCAAAATCTAAGGCCGCAGGAGCTCAGCCGTGAGGCTCAGAGATGCTGGGTTGTGATGCAGGATTAACCCTTCTTCTCTGGAGAAGGGGTCTGGAATTGGAGGTAGTTTGATGGCTGGAACCACCGACAGGTGGACATGGTGTGAGTACCAGATCTGCCTAGGCCACGCCGGTGAAATGAGGATCATTATGCGGTGGCAAAATCTGAGTTTGCTGATCACTTATAGCAACAGCAGAATCGGCGAGAAAGCCTACAGGAAGAGACCCTCCCAAGGGAACCAGAAGGCATCCCCGAGACTCCTTAGCTGAGGATACCTGCTGGCAAACATTTGACACTTGGCGTTGGTAGCTGTCGCAGAAAGGTCGATCCCATTCGTAGAAGGGACGAAACACGTGTACTTGCTGAAGCTCATATTCATGCCAGGACCGGAGCTGCCTGCTGAGAGAATCTGCGTTCTTTGTTCAGGATGCCTGCCAGGTGAAATGGGATGAGAAACACATGTAGAGCAATGGCCCAGTGCCACAGATTATGTGCCACCAGGGAGAGAGCCGGGGAGCGTATCTTGCCCTGCTTCTTGATGTAAAACATGGTGGTGGTGTTGTCTGTGAAGACCTGCACCACCTTCCTCTGGAGCAGAGGCTGAAAAGACTTGAGGTCCCAGAAGACTGCCTGGAGCCAGAGTCCTCTGGTGTGAGAATGTCCTGTGTGGGCCTCCCAACTCTCTAGAGGCGTCGTTCGTGACTGTCGCCAGATACACAGGGATCTGAAAGGGCGTGCCCTGCGAGAGATGCGGGCGAATTGACCACCAATGAAGGTCCTGACAGAATGCCCGATTGAGGTCGATCTTGTCGTTCTATGCGCCAGTGACTTGCTGCCATCTAGCATCCAGAAACTATTCGAGGGGTGTCATGTACAGACTGCAAAAAGGGGACAAGATGGATGCAGGAGAACATCATTCTCAATAGGGACTTGATGGACTGGACTGTTGCAACAGAAGCTGTCGATAGCCGTTGGACCTTTCCCAGGATGGCCTTTACCCTCTCTTCTGAGGGAGTCGCAAGACACAAGAGTGTGTTGAGACGGGCACACAGGAATAGCGTGTTCTGGGATGGCGTTACTCATTACTTCTGATAGTTTATCAATAATCCCAAAGAAGTCAGGGTCTGGATGATTTTCACAGTGTGCCGGATTGCCAGCGAGTGAGAGCGGGATCGGATAGGCCAATCGTCCCGGAAAGGATAGACGTGGATTCCTTTGCGGTGTAGATGCGCTGCCACCGGGGCAAAGCATTTGGTGAACACCCTTGGGGCCGATTCAGGCCGAAGGCTAGGGCTTTAAACTAGTAATGGTGCCCCTGAACAACAAAGCGCAGGAACCTCTATTGTTTGTGATGAATAGGGATGTGGAAGTAAGCATCCTCCAAGTCTAGGGTATCCAGTAAATCTCCTTTGTCCAGTTGGTCGGGCATATGCTGCAAGGTGACCATCCTGAACTTTTGGTATTTGAGGAACTTGTTGAGGCGTCACCAGCACTTCTTTTCCAAGCTGTCCCTTTTCACAAGAGTGGTATTAGGGGCCTTCCATGCCCAACATGCCATCCTCCCAAAAGTCATGCAACAGGGGAACTGAAACTATGGTCCTCCTGGAGGACTTCCGTCGTTCAAAAAAGAAACCTTCCTTTTTCCTTTCCTCCTGTACTAGGTTGAACAGCTTTGCAGTGCTGGAGATCATGGAGTGGAAGGACCCGATCTCGTCTGGTAGAGAGGCCCTGGAAGGTACATCGACGTCAGGGAGTTCCCCATCTGCAGGAACGTAATCATCAAACTCATCCGTGCCTTGAGTACCAGTTGTGACAGTGTCAGGGTCTGTCTGTGCTGCTTCCTCCACCACAGGGGGTGGGGCAACCGGCAATGGCTGATGGGTAACAGGGTCCGGATGAGCTCGAGAAGGTCTTAGAGGGCTCCTTGTTGGAACAGGAATGGGAGCAGTGGGTAGTCACTGCTGGAATTCAGCCATCAGTGTGTACAAGGTGGTTCAAATGTCCAAGGACATATCTCTTGCTTGAAGTGCAGGTGCTGGAACTGTGCCCAGAAGGGAAGTGAGATGGCGCCCCTTGTCGAGGTATTAGTACAATGCGGTCAGGCTCCCCTTGACCACCCTTCTGGTTGGAGTAGAAATCCTCTGGCAGGTCCTCCTCTGAATTGGTGTAGTGTGCTGGCAACCTCCTGGGGATCCCAGAGGGGCCAAGGTGAAAAGTGTTGTGGCCTTGGTGGGTCTATGCAGGAAATTCTTAGCTGGAGACATATCCCTCACCAAATCTGAGCCTTTAGGGAAAGAGGCGATGACAGGAGCCTGCAGAGCAGGAAAAGGTGCTGTCGTTGATGGGGCTGTCATCGGAACCGCTGATGGAGGTCTGGGCGGTAAGAATACTCTGGGCGTGTTAACCATCGTAGTGGCAACGGTGACGGTCGTCGGCAAGCCCTTTGGTGTGATCGGAGCTGTCAATGGAAGACCAGTCTTCGTAGACGGGGTAGACGACATGGTACTCGACGATGGGGCGGTCATCGATGGGGCAACGGTCCTGATGGATGTGGTCGTCGACGAGGCTCATGTCCACAACAGAGCTGATGATGGTGCTGCCGCTGACGGGTCCGTGGACGACATGCCTTTTGATGAGACCATGTGTCTGGCCAATGGTGTCAGCGATTTTGTCATAGATAGAACCAGCCTGCCTGCTGGTAGGCTAACTGTCGACGGAGCCAGTGATGGCAACCGGTCTCTCTCTGATCTCGGTCCCTCAGGCGCAGCGACCATTGACAGAGAAGGCGTGGAGCGTGTGATGATTTTACCTTCTTGTGGATCTTCACCAAGGAAGCATCGTCAAAGGACCTCAATCTTTTTGTCAGAGGGAGCATGATTGTTGAACCTGCTGGCCCTGGAAGCAGCATGACTACACCTGGCTGCTGTGTCATAGGCCTTCCATTCCTCGATCCATGCCACTAGCCCCCTATGGTGGTCTTTCTGTGTCTTGGAGGAGAAGGCCTGGCAAATCGAACATCCATCCGCATCGCAGTCGGGATCTAGGCAGTAGATGCACCTGTGGTGCCGATCTTCGATGAGGATGATTTTCAGGCTGCAGTTCTCACACACCCTGAGGAGACTTTTCATTGTGGTGTCCGCAATGATGTTGAAGGAAAGGGCCAAGCCTGGACCTGTGGCGACCACGAGTCAGAGATCTGGTGATGGACAAAGGATCTCCCCTGACAACGGGTCTGTGTCACAGGTAGTCACAACGTGACTGAAGATGAAGAATCGAGAAAAATTATTGCAGAAATAGGCAAAAAACAGCAAAAAGGTGTCGGATTTTGAGGAGCGAAACACGAAGAATCCCAACACGAGAAACGTGCTGTAAAAATCTGATGATAGTCACCAGGGGTGGAGCTTAGGAAGATGAGTGGCATTGGCTGGGGCAGTATGACCCAAAGTGACACTGATAGGCTATAGAAGCAATGAGCAATTTTAGCTTAAAGCTAAACTGCTTTCATTTTACTGAGGATTCCCAGCCTGACAACAGGGAATATTCATGAGCATGTGAATACATGCAAGACCACATGCTGGAGAACAGTTACACTTAAGATGTATGCATAGCAACCAATTTCTCACTGTATTCATAGCATGCCAACTTATGCTTAGAACATCTCCTCCTCCTCGTGCTTAGACCATCACCACCCCTCCATAAATAACAAAAGCCCTGCAGCCCCAAACTACTTGCCACATGCAAACTCCCTCTCTCTCATCCTTACTAATATTCTTTGCTTTGAAATATTAATGTTGTCCTTCCAGCCACACCCTATCTCTCTAGGACCCTTCCATCTCGACTTCACACAGCTTGTCAGGATTAGTCAGGAGAGTACAAAGGCAGCGAATATGGCAAGGGAAATGTGCACTAAATCACACAGTGAATAGCTTCGAATTAAACTACGTGCGCACAGGAACAACGACTCATGTATGCTAGAACCCAGGAGTGCAAATAGAGTGTGACAACAAAACCAATATATGAAAAGGGATGTGGGGAAAGCACCTGACCGCGAGGAAAGTCGGCAAGCGCCTTACCCCAATTGCTGTTACAGGTACTGACAGTGCTAAACCCACGTGGAGGGCAAGCAATGACAGGATCTGTGAACTAACACTCTTGATGGTATTAAATAAGGGAACTAAAGAACTGTACTCACGAGGACGAGATAAACCTCTTGAATGTCAGCTAGCCCACGAATCCTGTTGATGAAACTGGGACCCAGAAAGGCTAGAACAGCAATGGGAGGAAAACTAAATACCTAAGTTGGAATAGTGATTACAAATTAGTGAGGAAAACATAAGCATTCACACAGGAGCTAGCTACAACCGCACACCACACCTAATAATCAAATGGGAAATAAATGCAGAAGTGCAATGGAAAACATGGAATGGATCCCAATAGAAAGTAAGGATCAGGAGCAGGGAAAAAACGAAATAACCAATGCAAACTTCTCCCTACCCCTCCAAGGAAAAGACAGGAAGCTAATCTAAGAGGAAGGCTAAGGCATACGGGTTTACAGCAGCAAAGGACAGAGTCAAAGAAATATAGAACACAGACAAACTGGGCTGCATCTAAAAGGGGAAAGCACTGAGAAATGCTGCCTGCAAACAGAGGAAGACAAAAAGGGAATCAAGGGAGCAGAAATCAATTAGCGCATGAATCCGAGATTCAGGGCGGAGGAACAAGAAAACAGGAACTAGGAACTAGGTACAAAGGCAAGGAACAAGGAACAAGGGACTAGTCACAACAGGAACACTGCAAACGATGACCAGCGCTGGACTGAAGTAAGACTGAGGCTTTTAAAGCTGCTTAACGAGCACACGCCTCAGGTGTGCTGATTGCTGCACCTGCAGCCACAGCTGTTATCTATCCTCCACCCAACCTTGTCCTGCAAGGGTGGAGGTGGAGCAGTGGGCCAGGCATTCTGGGAAGCATAGTCATTTGGTTAAAGAAGCATGCTGGCTGCCAAAAACCTGGAATGGATCCGGAAGGGAAGTAGCTTGGAAAATAGGGATTTAGCGCTCCCAATTCATCACAGCACTGTAGCATAAGGTTCGGAGGAAAGGTCCAGTAGGGAATAAACCCCAAATCATGCCCCCAAGTGGTGGGAAAGGAAGCGAAGGGAGCGAGTCGTGACACAGCTACAGTAACACCCCCCACCACCATTCCTCACTGTATATCATGTTGCTAAATTATTCTTAAAGAAGCTTCAAACATTCAAGTCACCCCACTGCACCCTCTTAGCGTGCCTTCCACCAAACCTCCTTACCCCAGTCAATTATTTTCTTAAACCCCTGCTCCTTCTCAACACTCGCTCCCACTTCATCAGCTGAACTTACGTAAACTCCACTACCACCCTGTGTAGGCCGGAAGAACGGCATCAATTAACCCTAGGAAGGCTGGCCTAGGACAGGTCATCACCCAGTATCTGAACACAAGAGCCCCTGCGTTCCCCTGAATTTTATGTCAACTCTTTTTCTCAGTGGTCACCATGTATCCAGGGACATCATTTGGGGGTCACCAGGGGTCGCAACGGCGACCCCTGCGGTCTCCCTTGCTACCCCTAGAAAAAGAATATATCAAAAAACTTAAATGGAAGCTCCTGGGCTGTGTCCAGTGCCATGTGACTCTTTGTTACTGGAGTGTCTGGCTTTGAAATAAAAACAGGGAGTTCCACACGTGTAACACTTTGAGCAGTGACACTAAATAAGAAAGATTAGGAATAACAAATAGTCACTCTGGAATTCTATACAATAATTGCTACACTCATCAAAGGTGTATTTTAGGCACACTTCAGGGGTGAGTCACTGATTTAGTCAGATTTAGTCTGTTCTTAAACACCTCAAATTCACAATGCAGACAAAAGCTATATGTATTTTGCTTTTAGCAAGTTGCAGTTATGGCATGGTTTTTTCTGCCATTCTCTCTGTTACAGTCATCACAAGACAATCCATCTCTGTGTCCTCGGTCACTTGACAAAATCCTTGTGCCTAAAAGCTTGTGTACAGTGTAGAAATGTTTGACCAAAGCACATCAAGTGGCCCTTGATTTCATTGTGCCACAATTAATGCTTTGTTGTAATGTGTCTATCTTTCTATCTCCCTGGTATGCTGTTCAGGATGTTTGTTTGGATGTATGTGGCAACGAGTGCCCAGAGTATGGGATGCCGTGTGAATGCGCTGCTTTTATTTTGCCAGCTTCTGAAGCCTGAAAAGTAGATCCACGCAGGCTTGATATGTGGCCTACTTGGAACCAGACCTGCAGATGAACTGGCCTGCTGTTAAATCTCAGTTACCAGTTTATTGGTATCGACTTCAGAGTATAATTTGCTTTCTGACTTTGAGAACATTCAGACATGGAATTGCTCATTTTACTATACCCGGTAAGATAGCTATAGCTGATAAAATAACTCAGTCGGTTGAGTGCTCACTTCTGCCATGTGTATGTGATCTGCAGGTTGCAGGTTCGAAATCTCGGCAAGGCTAATTCAGCCTTTCGTCCTTCTGATGTCTATTAAGGAGTGCCAACACAGGTTGGGTGAAATTGTATGTATATTTATGCTATGTAAAGCGCTTAACCTGTAAGTGCTATATAATAACACATCATTATCATTTGGCCTTGGATGTCTGCTTGCATTCACAGTAATTTTGTAATATGGGCCTATACACACTGCTATTAATGATGCATATGGTGATTCATTCTTGTATGAAATGTATATCACATTACAGTGATATCGTAACCATATTTATTGTTGTGTACTTAGGAACAATGCTATGTGATGCCACTTCCTGTTTTGTAAAGGGGTGAAAAGTTGTGTTCCATCACTTCCCATGATGTCATTTAGGGGTGGGGTCAAATGACATCACTTCCTGGGATGTCATCAGAGGTCAAGGGACGTGTGATGTCACTTCCACTACCGCTGGCATTTTGGTGAAATGAGGTCCCTGCATGTACCTAACTTCATAACCTCTGGCCAACACAACCACTACTTGAAATTGTACCCCATAGTTTGGTGGCGAATTATTGGAGAAATCTGGTACAAAGTGACATAACATGTGGTAATCACTTACCTGGCGTTTTAAACGCATACAGCAATGATGGCCCGAGTTTGTTACTAGTAACTTCTGTTATTTACAGTGCTACAAAACTGCAACACTGTGGACCAATCCCATTCTAACTCCTGTGCTCGTCCCATTCTTCCATCTCCTTTTCCTCTGGACGGACATTTCTCCACCATTATTACCTCACGCCCCATTTCTGTCAGCTGGTCAACACCTGCGAGAATCCGCTGCAGCTTCACTCTCCGCTCTGTAGGCCCCTGATGTAAGCACGGGTTCTCTGCCATCAGGGCACCTCCAATGGACCTCTGAAAATGTTGTAAAATGCTCCTGTGCACTGTTGGTGCCAGCAAATCTCTGATTTGTTTAATGGGTTGCCATAGGGAACCAATTGCAAGCACTCTCTCCACCCCATTTTCCACTGCGCAGCACAAAGCACCATTTCAGCCCATTATTTACAAACATTTATCGGCAGGAAGAACCCCATGAACGCCATCATATTAATTAAGACTACGCTACTTCCGGGGGAGATGGTAGACCCCTTCCCGCCGCCCTAACCCCCCATGGAAATTGTTCACCAGTCACCCCTAATATTGAATCATTTACTATGCCAGTGCCACCTATAGAATCACTTGCACCACCGCTTCCTCCCACAGCACAACCATCTGCTGATGCCATTGGCTGGCACCTTATTATCCTTCATAATATCACGTTTGATGAGACAGTGCCACCTAACAGCTGGGCTGCTATACTTTTGATGAAGCAGCATCAATGCAGCTCCTAAGGGCTTATACTGAAAAAAAGCAACCCTGATGCCAGCCACTTTTCCCTCTGCACTGTTCCATATGCAGTGGACAGCTGCCCCAGATACAACAGCTGGCCACCTCCCACTTCATCAATCCTCCTTGGTGAAGCAGGCCAGAATATGAGTACACTCTGCTTCGCCATCACTTCACATCTTTGCACCCAGCTGCCTCTGCGAAGGACAGGAGGCCTCGGCTCTCTCAATATGTCCTTTCCTCTCACCACTGAAGAAAACATGAAGCTTCTGCGTAATCAATTGGTATAACATGCTTGGATTTCAATACATATGTTGTTCTAGTTCGGGAAACAGCTTTAATACTGGCTTGACTAGTTCAATACTGGGCTCTGGCCTTCTTGGAAGGTTAGTCCACATAGAGAATCTAATACTAGTGGGAGAAACCTGTTGCACATAGTATGTCAGCCTGTCCAAGGCCTGTACGAGCAGGAGTAGGCAGAAGTTACAAAGTTATGGTAAGAGCAAGTGACACAATATTGGTTACTTATTATGTGGTCCTCCAAATGCTGTAGTTCAAATTATCTGGGCGGTCACACATTATATGCCTCCATTGCCACGGTCAATCATTTTCAGAAAACTGCACTCACAATATATGGCAGAATTGCCATTGTAGATCACTTTTATAAAGTTGTGCATTTCAGCACATCTATATTGTAAAGCATAATTAGCTACGAAAACACATATGCATCAACTAAAATACAAAAAAAAGGATGTATACTATCCCAACACATACACTCACAAAATCTAAAGCATACCTTGTGGGATACAATAAAAACACATCACCATGCTTTATAAGATCTGAGTCAAGATCCATCAAACTGGAGGGAACATAATGGAAAATACCACTAGTTCAAATGTGTTGGTCTACAGGCAAAAGTGAAATCATTGAGCCGGTGGCTAAAGATTGGGGCCAAGGAAGAGCCTTGGGTGTCAAAATATTGCATGATTTGTTCTAGTCTAATAATCTGCCTTTATTCACTCACAGCCCTTTTCTTCCAGGCAACAACAACCCCTTCTTCGATACGATGCCGACTATATCCCAAGCCTCTGCAGGAGACTGAAGTTCACCAATGTCCAACGCGCCTGTTAGAAGAAGACCCCAGCAAACAGATTCCCCTAGTTAATGTACTGTCCCAACATGCCCAGAATAGGCTCCTATTACCTCTAAAAGAACTGCCCATGGTCAGCAAGGTCCTTATTTCAGGAATGTGCCTGTACCTCCTATAAAATATATTTGCCCCTCTGAATACAAACATGGCCCTTTAAGTAGATTCTAAGAATTGCACGTGGGTTCCCTTAACTGGCTTTCCAGACAGAAATATGTATCATATCCCTTGCATCTTTAAAGATGGGGCCTAGCTGGATCCTGGGAAATCCTTGATTGTTACAGGGTTTGGAGAGCATAATATCAATCAAGGACGCTTTGCCGATAGAGCCCTTTCTGGGAAGCAAACACGGCCCGAAGAAGCAGCGTGGGAAAGAAAGGCCACTCGGCAGAAATTGCACTTGCCCTTAACCAAAAACTGTTTTGGGCAACTATTGTCTTAGAAAGGCGCCAGCCTGGCAACAACCAAGGAGGGTGCACCCCTGAATATCTCTTGTTTCAGAAAGTCATTCATGGCATCTGTAAGCCTAGGATGGCTTTGCAGTTCGAAGGAAAGGTGGGGCATTTTCATAAGGTCACAACTTATCTGCAAGAGGGTCCCCAGGGACCCTTGACACTTTGGTGTGTCACAGGATTAGGAGTCAGAGTCTTACTAGGAGGAGAAGAAGGGCTCACCCATTGAACCAATTAGATAACTACAGAGCCATCCTTCAAACTGGAGACTAATTGCATACACACTACTTCTCGCTCATATATTAACAAAATATCACAAACAATATATTCATCATGAAGAAAGAAACTAAACAAATGATGACTTGGACTATACCAGCACCCTTTTCATAGCTATAGATTGAGACATTTCAAGCGCAGAGGTGCTGCGTTCCCTGTCTCAGCCCATCATGGCGGAGGGACCACCTGTTATGGTTGGCATCAGCTAATACCATCAGAGTTCTTCTAACGTTTCCTGAGTGGAGGGTGCTCACTTGTGCAGAAAAAGGTACTCGACAGAATACTACAATAATATCCAAATGACAACCAAATCAATCCACTCCTTGGTCTCACTATGAGTGGCCAAATGGCAGACAATTCCAAGCCTGGTGAGATATTGCAAGATGTTAACAACAGACAGTCAGACATGTTCATAATGGGGGAGGGGGGGTAATCCACCTGACCACCTTTATGCAACCCAAACCACACTGCTTGGTTATAGTTAAAATGTTCGCTAATGGCTCATTTTGTTCCGCTGTGGCCATGTTATGAAGAGGAAGCTTGGGCCCCTGCCCCTCTACACTCTCTGCAGATCTACAAGTGCGTGATGGCTGATCTTTTTCACTGCCTCCTCCACTAACAACTCTGAACCAAATCTGTGCCTGCCTCACTCAGCCTTCCTTGCCTCACCTATCTTCTTCTTTCACTGCATTTTGTGTCCCTTTTTGGAATTTCGAATCTAGGTGTGTGTTTTTAACATCCTTGTTCCCCTTTTTGCATTGCATTTTGTGTCCCTTTTCTGAAATTCGAATCTGGGTGTGTGTTTTTAACATCCTTGCACCCCATTTCGCTCTGCATTCTCTGTCCTTTTCGTAACTACTAGGCCGCCTGGTGAGTTTGTGCTAGGATGGTGCTGTGCAGCCACTCCTCTTTCCTCAAATATCCCCTGCTGCCCCTATGGCACTCATCATCTCCCCTATCTTCTCTAACTGCTGCACTATCACCTATCATCCCTCTCTCACGACGTCTGGAAGAAAAAAGCACAAAAATGGCATCCTGACCACTAACCCTGGCCTACCCATCGCAGACACCTGTGTCAGTGCAACCTCTAGGCAGGTCTTCACCGATATTCTCTGCTCTGTCCCCTCCCCAGATCTATGGACTCCTCATCTCATCTCTACTCTCCCCCTTCTCATATCCTCTCCCATTAATGGTGGTACCAATTGGGAAGTCCTCTTGGTGGGCTTCCCATCATACAGGTGTATCATTAATGTCTATCACAATGGCACTATCCTGGTGCAGGGTCCTCAACCCAACCTCTTTCTCTTTGACCAGTGCTTGCATCCCTCATCAACTTCCTTCCCACTTCTGCCACCCCCTCTTCCATTCTCTCTGTCCCCACGACTGGTGTACCACGCCCCTGTACTCCTCCTCAGAAAACCTTTAAAGGTGGAGACTGCCTTCATCTTGCCACACTTAACACTCTCTCAGCTATCAAACACTTTTCCGACATCTGCCTCCTTCGTGACGACATTAGCCTTGACATCCTCACTCTTACTGAGACGTGGTTCAATGCCAGCTCAGTCACTGCTTTTGACTCCCTTCTCCCTGAAGGCTAAAAGATCATCTCCAGGCCTCACCCCAACCAGGCTGGAGGTGGGGTTGCCCTGATTTCCCTGAGTGGGTCCCTTTGTCCCTCATACCCACCCAACCTTACTCTTCCTTTGAGTGCCTGGTTGGCAAACTAGTCATCTCTCCCTCCTCTATGACCATTGCCACTATCTACAGGCCACCTGGCTCTACCACCCTGTTCCTCTCTCTGAATTGGCCAACTTCTACTCCTCTCTCCTCACAACCACCTCTAAACTGCTTCTCATGGGCGATTTCAACATCCATCTAGACTCCTCTATCACAGCATCCACTCTCATCCGTGACCTCCATTCTCCCTTCTGGTCCAACCCACTCAGCTGGACACACTCTTTATGCCCTCATCCACTCTGATCTTTCACTCTCCTCCCCACTGATCACCTCTCTCTCTCCTGGTCGCACCACTCTCTCCTCTCCTCTTCTCTCCTCTCCTCCCACCTGGGACCTCTCGGCCCTCTGACCACAGTGCCTCCAGCCCTGCCAACCTCATTCATGAACATCCGTCCGATGAAACAAGTGTCAGCTGCTGCCTTCGCATACACCTTCACCACCCCTCCCCCTCGCTCCCACCACAGACTGTACCTCTGATTCTACTCTCAGCAACCTCCAACTGGCCATTACTAATGTTCTGGACATTTTGGCCCCAGTCATGAGGATCCGCCTGAAACCTGTCTCTAAGCATAATACATGGTACGACTCTGAACTTGCAGCCCTGAAACACAAGTGTAGGGCTGCGGCCCGGAAGTGGCAGACCTCTGGCTCACCCTCTGACAAACTGGCCTGTCGCCTGCTCCAAAGACAATACAGACTTTCCATTCGTGC
Organism: Ambystoma mexicanum; assembly: GCF_040938575.1. NCBI lineage: Eukaryota > Metazoa > Chordata > Amphibia > Caudata > Ambystomatidae > Ambystoma > Ambystoma mexicanum. Next base: position 1,082,521,124 of record NC_090925.1, read on the forward strand.
CAAGAAAAGGGCCCACATCCAGCCACGCGTCTCTGGTGAATCCAACAACATGGCTTAAAATCTGCAGGGAACTAGCCAACCCTTCCACAGTCTCCTCCTCACCCATCCCAAGCCCTCTGCAACGCATTGGCCACACACTTTACTAAAAAACTGAAAACATCCTGAGCACCCTTGCGTCCCTCTCCAGTCTCCCCCTTGCCTCCTATGGCCTCCCACCCTCCTTCCTCCTTTTTCTCCTCCTTCTCCCCTATCACACCTGATGAGGTCACCAGAGTTGTTCACTCCAAGTAGGTCTCCTCCAAACAGGTTTCCCCCTGCTCCTCCAGAACTACTAAGGACAATGTTGGCTCTCTTGCCCCTGCACTTGCTGATTTCTGCAACCAATCTATTGCCACTGGATCTTTCCCCTCCTCCCTCAAGCACTCCCTTGTGCGCCCCCCCCTGAAAAAACCTTCAGCAGACCCCACTTATCCAGCCAACTACCACCCTTTATCTCTCACCCCCTTCCTCTGGAAACTCCTGGAGAAGCTGGCCTTCCTCCAATTTACCTCACACACTGAACATGTTGGTTGCCTCCACAACCATCAATCTGGATTCCAAGCATCCAGAGGCACAGAAACTGCTCTTCTGAACACCAGTGAAGAACTTCTCGCATCTCCGGACTCCAACTCTCCAGCTGTCCTCATTCTACTTGACCTCTCCTCTGCTTTAAGCATGGTCAACCACTCGATCCTCATAAAACGGCTCCATTATATCCTGGGTATCTCAACGTGGGCACTGGACTGGCTGACCTCCTTACTCAGTGACCGTCTGTCCCAGGTTATTCTGGGCACTTTCTCCTCCCCTACCTCTTTCTCCACTTGTGATGTCCCCCGGGGCTCCATCCCCTCTCCCTGGCTCTTCAACACTTACCTTGCTCCACTAGCATACCTCATTTCCACCTTCTCCCCTAATTTCCAGTGTTAAGCAGATGACACACAACTCTTCTTCAAACCTCCCTCGGACCCTCTCCTTACTTCTTCCATCATTCCGGACTGCCTATCTGCCATCCAGTCCTGGTGCACTTCCAATGATCTCTGCCTCAATACCGGCAAGAGTGAGATCTTTCCTATTGGGACTCCTTCTCCGTCTTTCTTCCCCTCACTCTGGCCATCCTCCATGTGCCCACCGCCATCCCCTTCAACTGAAGCCAGAAACCTTGGAGGCATCTTCGACTCCTCTCTCTCCTTCCTCCCTCACATTCAGGACTTTGCCAAGAAGTCCCACTTTCAACTCTTTGTTCTCAAAGGAATTCTCCCCTTTCTAACTTTCCCCCAGAAGCTCAATGTCTCCAGAGCTCTGTTTCTCTCTAGGCTAGACTGCTGCAATAGCCTTTTCCTGAATCTACCCTCTTCCTCTCTACGACCACTCCAACTAATCCAGAATAGGGCAGCAGGACTTATCCTTGGCCTCAAGCCCAGGGACCACATCTCTCCAGCCCTAAAAACTCTCCGCTGGCTCCCTGTTGCTTCAAGGATAAAATTCAAATCCCTCTGCATAATCCATAAGGCTGTCCGGGGCCTGGGACCACGCTATCTACAACTTGCTCTTACTAAATACTCTCCCTCTAGATCTTTATGCTCCTCCAGTACCAACTCTCTGTGTGTCAACCCCTCGCTAAACAGTGGGCTGGTGGCCGATCTCTTTCCTCAGCTGGCTCCCTCTTATGGAACAGCCTCCCCCTTCCTCTTCGTCTTTAGCCTTATCTCCTCAAATTCCAGAAGCTCCTCAAGACTTTCCTTTTCACCTCCTCCTTCCCTTCCTCCCTCCTCTGCTAATTCCACAGTTGCTGTGATAGGTGACCAGGCCTCTTATGTGTCCCTCTAGGCCCTGGCCTCCCACACCCAATCACCTTCAGCCTCAGCCTGCTCCCAGCACTTGCCTTGGCATCCACTGACCTATGCCACTATGGGCCTGCACTTACCTATTTATTGGCAGCTGACGTCTCCCTAGCACTATCTCCACTGGGCACTTACATCTGCTGCTCACTCACGAGCACAGGCAACTCCTAGCACGTACCCACCACTCCCTCTTCTGCTCACAAGGACTAGTAGGTCTGTCTTTTTCCTTCAGTGTTTTAATTGTTTTTCAATCCCTTGTTCCCTCCCTGCTGTCCTGTGGGCGCTTTGAAACACAATTTACTTGTTGCATAAGCACCTTACAAATCACAATAAGTGTTCCACAGATGGCACTGCATAAGTAGATTGCTATCCTGGTTTACCAAAAGCTACCTTACTCCATTGTGTCAACTGCACAATCTAATCTTTCCGAAGCCCCACCAAGTCACTTTCCCTGCTACTGAACAAACCCCTTGTGTGAGTTTCCCCAGGCAGCACCAGGCCATTCCACATAGGCCAGCAACATGTTCACTCAAAGGCTAGTTAGGGACATGGCACTGGAGACATGCCTTGATGGAATGTGCCATATCTGCCATGCACGCCCTCAGAGCAGTGCATTGTCTCTCTCGAGTTTATGATGTTGGTAGTCACATTGTGATTGGTAGGGATTATACACCTGAACAGATAAGGGACCAAGACAAAATGGTATTATTCCTGCAGAAGCATGACATCCTGGAGAGGTTGGATCAGTCTCTCATTCAAGTACGGACATGTGGGCACCATGTGCCTACCCCTCGACATCCACTACACTGAGAGACGAATCCGGCAGGGTAGTCAGCCCCGCTGCTTGGCTCTACTGTCCCACCGCACACAGCCCCCCTAGCTGTGGAAAAAAGGCTATACTGGCAATGATACCAACATGCAGCTGCAATGATGGTGTGGAGGATTGGACGGGTGTGTTCCATGTTAGCATAGGAGGAGATATGCTCAATGGTTCTTACCTACCACTTTCCAGTAATTAACATGGTTGCAAATGTTTCAATCGTCTTCACATTTGGTCCCACTTCTCCAAACCTGATCAAAAACATTCACAATTCCATGTCACAATTAACATTACCCCTCTCATTCCTGGTTTGTATATAGTTGAATAAATCCAATTCTTAACTAATTGATGTGATATTCACTTCCCCGTCAATGTTGATTTTCCAACTTTTACATTCAAATGTATATTGACACATACTACAGTTTCCACATTTTAAGAAACCAAATTATGATGTAACCATGTGCTTGTTTGTTGTAAAGGTTGCAAGAATTATGGAATTAATACATGTTTCAAGGTTGGTGCTTTGGTATATACTATAGTTGGTCTGTCTTCTATATAGTTGACTAGATCAGGGTCTAGTGTAAATATTTTCCAATGCGTATGCAATATCCTTCATAGTTCATTCCCATCTGCCGAAAATTAGGTTACCATGCTCAGTTTTTGCAAAGTATCCATCTTAATTCTTTCCTTTGGTTTAAGTAAATCAACTTACACTTTTTTCTGTAGCTTTTTTTGCAATATCCACTGCATAACCCCTCTATTTGAATCTGGTGTCGAGAATCATGCATTCTTTTTCAAATTCTGCACTCTCTTTACAAGTCCTCCTTGCACTAATGTATTTCTCAGTTGGAATATTCTTAATAACAGTTGTTAACAAAACAGAGTTCACTTCAGTAGATTTCCTGTACGTTTTTGACATACTCCCATTTCCTTTAACATACAAGCTTGTGTCTAGAAAATCAATCTCTGTTACATGACTGTTACTTGTGAATTGAATGACAAAATAATTTACGTTAAGATAATTCACAAAATCATTCAAACACAAAGCGTGTCCTTGCCAGATTAAAACGACATCATCAATTAATCTTGTCCACAATTTGGTTCTTGGTTTGTAAATATTTTCAGAGTACACATATTCATTTTCAGAAATACCCATGAAGAGATTGGCAAGTGACACAGCATAATGAGCCCCCCATCGCCACCCACAGGCACTGAGCAATTAGGTAAGAATTGGAGTTATTCAACGATATACAAACTAGGAATGAGAGAGGTAATGTTAATTGTAACAGAGTTGTGCATGTTTTTGATCAGGTTTTGAGACGTGGGACCAAATGTGAAGAATATTTAAACATTCACAACCGTGTTTAATATTGGAAAGTGGTAGGTAACAACCATTGTGTATATCTCATTTAATCAGGTTAGTGACAACAAAAAAGTGTAGGAATTTTCTTAATCTATGACAGAATTAGAAGTTGTAACTACAAGGCATTTTCAGAAGAAAAATAAATAAACATCTTAAGAAACAATTGGAATCTTCCTAGGAAATATGTTCTAATAGTAATTATTGTTTAATATTAAATCCAAATTGCTTCAAACAGACTATTGTTGGGTCACGTTAACTACTTGGAATGGAATAGGCCAGACCATTATTCAATACAAGATACACTGAGTGTTCATGATGGACACTGGAATGGTTTAAGGTTAAAGGAATCAAATGGTGTCAGCATACACACGTATGGGCATGCTTAAATTACTTTAATTTATATGTGGAATATAATAGATTGAATATTTGGAGATTAATAGTGGGAATGTGTTTTCTTTTCTCTTTCCATGTATCATATATTTATTATTTCCTCTTCACTTCCCTCCATTGTGACACATCGCTGGCCTGCTACTGATCTGTATATAAATATTTCCATTTATCTTATTTTCATTTTTATAATCATAACTGCATTGTGTGATGTTTAAATCCCTGATGAAGACCATAGTTTAAAAGGTCGAAACACGTGTTGGCGATGTCTTCAGGATGAATAGATATTAAAAAATATCTAATGTACGATTTAGAATTGGTGTTTCCTTGTTTTCAAACTTAAACTGAGTATGATTTCTGATTATATAAGTTAATTAACAGGGGCATGGCACAAAGGTTAGACATTGTTAATTATACTATGCAGTTGACACTATAACGCCCTTGTCAGCATGTGGGAGGACATGTCACAGCCAACATGTTCCTTTGTGCTCACACAGGCATTACATGCCTTCTCTTGTCATGCCACAGCCCCCATTGCTCTCTTCTCCGCTATGGAAACTACTGATGCGATCAAGGGAGGTTGCAATGATATAGTCCTATTATCTTGCATCATTGCAGTCTTGGCCAGCACAATTGTCCCATTCTTGCATTTCAGGTCCGGGGACACCATCACAAGCATGCCAATTAGATATGTGCACTCTTGTACAGATGTCATATGATGCCTCCTGTATCACATGACAAATGAGCAATTCCAGACTCTACTAATTCCTGGTGTGTGATTCACCCATCACACGCATTCTGTTCTGGACATCCGATATGCACCATATCTTCTTCATCACTGAGTGACAGGAGGTTGTCAGCTTTGGACCATGTCTCCTGATGCAGAGTGTGCAACATACAGCACACAATGACAATGTTATCCACCTTTTCAGGTTTGCAATTTAGTGCTCAGCCATTGCGATGGAGGCAGCAGAATCTTGCCTTCAGGTGACAGAAAGCCCTCTCAATTGTGCATGTTGTACAGATGTGTGCATCTTTGTAGCATCCCTTGTGGGGGTTCTAATATGGTGCCAGAAGCAATGGCAGGATGGGCAGCTTGCATCACCTGTGATGATGGATGAGAAGGGGAATTTCCTTATACAATGTTAGTTATGCTACCTATGTGTGTGATTTTATAAAGCGCCAAAGCCCTCGGGCATCCATCCTTTCATGGCATACAGCTTTTAAGGCGCCTGTGGACATAGCCGCTGGGGTGCTGAGAAATATAGGGCCTCATTACGACACTGGCGGTACGGGGTTAACGGCGCCGTAAAAGGTGCCGGCGCCGTTTACCCCATACCGCCTCATTACGAGGTCCCCTTGCGGGACCCAGGAAGTAATGCCTGGTCAAACCAGGCGTGCTTACCGGGTCCCGCGAGGGGAAGAGGGAGCAAACAACGGGCCAACTCGTAATGGCCTGTTGTTTGCTCCCTCTCCCATTCCCATTCAGCCCTATGGGGGCTGAAATGGGAATGGGGAAGGACCGGGTCCGGGTCCTTGGAGGGAGGGATTCCCGGGCCTTTCGAACTCAGAATGGCCCGGTAATTCCTCATTCTGAGGACCCGGACCCGTTCGCGATTTCAGCGGCAGCATGGCTACCGCCGAGGTCGTAATGAGGGCCAAAGTATGCATTTTCCACCCGCATCCTACCATGCCTCCTTTACCAGGTATTCCATTCCACGCAATTCTCCACCCCTTTAGTTCCCAGATATTTCCTTCTGCAGGCTCCCCCTCCATTCCCCAGGTTCTCACACTTTATAATCACCCTTAATTGTCTGAGTGTACATTTGCAGGTAGGATATCAAACTCAAGGGCTATGCCTGTTGTCCTCCATGGGTAACCATGCAAGCTGGCAGGATGCTGTTGCAGATTACCATAGAATCTTGTGTTGCCCTTGGGAACCAGGCTCAGCAGTGGATGATGGTTAGATCTGCATGACATATTATCTGCATCTTGCGGGGAGGTGGAGGGGTGTTGCATCGCGTGGTTTCTGTAGACTTGCTCCTGAGCATGTGCGCTGGCCAATGATATGTTATGAGTGGCATTTCTAACACACCTATACACAAGTGTTTCAAGGCATGTGCACAGTCCCAGGCCCCTCTGCAGACTTGTACAAATCAAAGAATCTTGTTTGGATGGCATTGGTAGCTTCCATGGTGGTGGGTAGATCAATGTGGGCGGCAACATGATGACGGAGTGCACATATTACTGCTGTGAGTACACCTAAACACCTTTGCTGTGACATGCAATTCAACATGCCCACTGAATGCTGCAAGGAGCCATAGGCTAGGAAATATAGGGCAGACACAATCATCAGGTGCTGCAAAGGACCCAATTGTGAGAATACCCTCAGTTTTCTTTGCTGTTTCTATTCATGATGTAAATCTATGCAATGTGTCTACGTAAGTCTCTAATTCCGTCTGGTAAGAGTGCCCCAATGCCACCCTGTAGTCTGTATACCGGAGCAGCTACCCCTGCAAGGCTCCATATGTGACTCACTGGCTGGTGGCAGCTCCCTTGTACAGGGAGACCCCACCACAACAAGGCTGTGTTTATCCAGCAAGTGTGTAC